>NC_071989.2:91850000-92475000 GCF_028885655.2 Pongo abelii | reverse complement strand
TTTTTTTTTTTTTTTTTTTTTTGAGACAGAGAGCCTCGCTCTGTCGCCCAGGCTGGAGTGCAGTGGCGCGATCTCGGCTCACTGCAAGCTCCACCTCCCGGGTTCATGCCATTCTCCTGCCTCAGCCTCCCGAGTTGCTGGGGCTACAGGCTCCCGCCACCACGCCCGGCTAATTTTTTGTATTTTTATTAGAGATGGGGTTTCACCGTGTTAGCCAGGATGGTCTCGATCTCCTGACCTTGTCATCCGCCTCCCTCGGCCTCCCAAAGTGCTGGGATTACAGGCATGAGCCACCGTGCCTGACTGAACTGTTTGTTTTATCCTTGCTTTAGATGCTTAAATAGCTCTTGGTAAATAGTACATAGCTAGAGTTTTCTTTTTTATTTTTGTTCTGACAATATTTTTTGTAAATAAAGCATTTTGATTTTTTGTAATATTTGGATTATCACTTTTATGTGCTTTTAATTTGAACTGCCTTTCTTTGCTTTTATTTTCTCTATTCCTGCCTTCTTTTGCATTGAATTTTTAACATTCCAGAGTTTTCTTCAATTAGGTAGGAGTTATATTGTCTACCCATTTAGTAGTTACCAAAGAAAATTTACAATGTTTAAAATCTGCAATAATTTCTCTTTTAATCCTTGCCTCCACCCCCAAAACACAATGACCTTAAGATATTTCAATTTTAATCACAACTCCTTCTGGTTTATATAATACAATTATTAGATATTTTAATTTTATATTATTTTAACCTTATGTAGCACTCTTATTTTTGGTTTATTTAATCAGTCTTTGTTTAGATATACCCACTTATTTTCCAATGCTTTTTTGATTTTCATTCCTTTATAAATTTCAGATATATTTTTGGAAGAACACTTTATACAGTATTGTTTTGGTAAAATGTGTTGGTAGCAAGCTTAAAGAGCTTATCTATATTTATTTCAATTAATATCTATATTATTATTCCATTTATTAAATATTAATCATTTTTACACATATTTTACTATTTACATATCTACATTTATTTTAAAATTTCGGCACTTACTCACTTATATGTGTTCTTTTCCTCACACATCCCCATTTCCCAGAACTTCTTATAACTGAGCAGAATCTGAAATAATTATTAATGTAATATTTTCCAAAATGTGACTTGCAAATCATCTTCTGTTCAAGTTACATACTCTCCATTTATCAATGGTTTGGGTTAGGCTTTATTTCTCCCCCATAAGTAAATTTTTTAAAGGCATTTCAGTAGCCTCCACAGTTTCAAATCACCAGGGAGAAAAAAGTGGTCTATGTCATTTGGGTAGAAATATCCATTTGTGCTTTAACTGGTATGAAATCTCAGAACAGAACATTTCACATAAACAGGATCTGCTGGAATTTTTACATTACAGCCCTCAAGGCAAAATTGTGAGTCCACTTGAGTGAGCAATTAAATACAGTTAAACTTCCCAGATAATCACAATTGTTGCTCTGGCTGCATATCAGAATACGATAATGTGGAGACTGTGAATACTTTCATTTTATGTACTAGTTGTAAAGATAGTCTACTACTAGCTGAATTATCTTTTGCAAGTGTGTCTTTTGCCTATCCATAGGACACACATAAATAAGCCTAGAGAGACAAGGCTACAACATAATTTAATGTATTACATCTCCTCCAATCTGGGTATAATTTATTTGGATACAGTATTTATCTAATAAAAAGGGTAAATGAATATGTATGCACCAGTTTTCCCAATGAAAATAAAAACACAACAAACCAAAACAGCAAAAGCAGTGCTAGGGAGAAAATTTATGGCTACAAATGCTTATATATTAAAAAACAAGAAATATCTCAAATCGGCAACCTAATTTTACAATGTAAGAAACTAGAAAAAGAAAAGCAAACCAAAAACAAAGCTAGCAGAAGGAAGAAAATAAAGATTAGAGCAGCAATAAATGAAATAAAAAAAAACAGAAAAAAATTGAGAAAAATCAATGAAACCAAAAGTTGGTTATTTGAAAAGATCAGCGAAATTGACAAATGTTTAGCTAGATGGACTAAGAAAAAAGTTCTCTCTTTTTTTCTTAAATTACTTAAATTACTAAAATCAGAAGTGGAAGTGAAGACATTACTACTAATTCTAGAAAATGAAATTTATTATAAGATAGTACTATGAACAAGTATTTACCAACAAATTAGATAACTTAGATAAAATGACAAACTCCTAGAAACAGAAAACCTACCAAAAACTAAACACAAAGAAAAATAAAATCTGAATAGACCTATAACTAGTAAGAAGACTAGAAGACTGAATCTGTAATAAAAAAATCTCCTGACAAAGAAAAGTTCTGGACCTGAAGACCTCAAAAATGAATTCTAATAAACATTCAGGAAGAACTAATAATACCAGTCCTTCTCAAATTTTTCCAAAAAAAGAAAAAAAAATCAAAAAGGAGAAAACACTTTATAACTCATTCTGTGAGGCCAGTATTACTGTGATATCAAAGCCAGATAAAGACACTACAAAAAATAAAACTATAAATCAATATGAACATTGTTGCAAAAATCCCCCATAAAATACTAGCAAACCAAATTAAGCAGCGTATTAAAAGGATTATATATAATGACTAGGTGGCATTTACTCCTGATATGAAAGAAGGTTTGACATTTCCTCTAGATCATATGGGGAAGAAAAATTAATAAAATATAAAAGAAATAATGTTTTGACATATGAAAATTGATCAATATATCACATTAACAGAATACAAGAAAAACAAACCACATGATGGTCTCAATTGATATAGAAAAAAGTGACAAAATCCAACACCCTTTCATGATGAAAAGAAAACACTCAACAAACTACTAGTAGAAGAAAATCACCTCAACATGATAAAAGTTATATTTGAAAAAGTTACAACGAATATCATACTCTATGATGAAAGACTGAAAGCTTTTCCTCTAAGATCAAGTGTATGGCAAGAATGCTCATTTTTGCCATTTCTATGTATCATAATACTAGAAGCTCTAGTCAGAGAAATTAGGCAATCAAAATAAATAAATGGAATCCTAACTGGAAAAGAAGTAAATTCATCTTTGTTTAAAAATATATGAGTTTATATACAGAAAAACCCAAAGATATCTCTCTTTCTCTCTCTCTCTCTCGCTCGCTCTCTCTCTCACACACACACATACAATTGGAACAATAATTCAACAAAAAGCAGGGTACAAAGTGAATACATAAAATTTAGTTGCATTTCTATATACTAATAATGAACAACCTGAAAATACCATTACAAAAACAAATCCATTATAATAGCATCAAAAAGAATAAAATACTTAGGAATTAACCATAGAAATGAAAGATTTGTTTAATAAAAAGTACAAAACATTACTGAAAGAAATTAAAACAGACATAAACAAATGGAACTACGTCTCAGGTTTTTGGACTGGAAGACCTAGTACTGTTAAAATCTCAGTACTACTCAATGTGATCTACAGCTTCAATGCAATAATGTTTTTGGCAGAAATAGAAAAACCCATCCTAAAATTTATATGAAATCTCAAGGAACCTGGAATAGATAAAACAATTTTGAAAAAGATAGAGAACTTATTCTTTCTAATTTCAAAACTTACTACAAGACTATGGTAATCAAAACAATGTGGTACTTGCATAAAAATAGATATATAGGCAAACAGAACAGAGAACCCAGAAATAAACGTTTGCATATATGGTTAAATGATTTTTGTTGAGGATGCCAGGATCAGTCAATAGGGAAATAACAGTCTTTACTACAAATTGTACTAGAAAAACTAGATATCCACATGCATTAGAATGAAGGTAGGCTCTTATCTAATGTCACATACCAAATTTAGCCCAAAATGAGTCAAATATCTAAATGTAAGACCCAAAACTATACAACAAACACTTACAAGAAAACATAGTACAAAATCTTCATGTGACTGGTTTGGCAATGATTTCTTGGATATGACACCAAAGACACAGGCAAAAAAAGAAAAAATAGACAAATTGCACTTTATAAAAATGTAATAAATTTGCACATCAAAAGACAATATAAACACAGCAAAAAGGCAACTCACAGAATTGAAGACAATATTTACAAATCATATATCTGATAAATGTAAAATATCCATCATGTATAGAGAACACTTAAAACTAGCAAATAAAAAGACAAATGACCTGATTTAAAAATGGGCAAAAAACTTGAATAGACATTTCTTCAAAGAAGATATATAAATGACCAATGAGCACATGAATGTATGTTGAATATCACCAATCATTAAGGAAATACAAATCAAAACTACAATGAGATACCACTTCTCATTCATTAAAATGGTATAAAATACCCCAGAAAATAGTATATATTTGCAAGAATGTGGAGAAATGAAAACCCTTCTGCACTTTTAGTGGAAATTTGAAATGGTACCACTGCTGGGGAAAACAGTATGGCACTTTCTCCAAAAATTAAAAACAGAATCACCATATGATTTAGCAATTCCACTTGTGGGTATATATGCAAAGGAAATGAAAGCATAGTCTCAAAGAAATATTCGTACACTCATGTTCACAGCAGCAGTATTCACAATGTGTAAAACATGAAAGCAACCCAAGTGTCCATTGACAGACAAATGGGTAAGAAAAATGTAATATGTATCCATACAAGGGTATATTATTCAGCCTTAAAAAAGAGGGAAATTATTCAATATGCTAAGACACAGATAAATTTGAGGAAAATATGCTAAGTGAAATAAGTCAATCATAAAATGGCAAATACTGTGTGATTCTACTTATATAAGACAATTAGAGTAATCAAAATCATAAAGACAGAAAGTAGAGTGGTGGTTGCCAGGGGCTGGGGCAAGTGGGTAAGGAGAGTTATTATTTAATGGGTATAGTAATCTTGGTTTTACAAGACGTAAGAGTTATAACAATAGTAGTGATGGTTGCATAGCATAATGAATGTACTTAATAACATTGAACTGTATACTTGAAATGGTTAAGATAGTAAATTTTATGTGTATTTTGCCATGGTAAAAATGTATAAAAATTATGTGAGTTTAGCAGAATAAGAACTATCAGAATACTGGATTTCTACAAAATGTATATCTACTCCAATGTTTCTATCACCATATGTAAATTACTGTGGATTCCAAACTGAACTCTCACCTCTCCGAAAGTTTTACTGCATTTGGCTCTTTTAATATAATTCCAATTCTCTTAAATATTATTTCCTCAGAATTTAATGTAATCTATTTGTCTTTCAGGCAAAATCTCATTCACTGTTTTTTTCTACATAATGAAGTTCAGACATATGGTAGCCTGTTAAGTGACAAGTATATTAAATTTCAGCTTTTTATCTGTCATTTACATATATATGTTTATTGGGATTTGCAACCAGATTTGCGAGTTTGTCATAAAATGAATGCAAACAAAATTTACATAATATTCCATGGGAAGAGATGCATGAAATATTTCTTTATCTATATTTTTGTCGAAGTGAGCCATCAACATATGAGAAGCAGTGCATAATTTATTTTCTTATTCATGTTTTTTATATTTTCCTATTCCACTTTATTTTTCTTCTTTAATAATCTTACTTCTGCATTTATCCCTTTTTTCAATATCCCTTGTCTAGGTAAGAATATCTTCTAGTATTTGTAACGGGTAGCTAGTATGTATTGTTTGAGGTGACCAATGATCTAAGGACAATTTCACAGAGAATAAATGTCTTGGAATTCCCTTTACAATCAGTGAGAGATTACTTTAGGATCCGTATTATGAAAACTTCTCAGAGAATATTTGGCTATTACTTGACAATATTAATAAGTCTTCTGGAATACTTATATTGTATACTCTAAAAAGAAATCCATAGGCTTTAAAAAAGAAGTTTGCAAAAAAAAGAATATTCTAAAAACTAAAATAAAATAAAAAGAAGTCCAACATTCTAACATATTAAGGAATAAATACATTAACTTTGACTAAATTATGATGCTGCAGAAACAAACATCCCCCACATCTCAACAGTTTACAACAACAAAGGCTCACTTCTCCTCAAGTAATATATGTCCATCATGTGCCTGCTCTGTCCTCTGGTCCTTGACATCTTCACTTTAATATTTAGACAGAAAATGTGGCCCTCATCTGAGAAATCACTGGTCATGTGACAAAAGGAAAACAACATCAAATGAAGCACCTGTCAGTTCTTGGAGCTTCCACCCAGAAGTGATACCCATCCTTTCCTCTCAACTTTTGCTGAACAGAGCAAATCATAATCATGCCAAGTACTACAGATAATATTATTTTTCATGTATTTTTTTACAATTGTTAAGTAATCTTCTTTTGTTTCTCTATAGTTAAAGTGATGGGAACTTTTTAAATAAATCTTTATTACCAGTTTCAGCCAAAAAAAAAATAATGTGAATTCAAACCAAAATGGTCTAAGCAGGGGAATTTTAAACCATTTCAATAACAATCATTAAATACTTAATGAATTAATAAATGCATAAATAAAAAAGTGACATTTCCTCAACAATCCTTTATAAAAGCTAAAAATTTCTACTTATCTTCAGGTGTCTACTGTGCTCTCCACTCTCTCTCTCCCAGCTTCACCCCTTTTCCTATTTATGAGCACATTTTAAATAGACTTAGATTTGTAACAAATGTAAGAATGCTAATGAATATGTAAAAATCAGTATTCCCAATATTTCCAAGAGTATAAATTATATATCTATTATAATGAAGCCAAGGCCTTTGAGATTTATAATCCTTTTCTAAATTATGTTAGTTTTCAGGTATTTAATATTTTGGTAGTTCCTCCAAGTTAAATAAAATCTTTGATTATATTATAAAGTTTACTATCCTCTCATGCTCAGTGAATGTTCTTTCTGAGTTTACATTCTGCTATCATAACTAATATTTTCTTCTTTAAAGACCATCAATGCAATTCTGTGGCAATCTTACTTTATGTAGATGAATGTTGTACTATGAAATAAATGCATGTCCCTAATGACCATTCATTGAACCTAGTATTTAGAAACAATTACAGCATTTTCTCCTTGTTTACTTCAATCTTTTTATCAAGTGTTAACTCCTGAGATGTTCAGACCCCACAAGCTCTCCCCATCCTCCAGATCCTCCCGCTGTGATACCTTACCAAGGCTAGTTAGCATTCCCTCAGGTAAAAAGTTAGCCCATCCCTACTATTTTTCATTTCATCTTATTTTCTTCTTTCAAACTGATGTCATATAACACTTTTATGAAACAAAAAAAACTCGTATATTAAATACTGACAGCTTAATAATCTATTATAAGGTATTTAATGTGAATTATGAGATAAAAAACTTGAAGCAGGTTTTGGACTTTAAGATGCCGTGACCATAAACAAAAACTTGTGGGAATAAGACCTAGCAATAATGCCAACAATTTGCTGCAGAACAATTTACTGTTGAATGGCTAAAGTAGAAATTAAGCAATGGTTAAAAGTCATTTATAGGTATTAATCATAGTTAATCATTAATGAACAATTATCCACACTGTGCTCTAAAATATGAGTAATTTTGTCTGTTATGTTACATAGAATTTTTTTTCAGAAACTAAAAATCATCAGAATGAAGTCACAATCTCACCATCTTAACCACCTAAATTTTACAAAAATATTATGTTGTGAAATACATCCATTTTCTTTAAGTAATGTTATTGTATTATATCAAGATGAGGAATTTCAGAATAACTAGTTGTTGAACTGTTAGACTACTGCATTAAGAATACATTGACCATACACTTAATCTATTTGTATTTACATAATTCATAATGCACAGAGAGCCTGTGTAATTATTTAAGTTACTGTTATTCTTACTACTATTTGAGAAAAGAATTATAGCACACAAATTAATGAATTTCACAAAATCGTATGAAAATTAGTTGGGTCACTTTTTGAAGAACAAAATATTGTAAACATGCATAATGCCTTAGAAACTTCATATGCAATTCAAAAGCTATTCCTATTTGCTCTTGTGTTAGTAGATCCAGTGATTAACATTATTATAAGGAACAGTAATGTCAGTACATATCTTTTAAAATATTTTATAGCTTATTTTCCTTTAATTCATTATGGCTTCACCCTAATTATTTCAAAATGTGTGTCTGCATTTTGAAAGAGATGAACAGTGTATGTATAGAAGGCAATAATGTTTTAAACTAATGAGAACAAAATATGTAATTGAAAAATCTCAAGTTCTTTAAATAGTTTGGGTAAGGACAAGCATAAATATATACTTGTTTCTATTGTGAAACCAGCCTAGCAGTTGAAATAAGCATATATTAGAATCATTTATTTTCATAGGTTTAGAAGTAGATATGTTGCCTAACCAGGGATGACTTCTTGCTATTACTACTTTTAATATATTAATACATGCATTAATGCTAGCTTTTCAACTGTGAAACTACTGTCTATTTGCTGTGACCTGAAGTTATTCCATTTTAAATCCATTAAACAAAATTATCTGGTATTGAGCTTAATTAATCATATCAACCCAGCAGCAGAAAATAAAGTATATAAACAGAATATCAATCTCCAAGCAGACTGTTGCCTTAAAACTGTATGGAATTAGCCACAGGTATGTTTTGCAAGCAACTGTAGAATAATTATCAGTAATAAATCTAGAGCTTGTAGTTAATTAAATTCGTTACAGAAGAGTGTTTTACCAAAACGTTAGTGAGCTCTTAAAACTTGTTTAAAAAGAGCAAATCATAATATCCCCTATTCACGTGTGTGTGTGTGTGTGTGTGTGTGTGAGAGAGAGAGAGAGAGAGACAGAGAGACAGAGAGAGTAAGTGGATAAGACATTGATACCAAGAAGAACTTTATTTTAGTGGCTGATTTTTTTTATTTCATTCCCATCTTGCTATACCCAAGCTGACATCAGTAACTGATAAAACATCAATGATTTGTGCTCAAGACATCTTGGTTATTTCATGTAATTTCTTTTCTAAGTCAAACATAAAGATCATGTTACTTTCTTGTTTCCTGATCCTTCATTTTCTACAGAAACTGTTCCACTACTTAAATACTATTTCTCTTACTACATTTTATTTTTCTCATAATAATTATCTACCTGAAAATATCAAGGGTCTTAGTAAACCAGTTTAATTGCTTAATTTATTTAATCTCTAAAATGTGCTCTGTTGCTTACCTTGTGGTTTCTATGGCTAAACTACAGTTGCCACAATTCATCCATATCTACTCTGCTAGTACTAACCACTTTAATAATATTTAAAAACTTAAACATTGCAAAAGTGCTGTTTAGTAATATAATAGCTATTTTTTAAAGCAATCCTGTTATTAGCACTGAATATGAATTGGCTAGGATTTCTTGTGAAATTTTTTGACTGTTAAAGTTGACTAGCTTTGTGTTTCCTGACCACATTCCAATATAATACAACTGTGAATTTTTAAATCATTTGCAATGACCTGATTTTGCTTCACCGTTGTAGCTCAACAGTTCCCATGGCAGAATGTCTTTGGGAACATTCTGATGTTCCCAAATGATTTCTAATTAGGAGTTACAGGTATGAGCTAACAATGTTCCACACTCCACCTAGAATGGGTAATGCCAGTGTTTACTGTGTATAGTTTTGCTGATTTGCGTATCTCCAGAAGGGCCTATTCACTGCATTGTGTATTGTATGCATGAGAATTTCCATTCATATTTTTTTAGTTTTTAATTTTTTAATGTTTTATTTTGTTTTTATTGGTATGCAATAATTATACATATTTATAGGATACAAAGTGATATTTTGATGTATGTATACAATGCGTAATGATCAAATCAAAGTAACTAGCATACCCATCAGCTGAAATATTTATCATTGTTGTATTGTGAATATTCAAAATTCTCTTTTCTAGTTTTTTGAAAATATATGATAAATTATAGTTAACCATATTTATCCTGCAGTATTGCAAAACATCGGAACTCATTTTTACTCTCTAGCTGTAATTTCGTATATGTTAAACGACCACTCTATATCCTCCCCTCCCCCTTCCCTTCCCAGCCTCTAAGATTCACAATTCCACTCTCTATTTTCATGAGCTCAATTTTTATTTTAGTTTCACATATGAATGAGAATATGTGCTGTTTATTTTGCTGTGTCTGACTTATTTCACTTAACATGATGCCCTCCAGGAGTCTCATTCATATTATTGCAAATGACAGGATTTCTTTTTTTTGTTGTTTTTTTTTTTTTTTTGGCTGAATGGTATTTCATTGTGTGTTTCTGTCTATATGTATATGTATATAGAGAGACAATATTATCACATTTTCTATATCTGTTTGTATTAGGATTCTTTGGAGGGACAGAATTAATAAGATAGATGTATATATAAAGAGGAGTTTATTAAGGATTATTAATTCACATGATCACAAAATGAGGTCTCACAATAGGCCATCTGCAAGCTAAAGAGCAAGGAAGCCAGTCCGAGTCCCAAAGCTGAAGAAGTTGGAGTCCCATGTTCAAGGCAAGGAAGCATCCAGCTTGGGAGAAAGATGTTAGGCTCAGAAGCTAAGCCAGTCTAATCTCTCCATGTTCTTCTGCTTGCTTTTATTTTGGTGATGCTGGCAGCTGATTAAATTGCACCCACACAGATTGAAGGTGGGTCTCCCTTTCCCAGTCCACTGACTCAAATGTTAATCGCCTTTGGCAACACCTTCACAGACCTCACAGACACACCCAGGAACAATACTTTGCATCCTTCAATCCAATCAAGTTGATATTCAGTATTAACCATCACAAGTCCATTACTTGCCAACTTGAACCCATATACATCTTCTGAAATCATACATAATCTTCAAATAAAGACAATAATAAAATCATAATTGTGCCTAACATAATACAACTATCCTTCATACAACTGGAAATGCACCAATCCCCAATCCAAATGCTGTTATATAAAATTAGCAACACTTAAATGCTGATATGAAGCCAATAAGTCTTATGTCACAAAGCTAAAAGAAAATAAAATGAAGATATTTTCTTGGTACAAGTGTATAAAGGCACAAACATGTTCTTAACAAAATAAAGAGGAAATACTCATGACAATTACAGTCCTCCTCTTTGCAACCGGTCATGTGGTCATGGCTGGTACTGATGAATACTTCTTCTACCATCCATTCTGTATTCCCTTTGCCTTCAACAAGCACCTCAGTAGGTCAGGATTTTTTACCTGGTGGAATGACCCAAACCTTCATTCCTGAAGTGTCTGGGCCATTTGTAGTCCTGCCTGGATTGGGCTGTTGTTGTTTCCCACTGACCTTAATCACAGGGCATGGTAACACTAAGAGACTCCCTAACAGATCTCCTGTATTCCATGCATACCCTTCCTTACCTCCGTTATGGAGCAGTAGACTGATTTCATCTTGATAGTCCGGGTCAGCCACCACAGCCAACACTGTAACTCCCTTATTAGCTTGTTGACTTAATGGTAGGAGGAGCCCAAAGTGTCCAGGTGGCAATCTTAACTTCTACTTTAATGAAATCGTTGTTGTGTCTCCTGGTGGTAGTGTTCCTCCCTCTGGAACTAAGACCTCCAGGCCAGCAGAATGTAATGTCTTGGGAACAGGAAGCAAAAATTTTGCTAGGGGATCACTGGGGGTGATGGTGAGTGGTGCCACTTCCATTTCCACCGCTTGATTCCCAGACCCATGAATCCTGGTTATGGAAAAAACAGTAACATATGTTGGATGCTAATTCAGAGCAAACAGAGCACTCTGGAGAACTTTGCCTCAGCCCTGAAAAGTACTGTCACCTAGTTGTCATTATAATTGACTTCAAAAGACCATTCTACTCTTCTATCACTCCAGCTGCTTCGGGATGATGGGGAACCTGGTAAGATCAGTGAATTCCATGAGCTTGAACCCACTGCTGAGACTGCTTTAGCTATAAAGTGAGTGCCTTGGTCAGAGGCAATGTTGTGTGGAATACCATGATGGTGGATAAGACATTCCATGAGTCCACGGATGGTAGTCTTGGCAGAAGTATTGCATGCAGGATAGGCAAACCCATATCCAGAGTGTCTATTCTAGTGAGGACAAACCACTGCCCTTTCCATGATGGAAGAGGTCCAGTATAATCAATCTGCCACCAAGTAGCTGGCTGATCACCCCAAGGAATGGTGCCATATCAAGGGGTTAGTGTTGGTCTCTCCTGCTGGCAAATTGGGCACTAAGCAGTGGATGTAGCCAGGTCAGCCTTGGTGACTGAAAGTCCATGTTGCTGAGCCCATGTGTAACCTCCTTTCCCTACCATCATGGCCACATTTTTCATGGGCCCATTGGGCAATGACAGGGATGGCTAGGGAAAGAGGCTGAGTGGTATCCACAGAATGAGTCATCCCATCCACTTGATTTTTAAAATCCTCCTCTGCTGAGGTCACCCTTTGGCAAGCACTCACATGAGATACAAATATCTTCACAGTTTTTGACCACTTGGAGAGGTCCATCCACATATCTCTTCCCCAAATTTCTTTGTCACCAATTATCCAATCATGTTTTTTCCAAGTCCCTGGCCATCTAGCCAAGCCATTGGCTACAGCCCACAAATCAGTATATAATTGCACATCTGGCCATTTCTCCTTCCAAGTAAAGTGCACAATGAGGTCCACTGCTCGATTTTCTGCCCACTGGGAAGATTTCCCTTCACCACTGTTGTTCAGGGATGTCCTAGAAAGGGGCTGTAGTGCCGCAGCTGTCCACTTTCAAGTAGTGCCTGCATATCATGCAGCGCTATCTGTAAACCAGGTCTTTGTTTTCTCTTCCACTGTCAACTAATCATAGGGAACTCCCCATGAGGCCATTGGTGCAGGCTGAGGGAGAGAAGGCATGGTGGCAGGAGTGGGGACCATGGACATTTGAGCCACTTCCTCATGTAACTTACTTGTGCCCTCAGGACTTGCTCGAGTCTAATTATGTATATACCACTTCCATTTGATGACGAAATGCTGCTATGCATGCCCCACCTTATGGCTAGGGGGGTCAGAAAGCACCCAATTAATGATAGGCAATTCAGGTCACATGGTGACTTGATGACCCATAGTCAAATGTTCAGTTTCCACCAAAGCTTAGTAACAGGTCAAGAGCTATTTATCCAAAGGAGAGTAGTTTTCTGCAGAAGACGGCAGGGCCTTCCTCCAAAATCCTAGAGGCCTCCGCTGTGATTCACCTATGGGGACCTTTCAAAGGCTCCAAACAGCATCCACATCTGCCACTGACACCTCAAGCACCATTGGATCTGCTTGGTCATATGGCCCAGTGGCAGAGAAGGTTGCACAGCAGCCTGGACCTGTTGCAGAGCCTTCTCCTGCTTTAGACCCCACTCAAAACTGGCAGCCTTTCAGGTCACTCAATAAATGGGCCAGAGTAATACACCCAGATGAGGAATGTGTTGCCTCCAAAATCCAAGTAGGCCCCCAGACATTGTGCCTTTTTCTTGGTTGCAGGAGGTGTCAAATGCAGCAACATATCCTTCACTTTAGAAGGAATATCTTGACACCACTGAGCCCCTAGAAATATTACTGAGGTAGAAGCTCCCTGAATTGTAGTCGGATTTATTTCCCATTCTGGGGCACACAAATGTCTCACCTGTAAGTCCAGTGTGTTTGCTACTTCTCTTTCACTGGATTCAATCGGCATAATGTCATCAATGTAATGGACCAGTGTGATATCTTCTGAAAGGGAAACGCGATCAAGTTCTCTCCAAACAACATTATGACACAAAGCTGGAGAGTTGATATACTCCTGAGATAGGACAGTAAATATATTTTGCTGGCCTTGAAATTGCTTTTCATGGGCATTTTCCAAGTCAATGGCTTTCCCACCATAATAGCCCTCATCCTACCAGTCAGGGTGCCAATATGTGGGTTCTGCCAGCTGCTAAGTATGTCTATGCCAATTATGCATTCTGGTACTGGGAAAATGACCACAAGATGAGTCTAGGGACCCACTAGACACATTGTAAGTGTGACCAGAGCTAAAATTCCCTTAATTACTAACCTCCGTAGGTCCCTACTTTACCTGGAGGACCACAATGATGTTTTGGGTCCCTGGAATCAACGTCAGCTCAGAGCCAGTGTCCAGTAGTCCTTGAAATGTCTGATCATTTCACTTTCCCCCATGCAGGGTTACCATGATAAAAGGCCAGAGATCTCCTTAGGGAAGGATGGGAGAAAGATTAACAGCATAAATTGTTGGTAGTGTAGTGGGGTCCTTCCTCGAGGGGACCCGGTCTCCCCTTCATTCAAGAGCTTCTGGGTCTGTAAACTGGCTCAAGTCTGGAAATTGATTGAGGGGCCATGATTCTCTGTTTTTGTAATTCAAATTAGTCTTTTGTCCACTAGACCTGAAGTTTTCTCCTTATATAAATTAAGTAACAATGCAGTAGGCTTCTGAGATCAGAGGAGATCAGGTGCGTTCAGGGTGGTAAGTTGACATTTAATATTAACCATAACACCATTCTTCTGTTGATGGGCATTTATGTTGATTCCATATCTTGGCTATTGTGAAAACAGCTGCAATATGCATAAGGATGCAGGTATTTCCTTTCCTTTGGATAATACCCAGTAGTGAGATTGCTGGATCAAATGGTAGTTCTATTTTTAGGCTTTTGGGTTGTTTTTATTTTTTTATAAACTTCTACAATATTTTTCATAATGGCTGTACTAATGTACAGTCCCACCAGCAGTGTATAAGAGTTTACTTTTCTCAACATCCTCACCAGCATTTGTTATTATTCGTCTTTTAAATAGTAGCCACTCTAACTGGTATGGGAAGATACCTCATTGTGATTTTGACTTGCATTTTCCTGATAATTAGTGATGTTGAGTATTTGTTCATGTATCTGTTGGCCATTTGTAACTCCTCTTTTGAGAAATGTTTATTCATGTCCTCTGCCTGCTTTTTAATCAGATTAATTTTTTTAATTTAATCAGATTAAATTTTTTAAAATTTACCTTTTTGCCTATGCTTTTAAATTCTTAGTCACAAAATCTTTGCCAAGACCAATGTCCTAAAGTATTTCCTGTAGGTTTCATTCTGGTCCTTTTACATTTCTAGGTCTTATTTTATCCACTTTGAGTTCACTTTTGTATGTGGTGATAGATAGGGATCTAGTTTCATTCTTCTCCCAATAAATATCATTTATGCCCTCACCATTTACTGAAGAAGGTGTCCTTTTTCCAATGTATATTCCTGGCACTTTCGTAGAAAATTGGTTGGCTGTGAATATGAGAACTTATTTCTGGGTTCTCTATTCTGTTCTATTGGTCTATTTGTCTGTTTTAATACAAATATCATGCTGTTTTGGTTTCTATAGACTTGTAATATATTTTGAAGTCAGATAGTGAAATGCCTCAAACTTTGTTCTTTTTGCTCTAAATTGTTTTGGCTACTCTGCCTCCTTTTTTGTTTCCATACAAATTTTGGGATTGTGTATTCTATTATTGTGAAGGATGTTATTGGTATTTTGAGAGGGATTGCATTAAATCTATAGGTTGCTTTGGGCAGTATGGTGACTTTAACAATATTAATTCTTCTGATCAATGAGTATGGGTTGTCTTTCCATTTGTTTGTGTCATTTTTAATTTCTTTAATCAGTATTTCATAGTTTTCTGAGTACAGCTCAGATGCACAGAGTCCCAGCTGAAGTTAACAAGGCAACACTATGATTTCTTGCTGCAGCTCTCATACTACAAACAATTGTCTTTTTTAGTATATTTAGTGCCATAATTTTTACATTTTTATGTTTTTGTAGGTAGTTTTGTTATTTAAATGGCCCCAAAGTGTAGTGTGCTGAAGTGTTGTCTGGTGTTACTAAGTACAAGGAGGCTATGATGTGCCTTATGGAGAAAATAGGTAACAAATAAGCTTCTAGAAGAGATGTTAGACAAGCTTAATTCAGGCATGAGTTATAGTGCTACTGGCTATGAGTTCAATGCTAATGAATCAACACTATAGTACATTCAGAAAAAGGAAGAAGATATTTGCCAATCTGCATATAAGATTGCTCTGGAAAGTATGAAATTAATGTCTATAGTGTGGATGAAGCTATGAAAAGCATAGAAAAGTGGCTATATTTGTGGATCATGAGAGATGGCTAATTTTAAAAAAGTGTACCAGAGTGCACTGCTGAGGCTGAGAGGCAAAGGAATTTATAGTCACATTACCCAAGGTCAGCAAAATGTTAAACCCTTCTGAGCTAGAACTTTGCTATAAAAAATACTGCATCTAATTAATTATTTGTAAGAAACACAATATTTTTTGATCTACTGTGACAATCTCTGTCTTCTAATTGGTGTATTTAGACCATTAACAGTCAAAGAAATTGTTGATATGGTTAGATTTATATCTACTATAATTACTGCTTTATCTTAGTTGCCCCTCTTCTTTTTCCATTGTCTCTCTCTCTTATTTTTTGCCTTTTATGGTTTTAATTGAACATTTTAGGTTATTTCATTTTCTCTCCTGTCTTAGCATGTTAGTTATATTTCATATTTTTGTGCTTTTTTAGTGGGTACATTAGAGTTTGCAATATACATTTATGACTTATTCCAGTTCTCTTTGAAATAACACTATACCTCTTCACAGGTAGTACGAATACCATATAATCACAAAATAATCCTATTCCACCCTCTCTTTCCTTGTATCATTACTGTTATTCATTTACTTATATATATATGCTATATATATTTTATATATATAAGATATATGTTTATATAAAGTGTATACGTAAGCATACATAATTTAGTACATTGTTGCTATTATAATTTTGAACAAACTTATTTGTTAGATGATGAAGAAAATGACAAATACAGGTTTTTGTTTTATTTTTACTTATTCCTTCTTCAATGGTTTTCTTTTCTTTTTATTTTATTTATTTATTTATTTGTTTATTTTGAGATGGAGTCTTGCTCTGTCATCCAGACTGGAGTGAAGTGGCCCGATCACGGTTCACTGCAACCTCCGCCTCCTGGGCGCAAGCGATTCTCCTGCCTCAGTCTCCCAGGTAGCTGGGACTACAGGTGAGCACCACCATGCCTGGCTAATTTTTGTATTTTCAATAGAGACAGGGTTTCACCATGTTAGCCAGGTTGGTCTTGAACTCCTGGCCTCAAGTGATCCACCCACCTTGGCCTCCCAAAATGTTGGGATTACAGGTGTGAGCCACTGTGCCCAGCTGTCTTCTTTATGAATATTTGAGTTTCTGATCTTAATATTTTCCTTTCCTCTAAAGACCTTTTTTTAAACATCTCTTGTATGGCAGGTCTAATGGCAACAAATTCTTTAAATTTTTACTTGTCTCAGATTATTTCTTCTTCATTTTTGAAAAATAATTTCGCAGGGTACAGAATTATAGGTTGATGGGTCTTAATACTTTAAATATTTTATTCCACTTTCTTTTCACTTGCTTGGTTTTTGAAAACACTCAAATGTAATTCTTATTTTTGTTCCTCTATTCTGGAAGTAAGGTGTTTTATTCCTCCAGCTTGTCTCAGAAATTTTTCTTTTTATTTGCTTTCCTGAAGTTTGAAAATAATATGCCTAGCTGTAGAGATTTTGGCATTTATCTTGCTCGGTGTTCTGTGAGCTTCCCGAATCTATGATTTGGTGTCTGACATTAACCTGGGGGACAATTCCAATCTTTATTGGGTCAAATATATGTTCTGTTCCTTTCTGTCTTTCTTGTCATTCTGGTAGTCTCATTATATGTATGGTATACTTTTTATAGTTTTCCCACAGGTCTTGAATATTCTTTTCTATTTTTGTTTTTGTTCTCTTTGTTTTTTAATTTTCAAAGTTTCTATTGATATATCCTCAAGCTTCGTGATTCCTTCCTCAGCTGTGTCGAGTCTATCAATAAGCCCATGAAAGGCATTCTTCATTTCTGTTACAGTATTTTTGATCTTTAGCATTTCTTCTTGGTTCTTTCTTACAATTTTCATCTCTCCACTTACATTGTCCATCTGGCCTTGTATGACATCTACTTTATCCATTAGTGTCCTAGCATCTTAATCACAGTTTTAAATACTCGGTCTGATTATTCCAATAGATCTGGCAGCCTTTTAATTTCAAATTATAAGATTAGTAATCCCGAAAGAAAAAGAAGAAGGATCTGTTTAAATGTTGATGGCATATTTTGATAACTGAGTAGCAGTGCCTACATTTTCTTTTTCTATAAAGTTTATCTATAGCTAAAGAAAAGTTGAAAGATTTCTTAGGCCTTCTCTATCTTTTTTGATCCTTTTAAAGACAATTTTGATAATTGTTGACATTGTGGTAATTATAATTGTTTATTTTCTTACCTGCAGGAAGTCTTTATTGTTCATCTTTCTCACTATTTAAGCTCTTGGAAAAACAAATATCTATGTCTCAGATTGCACAGGCCTATAACATATTTTTTAATAACTTGACACTAGGAAAATTGAATGACTAATCACTAAAAAAGCCATAATGGGTGAATTTTAAAATAAAATATTAATTAATAGTACTAATTAACCATTTTGTCATTTATATTGACCCTAACAGGTATCAGTAAGAACATTAAAGCAAAATTGTATGCATTACATTGAACTCTACCTGCTTTATATTTTGGTTTTCATTTTTTCAAGTCTTTTCCATTTTTATGCTTCATCTGCCTTTTTAAAAACTTAGACATGGAACACATCTGGAAAACTACTTTGCAGATAGAGCAAATGGATTTTAATTTGCAGAAAACTGGAGGAGAGATGGAGAAGACAATCGTAGGGCTCTTAGCTAAGTCCTGGATCTCCTATAATGGTATCAAGAGTAATTTTCCTAATATGCTGGAATGGAAGAAGACTTTTTTCAGATATTGTGTTTTAGTGAAAATAAACTGGTTAGAAACAAATCCTGTAATATAAGGAAATAAATACATCATATAAAAAAAGTTACAAAAAATTACATAGCCATAATCAAACCATCATTGGTGCATTATCCATTCTCTCAACCACATTTTCGTATTATTAAAAAAAAACCCTCAAATGTCATACAGTTATCAATGCACATAATAAAGAGAAGAAAAATACAGAGGTGAATATTTTTATTATATTGATGAGAAAATTTTGCTCTAAATATCTTATTTTTCATCTACTGAGTTTTGCATATTTAAATGTTTAACTTTGGATTTGCATAAAATCATTCCATTTCAGTTAACAGAGTAAAATAAACAAAACAGTTAGCAAGCAAACCAATCTCTAAAATAAGATAATAATTACCCTTCTAAACACCATTAAATTCTTAAATTAAGAGCTTTTTAGTCAGTAATCTAAAGTGTTGAAAATTAATTGCTTAAATGCTAAAAAGCCTCACATATTTTAGGACATGTTTAAATAGTATATATTTACATAAAATTGCCTTGTTTAATTTTAGAAAAAAATAGAATTACTTAAAATGATGTATTTTTATTAGATATTCTCAATATTTTTACTGATTCTTTTTATTATTTTTTCCAATTTAATGTTTTATTTAAGTCATATATTAAATAATTTATTTAATAATTATCTAAGATTATCCCAACCTAGGACAATGCTTCCATTCAAAACTTTAGTAATTTCTTAATGCTTAAAGTTTATAAAGTAATTAGTTCTATTTTAAGCTTGCATCTAAGCAAATGAGTAAACTATACCACCAAATAAATGACATACTACTAGTAAATAATAATTTCTTCAAGCGCAGATTAATGACAAAATGCAAACATTTGCATGCAATGTTTTGAAAATAGTGTAAAGTGAGATAATGCAATGGCTGCAAATACTCTTTATCTTTTTTTTTTTTTGTAACTCCCCTTGTATGTCAAGTCTTTTCTTAAAACAGGTTGGCTAAAAATCCAGAAGCAATATTAATCACATGCATTATAATGTTATATTGCTGCTCTTTATAATGATTTGTTCAGCTGGAAATTTTCAAATGCGCTTTTTAGATTTTTTATTGACTGACTGCAAATATAGTTAATTTTGAAATGCATTTAATTTTATTTTATTTAGAAATTATTGTTAAAACAAGAGTTTTTTAATATCATAAACAAAACAAATAGAAAATATTTTTTGTAACACTTCCCTTGGAAGTTCAGATCTTCAGTAGCAGATTTAGGACCAATGTATATAGTGTTTAGCAAAATAGACAAGATTCATACTGTCACAGAGCATGTGATCTAGTGCTTGAGATTATACTGAACAAGATATAATCACAAAAGTAGCATGACAAACTGTATTAGTCCATGCTCACACTGCTATAAAGATATACCCAAGACTGGATAATTATAAACAACAGAAGTTTAACTTGACTCAGAGTTCCACATGGCTGGAGATGCCTCAGGAAACTAACAATTATGGTAAAATGGGAAGCAGCGACCTACTTTATAAGGCGGCAGAAGAGAGAAGGGAAAGGGAAGGGGGAATAACAGGAACAAGGTGTTCTGAAACAGCCACAAAAAAATAGACAAAATACACGGGACATCAGGCAACAAAGAATAGTGATTTCTTAGAAATTGGGAAAAAATAATTTGATTCCTATAATATTGTAATGTGTATCCAGGCCACAATGTAAGGAAGAGAAACTCAGGTGAAGCTCAGAAATCTTCAATTTATTCAACAAATCTTTTAAATGCTCTTTATGTTTAGATAATAATATAAGTAGTGAATAAGTTTATATTCTTGCCTTCATAAAGACTGAGTTAGGAGACATGGTCAATTGCAATCCATTGACATTTCTAAGGATAGTTCTTGGTAATGCCATAATAATACTATCTGTCTGCCATACTTCAGGTTTAGTCTAGTTGAAATTTTTGTCATTTTGCTTTATATTGTAATCGTTTATTTTTATTCATCTGCCACCTATATTCTTTGGACATTCTACTATATCGTTTATCTTGAATACTAATTTTCTCACTTATCTTGGCACATTGTAGGTATTGATTTATTAAGCATTGTTACATATGCTACATATTTGTGACTTTTAAGAAAATATTTGATGCAACCCAATGGATTTGGGTTCAAGTTCCTTCATTTCATTTGATATATATAAAACTTTGGCAAGTTTTTAAATTTATTAATATTTTATTAATAAATTATAATATAGTTTTACATAGTTGTCACTTGCATAAATGAGTCTAATAATAAAATCTTAACAAGATTGTCATGAGGATTAAGTAAAATATTACATATAAATGCTTAGTTTGGAAGCAGAGGACTTTGCACATGTTTGTATTACTGTTATCGCTGTCATTATTCAGAAGCAAAGCAAGTGAAGCTGCAATGGAAGCCTTTTAAAACTAATATCTGATGGCAAAAAAATGTTTTTTGTCATGTTCAATGTGGAATCCATATTTGAGTTCGGTAACAAAAATTACAAAGAAAAGTAAAGGCTGGAACTGTCTACTTCTTAACATTTTATGTGTTCAAAGTTCTGGAAAGTAGCAACATTTTTGAAGGAAAAAAGGTTTTATACATTAAAAAATTATGTAAATTGCTGTGATAATAGTCTCACCTGTAACAATTTCATTAATGTTATCAGGTTGAAATGTTTTCATTTTCATTCTGTTGCAGCCACTTATTTAATAAAATCCTTTCTTGGTTAATGTATTCATGTCAATTTGGCTAAGAATCTCTGTATTTACTTTAGCTACTACTTAATACATTGATAGATTTATTTGAAGCAAACAATAACAGTTAAGATATTTGTCTTTAGGAGTGCAGTTTTAACCCAAATTATCTACCAAATAGTATATTTATGTTTATAGGAAATATTTCTCTCATTTTTGTGTCTCTCATACTTCCAGGAATACCCCATATAAACACAAAGCTATTGTCTAAAAATTATGTGCAATCTTGAACCCCACTAATACTTATGCTGTGTTTGTGTGTGTGTGTGTGTGTGTGTGTGTGTATCAACCTATTTATCTTAGTTCATTTTCTGTTACTATAAAGGAATATATGAGGCTGGGTAATTTATAAAGAGAAAGGTTGATTTGGCTTATGATTCTGATGTCTGGAAAAGCTCAAGATTGGACAACCGCATTTGGTGCGGGCCTCAGGCTTCTTCCACTCATGATGGAAGTTGAAGAGGAGCTGGCTGTGAAGAGATCACATGGGGAGAGAGGATGTAAGAGGCAGATGAGGGAGAAGGTGTCAGCCTCTTTTTAATGACTAGCTCCCCTAGGAACTAATGAAGTGATAACTCACTTACCCCAGAGGAAGGTCATTAATCTATTCATGAGGGATCTGCCCCCATGACCAATACACCTCCCATTAGACCCCAACCTCCAACTTTGGGGATCAAATTTCAACATGACATTTGCAGGACTCAAATATTGAAACCATAGGTCTATCTATCTATCTATCTATCTATCTATCTATCTATCTATCTATCATCTATCATCATTATCATAGCTGTAACTTAACTCATTCTTCCTCATTATAAAAACAAAATTTTTAACAAAACTTCTTAGGTTTTAAAATTCCCTTACCAGTTATATAGAACAAAATGCCATAGAACAGAATTTAACTAACTGTAATTTTAAAATGTTTAAATAATATATAGAGCATAGCTATATGATGTGAATGCCAAATATTGCAACTGAAATGTCTTCATGTAGTCATTAAAGCATATGAAATATGCATTTATAACTTTTTAAATATTTATTTTGAATGCAATACATGTTCTCTAGATTCTGCTGTCATTTTACGAAGTGTCGAATTGGAAGGATAAGATAAGTTTTTACTGAGCATTTACTGAAGATTCTTGCATAAAGAAAGTGATGTTTGGCCAATTTTCAAAGTGAGATTTAAATCTTGCTTTAATTATGTTAATTGTGCTCAGGTATAATACACAACTTGCTATTGTAAAAGATAAATTGTGTTTAGTTATTGGTATTGTTTTCTTTCTCAGGAGTTTTGAACATGTCTTTAAGATTGTAATAGTAATCAAAGTAGGAACACTCCTTGCCCACTATAGAAAATAAACAAAATCAATTGTGCTGCATTTCTAAGTACTTTCCATTAAAGAAATTGACACTTACATCAAATGGAGGTCACATCACATGCAGCTACACTCAGCAATCTCTTTTTCTTAAGCAACACTGTGCTATTTTGTACTGTGAAGGATAGGATGGCAAGGTAAGGTACTTGATAGCAAAAGCAGTAAATTAACTATTAGTGTAGTTTTGTTGAATATTTTGTATTTAAATTTACAAACATCTAGTGACATGAATTCCACTAGGGGTACTGCCACAGTGATAGTAATGTATGGTTTCACTCAATGTTTCAAAGCAAGTTAATAAACGTAGCTTTCCATTATTTCTTTAATAGATGAAATTATAGTCTACTGTGTATGTTTCTATTCCCTAAAAACATTGTTTGAAATTCTACCTTTTTATTCAAAACAAGTATTGAAGCTACTTGAATTATAGCAAACATGAAGTAATTAAGCAATATTTAACTCATTCTAAACAGTTAGTTATAAATTGCTTTCATTATAAAAATGGTCATTTGCTAAATGAATTTTATCCAAGTAAAAACTACAAGATCCATAAAGTCTGATTCACTCACAGTTTTTTCATACTTCAGCAAAGGTTTTTTTAAGTTACTTGTTAATTATTATACTTAGAAACTAAGGTCATTTTGTGGTCATTTTTAATAGATTTACTTTATCATAAAAAGTATATTTATAAAATTGGATTTTAATGAAACTTATTCTGATCAATTTTGGACACAGAATTATGTATCACATAGCACATAATGAATGTTCAATAAAAAATCATAAATAAAATGCTCAGCATATCTGTTTGGTTGGTAATCTCTTCATGTACATATATTTGTAAAAACACTGCCTTGTTACCATGTACCATTCTACTTTTTGTCATAACAATGATTATATTCTGAGATACTGTACAATTGATGAACTAGCCATTTTTGCTGTTTATTGTCCATTCCACTTCCACTAGAATGTGAAGTTCATGAAGGCAGAGATCACCATCATTCACTGACATATCCCACATACCAAAAATGAAGCATGACATATAATAGATACTTAATAAATATTGAATAAAATAAAGCTCGAATGAATTTTTTTTCCTTTTTTTATTATACTTTAAGTTCTAAGGTACATGTGCACAATGTCCAGGTTTGTTACATATGTATACATGTGCCATGTTGGTGTGCTGCACCCGTTAACTCATCATTTACATTACGTATACCTCCTAATGCTATCCCTCCCCCCTCCCCCCACCTCATGACAGGCCCTGGTGTGTGATGTTCCCCACCCTGTGTCCAAGTGTTCTCATTGTTCAACTCCCACCTCTGAGTGAGAGCATGCAGTGTTTGGTTTACTGTCCTTGCAACAGTTTGCTCAGAAAGATGGTTTCCAGCTTCATCCATGTCCCACAAAGGACATGAACTCATCCTTTTCTATGGCTGCATAGTATTCCATGGTATATATGTGCCACATTTTCTTAATCCAGTCTATCACTGATGGACATTCGGGTTGGTTCCAAGTCTTTGCTATTGTGAATAGTGCCACAATAAACATACGTGTGCATGTGTCTTTATAGCAGCATTGTAGGCAATCATCTTTAATTTTTCATTCATGAATATTAGTTCCAGAATGTAGCCATCTCTTACCTACTACTAACTTTTCTCTTGTTTTCTGTCTGTATGAGTTTGTATTTTTAAATTGTTGTTGCTATTATGATTATTGTTGATATTATTATTATTGATATTGTTATTATTATATTATTTCATTATTTCACTATATAATTATATTAATTATAAGATTATAAAAATTATAATAATTATATTTCATTATTATAAGTGGCTTTATTCTGAAAAGATTTTCAAATTTTCTTGAAATAGATGATTTTTAAATGCTATATCTTAGCATTTGATATAAGTAGAAGAAAAAACTGAACAGATCAAAATCATTGAAGAAAAAATTAAAATTTATTATCTTCTATTGAAAATAATAACAGAAGAATGTGGTAACTTTGACATATTTATTTCATATTGCCCCCAAACCTTCATGTAACTGATAGAAAATGAATAATAATAACAATAATTATTATTATTGAACGCAGGAGGCGGAGGTTGCAGTGAGCAGGGATTGCACCACTGCATTCTAGCCTGGGCAATACAGCAAGAAGTTGTCTCAAAATTAAATTTTTTATAAATTAAATAAATAAATAAAGTAGTGCCATGGGGAGGTGATTCAAATAGAAAAAAAGTTTAAAGAAGCTAGAATCCTTTATACACATTCTTAATCTAATATTGCCAGGCTACTACCTCTCTGAAATCAGACAGCTGGAGGTTGTTACACTGGAAAACATCTTATGTCCTATAAGAAGAGTTCTCCAAGACAGTAAGCACAGCTGAGTAACATACAGAAATCAGGGAAGTTAAGGGGAGAAATTCCACATACTAATTGGAGAGACTTTACTAGTCACCTGGGGAACAGCAACAATGGTATATCCCTCAGAAAGAGATTGGAAGATTGCACTGTAATGGACTGAACCATTCAAGAGAAAAGGTTCGTAGATACTGACATTTGCATGCCATCTCTCACAGTGATGATCTATAGTGAATACTTAAAGTTCATTCCGGAGTTAAAATGAATAAAACAGAAATACATGAAATAAGATGGATAAAATTTTATAAGCATTATGTTGAGATAAAAAATGTTTCAGGATATATTCAATTTGCAAACATTTTTTCTCATACAAAACAGTAATATATATTCGAGGAATATGCATATGTGTATGAATGTATAAAAACATAAATGGGAATGTATCACACCATCCTAATAAGACGCTATCACTAAGAGGCTATCTCTAAGAGGAAAGAATGGAATGTGTAAGTCTTATCTGTATCTTTATCATTTGATTAAAAAAGAAAACTAAAGCAAAGCTGGGAAAAATTATTTTTTGTATTTTAAGAATTTTTTTTAAAATATGTTAAAAATAATTTTAAAAATAAAGATATTTCTTCTGCTTAAGGATAGAGTAAATTTTAGAAATGCTTGTTCCCCGGTGCCATAAAGAAATAGCACTTGAACATAAATTTAATTTTCTCAGCAAGGCCATTTTTATACTTTCTATAGAAAGGGTACATTTGCCAGCAGTTTTGCCACGAGAGTACACCGAACAAAGGAGACAGGTTCATTTATAATCTGACGCGTCCCTCCTACTGCTGTGTCCAGTTTCCATTGGCTGGAATAGGACATCACATTTTGTATTTGTCTCAATTGGCTAGCAACTTAGAACTTTTTAAAAGAGGCAAGGCAGAGGAGAACAAAAGAAGGGGGAAGTAACTTGTGGAATGCTGAGAAAGGTAGAAACACCTTCAAATAAGGAAGAGAAACAGGCTATGACCTAATGCTTGCTTGGACCAGTATAAGCATGACAGGGCAAATATTTAGGCTAAATTGTGGGAGCTAAGAACATAAAGTACATTGATTTCTTTATTACAGCTAGCAGATATTTAAGAATGTTAGTACAGGTCTTTGAATAAATTTTGCTTTTAAGAGAAGTTACTATGTATTCCTAATTAGATGGGGAGGAAAGTCTTTGAAGAGGAACCTTTACTTCACTTTTTACAGTAAATAACAGCCTCTGGCTATTTCAGGGCACTAAATTGATGCAAGAGAAATGGGTACTAGGTAAAGCTAGGACATCAAAACACCATTCCCTGAAGCATTCTCAATGATGGTTGAACAAGATGACAATGTCCTCTTTCAGGACACCTGAAATCCAAGAAAGGCATCTTTTATATTACTTAAAAGTATCAAGATCAGGATGTCAAGAACATGGGGAGGTGTTGAGAGCACTAAAGCATCAACGTAGAGTTTTACACAAGCAGATGAAAAGACCAAAAGACACTGATAATAAAACACTGAAGAAGAATTCAAGTAAAAGGAAGAAAATGCTAACCCTGATTTGATGCCTAACTTAATATAACTGTTAAGTTTAACCTAACGCTGCCTCCTTACATATTTTAAATTCAGCCTAATGATTTCTTTGTACATAGTGAACTATATCTAACTGGATGTGTAAACAGACCGTAATCTACTCTTATGCCAATCACTGAGTTTCAGCCAATCAATGATGGCTCACTGTTAAAATTGTATTAAAATAGGGCAAAAGCCAAATTGTTATCCATCTGGTTGTTTCAGTACTTCACTTCCATTTTCTCCATGTCACTTTCCTTTTTCTATCCATGAATCTTCTTTGACAGAGAGACAGCACTGGATCATTTCTGAACCTATTTTGGTTCAGGGGCTGCCCAATTTGTGAATCATTCTTTGCTTGATTAAATTTTGCTAAATTTAAGGTTTTTAACACAACTCTATATAGGCTAAAGCCTGGATGGCTTAGTACAGCAAAGCAAAAAGGAAAGTCAGATTTCTGGTTGCTCGTAATACATCAATTGCATGAAAAATAAGAAAATTCAAATAGCAGTGGAATGCAGTCCTTTCTTGTGTATTCTTTTCATTCAGTAACAAAGAACCTAACCATCAGACTTGATAAGAAAATGGTTCAGAAAGAGGCATATAAAGAAATGGGTACAGTTCTGAAACAACAATAGGATAGTGGGTTTTTTACTGTTCTAAGGAACAATGACATTCTGTAGAGATGTTGCAGGATCAGTCAAGTTATATGAGAAGAAAACTGGGAAAGTATCTTTCAAGCTGCCTCTCCTGTGTTCATCAGAAAAACTTCATTTTTTGTTTTACATATTGGAGAGATATATATATATGTTTGTAGGAAAAAGGCTATAATACTTAAATACATATTTGAATTAATTGATAAAAGGACACATAAATTATAGGATAGTTTTATAAGTCTGACTTCAACATTTTTCAAACAGATTTTAAAGAGAGGTTAGTATCATTTTTAAAATAAATGCTAGTGCCATTTTAAAAGATACAAGATTTTTATGAAAGTTTTACAGACATTGCATTTAAATAATCTACCCCAAACTGATTATTAATTCTACATAAAGTAAAATTCTGCTTTCAGTTTCTAGATTGTTGAACTTTTTAAAAATTGAATTTGCAGAATAGATAATAACTTTCAGTAGTAGCAATTTAAACAATATGGTTAAAATTCAGAGTGTCTCAATGATGACAGCCAATAAGTTTGAAAATACACATAGATGATTGAGAGAGAGATGATAGACAGGTAAATACAGAGATTTAGAGGTAAATATTTTTACTCTTTTCTAATTTCACACACTGTCCAATATATTACTTTTAAAATTTAAACATGCCTTGGATACCAGATATGAAAAGGAGACACCGATATAGATTCCATGACATCAAAAGAATAATAAAGAAATAATATAAACAACTTTATAGCCACACGTTTAATAACCTAGATGAAATGGGAAAAAAATTGCCTGAAAAACCTAATTTGTGAAAATTCACACAAGAAGAAATAGCCAGTCAGAATAACTCACATGTATTAAAGAAATACTATCGATAATTAATAGCCTTCCTAAATAGACAGTACCAGTCCCAGATGGATCCACTTGTGAAATCTACAAAACGTTTATGAAAAATATTATAACAATTCTTTACGATCTTTTTCAGAAGACAGAATCAGGGGGCATACTTCTTAACTCATTCAATGAGACTAATATTAAAACAGCACAATGATATTACAATAAAAGAAAACTACATACCAATGTCTCACATGAGTGTATATGCAAAAATCCTCAACAAGACAAGACAAGTCATTGTAGTTTCATGATTGTAACAAATTTACCATTCTGCTACAGGATGTTGACAATGAGAGAGGATATGCATATATGTGGAGGGGATTTGTAGAAACTCTTTGGACTTTGTGTTCAATTTTACTGTGAACCTAAAACTGCTCTAAAAAATAAAGTTTATTTAAAATATCTTGAAGACTATTTTTATTAATTTCAAAATTTTATAATGAGTATGCTCAAAATTACTTGTGTAATTAAAATAAATTTGTATCTCCACGTTATAATCTTACACCCTCATTCCCTTTGACAGATCCTCCAAGTACTCTAATATCCCATCTTACCTGCTTACATCCACTGTCTCTCCCTCCCTGTCTCTATCTTTCCCCCCTCTTCCTTTTATTTTTTCTCCTTCCTTCTCTACTTCTCACCTTTCCTTCCTTGGGATTCTTATGTTGTGAACAGTAGAGACATTTTTTAAATTATCTTAAGTATTGAGGGCATATGACACAAACTTATGGTGGAATTAGGGCAGCAGAGCTCAGTGTCTCTGCAGTCACAGGACCAGGTCTTAGTTTGGGCCTCAGGCAGGACTGGGTCTTACTTAGTTCAGGAAACTATTGTCAGATAAAGCCAAGTATCTGGCTCTGTGATTGCCAGTCTGGTGACTCAACTTCTTTCTGTCTCTATCTGCTCTTATAACCATACAGCCTACTACTTCTCTTTGCTTGCCTCACATGTAGACTAGTTTTAATAAAGTCCATTTGACCCTACTAATTACCATGAAAATAAAGCATGCCTTTGGGCACATACACCTCACATGAGCTCCTGTACTAGCCAATTAATGTGTAAAAGCTCTACCAAATGGTGTATTTTCTTGGTCTATTAAATAATTATACAAATACTCTTCCTCTAACAGCCTTGATAGACATTCAATCTAGATCTAAATTCTATGAAATTCATGTATATTAGTTTATGACTCCATTTCAATTATCTGCTAAAGCCTTTGTGTTGTCAATGTGATGATTCTTCTAGTTTTAAACAGAGAAGGCTGTTCAATAGATGAGGCATTTGGGTAATATGTGGTAGTGAGAGGTGACAATGTGCTGGCAGCCCTCGCTGGTGCTCAGCACCTCCTCAGCCTCAGTGTCCACTCTGGCCATGCTTGAGGAGCCCTTCAGCCAACCACTGCACTGTGGGAGCCCCTCTCTGGGATGGCCGAGGCTGGAGCCCGCTCCCTCTGCTTGCTGGGAGGTGTGGAGGGAGAGGTGCGCATGTGGTGCTCGTGGGCCAGCGTGAGTTCCAGGTGGGCATTGACTCCAGCGGCCAGCTGGCACAGCCAGCCCCGGGGCAGTGAAGGGCTTAGCACCCAGGCCAGCAGCTGCAGAGAGGGTGCCCAGTCCCCCAGCACTGCAGACCTGCCCACGCCGGGCTCAAATTCTCACCGGGCCTCAGCTGCCTCCCCGCAGGGCAGGGTTCGGGACCTGCAGCCTGCCGTGCCCGAGATCCCCTGCGGTGGGCTCCCCGAATGGGCCAGAGCCTCCCCGACGGGCATCGCCCCCTGCTCCACGGCACCCAGTCCCTTTGACCACCCAAGGCCTGAGGAGCACTGGGCACTGGCACAGGACTGGTGGGCAGCTCCACCCGCAGCCCCCCATGGGATCCACTAGGCAAAGCCAGCTGGACTCCTGAGTTGGGTGGGGACTTGGAGAACTTTTATGTCTAGCTGGAGGATTGTATATGCGCCAATCAGCACTCTGTGTCTAGCTCGGGGTTTGTGGATGCACCAATCAGCACTCTGTTTCTAGCTAATCTGGTGGGGACTTGGAGAACTTTTGTGTCTAGCTAAAGGATTGTAAATGCACCAATCAGCACTCTGTGTCTAGCTCGGGATTTGTGGATGCACCAATCAGCACTCTGTGTCTAGCTAAAGGTTTGTAAACGCACCAATCAGTGCTGTGTCTAGCTAATCTAGTGGGGACTTGGAGAAATTTTACCTCTAGCTAGAGGATTGTAAATACACCGATCAGCACTCTGTGTCTAGCTCAGGGATTGTAAACGCACCAATCAGCACCCTGTCAAAACGGACCAATTAGCTCTCTGTAAAACGGGCCAATCAGCAGGATATGGGTGGGATCAGATATGGCAATAAAAGCAGGCTGCCAGCGCCAACAGCAGCAACCCACTTGGGTCCCCTTCCGCACTGTGGAAGGTTTGTTCTTTCGCTCTTTGCAATAAATCTTGCTGCTGCTCACTCTTTGGGTCTGCACTGCCTTTATGAGCTGTAACACTCACCGCAAAGGTCTGCAGCTTCACTCCTGAGGCCAGCGAGACCACAAGCCCACCAGGAGGAATGAGTAACTCCAGACAGGAGGAAGGAACATCTCCAGATGTGCCGCCTTAAGAGCTGTAACACTCACTGTGAAGGTCTGCAGCTTCACTCCTGAAGCCAGCGAAACCACGAACCCACCAGAAGGAAGAAACTCTGAACAAGTCCTAACATCAGAAGAAACAAACTCCGGACACACCATCTTTAAGTACTGCAACACTCACCGCGAGGGTCCACGTCTTCATTCTTGAGGTCAGTCAGACCAAGAACTCACCAATTTCGGACACAGTGGTAGTGCCAAAGCCCATCTATAGAGAAAAATCATGAAATTCTTTAATTAGTTTGAATTCTGTATACAAAATAGAAATAGAAAAATAGTTTCTGTGGTTTAAAATTGCTATTAAATACTTGCCATATATGCTTTTTTTTAAAAAAATTGTCCTTTTTAGGCAGAGAAGTAGTGTATGAGTTGGCAATTATTTGATGTATTGGTATAGATACATATATATTTGTACTAATATGTATTTGTGTACTGTGTGTACTTGTATGTGTATACATAAAAGAACACTAATGACTGAATATTGAACTTGATTACTTACATTGCAAACCCTGAGAAGGAATAATGTCTTATTTGTGTCATGTACTACACCATAGCACACACTTAGTACTCAGAAAGTTAAATAATAACAATTGTGTAATAAAAATGGTCACAGGGGAGGGACTGGTATCAGGAGAATGAAGTCCAGTAATAATAACTGATACAATACTAGTCTCCAGAAGAACATGTAATTTTTCATCTCTTTTACCCCCAAGAGACTCTTAAAATTATTCAGGCAAAGTCTGACTCACAGAACTCCAAGCATACATAAATGCAAGAATTTATAGTCTAAGTTTGTTGTAAGTAATGGGTCAGTGCACATCTGGGAGAAAAGCAAAAAAGAACAGTAAGATTGAGGTGTTTTATTTTTCATTCAATCTCATTTATTTGTACATTTATTAAATCTGCAGTGAGTGGCTAACTCATACTGTGGATGTCTCCAAGCCTTCAGGAGAGTGTTCATTCAAACAACAGCAAGAGCCCCTGAGGGTCTATTTGGTGGAGACTTACAAAGAGATGAAAATATTTGAAAACATGCTATCTTCTCCAGACATTGGTCTGTACATTTGTATAACAGCTGAGGTGAGACTTTTTCCTGCTACTCAATGTCCTTTTCTCCCAAGCTGAGGGTAATTTTAAATATCTACATATACTATGAATAGACATAAGGCATCACCTAAATTTAAATGAACAGTCTCTAGTCAATGATGGTTTAATTGTAACGTAAACACTTTCTGGCCAAACTGGGGAGGAAGGGAGGGAGAGAGGGAGGGAGAGAGGGAGGGAGAGAGGGAGGGAGGGAGGGAAGGAAGGAAGGAAGGAAGGAAGAAAGGAAAAAAGGAAGAAAGGAAGGAGGGACTACTATTACACTAGAGATTTCAAAATAAAATTTAGGGGACAGTGGTAGTACAGGGTTTGATTTCACTTACATTGGGTTGGGGTGTGGTGAGGGAAGCTAAGGAGAATTCCCAGTTTGCCTGGGTAATTATAGAAACCTAAAATGTAGCAGAGAAAAGGGGCATACCTAATAGCAGCCTTGAATAAAGATCTAAAAGTAGGCGTGCATGTGGTATAAACTACACATAAGCCAGGTGGATTAAGATACTGGATATATAATGAGGTGCAATTGCAAATGAGTCTGAAAATACTGCCTCAAGCCAAATTATTAAAGGTCCTGAATGCAAGACTCAGGAGTTCATAATTTGTTGTCTTGTAAATAGAGTGTCATAAATAAAGCAGGCCACTATTACAATCATATATGAGTTTTGAAAATTTATTTATGAACAAATATAAAAGATAAATGGAAAGCAGAAGCAGCAGAAAATAAGGAGGTGTGTGCCAAGGAGGCCTGAGGTATGTTCTGGAAGTGATGATGGAGGTGAAGGGGTGGAATTGACAGGATTTGAAAGTTTTAAGTTGGAAGATGAGGAAGAATAAAAAGCCAGAGATGAGTTCACTTTTTTAGAAGCTGTGTGTGAAGTCATTCACTGAAATAGATAACATAAACTTAAAAATAGGGGGAGGATATTAGGGAGTTTACTTAATGGACCTTTTCAGATTGCATTGCAACACATTCAGATAACTGAAATCCTTGAAGCTATAAAGAACAGAAACCATATCATCAGGACCAATAGAAAAATGGAGACTGGTGATCTTCTCATAAAGAAGGTAAACAGTGTCCTTTATTCACTACATTAATGTTCCTCCATAATAGAGATTTAGCTTGTCAGTGTCACTCTTTTGATTCTTCCCATTGCTACCAGTTTAATAGTCTCTCTGGTCTCATTATTTTCCTTCATATATTTTCACATGATATCTACTGTAATTTAAGAATAAAAAATGGAGGAAATATAATTGGGGTATGAAAATCAACAAAGAAGATGCAATCAAAAGGTTCCAAGTCACCAGGGATTTCAAATAAAAGTGTGAGGTAGTTGTATTTCACTTCTCTTGGCTAAGGAGACTAAACCTCCTTGGCTTTGTGTAACAGCTATAAGAACTTGAGCTGACACATATGTTTATTTATTCATTTAATTAATAAGTAAACATGGATCAGCTCTGCAGTTGCTAAAAGAATCACACCATATATGATGTACATTGAAAATGTATACCAAGCTTGCATCAATTAAATCCTACATTTCAAAATATGGTAGACAGTATACTAGCCCTCCAAATTTGTTCACATTTTCATTTCCAGAATCTATTAATATGTTATGTCACATGACAAGAAATAATTAAGGTTGCAGGTGGATTTAAGTTTGCTAGTCATCTGACCTTGTTATGAGATTATCCTTTATTATCCAGGAAGACCCAATGTAATCACAAGGGGCCTTATATACCAAAGAGAAATTTACAGGGGTCAGTGTCAGAGTAAGACTCAACCAACCATTGCTGGCTTTCATGATGGAAGAGGACCACAAGCAAACAAATGCAAGCAACTCTTAAGAGCTGAAAGAAAAAAAAAAATTAAAAAAAATTTGAGACTAGTCTCCAAAGAGGAATATAGCCCTAATAATCCTTTGATATTAGCCCAGTGAGACTCATTTTGAACTTCTGACCTCCAGAAGTAAGTTAGTAATTCGTTGTATATAAAGCTACTTCATTTGTGGTAATTTGTTACAGCAGCAATAAAAAACTGATACACAAAGCATTTACATATTTTTAAATTTTGTTTCTTTTTAATTCCTTATTGGACAATTGAAATATTATAAACAAGCAAATGATTTTAACATGTTGTTCAAGAGCATCAAATTCTTTAATACAATTTCTGCATCACAAATGACAAGCTGTTTATCTAAGTTAAATTTTAATGGGAAGACTTTCTACTTTGCCTTCGGGTATCTCACATATCCTCATTTACATGGAGAAGAGTGAAACATTCAATATCTAAATTCTAGGTAGAATTCTAAGGCAGATACCATGCAACTTTGTATCCCCAGGAAGTAATCACAGGTCTTAGTGCTCTAAAAATTGACCACTGGTGTATAAAAATATATAATTACTGTTTGAAGACTGAACGATGATAAACAACTAACCGTGGTAGTAAACATTAAGAAATGGCCCTATCGCCTGATGTTCATGAGTTTGTCTAATACTCTTGACTTTTGTTAGAGCTAGACCTAGTGACTCACTTCTAATGAATACTATATGACAAAAGTAATAGGATGTCAGTTCTCTTGCTACCTATCTTTCTTGCTCAGAGGTCAGGCATCTGCCATTTTATCAGATACTGTTTGTAGAAGTACAAACAACAGCCAGTGAGAATCTGAGGACTGCCAGAAAGCATGTGAATCAGCTTGGAAGATCCCCCAGCAGGAAATCATTGATATGACTATAGTCCCAGCCAACACCTTAGTTGCAACCTCATGAGAAACCTTAAGCCAGGGAATTCAGTTCAACCATGCCTAAATCCCTCATCCTCACTCACTGAAAGAAAATACATGTTTATTGTTTTAAACAGCTATGTCATCAGGTAATTTGTGATACAGTAATAAATTAGTAATACATTAACTGAAATACATGAAGGGTAACTGGTATAGCTTATATAGAAATTTAGGTAGAATATGGAATAAAAATATCTGAATCTAGCATTATTGCAAACCTTAGACCATTACCTCCCTTCAAGGGTATACAGTGTTTAGTGTGTTGAAATGGTCTGAGAAAAATAGGATTTATTTGAAGAATGCTGCTGGAATATTATGACAATATCTTTCTCTTCCTCCAACTAAGCCAAGTGAATGGCCCATTAGAAAGTTTAACATATTTCCCTCGTGCTTTGAAGATCATAGGTGAGTGGTATTTGATTCACACCTGAAAAATATACAGACCAGAGATTTTTCTGGAGTGGACTGTGAGAGCAGAATAGTGGGAGCAGAACTAAGACATGTATATTTTTCCATGGACTACGTGTGGATCTCAGAAGGAAGTCACAACAGATCATTCTGAAAAGGGCCACAACCCAAGATGATTTTCTCTTCAGGTTAATCAACCACATCAGAAGGAGTTCGTGATGCACAATAGTATTTAAAAGGTATCAAAAAAGTTAGATGGTCTAAAAGAGACATTACTTGTCAAAGAAAAGGACTCTTCAATCACTGAAATGAAACTTTGACTTGGAACATTTTTATCTGGGGCTAACCAAAAGAATCCTTTGAAATGTGAATATAATAATAACAAAAACCAAAGATTGCCACTCTTTTATTGAGTACAAATGTATAATTGTAGAAAGTATTAGAATTATTTGGCAATGATTTAATGTTAAATCAAAATTTCAGTCTCTCCTGATTTTATTGTGTCTACTTTTTGAAATCTTACTTTTTAAACTCATATATATATATAAACTGATATACATGTAAACTGATAAATATATATGATATATAAAGTTTATATATATGATATATACATATATAATGTATATATGTATACACATATATACACATATAATATATACACATATACATATACACATATAATATATACACATGTGTATATAATATATACACATACACATATAATATATATCATATAATATATACACATATATAATGTATATATACATATATGTATATATATTATATGATATATAATATGTATATATATTATATGATATATATTATATGTATATATATTATATATGATATGTCCATGATATATATAATATATATATGGTTAAAGTGCAACAGATAGTTTTTAATAACACTATGTAAAGCTTATTGAGCCTGGGGCTTATTTTAAGTAAGAGTTCATAACTGAAGTGGAAAATTTGTAAATGGATTATTTCCTATAAATCGGTATTTACAGGAAAAAGCCATCTGCAGACAAAAAATAAAAAGTTTTAAACTACAAAGGGTCAATATCTGACCTTTCCTACACTGACATGACTTCAAAGAATCAATATTTTTCATTTTCTTTATCTGAAAGGAAAGCACTAAGTTAGTACCCAGAGACATGCTGTCGGGATCTATTATTGAGGTTGCTTTCCTAAAGTACACTTAGATATTAATAATTTAAAAAGCACACTCAAATTTTTAAGAACTATTTCTCTTTTAAAAGTAAGAAAAGTAAAATCATAAAAATCATTAGGTTTTTGGGTAAAATAAGAACTCTGCTAAGATGGTGGAATATTTATACTAAGAATTGTTCTAAGTAAACCTATATAAATATTGTTCTTAGTTGCTGCTGAATGACAAATGGACATTGTAAACATGCTCTTAGATATACAAGAACAATTAGACTTAACCCACAAATATAGAGGTCTTTAGAAAGAAATTTCCTCTAATTGTATATATATTTTGCCATCCTTCTCACAATATAATCTTTCCAAGCTAAACAGTGGACCAGTGTTGATCAATATAGGAAAATTAAATGATTGACCCAAGCCTTTTTAATGGAATGCTATGAAAATGTTATTCCTATATTTAAGTCAATTAACTAGTATTGAAGAATTACGTAACATGATGTGACGTTAAATATATGGTACAAAATAATATAGACACTATGCTCGCATTTTGTCTATATGTGTGTACAGATGTATGTGTGCAGATTTTGGTGTATAGTACTATAGGTGGGTATGTACCAAACATTTACTCTTTGTACCTTAGGTTGTGCTATATCAATTTTAATTTTGTTTGACAATTGCTACATTCTAATTTTGCCATAATCAATATATATTACTTTGATATTTTAAAAACCTATAAATTTCCAAGAGAAATGGAACTAGATAGGTTTCAGAAAAAAAAAAGTCAATTATGATTAAGTTACCATGATAATCAAAGAATAGTATTATAACTTTATTTTGGCCATATTTTCCAAACAGTGTAATTTCATTACTGTGTGTTAGTAATGTGAGCCTTTTCTGGATTTAACAGCATTCATGGATAAGTTTTCATGTCTCCTCTGTATTCTACATTAAATTTACTGTTGTTACCATGGATTCTTGATTTGTCTTCCTCACCAAAGCCATGAAATGTCCTATTGAGAACAAGATCAATTATTTTTGGATAACACTGTTGAGTATTTGTTGACATACCTTGAATTGTATATTCTTTGTAAGTAACTTGCTAATTTTTTTATATACATACTTTAAGTTCTGGAGTACATGTGCAGAACCTGCAGTTTTGTCACGTGGGTATACAGGTGCCATGGTGGTTTGCTGCACCCATCAACCTGTCACCTACATTAGGTATTTCTCCTAATGCTATCCCTCCCCTAGCCCCCCACCCCCCGATAGGCCCCTGTGTGTGATGTTCCCCTCCATATGTACATGTGTTCTCATTGTTCAACTCCAACTTATGAGTGAGAACATGCGGTGTTTGGTTTTCTGTTCTTATGCAGAACTGAAGGATACAGAGACGTGTAACTTGCTAATTTTTAAACATTTAGGAAATAATGATTTTTTTTAACCATAATCCTATTTGTTTTGACTTAGATAAAATTATTAAGCACAGATTTAAGCAACAGAATTTATGAATTTTAATCTGCCCTGCCCCCGCGATTTCAGAATAATAAATCATACTAGCACAAACCAGGTGGCTCTCTAACATCTCACTCTTCACCAGACTCCAAACCTCAGCAGCTGCTATTGTCTTTTCTTTTCCCATCCTTGCAGTAATGATGATGAGAGGAGCAGAAAGGTAGAGGAGGAGGAGGAAAGAAAAGGAAAATGAAAAAGAGGAGGGGCGAGGTAGAAAAAAACAAAGAAAATCAAGAAAAACAAAGAGAAAATAAGAAAGAACAAGAGCAACCATTTAATAAAACATGCCTGGCATTATAGTAGGCTGTTTATGAAAATTATTTTGTTCAATCCACATAATAATCCTGTGAAGACTGTATTAGTTTCTGTGTTTTGCAGGTGAGAAAACACTCAAAGAGTAACTTGGTAAAGGTCACACATGACATTAGGTAAAGCTACAATCAAAACCCAGGCTTCCTGACTTCCAAGTGCTTCTCACTTTATTGCCTTAAATTTTTCCTTGTCTACCCCTTCATTCCCTCTCTCTCTCTCCTCCTTATTCTCCACATTCAGTAATGTAAGTGGCCTTCGGGGGAGCAACATGGTCACAGGGCAACAACTCTATAAAGTGATGGATTTTTTTCCAACTATTCTAGACTTCCATCTCACATAGATGCCAGCATTGTTTTGTTGTTGCAGTTGCCAGATCATGAAATGTTACTGCATGTTTTTGTGCACAGTTCAAATAAAATATGAAAGTATTCATTTTTTGAACTCATATTTATACTTTTTTCATGTTGTTATATTTACAAATAAACCCGACAATGTTAAGCAGATAATTTAAACACCACTTGAATATCAAGATAAAATGGACAATTGAGAAAATTGCCTGTGTAATTTATGTAAAAAATAAAAATTATTTTGTCTTTCTGGAATCAAGTCTAAGAGGTATCTTGATTAAAGTCATCACTTATTTACATAATTCTCTAAATTCTGCATTTTAATGTGTAGAATTTTTAAAAATCCAAGGCACTTATGAAAAAGAAATAAATTTTCAAGATAAAATTAATATGATATAAAGTCATATAATGTGGCTGAAATTTTTTGTTGAATTATTTGATTAATATTTATTTCAGGAATTATATTAAGCAATCACTAAAACTGATAAATTTTATATTATGCAAATATTTTATATGTTAAATATTCAAGAAAAATACACACATGAATGGCTTGCATTAATTTAATTAAATGCTTAAATTTACTGGCTTATAAAAAGATATAGATTTTTGATTACACCTATTAAAATATGACATTTTTACACACCAGCCATATCCTGTTATGAAATTTAAACAAGCTAATTCCAGAGACTATGACTAAAAAGACTACATGATATGCCTTAGATCTATTTGGAGTCACCAAATTTTTTTGAAGAAAACAATGACATTGTAATATAAAATATTACAATGAAATCTTGTTTAATAAAGAATTCAGTAGACATTGAGCTCCAGCCAGTGGTTATGTTAATGAAGTAACTATTATAATGGATATTAAATCAAAGACAATATATATCCTTTTTCTGTATATTAGGCTCATTTATTAAAGTTAAAATTATGTGTTGTCAGATCCTCCTTTTATAAAATTCAAATGTTATTCCCATAATTATTTATTAAATAAAACTAAAATTTACAATAAAGTTTGATCAAGACATTTTAGTTGCTAATAAATAATGTACAAAGAATGAAACACTATTTTGGCATGATAATTTTTTTGGGTTTAGTTAGTTCATAAAAAGATGTAGAAAGTTTAGGTTTGCTTTCCACTTATGTCAGAATTATTATTTAGACCTAATACTAATATTGAATAAAATACAAGGAAACCATTAAACAAATCTATAATAATTAGCTGACTTGATGAATTAGTACATAATTTTGTAATCATCACACAATTATGCTTTGATTGGTTTTTTATTAAGTTAATTTACAGAATTGTGAAAATCAATGTGTTTAGAGTGCACAACAATATTCGAAATACAAAACATTAATACAGGGAAGAAAAATTCAATGCATATGTAATCAGACTAAAATCTCAAACAGGTTCCCATTGTAATATACAATATTAAGTGCAAAATTACAAAGTAAAACATTTATTAATCAATAAAAATATTTGTTCATCAGGTTCTCTGATATTTTCTTATTTTAATTTTTTTGTCTTTTGGGTTTCTTATGCTTTTTGTATTGTTTTGTTTTTGAGTACAAGATAATTACTTTCACAAATTTAATGCAAATGACAAATTGCTCTAATGTTATTCAAGAATGTCAAAATATTCCTTAATAAGCTTGAAAAATAAGACGCAACTATAGAAAGGGACCAACTTGAATATGTTAATAAATGAAGTAAATTCTCCTAAGACCAATAACAAAATGTGAGGTTTACATCTTACAGTATCTTTTACTCTGAGAAAGACATAAAAACTGCACTGCTAGGTATGTCTTTCTTATTGTTTGAATTGTGTTCAAATATGGAATTATTATGATCAAACATTTTAGGATTCCATAAGGTAAACTTGGAATTGTCTTCAAAATAAAGATTCTTTACCTTTCATATCAGGTGAGATATGAAAGTTTTCAAACCTGTTAATCCAAAGCTCAAACACAAAATAAGAATTGGTATGTGGTGACAAAGGTAGCAAAAAGGATGTTAATTTAATTTTTTATTTTCATTTTTTTGTGTGTGAACAGAATCTTTTTTTTTTTTTTTTTTTCGAGATGGAGTCTCTCTCTGTTGCCCAGGCTGGAGTGCAGTGACACGATCTCGGCTCACTGCAACCTCCACCTCACAGGTTCAAGTGATTCTCCTGCCTCAGCCTCCCAAGTAACTGGGACTACAGACGTGCGCCACCACATCCAGTTAATTTTTGTATTTTTAGTAGAGATGGGGTTTCATCATGTTAGCCAGGCTAGTCTCAAATTCCTGACCACAGGTGATCCACCCACCTTGGCCTCCCAAAGTACTGGGATTGCAACTGTGAGCCACCACACCCAGCAGAAGCTTTTGACACAGAAACAGCTTTGTGAGGAGACATTGAGAATATGTTATTAAAACATGTAAGAATGTTGACTTTAAAGCTATAAAGCAGGTAACCCCTGCAGACTGGATTACTTAATTTATATATAAAGGTATACACAGACATATACAATATATACACTTAAATTATATAATTATATGAATATATATTTATAACATGTAATTATGCTTAATAATATATATCAATGATTTTATGTATATTAAAATCCAAGGTTAAAAGAAAGCAAGAAGGAAAGAATGAAGGAAGGCAGGCAAGAAGGAAGGAAGGAAGAAAGGAAGGAATGGAGGGAGGGTAGAAAGGAGGGAGCCAGGGAGAGAAAAAGAAAGAGGGAGAGGGAAAGATAGGGAGAGAGAATGACCAAGGGTCAGGATCTTTGAACTTTCAAAATAGCTATTTATTCACTTTGTCTAACCAGATATTTTATAATTACAAAAACATAGTAATAAAAAATTGCAATTTTTTACTCTTATCAATAGCTATTATTGCATATTTGAATTTCAGTATGATAGTGAAAGATTCATTTTTAAAAATACAACTATGCTATTTTGAAACATAATATTTTCATAGTACTCTTATCTAATATAGCATTTTTGGCCTATAAGCAAAACAGCACATTTAACACAGACTTTTAAAATGAAAGAACGAATACTATAAATTAAAGGAAATAAAGCTTTAGAAGATATTCCCCAAGTGCATGTAAATAATTTAAAAGCAGTCTGGTATTAGCCTTTATATAGATTTGGGCAACACTACCAAAATCATAAACAAATGTGATAGAGATTGATTTTAGAATTTCAAGTTTTGTTCACCTAAGTAGATATTTAATGCTACAACTCATACTTTCTCAATATCTTCATAGAATAACTTCTGCCCTCTTCTTATCAGGGTATCATTCATAAGTGTTAGTAGCTTCTAGCTTTCCCTTATATTATTTCAAAACCCCAATTCATTAAGAAAGCTGGAAATTTAAAAATAAAACATTTTAAAGGGATAATTTAACAATTACTAATCCAAAATCCAAAGAAAGCCAAAATCAAGTCAAATATGTGGAAAATTGAAGTTTTGACTGGGCACGGTGACTCATGCCTATAATCCCAGCACTTTGGGAGGCTGAGGCAGATGGATCACTTGAGGACAGGAGATCCATACCAGCCTGGCTGACATAGCGAACTCCATCTCTACTAAAAATACAAAAAATTAGTTGGGTGTGGTGGCGAATGCCTGTAATCCCAGCTACTCAGGAGGCTGAGGCATGAGAATTGTTTGAACTCAAGAGACGGAGGTTGCAGTCAGCCAAGATCCCTCCACTGCACTCCAGCCTGGGTGACAGAGTGAGACTGTCAAAAAATAAAAGAAGAGAAGTGGGGGGAGGGGAGGGGAGGGGAGGGGAAGGGAAAGATTGAAGCTTTAAAACTAATTATAGACCAGGTGCAGTAAGTCACATCTGTAATCCCAGAATTTTGGGAGGCCGAGGCAGGTGGATCACTTGAGGTCAGGAGTTCGAGACCTGCCTGGACAGCATAAGGAAACCCAATCTCTACTAAAAATACAAAAATTAGTGGGCAGTGATGGCATGCACCTGTAGTCCCAGCTACTCTGGAGCCTGAGGCCAGAGAATCACTTGAACCCAGGAGGCAGCAGAGGCTGCAGTAAACTGAGATCACACCACTGCATTCCAGCCTGGGCGACAGACTGGAGAGGGAGATTCCATTTCAAAAATAAATAAATACATACATAAATAAAAATAAAAATATAACAAAACAGTTATTAATGTATCTCTCAATCTCAGAAATAACAGCATATTTGCTTATTGTTTGTTATGTTTTTTACATATTTATATATCACATATATATTTATACATTGCTACATACTAATATTCAAACATGCTTATTGTGTGTTCATGTTTAGGAAGAACAGAGTTTTACCTGATAACAAATGCCATTTAGTTTGAATAATATTTATATTGTTGATAACTTGTTAAGGAAATTCAAATATCTCACAGTTTAATATTTCCAGAAAAAAAAAGTGAGGAAATCCCCGGTATATCAATGAGCATACATCTGAGATGAGGCAATAACTAAATGATTTTGCTTGTTTATATTGCAGCCCAAACCAGTTAACCTTTTATAGACACTATCATACAAAAAGCTCCCGTAAAATCGTTGAAGCTTTGCTTAGGAAGAACTGAGTAGACGGAGTGTTAAAATCACAGCAGGAGATTCAACTCAGTCCAGTTTATCCTGTTGCTTTAAAAATGGCATTGATCTTACGCAGCAGATGTGGCACTTGGTTATTCTGGGCTTCTGCACTACCAAAAGCTTCTGTGACTTTAATGAAAACTTTATCCTTACACATTGGAAGCTCTAATGTGATTGAGCCTGCCTATCTTCTGATGCCTTTACTGTCACCAGAGTTCCTGGCCCTTCCCACTTTTGCAGCTTCTACTCCTACTTTGCATTTTTTTATTTCTTCCTTAAGTCATTCAGAGTCTTCAGTGTTCTCTTTCACTGTGCATTTTAGCTATCATGCCTACCTTCCCTCATTCCTCTAGTTAGAGATTCCTTAAGCATAGACTTTTATATTTTTTTCATTTTTATTTTTTCTTCTATCCTGTGAAGGAATTGACATTTTAATGGAAAAGATAAGATTTTTCTTTTTTTTTTTTTTTTGGCAGCAACTCATTTTATTTTATTTTTATTTGTTTATTATTATTATTATTATTATTATTATTATACTTTAGGTTTTATGGTGCATGTGTGCAATGTGCAGGTAAGTTACATATGTATACATGTGCCATGCTGGTGCGCTGCACCCACTAACTCATCATCTAGCATTAGGTATATCTCCCAATGCTATCCCTCCCCCCTCCCCCCACCCCACCCCACAACAGTCCCCGAAGTGTGATGTTCCCCTTCCTGTGTCCATGTGTTCTCATTGTTCAATTCCCACCTATGAGTGAGAATATGCGGTGTTTGGTTTTTTGTTCTTGCGATAGTTTACTGAGAATGATGATTTCCAATTTCATCCATGTCCCTACAAAGGACATGAACTCATCATTTTTTATGGCTGCATAGTATTCCATGGTGTAAATGTGCCACATTTTCTTAATCCAGTCTATCATTGATGGACATCTGGGTTGGTTCCAAGTCTTTGCTATTCTGAATAGTGCCGAAATAAATATACGTGTGCATGTGTCTTTGTAGCAGCATGATTTATAGTCCTTTGGGTATATACCCAGTAATGGGATGGCTGGGTTGAATGGAATTTCTAGTTCTAGATCCCTGAGGAATCGTCACACTGATCAGAGTGAACAGGCAACCTACAAAAACCCTAGAAGAAAACCTAGGCAATACCATTCAGGACATAGGCATGGGCAAGGACTTCATGTCTAAAACACCAAAAGCAATGGCAACAAAAGCCAAAATTGACAAATGGGATCTAATTAAACTAAAGAGCTTCTGCACAGCAAAGGAAACTACCATCAGAGTGAACAGGCAACCTACAAAATGGGAGAAAATTTTCGCAACCTACTCATCTGACAAAGGGCTAATATCCAGAATCTACAATGAACTCCAACAAATTTACAAGACAAAAACAAACAACCCCATCAAAAAGTGGGCGAAGGACATGAACAGACACTTCTCAAAAGAAGACATTTATGCAGCCAAAAAACACATGAAAAAATGCTCACCATCACTGGCCATCAGAGAAATGCAAATCAAAACCACAATGAGATACCATCTCACACCAGTTAGAATGGCAATCATTAAAAAGTCAGGAAACAACAGGTGCTGGAGAGGATGTGGAGAAATAGGAACACTTTTACACTGTTGGTGGGACTGTAAACTAGTTCAACCCTTGTGGAAGCATAGACTTTTATACCTAGCACTTGAAAGTAAGGAATAAAGCACAGCCAACAACGAGATGTATGATTCACTGTTGCACAATTTCAGTTTAGTATGGTTCCTCTCAGAGCCAACTGCAAAGACATATATTTAGGTTTTACTCCTTCTACCATTGTGCATCTTCATTTTGCCTAGCTTTGACCTCCAAGTCCAAGAGCTCAAGCTTCTTTCTCAGGAAAGATGTTTCACCTGAGTCATCTTTGAAGCCTTTCCATCTTCCAGAATGAGCTAATCTATGTCATATTCATCCAGGATTCTGCTTTGTAAACAACCAGCTAATGGGGTAAAATAACTTAAGCATGTGTGACCAAATAGCTTAATGTGTTAAACTACCCAGCTTACTTTTGTACAGGTGACCTCTAAAAAGAGTTTCATTTCCTAAAAGCAAGTAATCAAATTGCCACCCTGTGTATATTTTCAGAAGATTATGATAAAGTGATGATTTCCCTCACTATACCCCTTCCTTCTCCATCCTCACCTCTTCCTCTTTCCCTCTAGAGCAACCTGGCAGATTCAAACTCTTCTCTAATTCTCTGCTGATCTAAATGTCAAACACCCGCAGGCACATCATAAGTGTTATTTTAGCCTTTTGCATTACCTTTGGTAGCACTTATCTCACTCTTTAGCAATTATTTGAGTACATTTCTGCCTCCACCACCACATGATTTTGAGCTCTAAAAAAGCACAAAAAGTTTTCTCACTAGCACAAGTAAATATTAAAATACTATTAGTTAAATAAAGGAATGAATAAATGAATGCTCAAGTGAATGAATGAGGATAGAAATTCAGCTGGAGGATAAGAATCTGTTAAAGTGATTATTTTTATCATTTGGTCAAGTTATGTAATCTTTAATGTCAATTTCACCACCTGTAAAATGGATAGTAATGATGATGTGAGAATCAAATGTGACTATGTCCGTAAAAACCCAGTGTAAAGTAAAAAACATAATGCAAATATTATCTGTTACTACTTCATAGCCAAATTCTCCTGGCAGTTATTTAGCTGTTATTCATATATTATCTACTGATTTTGTATTTTTTCCAGATGTCTACCATGACCGATTGCATGTTGGTTCCCCATTAGTGACACCCCTTCCTTGTAGGACTATATACCTCCACATATTGCCATGTGACAAGCAGTGCCTTCCTTGTCACCCCACACCACTGACAAAAGGTTTGGATGAGTGACTTGCCACAGCCAATGAAATGCGAGCAGAAGTGACAGTGTGCCCTTTCCAATAGCAGCTTTAAGAGCCATTATATCCTTTTGCTGCCTTCTTGATCTTTCTGCTCTGCATAGGAACAACCTATCCCATTGGGAGCTGCTCCTTTAGCCCAGATCCTGGAATAAGGAAAAAACAAAGAACAGCCGAGCAACCACCACTGACCCCTGCATTTAACATGAGCAAAAAGTAAACCCTTTTACTCTCAGCCATGTTGACACTATAATTAATCAACCAGACTAATTAATTATAGACTCCTTTGAGAATGAATGGTGTGCTATTCATGATTATACTGAGACAACAGACATGAGCAAGGACAGTCCTGGGCAAACAGGAAGAATGTACACCTTAGCTAAATAAAATAGTCTGAGTTAAAAGTTCTACAAGGCATATCACAAAACATTTAACTACTACTCCCAATCTTTCCCACTCTCTATATCAATTCCCTGTAAGCTTTTATCTTAATTTTGGTTCTATCAGCAGTGCCTGTTAATATTATTCTGATTCTGTAAATACTTTTCTCTCTTGTGTACATATATTATTTTATTGATTTTCATTTCCCACATAATTTGTTCCCTGGAATTAGTGATCATTTTTAAGCTTTCACTTGCTTTTCCATGAATATGTCACTAACTCAACTCCAAACTTCCTTCCAGTTATCTAAATGTCCTCTCTATTTATTTCTGTGCATCAAAAATTTGTCAGTTTTATTTTTTTGAAAAACTTGAAAATTCCTGAAGCACTCCCAGAGGCCTCTACTTTCTCTAGATGGAACTGCATGTTCTCTAAATCTGAGACACATTTGTCATCATTCTCCCTTCACCAGTATCTTGTGTATTCCCTTGAATTTTTTTCTCTCCTTTATTGGATCCCTGTTTTATAAAGAATTTTTTTTTTCTGTCGAGGTTTAATCCCTTGTTTTGGTTGAAACACATCAAATTACTTCCTGGTGAAAGGTAATGAGAAATAATTGATTTTGAAATTTTGCATGTCGGAAAGTATCTTCATTCTGTCCTTATTCTTAATTAATAGTTAAGCTAAGTGAAACATTTTAATTAGACATCCATAGCTGTCAAACGTTTTCAAAATATATTTTCCATTGCCTTAGTGTTGGAAGCCATTGGCTTTGCAGCCATTACTATTTCTAACATTTTATATGCGGACTATCTACTCTTTTTCCTTGGAACTTGTGAATGATTTTACCAGAATATAAAATTTCACAACACTGTGTGCCTTGATGTGGATCTATTTTCATTCACTGTGCTGGTCTGCTGTTGTTTCTTTTAGAATTTTTAAAAATTTGATTGCTCTATGTATCTTATTTATTTTCTTTGGTTTTAATAAGCCAAAGTATAAGACTTATCTAACACAGTTCCATACCTGGTTGCAAAGGATGTAGAATAATTTTTATTACATTTATTCCTATATAGGACCTCTATACACACTCCTGTGATAACAATTCTATCAGATATACTACAATTGTATCTTGGTTTATGAACTAGCTTAGTAATTTTATAGAGAAACTATTTCAACCTTCATGTGCTCACATGCACGTCTTAACTAAGGAGAAAAAAGACACGTTTATCTTAATTCTATGAAAAATACATCAAAGAATAGTATTTTTATTCCATTTCTTCTATTCTCTGAGGCCTCATCCCTATGTAAGAATGTCATATCCATACTGTTATTAATAATTTATTTAGTAAGTGTTTATTTTACTCCTCCACTGTGTGTACAATTTCCTAGGTTAATATCTGTATTACTCTATTTTCATACTGCTATGAAGAAATACCTGAGACTGGGTAATTCATAAAGAAAAAAGAGGTTTAATGGACTCACAGTTCCACATGGATGGGGAGGCCTCACAATCGTGGCAGAAGGCGAATAAGGAGCAAAGGCATGTCTTACATGGCAGCAGGAAAGACAGCATGTGCAGGGGAACTGCCCTCTATAGAACCATCAGATCTTGTGAGACTTATTCACTATCACAAGAACAGCATGGGAAAAACCCACCCCTATGATTCAATTACTTCCTACCGGGTCCCTCCCACAACATGTGGGGATTATGGGAACTACAATTCTAGATGAGATTTGGGTGGAGACACAGCCAAACCATATTATTCTGCCTCTGGCCCCTCCCAAATCTCATGTCCTCACATTTCAAAATTAAACATGCTTTCCCAACAGTCCTGCAAAGTCTTCACTCATTTCAGCTTTAACTCAAAAGTCCACAGTCCAAAGTCTCATCTGAGACAAGGCAAGTCCCTTCTGCCTATGAGCCTGTAAAATCAAAAGCAAGTTAGTTACTTCATAGATACAACGTGGATACAGGCATTGGATAAATGCTCCCATTCCAAATGGGAGAAACTGGCAAAAACAGAGGAGCTACAGGACCCACGCACATCTGAAATCCAGCAGTGCAGTCAAATCTAAAAGCTCTAAAATGATCTCCTTTGACTCCATGTCTCACATCCAGGTCACACTGATGCAAATGGTGGGTTCCCACAGTCTTGTGCAGTTTTGCCCCTGTGGCTTTGCAGGGTACAGACCTCTTCCTGGCTGCTTTCAAGGGCTGTCATTGAGTGTCTGCAGCTCTTCCAGGTTCACAGTGCAAGTTATCAGTGGATCTACCATTCTGGTGTCTGGAGGACAGTGGCCCTCTTCTCACAGCTCCACTAGGCAGTACTTCAGTGAGGACTCTATGTGGGGGCTCCTACCCCACATTTCCCTTCCACATTGTGCTAGCAGAGATTCTCCATGAGGCTCTTCACCAGCGCCTGCAGCACACCTCTGCTTGGACATCCAGGCATTTCCATACATCCTCTGAAATCTTAGTGGAGGTTCCCAAATGACTTCTCTTCACCTGCATGCCCAACACCACATGGAAGCTGCCAAGGCTTGGGGCTTGCACCCTCTGAAGTCACAGCCCCAGCTGTAACTTGGCCCCTTTTAGCCATGGCTGGAGTAGCTGGGATGCAGGGCATCAAGTCCCAAGGCCTCACACAGCAAGGAGGCCCTTGACCCAGCCAATGAAACCATTTTTACCTCCTAGGCCTTCAGACCTGTGATAGCAAAGGCTGCCATGAAGTCCTCTGACATGCTCTGGAGACATTTTCCCCATTGTCTTGGTGATTAACATTTGGTTCCTCACTACTTATGCAAATTTCTGCAGCCAGCTTGAATTTCTCCCCAGAAAATGGGTTTTATTTTTCTACTTCATTGTCAGGTTGCAAATTTATGCGCTGCTTCCTCTTGAACACTTTGCCACTTAGAAATTTCTTCTGCAGATACCCTAAATCATCACTCTCAAGTTCAAAGTTCCACACATCTCTAGGGCAGGGGCAAAATGCCACCAGTCTCTTTGCATAACAAGAGTGACCTTTACTCCAGTTCCCAAAAAGTTTCTCATCTCCTTCTGAGACCACCTCACCCTGGATTTTATTGTTCATATCACTATTTGCATTTTGGTCAAAGCCACTCAACAAGCCTCTAGGAAGTTTCAAACTTCCCCACATTTTCCTGTCTTCTTCTGAGCCCTCCATACTGTTCCAGCCTTTGCTTATTACCCAGTTCCAAAGTTGCTTCCATGTTTTTGGGTATCCTTACAGCAGCACCCCACTCTATGAGTACCAATTTACTCTATTAGTTCAGTCTCATGCTGCTATAGAGACACACCTGAGACTAGATAATTTATAAAGAAAAAGAGGTGTAGTGAACTCACAGTTCCACATGGCTCTGGAGGCCTCACAATCATGGCAGAATGTGAAGGAGGGGCAAAGGCACATCTTAGATGGTGGCAGGCAAGAGCATGAGCAGTGGAAGTGACCCTTATAAAAACCATCAGATCTCATGAGACTATTCCCTACCACAAGAATAGCATGGAAAAAAAACTCATCCCCATGATTCAATTACCTCCCACTGAGTCCCTCCCATGACATGTGGGGATTATGGGAGCTACAGTTCAAGATGAGATTTGGCTGGGACACAGCCAGACCATATTAATATTCTTGTCAGATTCAACGGTAAATGCCAAGGCTCCAAGTAGGGCATTTCTTGGCATGTGCAAATAACAACAAGAAAGGTAATCGTAATGCAGTTCAGGAGAGAGACAGAGTTTGGAGGGAGGTAAGAAGTAAAAGGGCTCATCATGTGAGGTCAAATAAGCCTTTTTTGGGGCTTTAACATTTACTTCTCCTGATTTGAGAAATGACAAGTTTCAAGAAGGGTCATAAAATGATCTGCTTTAATAATTCTATAAACAGGTGGGCATAGTGGCTCATGCCTGTAATCCCATCACTTTGGGAGGCTGAGGCAGGTGGATTACTTGAGGTCAGGAGTTCAAGACCAGCCTGGCCAACATGATGAAACCCCGTCTCTACCAAAAAATACAAAAATTAACTGGACGTGGCGGCGTGCACCTGTAGTCCCAGCTACTTGGGAGACTGAGGCATGAGAATCGCTTGAACCCAGGAGGCAGAGGTTGCAGTGAGCCAAGATCACACCACTGCACTCCAGCCTGGGTGACAGAGTGAGATTATGTCTCAAAATAAAATAAAATAGGGGGAGGAGCCAAGATGGCCGAATAGGAACAGCTCCGGTCTACAGCTCCAAGCGTGAGCGACGCAGAAGACGAGTGATTTCTGCATTTCCATCTGAGGTATCATGTTCATCTCACTAGGGAGTGCCAGACAGTGGGCGCAGGTCAGTGGGTGAGCGCACCATGCGCCAGCCGAAGCAGGGGCGAGGCATTGCCTGACTCGGGAAGCACAAGGGGTCAGGGAGTTCCCTTTCCAGGGGTGACAGACGGCACCTGGAAAATCGGGCCACTCCCACCTGAATACTGTGCTTTTCCGACGGGCTTAGGAAACGGTGCACCAGGAGATTATAGCCCGCACCTGGCTCAGAGGGTCCTACGCCCACGGAGTCTCGCTGATTGCTAGCACAGCAGTCTGAGATCAAACAGCAAGGCGGCAGCGAGGCTGGGGGAGGGGCACCCGCCATTGCCCAGGCTCGCTTAGGTAAACAAAGCAGCCTGGAAGCTTGAACAGGGTGGAGCCAACCACAGCTCAAAGAGGCCTGCCTGCCTCTGTAGGCTCCACCTCTGGAGGCAGGGCACAGACAAACAAAAAGACAGCAGTAACCTCTGCAGACTTAAATGTCCCTGTCTGACAGCTTTGAGGAGAGCAGTGGTTTTCCCACCACGCAGCTAGAGATCTGAGAACAGGCAGACTGCCTCCTCAAGTGGGTCCCTGACCCCTGACCCCCGAGCAGCCTAACTGGGAGGCACCCCCCAGCAGGGGCAGACTGACACCTCACACGGCCGGCCAGGTACTCCAACAGACCTGCAGCTGAGGGTCCTGTCTGTTAGAAGGAAAACTAACAGAAAGGACATCCACACCAAAAACCCATCTGTACATCACCATCATCAAAGACCAAAAGTAGATAAAACCACAAAGATGGGGAAAAAACAGAGCAGAAAAACTGGAAACTCTAAAAAGCAGAGTGCCTCTCCTCCTCCAAAGGAACGCAGTTCCTCATCAGCAACGGAACAAAGCTGGACAGAGGATTTTGACGAGCTGAGAGAAGAAGGCTTCAGACAAACAAATTAGTCCGAGCTACGGGAGGATATTCAAACCAAAGGCAAAGAAGTTGAAAACTTTGAAAAAATCTAGAAGAATGTATAACTAGAATAACCAATACAGACAAGTGCTTAAAGGAGCTGATGGAGCTGAAAACCAAGGCTCGAGAACTACGTGAAGAATGCAGAATGCAGAATGCAGAATGAAAACCAAGGCTCGAGAACTACGTGAAGAATGCAGAATGCAGAATGCAGAAGCCGATGCAATCAAATGGAAGAAAGGGTATCAGCCATGGAAGATGAAATGAATGAAATGAAGCGAGAAGAGAAGTTTAGAGAAAAAAGAATAAAAAGAAACGAGCAAAGCCTCCAAGAAATGTGGGACTATGTGAAAAGACCAAATCTACGTCTGATTGGTGTACCTGAAAGTGACGGGGAGAATAGAACCAAGTTGGAAAACACTCTGCAGGATATTATCCAGGAGAACTTCCCCAATCTAGCTAAGCAGGCCAACATTCAGATTCAGGAAATACAGAGAACACCACAAAGATACTCCTCGAGAAGAGCAACTCCAAGACACATAATTGTCAGATTCACCAAAGTTGAAATGAAGGAAAAACTGTTAAGGGCAGCCAGAGAGAAAGGTCGGGTTACCCTCAAAGGGAAGCCCATCAGACTAACAGTGGATCTGTCAGCAGAAACCCTACAAGCCAGAAGAGAGTGGGGGCCAATATTCAACATTCTTAAAGAAAAGAATTTTCAACCCAGAATTTCATATCCAGCCAAACTAAGCTTCATAAGTGAAGGAGAAATAAAATACTTTACAGACAAGCAAATGCTGAGAGATTTTATCACCACCAGGCCTGCCCTAAAAGAGCTCCTGAAGGAAGCGCTAAACATGGAAAGGTAAAACCGGTACCAGCCACTACAAAATCATGCCAAAATGTAAAGACCATCAAGACTAGGAAGAGACTGCATCAACTAACGAGCAAAATAACCAGCTAACATCATAATGACAGGATCAAATTCACACATAACAATATTAACTTTAAATGTAAATGGACTAAATGCTCCAATTAAAAGACACAGACTGGCAAATTGGATAAAGACTCAACACCCATCAGTGTGCTGTATTCAGGAAACCCATCTCACATGCAGAGACACACATAGGCTCAAAATAAAAGGATGGAGGAAGATCTACCAAGCAAATGGAAAACAAAAAAAGGCAGGGGTTGCAATCCTAGTCTCTGATAAAACAGACTTTAAACCAACAAAGATCAAAAGAGACAAAGAAGGCCACTACATAATGGTAAAGGGATTAGTTCAACAAGAAGAGCTAACTATCCTAAATATATATGCACCCAATACAGGAGCACCCCGATTCATAAAGCAAGTCCTGAGTGACCTACAAAGAGACTTAGACCCCCACACATTAATAATGGGAGACTTTAACACCCCACTGTCAACATTAGACAGATCAACGAGACAGAAAGTCAAGAAGGATACCCAGGAATTAAACTCAGCTCTGCACCAAGCAGACCTAATAGACATCTACAGAACTCTCCACCCCAAATCAACAGAATATACATTTTTTTCAGCACCACAGCACACCTATTCCAAAATTGACCACATACTTGGAAGTAAAGCTCTCCTCAGTAAATGTAAAAGAACAGAAATTATAACAAACTATCTCTCAGATCACAGTGCAATCAAGCTAGAACTCAGGATTAAGAATCTCACTCAAAACCGCTCAACTACATGGAAACTGAACAACCTGCTCCTGAATGACTACTGGGTACATAATAAAATGAAGGCAGAAATAAAGATGTTCTTTGAAACCAATGAGAACCAAGACACAACATACCAGAATCTCTGGGATGCATTCAAAGCAGTGTGTAGAGGGAAATTTATAGCACTAAATGCCCACAAGAGAAAGCAGGAAAGATCCAAAATTGACACCCTAACATCACAATTAAAAGAACTAGAAAAGCAAGAGCAAACCCATTCAAAAGCTAGCAGAAGGCAAGAAATAACTAAAATCAGAGCAGAACTGAAGGAAATAGAGACACAAAAAACCCTTCAAAAAATTAATGAATCCAGGAGCTGGTTTTTTGAAAGGATCAACAAAATTGATAGACCACTAGCAAGATTAATAAAGAAAAAAAGAGAGAAGAATCAAATAGATGCAATAAAAAATGATAAAGGGGATATCACCACCGATCCCACAGAAATACAAACTACCATCAGAGAATACTACAAAGACCTCTATGCAAATAAACTAGAAAATCTAGAAGAAATGGATAAATTCCTCAACACATACACCCTCCCAAGACTAAACCAGGAAGAAGTTGAATCTCTGAATGGACCAATAACAGGAGCTGAAATTGTGGCAATAATCAATAGCTTACCAACCAAAAAAAGTCCAGGACCAGATGGGTTCACAGCCGAATTCTACCAGAGGTACAAGGAGGAACTGGTACCATTCCTTCTGAAACTATTCCAATCAATAGAAAAAGAGGGAATCCTCCCTAACTCATTTTATGAGGCCAGCATCATCCTGATACCAAAGCCTGGCAGAGACACAACCAAAAAAGAGAATTTTAGACCAATATCCTTGATGAATATTGATGCAAAAACCCTCAATAAAATACTGGCAAACTGAATCCAGCAGCACATCAAAAAGCTTATCCACCATGATCAAGTGGGCTTCATCCCTGGGATTCAAGGCTGGTTCAATATATGCAAATCAATAAATGTAATCCAGCATATAAACAGAACCAAAGACAAAAACCACATGATTATCTCAACAGATGCAGAAAAGGCCTTTGACAAAATTCAACAACTCTTCATGCTAAAAACTCTCAATAAATTAGGTATTGATAGGATGTATCTCAAAATAATAAGAGCTATCTATGACAAACCCACAGCCAATATCATACTGAATGGGCAAAAACTGGAAGCATTCCCTTTGAAAACTGGCACAAGACAGGGATGCCCTCTCTCACCACTCCTATTCAACATAGTGTTGGAAGTTCTGGCCAGGGCAATTAGGCAGGAGAAGGAAATCAAGGGTATTGAATTAGGAAAAGACGAAGTCAAATTGTCCCTGTTTGCAGACGACATGATTGTATATCTAGAAAACCCCACTGTCTCAGCCCAAAATCTCCTTAAGCTGATAAGCAACTTCAGCAAAGTCTCAGGATACAAAATCAATGTACAAAAATCACAAGCATTCTTATACATCAATAACAGACAAACAGAGAGCCAAATCATGAGTGAACTCCCATTCACGATTGCTTCAAAGAGAATAAAATACTTAGGAATCCAACTTACAAGGCATGTGAAGGACCTCTTCAAGGAGAACTACAAACCACTGCTCAAGGAAATAAAAGAGGATACAAACAAATGGAAGAACATTCCATGCTCATGGGTAGGAAGAATCAATATAGTGAAAATGGCCATACTGCCCAAGGTAATTTACAGATTCAATGCCAACCCCATCAAGCTACCAATGACTTTCTTCACAGAATTGGAAAAAACTACTTCAAAGTTCATATGGAACCAAAAAAGAGCCCGCATTGCCAAGTCAATTCTAAACCAAAAGAACAAAGCTGGAGGCATCACACTACCTGACTTCAAACTATACTACAAGGCTACAGTAACCAAAACAGCATGGTACTGGTACCAAAACAGAGATATAGATCAATGGAACAGAACAGAGCCGTCAGAAATAAGGCCACATATCTACAACTATCTGATCTTTGACAAACCTGAGAAAAACAAGCAATGGGGAAAGGATTCCCTATTTAATAAATGGTGCTGGGAAAACTGGCTAGCCATATGTAGAAAGTTGAAACTGGATCCCTTCCTTACACCTTATACAAAAATCAATTCAAGATGGATTAAAGACTTAAACGTTAGACCTAAAACCATAAAAACCCTAGAAGAAAACCTAGGCATTACCATTCAGGACATAGGAATGGGCAAGGACTTCATGTCTAAAACACCAAAAGCAATGGCAACAAAAGCCAAAATTGACAAATGGGATCTAATTAAACTAAAGAGCTTCTGCACAGCAAAAGAAACTACCATCAGAGTGAACAGGCAACCTACAAAATGGGAGAAAATTTTCACAATCTACTCATCTGACAAAGGGCTAATATCCAGAATCTACAATGAACTCAAACAAATTTACAAGAAAAAAACAAACAACCCCATCAAAAAGTGGGCGAAGGACATGAACAGACACTTCTCAAAAGAAGACATTTATGCAGCCAAAAAACACATGAAAAAATGCTCACCATCACTGGCCATCAGAGAAATGCAAATCAAAACCACAATGAGATACCATCTCACACCAGTTAGAATGGCAATCATTAAAAAGTCAGGAAACAACAGGTGCTAGAGAGGATGTGGAGAAATAGGAACACTTTTACACTGTTGGTGGGACTGTAAACTAGTTCGACCCTTGTGGAAGTCAGTGTGGCGATTCCTCAGGGATCTAGAACTAGAAATTCCATTTGACCCAGCCATCCCATTACTGGGTATATACCCAAAGGACTATAAATCATGCTGCTATAAAGACACATGCACACGTGTGTTTACTGCAGCATTATTCACAATAGCAAAGACTTGGAACCAACCCAAATGTCCAACAATGATAGACTGGATTAAGAAAATGTGGCACATATACACCATGGAATACTATGCAGCCATAAAAAATGATGAGTTCATGTCCTTTGTAGGGACATGGATGAAATTAGAAATCATCATTCTCAGTAAACTATCGCAAGAACAAAAAACCAAATACCGCATATTCTCACTCATAGGTGGGAATTGAACAATGAGAACACATGGACACAGGAAGGGGAACATCACACTTCGGGGACTGTTGTGGGGTGGGGGGAGGGGGGAGGGATAGCATTGGGAGATATACCTAATGCTAGATGACGAGTTAGTGGGTGCAGCGCACCAGCATGGCACATGTATACATATGTAACTAACCTGCACATTGCGCACATGTACCATAAAACCTAAAGTATAATAATAATAAAAAAAAAAGCAAATGACAGAAAAATAAATTAAAATAATAATAATTCTATAAGAAAACTCTGACTTACATGTTTAGAATAGAGTATAGAACAAGCAAGTACCAGGGCAAGGGACAAGTTAGGTAGACATTGCAATAATCCAGATGAAGAACAATGAGTAGCCAGGACCAGGATAGAAGCTATGATAAAAATGAGAAATAGAAAAATTCAGTATAAAATATTAAAATTGATCTTACCGAATTTTTCTATTTCTCATTTTTTTCGTAGCTTCTATCCTGGTCCTAGATTTGGTGTAACATATTAAAAATTGATCTTGCCAGGCATGGTGGCTCACGCCTGTAATCCTAGCACTTTGGGAGGCTGAGGCAGGTGGATCACTTGAGATCAGGAGTTCGAGACCAGCCTAACCTATGTGGAGAAACCCTGTCTGTACAAAAATACAAAATTAGCTGGGTGTGGTGGTGCGCGCCTGTAATCCCAGGTACTCAGGAGGCTGAGGCAGGAGAATCACTTGAACCTGGGAGGCAGAGCTTACAGTGAGCCAAGATAGCACCATTGCACTCCAGCCTGGGCAACAAAGACTGAAACTCCATCTGAAAATAATAACAATAATAAGTAAATATAAATAAAAATTGATCTTGATTGGATATGAGGTATATGAGGAAGAGAGCCAAGGACAGCCTCAAATTGTGACCTGGGCAACTGCAAACATAGAGTTGTTATTCACCACTTTGAGAAATGCTGTAGGAGAAGGTTGTGGGACAGAGAAATTAGGATTTTTAAATTAACAATGAGATGCGTTTTATACATCAAAATGGAGATGCATATAAAACCATGTGAAATATCCATATGGAATTCGGGAGGGGGTGAATGTAATATCAGCAGTCACGTTGATGAATTACAAAAGGTAACAGCAAAAAGAATATAGAGCCTCAAGATTGACAGTATCACCACTGAGGTCACACAAGTGGGTCATCAGTCATGTCAAAGCATAAGAGATGGCAAGGCAAAAAAAAAAAAAAAAGAGAAAGAGGTAGAATATAATAAACAAGGCATGACTACTTGGTTCATGGGGATGTTTAAACAGATGAAGACTGAGATACTGCCACTTCGCACGTGGAAAGGAACAAATTTATAAAATAAACTCTCTCAAGACCTCTATCATGGATAATTGATACTCAGTCTAATGGTCATTTGGCTCAATTTATAATATCAAAAGTGGAAAATAACCCCAAATATTCTATAGTAGGTACTTAGTAAGATAAATTATGTTACAATCACAGGAACACAAAACATTTTATAACATGTAGAAAATTTGTGAATCCTGATGCTGTCACAGAACAAGCTAGCCTGTTTCTGCACAGATAGAAGAACCTCTGGGGAATTACTGGAAATGTTAAGAAAGAGCGATATTAAATGCTGGACTTTCTACAATCAAGTACTGAGTTGCTCAGAGCAGTAGGGATTTGTCTTGCACATTCAATATCACTACACTTTAAATCATGACATAATAGGGCATATGAGATAATCATTTAAATAGGAAATCATGGATTAGTCATGATGGTTTAAACCTATATAAGATATGTTATTTGAGCAATGAAGTTAACAGAACCACTGTGAGAGTAAAATTGTGTCTTTAGCCTATATAAGGTTTTAGAATTGAATAGGCCATTGCTCCAACTCAAGTCCATATACCTCAATCTCAAGATAATTCTTTTGTGTAAAATCAGAAATACAGACAACATAAAATAAATAAAACAAACTTAAAAACGATATAAAATTTGTTTTAGACACATGCATCGATTGATTTGTGAAGTGTTAAATATTCTCAAATATTTTTCTTTGTTAACCAGGTGCATAAAACATACTGTTCACAAGAATGGAATTTCTAAGAGTTATTTAACATATACATCTTACAGTCTTTTTTATGAGGTAGCTAGCATGTTTTGTGTCTTAGGTTTTTCTCATATTGTAACTAGAAACAATGGGGTAACTACCAAAATAGAAAATAATTTATTATGAGAGAGAGTGGAATCAAATGCAAGCAAGTATTGCTTGCCAGCAGGGAAGAGCTCCTTCTGTAAGACAAGAGGCATAATGTTGCCTGAAAACTGCATAGTTTGCCGAGACGACAGTTCATGAAAGAATATGTAGTCAAGTGGTAGTTAAACAGAAGGAAAACTCAGTTGAGAAATTCCATTATGGAGAAAGTACCTGTCTTAAATTTCTTGGAAATGTCAAAAGGAGAGCAGAGAAATTTCTACAATGATCCTCCTATTACGAAGGAATTTTCTCTATAAGGTTACATGCCAGAATGAGGCATGTTTTTGGCTCTTGCAAAAAACCTGACAAAAACAAGAAATGGGGAAAGGATTCCCTATTTAATAAATGGTGCTGGGAAAACTGGCTAGCCATATGTAGAGAGTTGAAAATGGATCCCTTCCTTATACCTTATACAAAAATTAATTCAAGATGGACTAAAGACTTAATGGTTAGACCTAAAACCATAAAAACCCTAGAAGAAAACCTAGGCAATACCATTCAGGACATAGGCATGGGCAAGGACTTCATGTCTAAAACAACAAAAGCAGTGGCAACAAAAGCCAAAACTGACAAATGGGATCTAATTAAACTAAAGAGCTTCTGCACAGCAAAAGAAACTACCATCAGAGTGAACAGGCAACCCACAGAATGGGAGAAAATTTTTGCAATCTACTCATCTGACAAAGGGCTAATATCCAGAATCTACAAAGAACTCAAACAAATCTACAAGAAAAAAACAAACAGCCCCATCAAAAAGTGGGCAAAGAATATGAACAGACACTTCTCAAAAGAAGACATTTATGCAGCCAAAAGACACATGAAAAAATGCTCATCATCACTGGCCATCTGAGAAATGCAAATCAAAACCACAATGAGTTACCATCTCACATCAGTTAGAATGGCGATCATTAAAAAGTCAGGAAACAACAGGTGCTGGAGAGGATGTGGAGAAATAGGAACACTTTTACATTGTTGGTGGGACTGTAAACTAGTTCAACCATTGTGGAAGTCAGTGTGCCGATTTCTCAGGGATCTTGAACTAGAAATTCCATTTGACCCAGCAATCCCCATACTAGGTATATACCCAAAGGATTATAAATCATGCTACTATAAAGACACACGCACACGTATGTTTATTGTGGCACTATTCACAATAGAAAAGACTTGGAACCAACCCAAATGTCCAACAATGATAGAATAGATTAAGAAAATGTGGCACATATACACCATGGAATACTACACAGCCATCAAAAATGATGAGTTCATGTCCTTTGTAGGGACATGGATGAAGCTGGAAACCATCATTCTCAGCAAACTGTCTCAAGGATAAAAAACCAAACACTGCATGTTCTCACTCATAGGTGGGAATTGAACAATGAGAACACATGGACACAGGAAGGGGAACATCACACACTGGGGACTGTTGTGGGGTCAGGGGAGGGGGGAGAGATAGCATTAGGATATATACCTAATGTTAAATGACGAGTTGATGGGTGCAGCACACTAACATGGCACATGTATATATATGTAACTAACCTACACGTTGTGCACATGTACCCTAAAACTTAAAGTATATTAAAAAAACTTTAAAAAAATCTCTAAAATCAGTAGCATGTAAATATTAGCCATAACTAATACTATTATTATCTTATACTCTTATTATCTTATACTATTAGTATTATAACTAATACTATTATTATTACCATGGCTATTATTGTTGTTGACATTCTATAAAAATGGAACAGATCCTCATACGTAAAAGGAACTTATGGGGAAAGTCATATCATCATTTTTCATTTAAGTCTAGAATGATTTTCTAAACTTATAGGTCATATAGTAGCTTCACAGATAAGAAATCTGGTTTTGACCATTGTAAGAAGTCTGGAGAGCTTGATAGAAAAAAAAATGCCTCCTTTTTTCCTTCTTCAGGACGAACTTGCTTTATATTCAAGCATTTATTCAATTATTCATGCATTTAAAATATATTTATTACATACCAACTATATATCAAGCTCGTATCACATACCAATGAAACAAAAGCATTTCTTAAAGAAAGAGTCTGGGGTTTGGGAATATATTAGGATGAAATTCTCCCAAACAGTGGTTCCCTGAACAGAAAGCTCAGGGGAGCCAGAAATCTTTTGCAGAAAGATGCTTGATTTCATTCCACCAGAGAAGAAATTTGTGTGCTTCCCACCACACAAGCAGCAGAAAATTACAAGCATGCCCTCCACTATCACATGATTTTCCTTAATAATAAGCAAAAGTAATGTTATGAAATTCAAATGCATACACATACTTGTATTTCCCACGAGGGACCTAAACAAAATAGTAAAATGAAAATTTTTTTTACTACTCTTTCAATTTCTTTTCTTTGGAACAACTTCTATATCCCAAATCTTATTTTCCCCTCTTCTTAAAGTGCCCTTTAATTTTGTGCTACATTCAGTCTCTCCAAGTGCCTGCATTGAGGTACTTCCTTTTCACCCTCTCTTCCAGAATTTCTCTTGTACTGTTATTTATTGCTCCCTTAAATTACACACACATACACACACACATCCTCTTTCTCCAAATGACCACTTTTCAAGTATTAGATCATTTAGTTAAATTATTTTAAATATAGTATTTCAGTGGTATGAATGACCACAGAGTCAGCTGAAAATTTTTAAATGAACAAAATTATCACATATTCATATAATCAACCCCAAAGCTATGAAAACGTACATGGGGTTTAGGAAATCAGAGCTGAAAAACAAGGCCTCTAATGCAGACTGACCTATGAATTGATTTACTGAACATCTGCTTTGTCATTAAGGATTGACAGCAGAAGCAAGAGTGTTAGAGTGAAGCGGAAGAGCTGGTGCTAAAATCTCTGATCAGAACTAATTATAGAGAGCTAATTTTCCGAAATAATTGCACAATTCTCTCTCACACTTCTGTTACTTTTTCTGACTTCCTGCCCAGAATTTCTACCTGACTCATTGTACTTTTCTCTGTATTTAAACTTTTAGTTCATGCTTACCCCTTTCATGAAGCCTTTTATAACTACACAGGCCATGGAACTCCCGTGGCACATGTGGCTATGGCAACTTTATTTGAATATCTTCTACTTCTATGAAAAAAGCCCTTTGAAGCAATGGGGCATAACTGTAATTTTGGGTATTTTTACAGGAAAAGACACTGAGAAGCATTTTTGTGCTTTAATGATAAATATATGATTTGAAGAAACAGAGAAAGTTCTCTAGGAAAGAAAGAAATTTGAATTAGAATGTGCAAGAGAGCAGAGGAGGAAGAGAGGACTTTGTGGGGGGCAGAATGAAAGAGAGTCAAGCATCTTAGAAGTAGAGCAGGGCCTATCTCCAAGAAAATGCTGCCGAGGATCAAAATCAAGAATGTTCAATTTAAGTTATTTGTTACATTTTGCTGTTTTTCCTCCTTCTTCTCAAATCCAGTAGAGTTTGCTGCCTACACACAAATGCTCTGTGGGTCTCCTTTGAGGAAATCAAGAAAAAGGGTGTGTGTTTTACTTTTGGGGCTACAAACTTGGGGAATCACAGTTATTGTGAACATAATTGTCCCCCTTCCATTTTTCCCTGAAGATATTGTGGTAATAACAGCTGTTTATTCTCCAATTACCTTTTTCTACCAGTGACTCTTTCTGATGCATAGAAATTTTGACTGGCACAGTGAACCCAGCCCTAGAGAAGAGTGCCCTAGAGTTAAGATTTAGCATAGCAAGTAATATCCTATGGGGAAGCATCCACACCATTCCATTCTGTTAAGGTATATAGATACCATTCTATGTATCTATATACATTCCATGTGTCTATGTAGTATCTATATACTACATAGATATACATATATAAATTGTATTTATATACCTCAACAGAATGCACCCCAGACTGGAAAATAGAGAATGTGTAAATATATGATTAAGAGGTGAAAATGCAGAGATGAATGAAACAGTCCCCTGTCATCCATTTACCTCAGAACTTATTCCATATTCAGGATCCTTTATGCTAGGAATAAAGCATTGTTTTCTAAAAATTTTCCCAGCCTTGGGAAAGAAGTTCTTGTTGAGGCAGAACCCACAACTGGAAGAAACACATATGCTCATCTTTTTGTTATGGTGGCAGGAAAGAAAGATTTTCTGGACAAAATATACCCTTGTGCCACCGAGGATTCAGTGACACGTGGAATTTTTCCACTGACCACTGGAAATGTACTAATGGTGGATCAGGAGTGCTTGTGGAGCTGAAGCCTAGACAGAAAGAAACAGAAGTTCTCATCATTTAATTATAGTGAAAGATAACCTGAAATTTCTAGCTAAAACACATCTACATATTTCATGGGTGCATTTTTTCAGATTTCAATGTGCCTGAATTTGAATAACTTATGATTGTTGCCATTCAAAAGCAGATGTGATGTAGTTGTCATTGCCTACCCCTGTGAATCAAAGATTTAATATTATAGAATAGATGTCAGCTGCTTAGATAATAATCCTAGAGAAAACATTGCAGAATTGTTTTAAGGAATGCTGGATCACCAACGCTCATGAAGCCACAGAGGATGAGTATATGTGGGAAAAAAAAAAAAGACAGTGATGATTCCTGTTCAAAAATTTGAATTCTGAATGTAAAGTTTTAGTTTTAGATTTAACTAATTTTTTCACTTACATTTCATTTTTTTAGGTTTGAACAAGAGTGACATATAAGAAAAGCATTATTTCAATAAGAATAAAATGAAAGCTGCAAGTGATGTAAAATATTTGGTCATAGTTAAATTGATAGAGCTCTTTTCTTCCACTTTCTATGCTAGATATAATAACGGTGCCCATATTATAGGTGGCATCTTATATCCAATAAAATTCACTGTTCTGAAAATTTGGTCCTGGTCAAGCAGAAGCTAAAGTTTGTCTAGAAGTGCTGAGGAACAAAATTGAAAAGTTTAAGAACTACCTCAAAGAAAGCAGAAACGTTTGCCTGAGGGCCTAGGTTAAAGGGTACAAGTCAGGGTAATAATCTAATTTCCTAATACTTGCATGTAAAACCAGACCCACATACACAACCTAAGAATTCAAATTTATTTCCATTTTTCCCTGAAGATACTGTGGCAATAACAGCTGTTTATCCTCCAATTACCCTCTATCCACCAGTGACCCTCGCTGATGCATAGAAATTTTGCCTGGCACAGTGAACCCAGTCCTAGAGAAGAGTGTCCTAGGGTTAAGATTTAGCATGAGGAGTAACATCTTAAGGGAAAAAATGCATGTCATTCCATGTATCTATATACCTCAACAGAATGCACCGCCAACTGAGAGGTAGAGGATGTATAAATATATGAGTAAGAGGTGAAAATGCGGAGATGAACGTCCTGGAACAGAGCAGTTCCCATTATCCATTTACCTCAGAACTTATTCCATATTCAGGATCCCTTGTGCTAGGAACTCCACCTGAAGAAGACTTCATAGACTTAGAAAGCAAATGCCTAGGAAAAAGATAACAGAGCGAAACAGAACATACACCCTCTCTGAAGAGTAGAAAACATTTCCCTTTTATTTGCTTACATTGTCTCTGTGCCACATAGAAAATATACCATCTTCATTGTTCATGATTATTTGACATACATGATTATTTGACATACATGATATTTCCTTGAAGCATCAACCACTTCAAGGAAACTAGTTGGGGAGAACATCTGACCATTTTAACTACATAATGAATGTATTGTGTTATCATTACATCATATTTGGGAAGCAAATTTAGAGACGACGTTTGTGGGGTTCACAAAATTTTACTAGAGAAAAAGAGTAGCTTGTTGAAAAATTATTAAATTAGCTAGCACACAGTTCCATTTGGGAAGGATTTCTATTCCCAGAATATATTGAGAAAATCCTTTAAAGTAGAGATGAGGCTCAAAAAGATGTTGGAAGCAGACAGAAAGGAAACAGGTAGTGTTAAATTTATATATATTTGGTGGTGGAGAAAAGCACACGAGAAAGCAAGGATGGGACACTGTGGATAAAACCAGCAAACATGCTGGTGTCCAAGAACTTGTGGAGAACAGTGGCCAATGAGCTTTCAAAACTACATTTTTAAGATTTAATAAATTGTAGTTTTTGGTATTCTTGTGGAAACAACCATATTGTTTTTTTTCCAGACCCATAACAAAATCAATTATACAGATTGATTGTCTCTAATTTGAAAGTTTGAAATCTGAAATGCTCCCAAATCCAAAACATTTTGAGTGCCATTTTGCTCCACAAATGGCAATTTCCATTAGGTACTGGGATGTCTCCTGGCAAAAGAAGGAAAACAGGAGTACAAGATGCTGTTTGTCCCATGTAATGTCACTCAAAACAAGATAGAAAAGACAGGCTACTGTGCTGCTTAATTATGCTGGGTATATTATTTTTTCACTATATTAATGACAAGTTATGTCTTCTACTGTTATGTACTTAAGTGTGAATCAGTGTAATGAATGATTGCTTATCAGGAGCATATAAATTCAGATTCCGGAATGATGGTGATGCCAAACAGTCACAGACTGTCCACATGAATGGCTGAGACAGTGACAGCTTGACTTTCTGATGCTTTGCTATACACAAGCTTTGTTAAATAACTAAGTTATTTCAACTTCTGTATAAAATTACCTTCAGGCTATGTGTATAAGGTACATATAAAATGAACGAATTTTGTGATTAGACTTCAGTACTGTCTCCAATATCTCATTATGTATATGCAAATATTCCAAAATCCAAACAAATCAAAAATCTGAAATATTTCTGTTCCAAGCATTTCAGAAAAAAGATACTCAGCATGTATAAGTTAGTTTTGTTTTAGCTTTTATTTGCTTATTTTGTTGTTGGTATGTAAATCAAATAGAATATACCAGGTCTCACATCTAGGACAATGTGGTCTAAAACAGGAGCAAACTATTTGGAATAGCAAGGCAACTCATGAAGCCAATGATTCAGCTGAAGCCACAGGTGACAAAAAGGATGGAAAGTCAACCACTTCCTTCACATTCAAACCCTGGAGATACAGGAAAGTATGCAGAGCTCAAATGTAGGTAGAAGAGAGTACTTCAGTTTCTCTGTGTCTCATCCTGAAATAGTAGCTATCTTAACAAATATGACTTTTAAGAAATAGTAGATTCTACATCAAGTATAAAATTTACTAAATTTCATCTTTTTTAAAGACAATTACATTTTCAAGGAGAGATTCTGAATTTTCAGCATCCAACCTAACACAATGACATACAACTATGAATCTAAATGAAAAAAATAAATGTAAGTAAAACCCCAGTTATTTAGTAGTCATCTTCAACATTGTGGGATTATTTTTAAATTTTAAAACAAAAATTATTTTTTTCATATTTTAAACTTATTCCACTTATGAGATTTAATATAATTTGGGAATGTATTTTATAAAAATTTCTCACAACACTTATTATTTATTTAAAATCTTTGACCTGATAAATTTCCTTATTGTCTAATAGAAGAATCATGGACTTCAAGTCTTTCTATTTTAAGATATATTTTATAAACTTTAAAAATAGATATCAAAGTTGTACCTATAAAAAACCGAGCAAATTCCTGAGCATCTCAACGTTTCAATAGCAAAAATTATTTTATTTCACACAATCTGTTCATCAATTATCTCAAGTAACAGATAGATAAAATATTTTTTTAATTATAATAAAATTATTCTAATGCCTCATCTCGAAAAGGAATCACTGAAAGACATTTAGAAGCAATTCAGTTACACCTACTGTTTTTCTTATGCAGGATTTGATTTAAAGTTGGTAACAATAAAAAGTTTAAATAATTTAAGCAATTTTCAAATATGGTTTACTCTTCTTTTGAGGTTCACACAAATCACTTTCCCCTTATTGACACAGTGAAATTACCTCTTTTTGTTTGCTCTCTCCCATTTTATTGTACAGTGCCAGCCCATCTCCTGCAAGTGAAATAGAGATCTTAAGACTGACAGTCCATTTATTGCATTCCAGTTTTCAACAGGATTCAAAATTTTTCAGTTTAAAAGATAATCCTTTAAGGCTAAGATTTAAGGATAACTTATTAATACATGTAAGGGTAAGAAAGTACAGCCCCCTTACAGTCCCTGGAACTGGGCACAGAATATCTTCCTCAGTCATTTTGGTTTAGGTCCGTAATTGCAGTCGTGCCATTTAATTTTCCTTCTTTCTTTCCTTCTTTCCTTCTATCCTTCCTTTCCTTCCTTCCCTCCCTTCCCTCCCTACCTCCCCTCCTTCCCTTCCCTTCCCTCCCTTCCTCCCCTCCTTCCCTCCCTCCCTTCCGTCCCTCCTTCACTCCCTTCCTTCCCTCCTTCCCTCCCTCCCTCCCTCTCTCCCTTCCTCCCTCCCTCCCCTCCTACCTCCCTCCCCTCCTACCTCCCTCCCTTCCTTCTTTTTCTTTTTCTCGTTCGTTCTTTCTTTCTCATTTTCAGCAGAGGTAGGGGAAAATAATCTTTAAGGCACTTGCCACATTTAAACAACTAAAAATCCACAGTTAATGGAAGAATAGTTATTCTGAGGTAATAAAATACTCCACTCACTGAAATGTACCTTTGGAGGTACACATAGAATTACAAAGAAAGAGTTGACTAATTGGCATTAAAGAACTTAGCTTCAAGTTCTCCACCATTCTAAAAGTTTAGAATTTACAAGTCCAACATTTAAAAGTTTATATGATCTTTGACAAGTAACTTAATTTCTCTAGACTTATGTTTTCTCATCCATAAAATGAGAAGACTCATAGGTTATAGTGAACTTTGAAAGAAAAGGGTGCCAGCTATTATCATCACTGCTTCAGACATGACCCAAGGACATTCAAAAGATGCAGATTTGGTCATATGTGCTTAGAAGATTCTCTGGCCTGAAAGCAAGTACAAGAGCAGCTTTCTGGTCTGCATGGTTATAAAGCTCTGCGAATCTGCTAAAAGAAATAAAAGGTCTGACACTTCTGAGGCCCATAATCTCTTCAAGGATATTGGTTCAGTCCTCAATCCTCTACAGTTCTATAATCTCTTTTCTTTGTGGAATGTGCTAGTCCATTTCCTCGGATAGCTTGAAAGAAGTGGAATGTCTGGATGACTCCTTTTACCTTTCCACGCCTTCTCCTGAATTCCATAATCAAAAATTTTTGCTTCAGGTATATTGTCTCCTGTGGTCAATCACGATGATGTATTTTTGTTCTACCCTTTGCTATCCTGAGTGAAAATACTGAGATTAACCTATAGGACATGGGTTTCTTTTCTATTCTGATTTATTTACATAAATGACAGTGCTGGGATGTTTCACTCCTCTGAGAAAAAGCCAGGCAGAAAAAGAATAGAAGTAATTTTCAAATCAGACCTCCTCATATTTGGAATGATATGAGACTATGTCATGGACAAAAAGAAGGAAAACACTTTATTCAATATACAGAAACACTTGAGAGCAAGCTCTATAGATATGCACACAGAAACATGTAATCACGCAGAGAAGAAAGATAATGCCATCAACTCCAATAAAATAATTGAAAATATAGGAAAAGAACTCCAGCTAAGACATTTAGTAGTTATGAGATAATAGAAGTAAAAACAAATGTAGAAGTATCTGATGAAGCCTGGGTTTGGCTTTCACTAACATAATAAAGAATATTTTTTCTATCCCATAATATTTTTCACATTTTCAAAATGGCTTAATGATGTTTCTTACATTTTGGTAATATCTTGGAATAGCCCAAATTTGACCTTGATCATCACACATAGGTATAGTCAAATGTCTGGGACCCAGGAAAATTTACATACATCAGCTCACCAAGGCAAAGGAAATGTAAGCATAGAAAAATTAGTGTGCACTGTAATACAGACCCCAAATTCCTCATTTCCAATTCCAGTATCCAGTATCTCTAATAACCAAAATGTTTTTCCATCTAATGACAAAAACCAGACATAATGACAAAATCAGACATACCCTGATGTGTTTATTGATTTTTTATACTTGTTTAAATATTTATAACATATTTGTTATTTAAATATTCATATAACTCATATCTTTTGAAAGTATTAGCATCTATGATTAAGAGGTGCTGTCCCTGACCCCACTGGGGTATTAATATAATACAATTTTGGTACTATTGTAATGGCAAGAAGTTTACATAAAAGCAACCAATTTATATTCCTTTGTTTTGAATTCAATATAATATCTCACAAGAAATTTTAAAAGGAATAATTAGGCACACATATGACAACTAAGAGGGCTCTCATTGGAAGGGACATTTTATGTCATAGATTACATCCAGAAAGCAAAAATGCAGTAATTTAAATAATTCAAGTTTAACGACCTTTCTTTTAGGAAGAAAAAGATTTTATTGCTTCCCAGAAATATCTAGCTTGATTGATTATATTATCTTTAGTAGCAAGAAAATTGTCATTTTAACACTCATTTTTGCCTGCTTTGTATGTTTGGTTAATCAATTAAGGCAGATAATCTAAATTATCACATCCATTTCAGACTGACACCTAAGTAACACATTTATCATTTACAAATTTGAATTCAGTAACACAATTACAGAGAACATAATTAAACCAAATGGAAAATAAAAATTGACTTAATTTTCTCAAAAATACCAGGTCAGAAAAAGTGATACAGAAGCAGCTGTGCTTTTTCATTCTCTTTATTGTCTTCTGTTCAGTGAAACATCTGCTTCATTTTCCCAGCTACTAAAGAGGCTTCAAGCCCTAATGGATTCCACACAGAGTTTTACGGTTTGTATTACTTGAGTTCTTCTCTTCCCTTTATTCATCTGAGGAACATCTTTCTCATAAATTATGTTTAACTAGACAATTGGTAGAGCGATTGTTGACATTTTTGTTTGCAAATCTCTCAAACTTTTACTTGTGATGATTATTTCATTTTTAAACGTAAAACTACTTGTATAAGAAAACATCCATTTATTAGAATAACAAAATATTTAAAGGAGCAAACTCTTAAGCATTAATTATATAAAGTTTAATGAATTGGCATGCATATGAATGCCTACGTACAGTCATGTGCCACGAAATGGTGTTTTGTTCAAAGATGGATCATATATACAATGGAGATCCCATAAGGTCATAATACTGTATTTTTACTGTACCTTTTTGATATGTTTAGATATACAATGCTTACCATTACAATTGCCTACAATATTCAGTACAATAACATATGTAGAGGTTTGTAGCCTAGGAGCAATAGGCTATATACCCCATAGCCTAGGTGTGTAGCAGGCTATACCATCTATGCTTGTCTAAGTGCACTCTATAATGTCCACACAAGGACCAAAATCACCCAGCAACACATTTCTCAGAATGTATGCTTGTTATTAAGCTGTAAAAGGAGTCATTTGTTTCATATCTAAGTGCATGTGAAAATATACGCATCAACATGAAAACATAAACTATGTATCTAATTATGAATGCTCAATACCGTTTTTAAGACTATGAATAGGTAATTGTGGAACTGTTCAGTTGTCATAGTATTTTACATAAGACTACGATAAATTGAAGACCTAGGAGGTTGACATTATTTTGAAAAGTCCACAGTAACCACAAAGCTTTTTAAAAGGTCAAATCCATGAAATGAAAAAGGATGAAAATAAACAGTCATTTGAAGACTATTAGCATATATTAATATGTTAGAGAAATATAGACAGAAAGAGAAAGACAAATGGAGTTTCTACATTGAAGAAATGTGTTCTGTAACAAGAGAATAGCAATTAGAACAAAAACTTTCCAGAAATATATAGAGAAAAAATTTTATTATAAGGTGGTTTCCTTGAATGACAAGTTTTTAAAATGGAAATTTAGTCATATCCATGGAGTATAAAAAATTTTTTTGGACAAATAAAATATCCTACAAATGTCTGCATATGTCTCCTACATAAGCAAGAAGAAAATCAGGTTCACTTCATCATCTTCTCTCTCAGTGTGAGACGGAAGTAGATGTATCTAAAGAGTAGGGTAGGGATGTCCAATCTTTTTGCTTCCCTAGGCCACATTGGAAGAAGAATTGTCTTTGGCCACACATAAATACACTAACACTAGCTGATGAGTTAAATAAAATAAAAGCTCAAAAAAACTAGTAATATTTTAAGAAAGTTTGTGAATTTGGATAATGGCTTCCTCAGCAAATTAACGCAGGAACAGAAAACCAAATACTACATGTTGTCATGTATAAGTAGGAGCTGAATGATGAGAATACATGGACACATTGTGGGAAACAACACACACTGGGGCCGGTCTGAGGGTGGGGGATGAGATGAGGGAGAGTTTCAGGAAGAATAGCTCATGCATGCTGGGCTTAATACCTTGGCGATGGGATGATCTGTCCAGCAAACCACTATGGCACATGTTTACCCATGTAACAAACATGCACATCCTGCACATGTGTCCCTGAACTTAAAAGTTGGTAATCGAAACCAAAAAAAAAAAAAAAAAAGAAGCTGAAAAAAATTAATTTAGTTGCGTAACAGCCAGTTTGCAAACAGGACAATAAATAACTGCTGACACTTAAAAAAAAAAAAATTACGGATTTGTCTTGGGCCACATTCAAAGCTGTCCTGGTCTTCATGGGGCCCGCAGGCTGTAGGTTGGAAAAGCTTGGAATAAGGCAAACATTATTTCACATAAAATATTCTCCATTTTGAAGAAACAAGGAAGTTTGGATGGGATCGACCTATTTCTCAGTTCCAAGTATTATTGATAGCAACTCCCTTGCTACTGCGATTATGCTGCCTCACAGCGCTGAGTAACCAACCCAATAGGTGTTATCCTATTGGGTGAAGCGACTGTTTCTGAGGCGAGCTTGGGAACTACACTGGTGAATCAGAGAGCAGTTCACGAGTTCTGTACAGTGGCTGGAAATAGTAAAAAGTGAAAAACAAGTCAGCTCTGGACAGTGTTATGTATAGATGTAAAATCTGAGACTAACACAGACATTCTGCTACTGATAGGGAAACCAGCCAGAGAAGGCCACCAAAAAAATAAAACTAAGAGTGTAACTACAGCAAACCATATATCAAAAAAGATCATAATATGTATCAAAAAATTTTACAAAAAAATCAAAACTATAAAAAACTGTGTCGAATATAAGGCGAAGTGAGTTTTTTATTCATTTTTTAAATCATTGGATCTGAGGTGTAGAACTAGACTATTAGAGTCAAGGTATGGAGTGACTTAATTTTTTTCCTCTCAATGGACTAACTTAATTAATAACAAACATATATTACTTTAAAACACTTTTAAATACAAAATATAATTTATGCAACATTTTTCTTATGTTAACAATTTTCCTTGAATCTGCACTCATGTACAACATCAATATCATCAGGAGCTTTAACAACTATCTTCCAAGAGGTCAGTCTCTGTAGCCAGGTCACTGCTGTTTTAAGAGCATGTACTAGCTGTTTAACACTGCAAATCCTTAATACCGCTACACCTTAATTTATTCACCTGAAAAGAGACAAAAGTTGTACTCATCCTAGTATGGTTTTGTGATGATTAAACAATGCAGTATAACTATTACCCTTAAAACAGCCTTGATCCATAGAAATTACTCAATAAAATTTGTTAATATAATAATTATTATAATTACTATTATTGTCTATTATAAGTAGTAGTATCTTGCTAGTGCCATCTAAAGGGTACATTATGATGATCGCTGTTTGTTACACACACTCACCATAAGCATTGAAGGATCTTTGTCAGTAGAGTTACTAGATAATTAAACATGTACTAAAATATGTATTACTTTAGGAGGCCAAAGCTGGCTGATCACCTGAGGTCAGGGGTTTGAGACCAGCCTGGCCAATATGGCAAAACCCTGTCTCTACCAAAAAGACAAATATTAGCTGGGCATGGTGGCACATGCCTGTAATCCCAGCTACTCGGAAGGCTGAGGCAGGAGAATTGCTTGAACCCAGGAGACAGAGGTTGCAGTGAGTTGAGATTATGCCACTGCACTCCAGCCTGGGCAATGGAAAAAATATATATATATATAAAAATATACAAATAAATATATTTATATTTCTATTAAATAAATACATGTATTTATTTCTTTATATGTTATTCTTTCTAATAAACAATCTATTTTTGTCAAAGACAGCTTTGTAGAGCTTTGATCTGACTTGTCTATGAAGTATTGGCATTGTCTTTTCTTGCAGACAGAATACATGGTATTCATATCTGTCCACTTAATAATATGGAATTACGTTACAAACTGTAGTAGAATGAGAAACTGGGATTTCATAATGTCAGATACTGGGTGGCTGAAGTTGTTCAATCTCTTACCTCATAGTTTTGTAGAGGATAACTACTTTAGTAACAACTTTTTCTGTCTAAGTATTACTAAATTTATGACCCAACTTCCTAAGTGTTTTAAAAATAAAACTATTTTAGTTCAGATAGCAAAGAACTGTGAGATGTTCTCTGCTTTCAAGAATGGCTCCCTGAGTTTGAAATGTAACAGCTGTAAAGCCTCAGAAACTCACAGTTAAAATGTGTTTCAAACTGACTTGCGGTATTAAATGCACAATGTTTATTTTAGAAAATGTGCATAGGCATACTAAGTTAAAAATATCTTCAGAGTGGGCATATATGCTAAGTAAAAATCTTAATATATTTTCTACAAGTATGTTTATATGTTGATAACATAAATGCATGCACACACACACACAATAGCTGTTTATTTATATGTAGGCAAGAGAGAAAAGGTTAAGGAAGAAAATACATAAGGAAAATAATTCACGTTTAAATAAATTAAACATTTTTGTAAAGTCACAATTTATGCTACACAAAGCTTTGAAATAAATTTATTATAATGTCAAGCTAATTTACTATGTTTTACAATGCTATTTTTGCAATAATGCTATAGTTGGTTTACTGAAAATTAAATTATCTGAACTTTTTGCGTAAGAGTAGTCGGAATTTTCCATTTCTTAGCATTTACTAGATGAAAGATAGTTTTAATATTTGTAAAATACAGGTATATAAATACACATAAAAAATAGTTAATAGTTAGAATGCAGGTTGAGTCAGTATCCTAAGGTCTAAATCCCAATTCTAATATACAACTTATTAACTGTATCACTTTAAGCATGTTTCTTAATGTTTGTAGACTAATTTTTCAAATATGTACAAAGGAGCTAATAGTACTAGTTCTGTCATATTACTGGTTATTCTGAGAATTGATTTAAATACATATGTAACATACTTAAGAGTACCTTACTTATACTAATTATTCAATAATAATCTATTACTATTAATACATATTAACGTGACTGTGTGCTTTTATATGACCATAAAAAGAGTCTCAAAGGATTTGCCTATGGTTTTTAATATAGGTTGTTGTTTATAAGATAGCTGGGTGCTGAAAAAGGGGGTGGGACAAGGAAGTCGGGGCAAAATAAAAGAGAAAATAGACCAAAAGTCCTGCCCACATGACATATGATGCCCAGGTAAATTGGAATTTCAAATAAACAAGATACAATATTTTAGTATAATCTGCCCCATGTAATATTTGGGACATACATATAATAAAAATGTGTTTTTGTTGTCTGAAATTTATATTTAACTAGGCATCCTGTATTTATTTTTAATTGATTTTTGCTAAGTCAGGCAATCACCAGCCCTAAAGAAAAATCATCCAGCATATGTGATATAATCCAATTTATGTAAACTAATTTATCTTTATTTGAACATTTTGTATACAAATATAAATTAGATTATTTAAGCACATTTTTATATTAATCCATAGGAATTTCCATATTATAAAGAAAAATATAAAATACATAAACTATAGCATACATAGTATGATTCTCTCACATTACAATCAGGCAAACACAAATCCATTATGTATATATAAAAATATATACACATATACATATATATACACACACACACATATACATTTTTTTAAAAGAAAGTAGGTTATAGAAAAGGAACTATTCTGTTAGGTGCAAAATCCATTTATAAAATAAATCTCAGAATTGAAGTTACATTAGCTTACACAAAGTGTAATTGGGAAGAATTGTGTTAATTTTGATATTCCCTAAATTCCATCATTCAAATCTGGTAATATGGTGTTTAACAGATGCTGGATCTGAAACATACAATCAAATTTTTATATCTCGATATGAGAATTTGATTATGTAAGCATAGTGGATTTAGTATATGCTACCTATGTTGATCTAACCCCCCTTCTTCCCATTTAAAGAAGTATAGGCTAACATAGTGTCACTATTTGGGTTTCTTATTAAACTCAGGAATTAGTAAAGGAAAATTAATTCACTTAATTAGCTGCAGGTGAATACCTAAGAATTTTATGTATGCATCATATATTCAAAATATTATCTGAAATCCTCTGAGACCAACTTCAGGCAAAGCTGATTCACTGATGAATCAACTACAGCAATTTTATGAGAAATTCAGACATTATCCTTAGATTAGTCATTAATTAAATTTTTATTTTTGAAAACGATAAGGACCTTCAATTTCTTCCATGTAGCCATCAACTCTCTGTTTATGAAATTCTAACTGTGTCTATGACTCATAATTTCTGTTATTTTCTGTTATTTTTCTTCACTTTAATACATAAGTTTAACACAGTGGAAGTAAAAATCTACTTTATATAATATTTGACTGCTGTCACTAATAATTTCCAATAGCAAGACTGCTATAAGTTTATAACATTAAGGTAATTATTCTAATTGCATGGGCAACTTTAACTGTTAGTTGGTGTTTCTTCTTGGTACAATTATATGGAAAAGTGATAGCAGATAATCAAAACAATTAAAATGGTTGATGTAATTGTTGAAGGATAGAAATGAGTCTTCAGAATTTTAAGGAAGGCTTCATTTATGTTCCAAGATACTTTTTAAAAAGTCTTTTATATGAATATTCACAGAGAAAGGAAAGAAATAAAGAAACAGTTGTTTTTCTCTGTCTCATTATTAAAGATATAAAGTATCCTAGTTTTCACACACAAAGATGAAACTAGTGACCCATAATAAGTAAAGCACAAGGTTTGAATCATTTCTCCAAAGCAGTCATCATAGAGATGCAATCTCATATTTTAATTTAGTCGCTATTGCAGTTAATGATACACAGCAGTGGTGGCTAATTGAGGTGGGAAGTCAATCTGTGGTCACTTAAATGGAACAGAGCTAACTATAAGATCTGTAACTATGACCTCATTAATACCCTGAACTAATCAATTAAATTAACTAAGTTCAAAAGAGATGTAATTATCAGTATCAGCAGCGTGTTAACAAAAACAGTTCATATTTGCTGAATGTTTACAATGTTTTCTGAGACAGTAAGAAGCATCTACCTACCAAAAAAAGTCAGTTTAAACATTTACAAATCAATTGTACAATTACTTTGCCTATAAGATAAGCTCTAACTTCTTAATCTTAATGTTTCTTATTTTAACATTATTGGGACGTGTGTAAGGTGAAACTGGGATCTATTTATGCTATAAAAAATATGTTCTCAATAAATCCATGTACTTTACCACAGATTTCCTGTCTTTTCTAACTTTAATTTCTTGACCTACCGAGTGCCCTTTTGGTTTCAATAAACAAAAACCCATTCAAGTTTCAGAATAAATGAACGAAAAGGGTGAGACTAGAGAGAAAGTTTATTTTAAGGTCAGCAAGATCTCATAGACTCAAAGAACTAAAATAGTGAAGCTTCATATTCTGGCAGCACAAAGTCAGAAACATGGGCTCATCTCCTTATCCCCCTGACTATGCAGTTTATCTGTACTTCTCTTTTCCAGCAGTTCTGCTTCCTTCTGTGACGGTTTCTATATTTCCTCAGCTCATTTCAAAATTTTCCATCATGATGATTTTTAAGAAAATCAGAGTGTGAGATAACTCCACTCTGTTCAAATAAAAAGAGTTTTAGCTGGGCTCATGGTGGTGCCTTGGGTGTTTGCCTGCCTTAGACCTTTCAGTATGACTAGATTGATCAATCATGTGGTCTTTGGGGCTGTGAACAGAAGCAGATCCAGACCACCACCACCACTGCCCCCTTACAGAGCGGTGGACTGAATTGCACAAAATTATGGGGAAAGTGGTAAGTAGCCAAACATAAGAAAGTCTGGCACTACAACTTTTTGGCCATTTGAGAAATTTGATCTTCATCCTAAAATCAGAGAAGGAATTTATTCTTAATGCAAATACTATATTTGTGCTTTGAAAATGCTTTGAAACTGCAAGGTTGAGAATGGATTTGAAAGGGATTTATAGTAAACTGAGACCGATAAAGAAGTTATTGCAGCACTTCAGACAAGGGTTAACAATTGTATGGGCTAGGGTGGCAACAGAAGAAATGGAGGATAATGGGAAAATCTGAAAGCAATTTGGAGCCCAAGTCCAAGGACAAATGACAAATTAGAGGAGGCAAGGGAGGGCAGTGAGGGAGAGGGATGTGTCTTAGGTTTCTGGTGTTAGTTGAATGAATGGTATTATTATCAAAAACAGAGATGCATGAAGTTATGCACTAAATCGTAAACTCTATTTAAAAGCCCTATATATTGCCTAACACGGTTCTATATCCTCAGAAATCACATTATGACTCAAAATTCACTAAGAATTTTTTGGGCTTTTGTTTTTTGTTTTTAGATTAGGTTTCACTCTGTCGTCCACGCTGGAGTGCAGTGGCAAGATCATAGCTCACGTCAGCCTTGACCACCCAGGCTCAGGTGATTCTCCCACCTTACTCTACTGAGTAGCTGGGACTACAAGCCTGTGCCCTGGTTAATTTTTGTATTTTCAGTAGAGATAGTGTTTCACCAGGTTCCCCAGGCTGGTCTCAAACTCCTGGGCTCAAGACATCCACTCATCTCAGCTTCCCAAAGTGCAAGGATTACAAGCATGAGCCATCATTCCTGGCCAGAATTTTTAAGATTAATAAATTTTTAAGTCACCATTTATGCATAAGGAATTAGGAGTTCTGAATTTTTTATGTAATTGTTAGTTGACATTTAATAACTGTACATATGTTTTGAGATACAGAGTGATATTTTAGTACATGTATACAATGGGTAATGATTAAATCAGAGTAATTAGCATACTCATCACTTTAAATATTTATCATTTCTTTGTGTTGTGAACATTTGAAAATCTTCTTTTCTAGCTTTTTGAATATGCACACTAAACTACTGTTAACCATATTTACCATACAGTACTATAGAATAAAACTTATTCCTATCATGTAGCTGTAACTTTGTATCCATTAACTAATCTTTTCCTGCTCTTCTCTCCCAGCAACAATTCCCAGCCTCTAATCCTCACAATTCTACTCTGTACTTCTATTAGCTCAAATTTTATTTTCCTCCCATATGTGAGTGAGAACCTGCGGTGTTTCTGTGCCTGATTTATTTCACTTAACATAATGTCCTCCAGCCTCATCTGCGTTGACAGTATTTCATTCCTTTTTATGGCTGAATAGTATTCCATTGTGTATACATTCCACATTTTTTAATCCATTTGTCTGTTGATGGACACTTAGATTGATTACATATCTTAACTATTGTGAATAGAGTTGCAATGAACTTCTGGGGGTGCAGGTATCTCTTCAATATATTGATTTCCTTTCATTTGGATAAATACCCAGTAGTGAGATTGCTGGATCATATGGTAGTTCTATTTTTAGTTTTTGTAAAAATCTCTATACTGTTTTCCATAATGTTAATAGTAATTTAGATTACCCCCAACAGTGTAGAAGAGTTCCCTTTTTTCAGTACCCTCATCAGCATTTGTTTTTTGTCTTTTTGATGATAGCCTTTCTAACTAGGGTAAGATGATACTTCATTGTGATTTTGATTTGAACCTTCGAAAATCTTAAGATTGCTAAGAAGGAGTATGGTAGACTAAATAATGGCCCCCAAGAGATACCCACACCCTAAACTCTGAAACCTGGAATTGTTACCTTAAATGACAAACAAGGGCTTTGCAGATGTAATTAAGTATCTCGAGATGGGGAGATTATCCTGAATTTTTCCAATAGGCCCTAAATGTAATTACACGTATCTTTATAAAAGGGTGGCAGAGGAAGATTTGGCAGATAGAATAGAAGGCAGTGTGACAACAAAGGCTGAAAGAGAGATGTGGCCACAAGCCAATGAATGCCAGCAGCTGCCAGAACCTGGAAGAGGCAAGTGATGGATATGGATTCTCCCCAGGGGGAATATGGTCCTGCTGGCTCTATTTCTTCCAGGCAATACTGATTTTGGATTTTTGGTCTCCAGAACAGACAGAATAAATTTCCCTTGCTTTAAGCTACTAACTTTGTGATAATTTGTTACAGCAGCCATAGGAAACTAACGAAAGCAGCTTTTTGAAAATTGCTTTTATACTTAATATCCATACCCATAAGTATCTTCTGATACAGCATTAAAAATGTTTAATTCGAATCAGAATATTTTGTTTCACTGAAGTATAGCTGTAGTTCTCCTACACATTACAGCCAAAATACAGGTGATTTAGGCACCTCAGACATAATTATCAGAAAACTGCAGATACATATTTTGTAGGATTTAAAGTCCTTACTGCAATATTAGCATCAAGTTGAAATTCAAATAGCATGTTTCTAGGTAAATAAAGTGAATAAATATCTTTGATATTTTTTCTAATGCATACAAGTTTATTAAAATAGCTTACATAATTTAATCTAAACTCAATATTGGCAATCATTTGATTAATTAAGTGTACCCTTCTACCAGCATTACCAGCATAGACCCAGCTACAACACAACAATCTTAGAAGCAGTGCTCTTAGAACCATAATTTTAAAGTTCTACTTTATTGTTTTGGATTTCTTTTAAGGAAAATAATGGTATTGGAAACCCATTTTCTTTCTTTTTTCTTTTTTTGTGAGATTCAGTCTCGCTATGTTGCCCAGGCTGGAGTGCAGTGGCACGATCTCAGCTCACTGCAACTTTGCCTCCCAGGTTCAAGTGATTCTTGTGGCTCCAGCTTCCTGAGTAGTTGGGACTACAGGCACACCCCACCACACTCAGATAATTTTTATTTTTTTGTATTTTTATTAGAGATGGGGTTTTACCATATGGTCCAGGCTGGTCTCGAACTCCTGGCCTCAAGCAATCTGCCCACCTGGGCCTCCCAAAGTGCTGGAATTACAGGCCTGAGCCTCCACGCCCAGCCTGGAAACCCATTTTCAATTATTTTTAGACTATTCAAATATTAGACTATTCAATTATTTTTAGACCTAGCAGGAGTCAAATATAAATTATAAATATAAAATGGTACTTAGAATAATCTATGTAACTTAATTTGTGGGTAACAAGTAAATAATTAAGACTTAATAAATTTTCAAGTATTACCAAACAATAGAAGAAAATGGTAAGTATATCATACACAGATGACTGAAGATAAGAAAATAGTTGTTCCTGCTAGTCTGATACGTATGTTTATAAGGAACACTTTTTAAAGGAGTTTTTCTCAATATGAATTCTGTGTAAGAAGCAAGTAATCATTCAGAACAGTTTCAGAAAACATTATTTCCCAGCATAGGTCTCAAGAGATGTTTATAAGCTGATAAATGACCTTAAACTAATAAGTATTGATGATAACAAAATCAAGTATAAAATTTGAGCAGGGATTTCTTATCTTGTGTTTTCAATCAGTTTTCCTAAGTTAATAATTAAATGGAGAGCATATTTCTTTCTTAATATTATATTGGTGATTGCATTTCACTCTTACTGTACCCCAGAGATGATAAAATGGCTCTGTAGGTGTGCCCAAACTAAAACTACTAATGTTGGTTAACAATGGCACATACGTTACAAAATTCTAATATATTATAAATTGCTTTTCACAATTCTGAGATAGCCCAATGTACTTTATTAATCAGACATCCAGACATTTAATTCTTTAGCTACTAAAAATAGTTCCAAAGTGAATAATCAATACAATTTCTTCATTCAAAATACATATCTCTTGAGGAGGAAGTTTGACATTTATATCAACACGAGAAATTAAAGAGAAACAGTTTCTTTGTTTAAAGAGATTAGCAACCTTCCCCAACAAGCACATATACTGCCATTTCTACCACCAACGTTTCAACACATGCTTAACCACTCTGATTTTTTAGTCTTCTCCCCTTTAGAAACCTATGGATTCCCCTTACTTTTCTGCCAGCTCAACTATAGGTTATTAGCATGTTTTTAATATTTTATGGGAAAACTCTTGTGCTTTTGTAGTGGAAACATTTTTAGGTTATCTGATTTCCTACAGTGTCACAAGTGAAAGTTGTCTTATACTTTTTAATTGATGTATTATTACCTCAAAATAACTTCAAATACATTTATTATATTCACTTTAGTTATTTACTCTCTTTTCCATTGACTATGCTACTTGTGGGTAAGTCTTCGGTTGCAAATGTTTGGTTCCCATGTTTCATTCTATTTTTTTTTAAACTTTAAATGATCGATGACTCTAGATTTTCTCTTCATATTTTTAAATGGACTAGATTGAATAGTGCTGGCAACTGGAGAGTTGTCTAAGCAGGGCATTAAACAACACTGTTCACTATCATCTCCCCAGAACAAAGTCAATGCCTTGTACATGAGGAGTACTATGTAAAGAATAAATAAATAATTGAAAAAATGAATAAAATATGAATAGAGATTCTAGAATCAAAAGCAATCATGTTTATGCATAAAGAAAATAGTGAGTAAGATTTTTGGAAACTACTTAGTATATAAAATAGAAACTATAAAATTACTGAGATAAATAATGCACAAAAATGGAGGGAGGAGATCTGCCTAAAGGAAAAACGGACTTCTAAAATACAGAAAAGGAAGATCAGAGGGAGATATGATTTCCAATAATTTCCTGAAGAGAAAACACTAATGAGGGTTAAGAAATTTCCCAAAACTGTCTACGTGATGGAAAAGAAAACTCAAAGGCTCACAGAGGCAGCTCAAAGGCACAAGTCTTTAGCACATCTTAGCCATTTTTTTATATACAAAGTCAACCTGGATGCAATGATTGTGAAGCGGGCCACTATTGAACAATGTCTTTGAGCCCTTCCATCATATTCCAGAGATGTGATAAAGATAAGGGCATCATATGCTCATTTGCCCAAATTTAGTACAAAAGAGATAGGAAGCGATCTAACTAAGATTATGATAATATTTTTAAAAGTAATGAATTTCATATTTAAGAAGTAATAATTAGCTGCATTGAATGGGCGAAAAATAAGAGCACCAACATGTATTTTTATTAAAGCACGTCTGTTTTGTGATAGAATAGATAGTGCAGAGGACTAGGAATTATTATTATCGGGTTCTTTGTCATCCTGGCACTCCTACTGACTTGCTAGATGATATTGTGAGGCCACTTGGACTCTCAAGATTGCATTTTCCTCATATTTATGCTAGGAATACGCTTATATTAAATAATTTTAAGATATTTTCTGTAAATAAGGAAGGATTATTTTTAACTTGTAATTCAGGTATGAACCTTCCAATATTTTCTGATCATCTGTCTATTTACCTCATTTCATTATAAGATAAAAAGTCACATATTATCATCAGTTTCCTTATTTTATGGTCATACTAGGTTAAAAATAGCTTTATTTTCCAGTAACAATATTATCATTTGTGATTGCCAGAATGATAGGACTATAGAATGATGCAACTCTTTTAGTTTTCTTAAGGTATGACATAAAGAAATATCTTTTATCTATAGTTCATTTGAGCTCAACAAATTGCTTTTACCATTTACCACTTACAAAGTCTTAAGTATACCAGATGATTAATGGATTAATAACTCAAGGTTACCTAAGGTTGCCTACTACTGAGGACAATATGGAAACATATATGAGCAAGATTGGAAAATGAAGTGTCGTAAGATGCAAGAAGAGCATGAAATGGAGAAATGTCTCATGAAGCTGATTTTATTTGAGAGAGGTCTTAAACCCTGGGCTTATTTCAACAGGTAGCTCCAAATAAAAATGAATTGCCATGGAGAGAAAACCGCTTGTGCAAAGGCATTGGAATGGAAAAGCACAAATTGCATTTAAGGAGTGGTTTATTGGGTAGTTTAACTGAGGAAGGAGTTTGAAAAGATTCTTTAGGACTCTTTTCTATAAATATTGCAGACTTTTCTAAGACACCTGCATATAATTTTCTGTACTTTATTAAAATTAATTTAGAACTTAACCAACAATAGTAAAAGAGAAAGGTACATTTCATAGAGAGAAATTATCCTAATAAAGGATAATTCACATCTCACAATGTGAAAAATGCTTGATGGTCATTTTTGTCCATGTCCTGTGGATAAACTGAAACATATAATCATGTTCCATTCATCTGGTAGGGTTAGCTGATAATTGTGATTTTCAAATAACTCAGTTCTAATGTTAATAGTTGCTCAAATATTCTATATTAGTATTTCCTGGGGTGAGTTCCATGGAACGCTTTATATAAATGATGCATTAAGAATAACCTTTTTATAATAAATATCTTGACTGTATACAGCATCTTAAAATTCCAAGAAAGAAAAATTAAAAATAACTAAAATGTGTTCAACATTAACTATGTATTAAGGTACCATGCTAAGAACTTAACATGAGTTTTATTTGTTAATTCTCACAGCCACATTTTTTTTTTGTAGTCACTGTTATTATTCTTGTTTTACAAGATAGGAAATTGTGAATTGATAAGTGGCAGCATGATGCCGGGAACCAGAATGTTTCATTCTAATATCCTTGTGATTCCCAGCTTTATTGGTCAGAAAAGTATTCCTGTGGGGATCATTTCTGATTAAAAGTGGTAAATGCTGTGTGCTTCTCTTTCATGATTGCATAGCTTACCAAATATTTGTGACAAAAATCCAGAGGAGACTAGTCACGTTTGCTTATTTTATTAATTTCCATGGTATCTTTATGTCAGATAACCAAATCAAAACCAATTAATAAACCAAAAAAAAAAACAGCTTTAGGTATTTTATCTAAAATATAATTTTTACAGTTTCCCAAATAGGCAACAAATTTGCATGTTCTTTTCAGGAATTTACTTGGCATATAGTTTAGTTAGACAAATAAATATATCCTCCTTGCAAGTTATGATGAGCAACCTGTAGATTTGAAGTAGTCATTTGAGCACATACGGGAATCATATTTCCATAAACTTCTTCTGTACTTTACACTAGAGGTACTGCAATTACATGACCAAATTTAAAAATAATTTCCAATAAATTTAAAAGAAAAATAGTTTGGAATGTTATTTGCTCATTTTTATAACATTGACTTCTATATCTTTATGGAGTTAAGAAGCAGTGAGAACCAAAGTTTCACTGGAGACTATTTTTTTTCTTTTTTTCCTAATGAAGTTCTAAGACTGAGAAAAAGAAAAGAAGACATAGCCTGACTTCTCTTCCTTCACTTTTTTTTAAGTTTTATTTTATTGAACTGATCCATAATAAGTTACATATTTATGGGGTAAATATTTTTGGAGTAATGTCAATATATGAATGCATTTTGTAATGATAAAATCAGGGTAATTGGTAAATTCTTCACCTAAATATTAATTATTTCTTCATGGTGAGCACATTCAAAATCCTCTCAACTAATATTTTGAAACATACAATATGTTCTTATTAACGATAGTCACCCTTCTTTGCAATTGATATGGTTTGAATACACGTCCCCAACCAAATCTCTCGTTGCACTGTAATCCCCAATGGTGGACGTGAGGGCTGGTGGGAGGTGGTTGAATCATGAGGGCAGATCTGTCATGAATGGCTTGGACCATCCCCTTGGTGATAAATAAGCTCTCACACTGAGTTCACACAAGATTTGGTCATTTAAAAGTTTGTGGCATCTCCCACAACCCCCCCCCCACTCTCTCTCTTTCATGCTTCTAGTTTTGCCATGTGATGTACCTGCTCTCACTTCACCTTTCACTATGAGTAAAACTCCCTAAGACCTCCCCAGAAGCCATGCAATGACAGTGCCATGACTGAGCATACTGCAGATCTGTGAGCCAATTAAGCCTCTTTTCTTTATAAATTTTCCAGTCTTATGTTTTCGTTCATAGCAGTGCAAGAATGGCCTAATGTATAATATTGGTACTGAGTAGAGGGGCATTACTATAAAGATACACAAAAATGTGAAAGCAACTTTGGAACTTGGTAATGGGCAGAAGTTGAAAGATTTTAGGGGGCTCAGAAGACAGAAAGATGAGGGAACGTTTGGAACTTCTTAGAAACTGGTTAAACAATTGTGACCAAAATGCTGATAGTGATATGGACAGTGAAGTCTAGGCTAAGGAGGTATCAGATGGAAATGATGAACTTATTGGAAACCAGAGCAAAGGTCACATGTGTTATGCCTTAGCAAAGAACTTGGCTCCATTCTGTTTATGCCATAGGGATCTGTGATGCACGAGCAAATAAATGACTTAACGTTGGAATTTACATTTAAACAGGATGCAGAGCACTGAGGCTTAGAAAAATTGCAGCCTGGTCATGTGTCAAAGAAAAAAAAAGCTTTTTTGGGAGAAAAATTTAAGTAGTCTGATAAGCAACCACTTGCTAGAGTTATTTGTGTAACTAAAAGGGAGCCAAGTACTAATATTCAAGACAATGGGAAGAGGATCTTGAAGGCATTTCAGAGATCTCCCAGACAGCCCTTCCCATCACAGGCCCTGAGGCCTACAAGGACTGAATAGTTTTGTGGGCCAGGCATAGTGTCCCACTCTCTCTGTAGCCTTGGGACACTGCTCCTCCATCCCAGCTACTGTGCCTCCAGCCTCTGCTCAAAGAACCCCAGGTATAGCTTGGGCTTCTGCTTCAGAGGGTACAAGCTGTAAGCCTTGGTGGCTTCCACATGATGCTAAGCCTGCAGGAGTACATAGTGTAAGAGTTAAGGAGGCTTGTCAGCCTCCACCTAGGTTTCAGAAGATATATGAAAAAGCCTGGGTGCAAGGCAGAAGCTTGTTGCATGGGTACAACCTCCACAGAGATGCTCAACTAGGGAAGTGTAGAGGGGAAATGTGGGGTTTGAGGCCCCATGCAGAGTCCCCACTGGGGCACTACCTAGTACAGCTGTGGGAAGGGGTCCACGATCATCCAGACCCAAGAGTGGTAGATCCACTGGCAGCTTGCACCCTGCATCTGGAAAAAAACAAAGGCACTCAACTCCACCCCATGAAAGCAGCAACAGAAGCTGAACCCTGAGAAGGCACAGGGGTGGAGCTGCCCAAGGTCTTGGGATCGGACCCCTTGCACCAGTATGCCCAGGATGTGGGACATGGAGGCAAATGTGATTATTTTGGAGCTTTAATATTTAATGACTACTGAACACCTCTGTGTTTTGAACCTTAATGCAGCCTGTAGCCCTTTTCTTTTGGTTGATTACTCCCTTTTGGAACAGGAATGTTTATCCAATACCTGTATCCCCATTGTATCTTTAAAATAATTTGCTTGTAATTTTTCAGGCTTATAGGTGAAAGGGACTCGCCTTGTCTTAGATGAGACTTTCAATGTTTGAGTTAACGTTGGAATGAGTTAAGATCTTGAGAGACTGTTGGGACAGTATGACTGTATTTTGCAATGTGAGAAAGAATGAGATTTGGGGAGTCAGGAGTGAAATTATACGGTTTGAATATATGTTTACACCAAATCTTATGTTGAATTGTAATCCCAATGTTGGAGGTGGGGTCCAATGGGAGGTGCTTGGATCATTAGAGTAGATTCCTCATGAATGACTTGGGCCATCCCCTTGATAAGTGAATTCTTGCTCTGAGTTCACACAATAATGGGTCATTGAAAATTGTGTGGCTCCTCTCTACCTTTCTCTCTTGTTCTTGCTTTCACCATATGATGTACCTGTTCCCAATTCACCTTCCACAATGCGCAAAAGCTCCCTGAGGCCTCACTAGAAGCCAAGCAATGTCGACACCATGCTTGTACAGCCTACAAACCATGAGCCACTTAAACCTCTTTTCTTAATAAATTATCCAGTCTCAGCTATTTCTTTATAGCAGTTGCAAGAACAGCCTAATACAGCAATCAAATGCCAGAACTTATTTCTCCTAAACGTAATTTTGTCACTTGAGACTCTTTATGTGCTCTAAGTTTTTTAATGCTCTTCTGGATTAGCTATAATCTTAATGTGACAATTACGTATTTTTATGTTCATCTAATGCAAATTAATCTTATTACCTTGCTATCAATTATTGTGGAGCCTTAATATGTAATGACTGCTCTGCTGTGTTTTGAACTTGCTTGGGGCCCACAGCCCTTTTCTTTTGACTCAACAGAAGGACTACATATGGAAAGACTACAATTCTTAGTGTTTGTTTTACTTAGTCTGGGCCATATCATTGAGATCTGGCCAGTGGGTTGTGCTTGGAAATTATGTATACATTCATATTTTTCATAAAGCATCCTAACTGAGCCTCCACACATTCTCTTAATTCATCTGTCAGAGAGCTGAGTACAGAGAATACCTGGAGGACACATCAGGATGAGAGCCACAGGATTGAAAAACTCTGGGTCCCTGTTTAAGTACTTTAAATAGAATTTCTCAGTGGAGCCTCCAAACTCAAACAAGATTGTGATAAATAAAATTCCATTCATTTGAGTTGCTGAGATTTGAGGGTTGCTTGTTTTAGAGGCTAACACAATATACTATGCTTTCTTTTTCTGTTTTATTTATTTAAAACAAAAGCATATATGTGAATCTGCCAATGAAGTCTCCTAATCTATTTACAAATATTAAATCACTTATGCTTACTACAACCTCATAAGATAAGTAATATTATTATCCAATTTATACAAAGGAGAAAACAGAAACACATGTTCACACAGCTAGTAAGTAACAAAGCCAAGGTCCAACCCAGACACTCTAGCTGCAGAGCTGCTGATCTTAAATTCTAGCTATACTACCTGAATTTAATTAATTATTCTTTTAAAGATTTCATGGGTTTTTTTTTTGGGTGGGAGCTACTTCGTGTCTCTCTACGTTTCTGAGTATTTTAGCAGTTTTGTATCTGGCTAATTATGGAGAGACCAGAAGAGACATTGGCCTGAGTCTTACATTTAAGAATGACCTCAAATGTGACCTAATTAAATTTGAAATCACTGTGTTTGTGTGTCTTATGATTGAATTAGTTAAATGTAAAATATTTAAATATCTGTAGCCGTATTTTCACACTTCTTCATGTTCATTCAAATTACTAGGAAGCATTAATATTTGGAAGTGGCCCAGCCAAGCTCTTATTCTCTGAGAAGTCCTATTTTGCACACTCACTGATGAATACCTAAGAAAAACAATTGTCCATTCTATGAAACTCAAAATAAATTCAACAGACTATTTCACTGAATATCTGAAAGCTTTTTGATCCTTAAGGAACATTCCATGGTGCCACCAGGTAAGCCTCTGACAAAGCTGCAGTAGGCAGAGATAAGGAGAATAGAGAAGTGGAATATGTTCATTTACTTGTCCTGAAATGAACTTATAAAACCCTTTATGTTCATCTAATTCTGGAAAAAAATTACATAGATCAATCTTTTCTATATCCCGTAAGAAATTGTTAGGTCACATCTAATTAGAAGTTGTGTTATTGACAAAGGAGATATTGGCTAGAGCATCTGTGCCACCTCTGGCTTATTTAGAAGCAAGTCATGGGATCTGTAACTTTCACTTGGCTCTACTGAAAAGAAAGGAAAGATCTGTGGCTAATGAAATGTCAAAAATGTAACATCTCTAAGGGTTTGGCTTATCCCTTCAGAGTGCATCAGAGGGTCAGCACCAAGCTTCAAGTTAAATCCCTTCACAAACTGAAATCTTTGGGTTGTGAAAAACATGCGGGTTTTTTTCTTCATCTTTCTGTCAGTTATTTTTTTCTGCTTTCTTACACTAAAACTGTTTCTTCCTTTAACGAATAATTGTATCCATGGGATTTGAGATTACTGTGAATTGATTGTATGGAGTGCTATCATTTTATAAGTGGCACGCATATGTAACTTTTTTCAGATTGTCAATGTGTTCCTGAGTGGTGCTATTGAAATTGTATGTGCCTGTGTTTATTTTTGCCTGTCACATCTATTAACTTTAATTATCCAAATTATTCTTTCATATACAGCACTACCTCTAATTTACACTCCATTTATTACTTTATCTGTTATCTAAAAAGATGTTATCAAAGAGAATAATCAATTGACTTAGCATCTCTTAAAAATATGTTTTAGGTGGCATAATAAAATAGACCAAAGAATGAGGCTGAACAGTCAGGATCTGAGTTTTAGAACTATTTTTCTAATATTTGGATAAAAATGTGATGACCCTTAAAAGTTTTTGAGCCTTAGTTTTCTCATCTGTTAAACCAAGATAAGAATTTCAGTGAAAGTATTATTATAATGTAAATAAATTGATAGTATATTTGAAAGCACTTAAACACACTAAAGTTTAGCAAAAAGGTTAGTTTTTTAAATTTATTATTTTTACAGGAGTAAATAAATGAAAAAAAGCCATACAGACTGTTACAGTCAAATTCAGTCATTATTATTATGAAACACGTCCCAGTTTGGCATTTTTAAAGGAAAACATACTAATGCTTTAAAATGCTCTCACCAAATAACTATTGAATGTATATGTCATTGCAGAAAACATTTTCAGTGTCTTTTATAAAAAATTTTTACTCATTTGTCTATACTAACCTAAAGAAAACATTAAGATGATAAAAGAGGGTCTAAGAAAATATTCATGACATTATTTAACTTTGAAGATAGAAATTTCAAATTAGGGGAAAAAAACTATTTCCTTGAGCATTAGATCCATGATACATAGCATCCATTTAAAATATAATTTCATCACTGACTAAGGCGACTTCATATCATATTCCAATATCAGGTTCAAAAACATCTATTTAGAGTAAATTTATTTCTTATCATTTATTTTTTATGACAGAAAATTCTTTCATTGAATTCCTTTGGTATCCATTATATTCACATTTTCTTGATTTTAGGAGTGTTTTCCACACTATAATTATATTTACTGTAATACAGATAGATATATCCTAGCTCAAAATGTAGAAAAACTCAATATGTTAAATGGCCACAGTATTTTTGTTAAAAACCAAAATCTCTTTCAACAGGTACACAGTCTGATATCTATATATGTTGAAGTTTTCTGAAAAAAGGAAAATGACCACAAATAAAATCAAAAGGAGGGAAAGAGACCATAATAATGTAATTAAAGTCAATTTAAAATTTTGAAATTAGCCAAATTGTAAAATAAAGGCATAATGGCCACTAGCCCTATATTTTTCTATTTCACAAAATAATCAAATTGCTATTTAAAAATTTCTATAATTCTATGACTTTTCTTTTGACAGATTTGAACTATTATTAATGCTATCTTTTAAAAATCAAGTTTTTTTGTGTATATTTTAGCTTTTATACTTTTGAGTATGATTTATTATGTTTAGGACCTCAAATTCTTTCTAAAAGAATGCCTTTGCTTTTGAATTTCCCGATGAAAAAGAAACACAATATTATAAACCTAATTTTTCTAAAAGTCATAATGTTAAAACTATCATAAAATATATACCATTTTTATGTGGACAAAATAGATTCTGAAAATACACGCTACCTTCAGAGTTTTCTAAAAAACAACCATAGAATATTCATGCAAAAAATTTAAGTCTCTTTTTTTTTTTTTTTTTGAGATGAAGTCTCACTTTTTTTGCCTAGGCTAGAGTGCAGTGGTGTGATCTCGGCTCACTGGAACCTCTGCCTCCTGGGTTCAAGCGATTCTCCTGCTTCAGCCTCCCCAGTAGCTGGGATTACAGGCACGCACCACCACGCCCAGCTAATTTTTGTGTTTTTAGTAAAGTTAGGGTTTCACCATGTTGGCCAGGCTGGTCTTGAACTTCTAACCTCAAGTGATCCATCCACCTTGACCTCCCAAAGTGCTGGGATTACAGGCGTGAGCCACTGAGACCGGCCCAAAATTTAACTTGTTAATGTTTAAGTATGTTAATTACATTTGCTCTGTTGATACATTAGGAATTCAGTGTTGAGGGTTGGTTTTGTTTTGTTTTGTTCTCACAGACCATGTGTATTAGCTTATTTTTGTATTGCTATAAAGAACTACCTGAGACTGGGTAATTTATAAAGAAAGGAAGTTTAATTGACCTCAGTTCCCCAGGCTATATAGGACTCATGGCTGGCAAGGCCTCAGGAAACTTACAATCATAGCAGAAGATGAAGGGGAAGCAGGCCCATCTTACAGGGCTGGAGAAGAAGGAAAAGAGAGAAGGGGGAGGTGCTACATGCTTTTAAACAACCAGATCTGGAGAGAACTAACTCAGTATCATGAAAACACCAATGGGGAAATCCACTTCTATGATTCAATCACCTCCCACCAGGCCCCTTCTTTAACATGGAGGATTACAATTTAACTTGAGATTTGGGCAGGAACACGAATCCAAACCATATCACCATAGATCTTATTTAACTTTTGAGTCAGTTACACGTAACAATGACCATGGAGTCAAGCAATAAATGAGGAAGTTTCTCCAGAAGCTTATAAAATTAGAGCTGTCTCTTCAAGCACTGAGGGGTGGCTGGTTAAGCAGGTTATGATCTTTCCAGGGTGATATTGGAGGTTGTTTAAATTGCAATTACAGTTTATAGTGCAGCTGTTAAAATCTACCAAACAAAATTTTCAGAATGACCTTTTCCATTTATCTAAGGAATTTTGCCAAATGTTTAATTTGTAGGCATCTCACTTGGGTGCTTTCACAAAAATACACCTTTAAATGAATTATCTCATCTTTAGCTTTCACACACAATAATGAATGTCTGTAGGTGACCTATAGTTTCAGTGGAGTTAACTCTGTTTTATATAGGAGATGCTGTCAGACATGTAACTTTCATTTAAATAAGATACAATAATTACTAGCTCTCCAGAAAGGAAGAGAGCATTTGGAATTTTTTAAATGTTTATGAAAGTTACCTCATTAATATTAAGAATTCAGTTTTGGAAATATATCTCTCACATTGGAAAAAGCATTGAAACAGCAATGCCAGTGCACTTATCTAAGCCATATAAATGTCAAGTAACATACGAACAGAATGCATTGTCTCTTTAATAATTTTTATTTAGCCACATCTATGTTAATTTATATTAATTCAAGAAATAAACATCATATACTTATTTTTTCTTCATTTGAACAAATAGTTACAACTAGCCAAATGGGAGAATACTGTTTAAAAATTGATTTAGCTATGGCTCATCTTGCTATCAAAATGGGTTAGTTCTAAATTACACTAAGCAAATTGAACACTGTTTCAAACATGATTGATTTAATTAGCTACATCTCTTTTAGAGGTCAGGAAACATTGATGAATACCTGGAAGTCTCAACCCTACTACTCTTCTTATCAGTAAAATGATCTCTGTATCGGAAGTGTTCAACCAAGTCTATTGAATAAATATAGGTGTTCTTGCTAGCTACACTGACAGAATATTTGAATGATAAAATTTTAAGTATAAAATCAAACATCAAATAGAGCCAACTCCAGACAATAATTTCAAATTTCTGTAGAACATGCCATATAAGTGAAAAGGTTGGGCTGGTGTATTTTGTTGTGGTTGGAAATGAAGGCTCAGAGGGCATCAGTTGGACTCTAGGCCAGAGTAAGTCCTATGAGATCTTGGAAAAATTACTTAACCATTCTAAACTTGTTTCTTCATCTGAAAGTTGGGAAAAATAAATGTACTTGCCTGCTAAAGTTTTTGGTAGGATAATAGCAAATAATGAAGAATAAGCACTCAGAACAAAGCCTGACAAATTGCAAATACTCCAGAAATGATAGGTATTATTATAGGTCAAATAAAAGTTAATGCAATAAACCAATATTCCTTCAAACAACAACTCAAACACACACACTAGTTTGACTGCTTAAGGGAATATATGTCCAGTATCCATGCAGATAATCTAAATATCACAATGCCTACTTAGGATATTCTAATTTCGTTAGCTCCAGGGTCAAGCGTCTGAGGGCCAGGAAGTGGGGCCTTTGGAAGAAAGTAAGAGACATGTATAGAAGATAAGGAAAGATGAAGTGGAAGGAAATAGAAAATAGTGATACACATCCTACTAGGCCCCAGGCAGTAGCCTCAAATTTTGTTTGCCTTACCCTAGTTAATGTTCAAACCCAGAGTTAGATTAAACTATTGATTCTCTTTTACAAATCAGGAAACTAGATTATAAACAACCCAATTACATGACCTATAGTGAATCATCAGTAAGGGAGATGGGTCTCCACCCCAGGTTCGTCTGCTCCTGAGTGGACCCATACTCTGTATGCTAAATTATATGGTCTCTTGTTAACAGAATTTCAGACATGTATTTGGACAGACTGTATTGCAAAATAAGAATCGAGATCATTAGACTGATCTCGTCTAAGTAATTGAAGGGGAGAAGGTGGTGAATACTGCTTCAGTGGATCACTGAGCCGATGAAGCCTCAGTAGCTGAAAGGTTATTGGGGCCTTGCATATGAACTTCATTTGCATTTCCTGCTCTAACTGTTCCTCTTGATGTAACATTGTTCTGGGACTTTCACCTCTCAAAATCTTGGTTAGTTTATTTTTAAAATGGAAATAGTGAGACAGCTTTGAGGACCATGTAAAATAATACATTTAAAGCATTTAACATCAATTCTAATAAATAGTGATGTGGTTATTTTGTTGTTGTTACTGTTGTCATTGTTACATTGTTTAAAATGCCAGGGTATTCCATGAACTGAAAGATAAAACACACGTTGGTAAAGAGGAAGAAAAAAATCAATGCCTCTGTGAGCAGAGATGTAATAGAAATATGCATAGTAAGATGTAGACATGACCAGCTGCAATTCAGCCATGCATGCCAGGTATCATAAAGCTAGTGGAATTAACATACATAAACACATATTGAAAATAACCTCTTAAAAATAAAGAAAGCAATTTTGACTGCAATAAGATATTCATAGTATTTAGATATTTGGCTAAAATAACTTCACTGTCTCCTGAATACTGAAGTGAAAAATTCAGTACTATACTCCTTTATTCTTAATGTCCTGATGTCACAGCTTTGTGCAGTGATGAGTTACAGTCACCTTGAAACATTAGTTTTAAGGACAACAATTGCAGAAATTATTTATATAACAAGAGGCCTTTCATGTTCTAATTTATACTTTATACATAGCAGTATTCTTAATAAGTTGCATTTAGTTGTATATCAGAACCACTGTCAGGTGAAGAGAATGTAAGCAAGATTATTTCCACATTTTGTAGAGATGACTTTATATAAAGACGAATTTGGTGCTAAGTCCATGGAGTAAGGGAATCAGAGAAAATGGGGATTAGCATCGAAGCCATCACTGATATTCTCCCCCGAAGGAGAGCACATAGTCATGCCCTTGTCCTTTTGCTGTCTTGAAATCTGAACAGAAAACCTTCAGAAGCGTTTCATTCAGTGATGTAGACAGCCAGAAGACTTCTTGGGAAGCCATTTAAGTCTGGAAAGGTTACTAGTTTCAAAAGACAAGTAAAGTGGATGATATAAAATTAGCAGTCAAAAGGTTCTGAGTCCTGGGGTCGTATAGACCAGCATTTCAATTCTAGCCTGCCACTTAAAAGCTCCATGTTTTTATACGAGTTAATTAGTCTCTTTAAGCTTCAACTCTATATTTGTAAATGACTTTAGTAATAGCAATGTAGAATTATCTGATTCAGAATTAATTTATATGATAATATTGTAATTGATAATTCAGTCTATATGTCCTTCACGTGTCCAGATTTAATTTCTTTAGCTTATAAAAACTTATTCGCTGTAATTAGATTATAAAAACTTCAGGTAGTATTGTTATTTAACATTATGTATATTCTATAGAAAGTAATCAGTATATATTAGGTATTCCAAAAGATACAAGATGAGAACATTCTACTTCTACCTATTCAATACATGGAAGCTTATAAAGAAAATAATTCTCTTGTGAAAGTTGTTTTATTACCAGTCAAATAGCTAATAATTTCATTATTCAATTTGTTTTAATTTGGTAAGTACAAGAAAAATAAAATCTTGCTTATTTGACTTTTTAAAAACTCAGACTACATTATCTTATACAAATGGAAAAATGTAGAGTGCAACGTCAAACACTAGCAGATTTTAGTGCTATATATGAAGCAAAAAATACCAAAATTATTATACACTGGAGCACTCTGGTAATATTCCTCCCAGTTTTAGGCAAGACATTGTTTGGCAATGGAGTAGTGAAGGTGATTTATTATAGATTTCTATTTTGTTTTCTGATATGGCCTTTATTGAAATTTTCCCTAGTATTTCTAACTTTATGAAAATTCTTCTTCCTCTCAGGAACACTATGAAGAAATTGCAGACTATTTGTCATGTAAAATTCTCTTGTTATTTAACTCTATTGTCTATGAAAAAAAATCTGTATACAACCTAAAATTTAAAACTGAATTTTTACAACAGAGAGAAGCCTTGGCAGTGAAACAGATATGAAAATATAGTATTTACAATTACTAATTCTTGGGAAAAATGGAAAGATCCAAGCCCAAAACACAGAGGTCTTCTATAACTACATACAAATGGAGGGGAAAAGAGAGAAAATATGTTCATTCCCCAAACTGAAGACAAGGATAAGGAAGTATTATGACTTACAACTCTCATTTGCAGTGTTTCTACCTCAAAGCATCATCACATATCATGAGTTCATGTTCTGCAACAGTAATGATGCAGTTTCAAATATAATGGTACAGGAAACTGAACCATATGAAAAAGCAGCAGGAAATTGTGCCGAAATATAACTTCCTTTAGGAAAAAGACTTAATAGGTATCGTACTGTGCATAAAAAGAAGTTATTTAGACATAGGGAAATTGGCATTTCAGTCATTTCAGCTCTTTGTAGCTTGGACACAAATATAATCTCAAATATGAATTGAGTTCATATAGCTCCTTGCATAATCATATGTTGAGATATACGATTAAACTAATTCCATGTACCAAATCATATGGTAAGCCAAATGTATTTTAAAACATTTTCACCTATTTTGACATTCATGTGGTCTGAATATATGCAGAAAACTATTAGATATGTGTCTTGTATTATAGTATTTAATATTTAAATATTTAAAAGGAGAAAGGGAAAAACTAATATTCACCTTTTTTCCTACTTTTTCAACATTCTGTGAATAGAGTTTGCCTCTCACTTAACTTTAACACAAAATAAACAAGAAGACATTCCAGGATTTTTAAATCAACTTTATGGAAATACAATACATTTCAACTATTTAAGTTATTTAATAGTGTATATTTGGTTTGTTTCCAGTTTTGAGCTATTGTGGTTACAACTGCTATGTACATTTATGTACACATTGTTGCACTGACATATGTTTTTATTATCTTTGATACATCTCCGGGAGGCAAATGGTTGTACCTTAAGGTAGGTATACATTTAACATTTTAGGTTACTGCTAAATAGCTTGCTAAAATTATTATACCATTTTACTTTCTACTAACAGGGTATGAGATTCCCAGTTGCTCCAAGTCCTCATTAAGATTTTGTATTATCAGCCTCTTTACTTTCCTCCATTCTTATGTGTACGGAACAGTACCTCATTGTGCTTTTTAATCTGTAATTATGACTAATGCTGTTGAGTATTTTTTCACATGCTCATTGGACATTTATATTCTTTTGTGAAGTATCTGCTAAATGGTCTGCCCATTTTCAAATGTTTGCCTTCTTCCTATTGAGCTATAAGAAGACTACATCTTCTGGATGCAAGCCCTTTGTCAGATTTAACATTTTAAATATTTTCTCCTCTTTTGTGGCTTGCCTTTTGATTTTCTTTACAGCCATTCCAAGAAGCAAATATTTTTAATCTGAATACAGTCTAATTTCTCAAGCTCTGAGGTAAATTTGAAACAGTTGAAAATTATGTTTCTTAAAGCTGTCTAAATCTGTATGTAGATATTCTGGTTTCTCATTCAAATGTGAGCTTATCCTGTTCAGATTTTTATAACACTCTTTTCCTTTCACCATTTTCAACCTGGTTAGCTGTATTTTACCTCACCAGGCCAAGAGAACACAAACTTCTGTTAGCAGCCAACACTCAGATGACTAATGAATTCACAAACTTCCTACAAAAGCAATAAAGGAAGGCAAAGTAAAATGGACTGTTTCATTTTTTTAAGGCTTTTGCCCATTTGATTAGGCCCAGAAATTTGTTGAATTGGTGAAAATAGTCAGAAACAGGACCACTTAAAAGCATGACAGAAAGAGAATGCTGTAGCCATAGCAAGCATCATAATTTGAAACAAATATAATTAAATCAATGCAAAAAAAGAGCAAGCATGAATAAATAGCACAAAATGATAGATGAAAAAGAAAAAGTACACCAAATGCCCACATAGAGTGAGGAAATATTTTGCATGATTTCACAGAAAGTACCTCAATCTGGAAAAGTCTACATATACCTCGTCAATTCTATCGTGAAGTACATCGTTATAAAACATAACAAGATATAAGAGGGTCCAAGTGGACTAACAAGTTAATCATGAAAAATGGAATAATTATCATATTAGTAAAAGGCTAGCAAGTAGATAATATCCTTACTCTTGATGCAATTAGATGAAACACACATATCAAAAAAGTCAGCTTAAAATAAAACTTTCATTTTTTGCAGAATGAAAAGTAACAAAATTAAAATATAAGAAAATTACTATCATCAAATCTATTAAATTCTAATATAAGAAAGTTAATAAGTATAATGAATTAAGAAAACTAATTTTCTTATATAGGTAAAACCTGGCAAGACATGAAGTAAACATACATATAATTACATATACAATAATAATCAAGGAAATTAAAATAAAACTGGTTTATAATATAGCTTGGCCATCCCTAATTCAAAAATCCAAAATCCAAAATGCTCCCAAATCTGCAATTTTTGAGAGCTGACATTTTACCACAAGTGGAAAATTCTAAACCTCACCTCATCTGATGGGTCACAGTCAAAATGCAGCAAAAACTGTTTTATGGACACAGTATTGAAAATATTGTATAAAATTACCTTCAGGCTCTGTGTATAATGCATGTATGAAACACAAATGAATTTCATCTTTAGACTTGGGCCCCATCTCCCAGATATCTCATTATATACATTCAAACATAACGAAATCTGAAAATGCCCATCTTTCATCAGTAGAGACCAGCACTGAGTCCCAAATATGGCACTGGGGTGATGCATCAGTTAGCTGGTGGTAGCTTGATTACATTGGACTGGTCTCCTCATGGAAGGGGCAGCACTTGGTTCTTAATGTAATGGATACTTAGTCTCTACATGGATTTCCTTCCCTGCATGCAGTGCTTGTACCAGAATTACCATTTGTGGATTTACAAAATGCTTTTTCAACCATTATAGTATCATCTCACACAGCTATGCTCTCATTAAGGAACTCACTTCACAGCAAATAAAGTATGACAATGGGCCATATGGTGTTGACATGGAGCAGCCATGTTTCTTTAAAGCAAAAAATATTTAAATGGCTTGAAGGTAGAGGGCAGTTTACTGCTTACAGACTAGGAATCCCAGAGTTTACAGCAGAAGAATTTGGATAGTAACTAGGGAAAGTAGAATAGCATTATAGCTTATTATGAAGAAGATAGTATGAGATAATATAAATGATCCTAGAGTCTTGTTTATTAATTGGAGAGGTAAACAGCAATGAAAGGAAAGAAGCATTCAGTTTTAATGGCATGTTAGAGAAGAGAGATCCTTAAGTAAAACAGGATTTACTTGTTTTACAATGGTTCTCACACTCAACAGCACCTTAAAACAAACAAACAAACAACCCAATTCTGAATAGCACCTCTCCTCCCAAAACTTGTATAATTATTCAGGTTAAGGCAAAAGATCTGATGTATTTTTAAAGTTCCCCATGTGATTCTAATGTAAAGCCATGGTTAAGACTTCTCAGTCATTGTCTGGAAATGAGTCCCAATGATAGCAAACTGGAATTTATGTTTTTACTGGTCAGCTGGTGAAGGCAGAGTGTAGAATGAGTCAGTAAAATGAAGTAAAACATGATCCCTGTGTGTCTTCTCTTGAGAGAAGAAGGAGTATTCTATAATTCTAAGCAAGTTCAGTAAGGATTGGAAACAAAGCAGCACATAACATATTTGTTAGTGGGTTTTCTCATTTGAATTTTCCCAGAGTGGGCATGCTCAACAACCTCACAATAATTCTAGGCCAATACTCCCTTATGAGACTTAATCATTTGTGTCTTTGTTGGTGGAAGTTTGGTCAATGAAATAATCTGGCTCTTCAAAGATTTCGAGATCAACAGATAGAATAAAATGTAGATCACATTAGAGAACATATATTTGGGAATGAAAAAAGAAATGCAACATATTGAGATTCAATGGAATGCTGAGTGATATTTGTGGTAGCAAAGTATCACTAGAGACACGCATAATTAAATTTTTGTTCTCCCTACCAGTTATGTGACATTAAGGATCTAGGTGCATATTATCTCCAAAAGTAAAATGGGAACCTCCAGATACTTGAAAAAATTACATAGAATAAAATTATAGAGAAATTTTATGCTTACAGTTAAAATTGCTTTTGCCAGTTATTATATTATTATAAGTACTTAAAAGGGACATCAATTCTTATGTAAATATATGTCATTTTTAGTCATAAACTTAAGATATTAAACAAGTTAGGGAACAAATAGTCATGCACATTGATTTATCAAAAAAAGATGTCAATGATTTAACAAAATATAATTATAAAAATTAAATGAATAAAACAGAAAAAAAATGAAGTCATTCTATTTTCTTTGGAGCTCAGATTATTTAAAGACAAATCTAACTAATAAGAGTTTAGTTAAGCAGTACTGATTACATTGAAACAAATTTTTCAAGTACATGAGCTCAGGAAAGCACATTCCAATTGTAATTTTCTTTCCTCTTTGCTCATTGCTCCTTTTGCTCTAGTTTATCTTTGTCACCTAAGCCTGCTTTCAGTCTCAGAGGTATGAAAGTTTGTTTGGAGGACAAATAATTCACATTTTTCTAAATCATTAAACTAGAATAATACCACTCATTTAGGTTTCTTAACTAGTTCTGCTTTTTTTGAATAGAATTTTACATTTTTAAAAACAAATAAATGTATATAGCTTTAAAATAATCTTTAAAAGCTTAAAACAAAAGCATGTGTTTCTCTATCACATATTTTTCCATTACCCCTTCATGTTCCCCAGACAAAAATATTTCAATTCTTCCTAGTTTTAGTTTTCATATTGCCAAATAGTATAAATGTACTTGAATTAATCATCAGTAAATATTATTTACTTCTTGTAGTAATGAATCAACCTTTTTTTATACCACTTGTCATTCCTCCAACTTTTCAACATCATTATATCACTATTAGTGTAAAACTAATTTTCAGTATTTTTATTATCATTAATGATTATTATTTCATGCTAAACCATGTAGCTGATTATTAATACCTTCTGTCTTGTAGACCAATCTCTTATTTCTTCTACATCATTTTTCCCCTTTTAATTTACTAGTTTTTTTTTTTTAAGCATTAAATCTAAGCACAAGATTTATCTACTTCTCAATAAAATTTCTCTTGACAAAACCCAGTCTGTATTGTCTGGATGGATTGCTGTCTGGACCCTCTGTACAGTAATTATTCTAATATTTTCTCTCACCACATTTTAGGAACTCCCTTCATCCTTCTTATGTTGAATTATCTCTTTACTGAATCATCTCCCTTTTTTTTTTAGTTATGGTGACAGTAACTGCAATAAACATAATATAAAAAGAATTTAAATCTAGAATATACAAATAGATACTAGAAATCTATAAAAATAAACAAGTCTACTAAAAATAGTACAAAGTCTTAAGACACTTTATAAGACTGGATTTTCAAAAGACAAGCATATAAAAAGGCGGTCAACACGATTAACCATCAGGAAACTTCAAACTAATACCAAAATGAGATAACAGTACAAAACCACCAGAACTGATACAATGTTTAAAATTACAATATAAATGCTGGCAAGGATGTAAAGCGACCAGCATATTCCTGCATTGCCAATGGGTATGTAAATTATTAAAATCATTTTGAGTAATTCTATGTCAATTTCTATTAGAGTTAAACACATACAACCTATAATTTAGCAGTATGTCACTTAGGCATATTCCCAGGAGAATCGAGTTTATATGTTCACCAAAAGACATATACAGGAAAGTAGATAATGGCTTTACTCATAATAGTGCAAAATGTAAAACAGTCCAAATGTCTCACAACAGTAGAATGTATAAATAAATCATGATTTATTTACTTGATGAAATACTCCACAGCAGTTTTTTATATTAAAAAATATACTATGCTTAAACACAACCACAGGAGTGAATCTAACAGACATAATGATGAATAAAAGAAACTAGAAACTGTTGAAAAAGTTTACTCTGACTGATTCTATTTAGTTGCACAAAATAGGCAAAATTGGGCCATGGAAATACTATACTGGTTGAGGTCATGATTTCACAGGCATACACATATCTCAAAGTTAATCAAATTGTATAATTTAAATATGTTCAGTTTGATGCCTTTTAATCATATATCAATGAAATTTAAAATGCATAAAATCAAACACAGGCTAAAAAGTGATAAAATTCAAAATAATGATTATTTATTCAGGGGGATACTGACTAGAAAAAAGCCCAAGAAAACTTTCCAGAGTGCTGATAACACTCTATTTATTTGTTCTGGTGTGTGTGTGCATATGTAAAAGTTCACTAAATTGTACTCAAGATTTGTGAGCTTTACCTAGTATATACTTCTTTTTTTTTTTTTTTTGAGATGGGGTCTCACTCTGTTGCCCAGGCTGGAGTGAAGTGGCACAATCTCAGCTCACTGCAAACTCTGCCTACCAGGTTCAAGCCATTCTCCTGCCTCAGCCTCCAAGTAGCTGGGATTACAGGCACCTGCCACCAGGCCCAGCTAATTTTTATGTTTTTAGTAGAGATGGGGTTGCACCATGTTGGCCAGGCTGGTCTTGAACTCCTGAACTCAGGTGATCTGCACGCCTCGGCCTCCCAAAGTGCTGGGATTACAGGAGTGAGTCACCATGCCCAGCCCCCCAGTATATATTTTGATAAAAATCTATGAAATAAAAAGGAGTCATCTTTGCAGTCTGCAGTTCTCTGTCCTGACGTTAATTTACACCATGGGGAAAGGGAGGCAGAGCAAAATGGTGGAACAAAAGGTTCCACTAATTGTCCCCCACCACCCCCAACCAAGGACACCAATTTAACATCTACACAGAAAAAAAAAACACCTTCATAAGAACCAAAAATCAGGTGAGCATTCATAGTAACTGCTTTTAACTTCATATCGTGGAAAGAGGCACTGAAAATATAGAAACAATAGTCTTGAATAGCCACTGATGCCACCCCTTCCTATCCTCAGCCCCTTAAGCAGAGTACATCTCTGGCTGGGCACTGGGGGAGAGCACAGCAAACAATTTGTGCGGCATTGAACTCAGTGTTTTCCTGTCAGAGCAGAAAAGAAAAGAAAACAGGAACAAACTTAGCTGATGCCCACCCACAGAGGGAACATTTAAACTAGCCCTATCCAGAACAGAATCACGGATCCCAGTGGGCAGAACTTGAGTTCCTGCAAACCTCACCACTTAGGGCTACGGTGCTCTGTGTCCCTAAGTAAACTTGAAAGGCAGCCTATCCCATAGTACTGCAACTCTTAGGTGAGTCCTAGTGCTGAACTAGGCCCAGAGAAAGAGGACTGGATTGTAGGGGGATGTGACTTACTGAGACATCAACTGGTACAGCCAAGGCAGTGTAGGCATCACCCCTCCCATCACCCCAGGCTGCACAGTTTGCGGCTCCAAAATGGACCTCTTCCTTCCACTTGAGGAAAGGAGAAGAAAGAGTGGGGAGGACTTTGTCTTGCATCTTGGATGCCAGCTCAGCCATAGCATGATAGGGCACTGGGCAGAGATGTAAGGCCCCCATTCCAGGCCCTAGTTCCTGGGCAACATTTCTAGATACATGCTGGGCCAGAAGGGAACCCACTTCCTTGAAGGAAAGGATGTAGTTCTGGTAGAACTCATCATATGCTAAATGAAGAACCCTTAGGGCCTGAATAACCAGCAGTGATACCCAGGTAGTTGGGTATGGAGGGCCTTAGGTGAGCCTCTGGGACTTGATGGTTTCAGGTGAGTCTCAGTACATTACTAGTTGTGGTGGCTATGGGGCAAAATTGCTTCTGCTTGAGAAGAGAAGAGAGAAAAGCAAAGGAGACTTTGTCTTGCACCTTAGGTACCAGTACGGCCACAGTGGGGTAGAGCACCAAGTAGGCTCTTGGGGTCCCCAATTCCAGGACTTGACTTTTGGATGGAATTTCTGGACCTGTCCTGGGCCAGAGGGGTGGCCATTGCCCTGAAGGGTGAGTTCTAGGCCAGGCAGCATTTAACACAAGTAGACATAAGTACCTTGGGCCTTAAGGGAATATTGGTAGTAGTCTTGCAGTGCTCCTCGTGGCCTGGGGTGGCAGTGGCTATGGGGTGAGGCTCCTCTGCCTTTGGAAGAGGGAGGCAAGAGTGAGAAGGATTACATGCTGTGGTTTGAGTGCCAGCTCAGTGGCAGTACTCTAGAACAGCAGGTATACTTCTAAGGTGTTTTTATCCTAAACCCTAACTACCAGATGGCACCTCTGAACACATCTGCGGCCTAGATGACCTCGCCACTCTAAAGGGAAAGACATAGGCCTGGCCTGCTGATTGTAGAGCCCTAGGCTCTTCAGTAAACACAGGCAGTAGCCAGGGAATGATTACAGCAGGCCTTTGGCAAGACTTAGCACTGTGCCGGCTTCAGGTCTGACCCAGCACAGTCGTAGTAGCCACACGGGTGCTTGCAGCACTCCATCCCCAGATTTAGATGGCTCAGAACAGAGAGAGAGACTCTGTTAGCATGAGAGAAAGTAAGGGAAGAGAACAAGAGTCTCTGCCTGGTAATCCAGAGAATCCTCCCAGATCTTGCCCAAGACCACCACAGTGGTTACCTCTATGAGTCTGCAAGAACCACAGCGTTACTGGGCTTGGAGTGCCCTCTAAAGCAGTTAAAGTTTAGATCACAACACCTAGATCCTTCCAAATATCTGGAAAGCCTTCCCAAGAAGGATGGCTACAGATAAGCCCAGACAGTGAACACTGTAATAAACACCTAACTCTTCAATGCCCAGATACTGAAGAATATCTAATAACATCCCCACCATCCAGGAAAACATAATTTCACCAAATGAACTAAATAAGGCACCAGGGACCTAGAGAAAGATATCAATATCCAAGTACAAGAAGTTATAGAAAACCAAGCAGATTTAGCCCAAAAAAGATTGCCTCAAGGCATTTAATACTCAACTTGCAAAGTTCAAGGATAAAGAAAGGAACCTAAAAGCAACAAGAGAAAAAAAATCCGCTAACATACAATGGAGCTCCAATACATCTGGTAGCTGACTTTCGAGTGGAAACCTTACATGGCAGAAGAGAGTGACATGACATATATAAAGTGCTGAAGAAAAATAAACTTTTACCCTAGAATAGTGTATCTGCAGAAAAGTTCCTTCAAACATGAAGGAGAAATACAGACATCCCCAATCAAACAGAAGCTGAGGGATTTCATCAACTCTAGACCTGTCCCACAAGAAATTCTAAAGGGAATATTAGTTAGAAAGTAAAGGACATTAATGAGCAATAAGTAATTTCCTGAAGGCACAAAACTTGCAGAAATAGTAAATACACAGAAAAACACAGAATATTATAATACAGTAACTGTGGTTTGTAAAACTACTCTTATTTAAGTAGAAAGATAAAACCAATCAAAAATAATTACAACAAATTTTCAAGATATAGGCAGTATAATAAGATATAAATAGTAACAGCAAAAAGTTAAAAAGCGGGTGGACAAAATTAAGGCATAAGGTCTTTATTAGTTTTCTTTTTGCTTGTTTGTTTTTGCAGACAGTGTTAACTTGTCAGCTTAACATGATGGGTTATAAGATAGTATTCACAAGCCTCATCATAATCTCAAATCAAAAAACATACAATGGAGACACAAAAAAATAAAAAGCAAGAAACTAAATCATATTGTCAGAGAAAATCACCTTCACTAAAAAAAGACAGGAAGGAAATAAAGAAGGAAGAGAAGACCACAAAACAACCAGAAAACAAACAACCAAATGGCAGGAGTCTGTCCTTTCTTATCAATAATAAGTTTGAATGCAAATGGACTAAACTATCCAATCAAAAGATATAGACTTGCTGTAAGAATGAAAAAACAAGACCCATTAATCTATTGCCTATAAAAAACACACTTCACCTATAGAGACACTCAGAGACTGAAAATAAAGGGATAGAAGAAGATATTTCATGACCATGAAAACCAAAGAAGAGCAGGAATTGCTGTACTTGTATCAGACAAAATAGATTTCAAAACAAAAACTATGAGAAGAGACAAAGGTCACTACATAATGATAAAGGCATCAATTCAGCAAGAGTATATAACAATTTTAAATATATATGCACCCAACGCTAAAGCACCTTGATATATAAAGGAAATATTATTAAAGCTAAAGAGAGAGATAGATCCAAATATAGTAATAGCTAGAAACTTCAACCCTCCACATTCAGGATTATACAGATCTTCCAGACAGAATATCAAGAAAGAAACATCAAACTTAATCTGCACTACAGACCAAATGGATCTAATAGGTATTTACAGAACATTTCATCCAGTGGCTGCAGAATACACATTCTTTTCTTCACCACATGTATCATTCTCAAGAACAGACCATATGAGAGGTCACAAAACAAGTCTTAAAACATTCAAAAAATTGAAATAATACCAAGCTTCTTCTCTGACCACATGGAATAAGGCTAGAAATTAATAACAAAAGAAATTTTGCAAACTATACAAATACATGGAAATTAAACAAACAATATACTCCTTAATGACCAGTGGATTAATGAAGAAATTAAGAAGGAAATTGAAAATAAATTAAAACAAATTATAATGGAAACACAACATACCAAAACCTATGGGACACAACAGAAGTGGTACTAAGAGGGAAGTTTATAGCTATAATTATCTGCATTAAAAAAGAGGAAAGACTTCAAGCAATCTAATAATGCATACTAAATAATTAGAAAAGCAAAAGAAAACCAAATCCAAAATTAGTAGAAGAAAATAAATAATAAAGTCAGGGAAGAAATAAATGAATTTAAAATGAAGAAAACAATACAAAAGAGCGAGGAAATAAAAAGCTGGGTTTTTTTTGAAAATTTAAAAAAACATTGACAAACCTTTAGCCAGACTAAGAAAAAAAGAAAGAATATATAAACGAATAAAATCAGAAATGAAAAAGGAGACACTACAACTGACACAGCAGAAATTCAAAAGATTAATAGTCGCTACTATGAGCAACCATATGCCAGTAAAGTGAAAAATCTAGAAGAAATGGACAAATTCCTAGACTCATACAGCCTACCAAGATTGAACCAGGAAGAAGTCCAAAACCCTAACTGATCAATAAGTGACAAAACTGAAGTCATAATAAAACGTCTCCCGGTAAAGAAAAGCCCAGGACCTAATAGCTTCACTGCTGAATATTATCAAACATTTGAAGAAGAACTAATACCAATCCTACTGAAACTGTTCCAAAAAATAGAGGAGAAAAGAATATTTTGAAACTCATTGTTTGAGGCCAGTATTAATACTAAAACCAGACAAACACACATCAAGAAAAGAAAACTACAGGCCAATATCTCTGATGAATATTTACGGAAAAATCCTAAACAAAATACTAGCAAACGAACTGCAAAAGTACATTAGAGGCCAGGATTCATGGTTTTGGGATTGGTGGCTCATGCCAGTAATCCCAGCACTTTGAGAGGTCGAGGCAGGCCAATCACCTGAGGTCAGGAGTTCCAGGCCGGCCTGGCCATCATGATGAAACCCCATCTCTCCTAAAAATACAAAAATTAGCCAGGTGTGGTGGCTCATGCCTGTAATCCCAACTACCTTAGAGGCTGAGGCACCAGAATTGCTTGAACCCAAGAGGCAGAGGTTGCAGTGAGCCAAGATCATGCCAGTGAACTCCAGCCTGGAAAACAGAATGAGACTCTGTCTCAAAACAAACAAACAAAAACAAAAAACACATTACTTTATTCATCATGACAAAGTTGGATTTATCCCGGAAATTCAAAGCTGGTTCAACATACACAAATCAATCAATGTGATACATCATATCAACAGAATGAAGGACAGAAACCATATGATTATTTTAACTGATGCTAAAAAGGCATTTGATAAGATCCAACACCTCTTCGTGATTAAAAACCCTCAAAAAACTAGGGCTAGAAGGAACATAGCTCCACATAACAAAAGCCATATTCGATAGACCCACAGCTGGTATCACACTTAACGGGGAAAAACCGAAAGCCTTTCTTCTGGGACCTGAACCACAACAAGAATGCTCACTGTCACCACTGATTATTCTTGTTTGCAGATGACATAATCTTATATTTGGAAAACCCTAAAGACTCCACAAAATCTACTAGAACTGATAAGCTAATTCAGTAAAGTTGCAGGATACAAAATCAACACACAAAACCCAGTAGCATTTCTGTATGTCAAAAGTGAATCATCTGAAAAAGAAAAAAGTAATTCCATTTACAATAGCCACACATAAAACTAAATACCTAGGAATTAACCAGAGAAAGGAAAGATATCTATAATGCAAACTATAAAAAACTGATGAAATAAATTGAAGAGAAGATAAAAACATGGAAAAATATTTCATGTTCATGAATCGGAAGGATCAATATTGTTAAAATATCCCTAATACCCAGAACAATCTACAGATTCAATGCAATAACTATCAAAATACCAATGACATTCTTTACAGAAACAGAAAAAACTATTATAAAATTTATATGAAACCAACAAAGTCCCAGAATAGCCAAATCTATCTTAAGCAGCTCAATGAATTTGTAAATTTGTGAGTTTGCTTATATAAACATATGGCCTTTAGACTCAGACATTTTGGTGTACAAAATCCTTATAACAAACACACATATATATTCACATATACATGTATATGTATACACATATATATGTACACATACATTCATGTATACAAACAGTATATGTGTATGTGTGTACATATATACATCACATATATATATATATATATATATATATATATATATATAACTAAGTTAGTATATAACATTGAAGTAAATGTTGTTTCTTGGTCAAATACCATGCTATAACTTTAAAACGTTGCCCAAATGAATTAAATTTTACCTCACTAATGAGATAGCAAATAAAATTAAACATCAAAAGTACCACTGGAAAAAACTATGTAGAGAGATACAGAGGAAATTCAAATAGTTTTTTAAACCATTTCAACAATCTTGACACTGTTTTCTAAATGCTAAAAGATATTACTTTTTTATAAACGTGGTTCTTTATAATAGCTGAAGCAGGGAAGTACACAAGTTAACTACAGGAATGGAGTAATTTCCAGCATCCTGAGCATTGTTTGAATTGCCACTGGATGTGGATATCTCTTGTCTTGAAAAAAATTTGGTTGGATAGAATTCCTATTATAGTCTGTACGTAATACAAATGCTGTTGAGCAAAAATAAAAATTACAGGTAAAAGGTGGTAGCAATTGAGATAATTTTATAAAATAACGTTTTGAAATTCAATATTTTTGCTACTTCTATTTTCCCTCAATAAACAATATAGTACAGCACATTATAGTCTTATGGTTCGTTTGTTACATTTTCACTTTATTTAAAGAGACAAATGGCAGAAGTAAAATCACTAAAGCAGCCTCTCCTTTCCTTCTGCCACATACTTTTCCTTTGCTTTCTATTTAGATCTTTAACAGAATTTTTCTACAATATAGAAATTTTTCATCACAGCCTATGCAAAACCTACCATTGGGGGGACATTTCACAACTCACCACAGGCTTTTTTGTTTCTTTTCCTTTCTTTTTTTTTTTTTAAGACTTTTGAAATACTGCCAATTATTAAATCATGTTTACAGCGACTGTAGACAGAACATATACTGCAAGATTTTGAAGTCTCATAAACATTAAAGTCAATTAGTAACCCCAATAATTGCATACTGACCTTTCAAATACAATAAATTTATATTTGGCTTGCCCATAAAAAATGGAATACCCCCTAAAGACCTTAGAGTAGTAGTAATGATGAAGTACTTGTTGTAATTATGAGAAAAACGAAGGAATAGAAATTAGAAAAAGATTCCATTTTTCTTGAAAAGAAATGCTGTATTAGTCCATTTTCACACTGCTATAAAGTCATACCTGAGACTGGCTAATTTATAAAGAAACGGGTTTAATTGACTCACAGTTCCACATGGCTAGGGAGGCCTCATGAAACTTACAACCATGGCAGAAGGGAAGAGGCACATCTTACCTGGTGGCAGGTAAAAGAGAAGTGAGCAGAGGAAATGCCAGACGCTTATAAAAGCATCAGATCTTGTGGGAGCTCACTGGTTCACAAGAGAACAGCATGGGAGAAACCACCCCAATGATCTAATCACCTCCTACCTAGTCCCTATCCTGAAACATATTACAATTTGAGATGAGATTTGGGTGGAGACACAGAGCCAAACCATATCAAATTCTGATGATGTGCCACACCTTGCCAATAAGTACATGTGTTGGAGAAGAATATGTTACAGTAAATAAATAAATAAAAATAAAATTTTCCTTTCATTGTCACACAAATCCGGATGCACCTAAACTTGGCAAGGAAATAAATAAATTTTGGAATACAAGATGAACCACACATACTAGTTAATTTTTAGTGTTCTAAATAATCTCAAAATACTATGTGTATCAATTTCTTATTATTGCTATAACATGTTACCACAAGCTTTGTGGCTAAACACACCACAAATTTATTATTTTAACAATTCTAGAGGTCAGAAGTCCTAAAATCAAGGTTTTGGCAGGACCATGTTCTTCATGAAGACTCTAGGAAATAATCCATTTTCGTACCTTTTCCATCTTCTACAGACCACCCACATTCCTTAGCTTGTGGCCTCTTCCTCCATGTTTAAAGCACATAGTGTAACATCTTCTTACCTCTGTGACCTCTGCTACTCTGCTAGTCCCTGTTGTGTTGCTATAAAGGAGTAGCTGAGGCTGGGTAATTATAAAGTAAGAGATTTCTATGGCTTATAGTTCTGCAGGATGTACAAGAAGCATGGCACTAGCATCTGCTTCTGCTGAGGGCTTCAGGAAACTTCCACGCATGTCAGAAGGGAAAGGGAAAGCAGATGTATCTCACGGTGAGAGAGGAAGCAAGACAGAAGGGAGCAGGAGAGAAGGAGGATATGCCATCCTCTTTTAAAGAACCCAATCTCACCTGAACTCAGAGTGAGCACTCACTCATTATCATGAGGACAGTACCAAGCCATTAAGGAGGACTTCACTTCCATGAACCAAACATCTCCCACTAGGCCAACCTCCAATACCGGAGGCCACATTGCAACATGAGATTTGGAGGGGACAATCATCCAAACCGTATCAGCCTTCATCTCATATTTTGGTTGATTCTGACTCTTTACTCCCCTCTTGTAAAGATCCTTATAACTGTAATTATGTTGGGCCTACTCAGATAATCTGAAATAATCTCCCATCTCAAGATCCTTAATCATACCTGCAAAACCATGTAAGGTGGCATTTTCACAGGTTCGAGGGATTAGGACATGAATATTTTGGGAGGGGGTATTATTCAGCCTACCACACAATGTGAGAAAATATGGTATTGAAATTTAACTAAGAAGGGAATTTCTTAATTTTCCAGTGTGTTTTTTCTATCAATATTCTAAATGTTTTCAGCATCTGCTATTGAAGCCTGTGGAAGTCTGGGTTTGCAGTTTGGGAAAATTCAGCCCATTTAATTTGTTTAAATAAAGGAATTCTGAGCAAACATTATTTGCTGCTATTAGAAGGTATATTATCTTCAGATCAAGAGCATGTAATTTATTACACTAAGGGCAAATAATCTCAACTCTCAAAGTCAATTTTCTTTAACTTTATGTTATTAAAGTGTGAGCTGATGCTTACCTGTACATCTGGCTTCTGCTGTGATTATTAGTCTTTTTCTTCCTCTCACTGAACTATTGTGTGTAAAACTCAACCCCCTCAATCAATTTCTGCCCTAGTTCCACTCACAGCAAGTATTTCAAAATTAGAGTTGTAACCAAGAAGGCCCAACACCCACCTCAAGGCCTGAGATATTCAGTGTCCCTCAAATTCCTGTATTTTTGTTCTCATCTGATGTCTCCCCATGTATTCACAGAAGCACCAAAAATCTCTCCTGCTGTTTTGCAAAACACAGCTATTTTTTTCATCAAATCTAGCAGAAATTAGCAGATTTTTCTTTAATTCCAATCAATTTGACAAATTAAATAATTTTTTCTCTACCGCATTTTGCCTAATATATTCAATTTATTTAGCAATGAGTGAAGCAGATGAGAAAACCATAAAATACTCACTGCTTACTTCTTCCACATAGATTGAATAGGTTGCTAAAAGTAGTAAAAACTAGCAAGGAGTTAATGGTTGTGACACACGTAGTCAGACTTTAAGTCTTTGCTCATTAATATTAGTGACTGGGTATTAAAATAATTAGTTGTTGCAGAGTTTTACAGATATGAAATTTCAGTTGTGAACTATAATGGAAGAAATAGATCATCATTAAATAATTTTCACACTATTAAATATTTAATGATGTCAGTCACAATTGGACAATCCTTTAAAGATTTTTAATTATAATAATTATCTTCTTTAACTATCCTACATAATTGCCGAAATAATCAGAATACTAATGTAGTTTTTTTTATTTTCAAAAAGTACATTACAATCATCTTCCTTGACAAATATTAAATGTTTGTTACCAATACACTTTGGAATGAAAAAGATACCTATAAATACAATAAAATGTCTTTGGTTTCCATTTCAATTAATTTTATATTTTTATTTAATATTTCAATTATAGTCATGGTAGCTAAACTAATGCAAAATAGTTTATTCATTTCACTTCAAGAAATAATGAAACCCTTCCAGAATTTTGAAGTATGTAAATATTTTGGCACACATGATGATTGGCTATCCCAAATCATCCACATCCAAATTCTCCTTTGATTTCCTCTTATTATAATGATGCCAGATGCTTAAATATTTACCTTCTCCTACTCTTGCAGGTGGGACAGTCAAGGCTCCAGTTCTAAAAAATGAAACATAAGCAGAAACTGCAAGAAAAGGGTCCTGAGAACTTCATCCAATGTGCTACTGGGTTTCCTACATCTATCTTTTTCTTGTGTGAGATACATAAAGCTGTTATTTAAGCTGACAGTTTAAGTTTACTTTGCTTGCATCTGAATAAAATCCTGATATTGGTTTTATTTACTCTTTTATGTCAATTCTTCCAAAATTCTACATGTGTGTCTGTGTGATGCATGTCTATATGTGTGTGTGTGTGTCTACACATATTTACACACATACAGGTAATCACTAGAGAAAATACATTGCAAAAAAAAAAAATCTTTTGCATTTATAATTTTTTGTGATAACTTTCTGAAAAGAAAGCTACAGAGAGATGAGAGATGTTATATGGAAAACCATAAAAATAAATAAATGCCATTCAAATAAGTCATCTATAAGGATGACATTCCTGTGTTTTCCTCAAGTTCACTTATGTGTACCTTTACCCACTTCACTCAAAGCCCTAGTGCTATTCTTATGAAATCTAAAACATTGTCCTGAACAAACGTAGTTGCTCTATGAGCATGCTCTATGTCTTTGAGTTCAGTATGCATGGGACATTCAGAAATATAAATTGAGTTTAGCAATATTTAATAAATGATTTTATTTTCATTTTATCTAGAAAGTATACTTGATAATCCTACTGCAGTAATTACTAAGGTAATTGGCTTTTGAATCTTTAGAAAACTGTATATTTGAACCTAAATGGCATCCTGAAATAAAGTGTGCCTTCTATTACTGGATATTTTAAAATCTTTGACCACTACTATTTCCTTCAGAACTTATTTCTTAGTAAACTCAGAAATATTATTTTGACTATAACAGTTCAACTCTATCACATCGAATTTAACTAATCCGAATGTCACCATGATATTGTAGTTCATCATTTCATTGAGGTTCTTCTACTATGTGTTTAAAACCCTCTTAAATATTTTACCTGGAATTTGTTTTAATTCTTAAAATTGCCCAGATAAATTGCTAAGAGATTTTAAGCAATTTGTCAGATCTCTCATGACTAATAAGGGACCAATATATAATTTTAGTGAGATCTGACTATAGAAGCAACTTTATAAAACTCTACACCATAACAGCTCTATCTTGCAAAAATTTCTTTCCACTTTTCATAGGAATTCACACATTTTACCATGGCTATATTTCACAGGGTCTATGCTCTACTTTTTCAATGATTCTATAAAAACAGCTTCAATGCTTTGGAGAAATATTGAACTCTTCTTCCCTAAAATTTCCCATCCAATTTGAAGTTTTACAAAAGAGGGTGCTTCGATAACTCTCTCTTTGACATAACCTATTCTTCATTGCTGTTCTGATGTTAAAATAAGCTTGTCAAACTCTGTCTACCAACTCAAGTCATTTGTGGCAACAGAGAGGCACACATTAAAATAAATTAAAGTATGATAGCCATAGTAACTTTAAAACTCTGCTAACATGCTTTTTAAGTTTTAGAGTTTGGCATTTCATAACAATGTAGTGTTCTTTCAGAAATATTGTCAATTTTTGCTACTCTCCTGGTTTCATCTTATCTACAAATTAAATTATTGACAGGTTTTGTATAAAGTTTCTTGAACTATTTCATATTTTCACAGTGTTGGCAGTGATTATGCTGAGCCTACAGAAAGCAAATGTAAAGGACTTGGAATTCAGAGGCTCTTATTTATCATTCAAAAAGGCAAGATCCACTTTTGCTTCTAATTCTTTATGTTTTATGGGAAAATAGCTGTGAATTCTGGTAGTTTTTAAATCACTTAATAGTTCCAAGCATGTCTTTATAATTTTCCGGAAACAAAGCCAACTAAGTTATTTTATTGTAATTTTGAATTATAACATTCTTAAGACTTAGACAAGTAGTTTCAAGAATGCTGAATAAGAATTACATAAATTAAACATAGGCAGAAAAATATTCATTTAGGCATATGTATTTTTGAAATTTTCAAGTTTATCACCAATACATAGATGTACACATATACAATGTACATATGCATATATATATATGTGAATATGCGTGTATCTATGTGTACAAACACATAGACACAAACACATGCACAGGCTGAAGGATAAGGTAAGGCAAAGAATTCTTCATATTTTGCATCAGTACCTGATCCCTAGAACAAGTCATTAACCTGTCTGTCTACTTCACCCATCTTCATTTTTCATACATGTATAGACTGCTTAAAATATGTACTTTACATTTCAATCCTCAACCAATTTCAAACCACCCTCTCACACATATAGGTGTTAAAAAATCCCTACACACTGTAAGGCACTATTTTATAGTGCCATGGAGCACAAATTCTAGAGGGAGGCCACCTAAGTTTGAAATCACATTTGTTGTTTACTGATTGCATGACACATGGCAAGTTACTTACACATACCTAGCTCAGTTTCTGCATCTGTAAAACAGAAATAGAAACACATACTTCTCCTTTTGAAGGTCACAATCTGAATGGTGTGCCCTTTACTTCCACCCATTGGTCAGAATTTAATCACATGGGCACAGCTCACCACAAGCATTGGCAAGGAAATGTGTTTTTTTTTTTGAGTCATATATGCCTCAAAATTAAATAAATGAACAATTAATGCTAGATGATAAACATAAGTCTATTTTTCTCAATGCAGTAGCAGAAAATTATTATTTTAATGTATTAGCCAGATCTTGCCATTTTTTTATTCAAAACTTTGGAATAGCTTGCTCTCACCTCACTTAGATGAAAGCCAAAATCTGGCAGGAATTGCTATATCTAATATTAAGACTTGATAAATGTATAAAAGCTGAGTCTCTGCAATAAGAAAATGTATGTATGTGTGTAGGCAAACAAATACACACATATTCATTTATTATGAAGTTCACTAATCTAAAAGTCTTGTAACACAGTTTACAAACAATAATAAAATATGCATTCTTCCTTTTTTTTTTTTTTTTTTTTTTTTGAGACTGAGTCTCGCTCAGTTGCCCCGGCCTGAGTGCAGTGGCACCATCATGGTTCACTGCAACCTGAGTCTCCCAGGCTCAAGCTATCCTCCCACATTAGCCTCCTGAGTAGCTGGAACTACAGCCACACACCATCATGCCTGGCTAATTTTTTAATTTTTTTTGTAGAGATGGGAGTATTCCTATATGTTGCCCCCAGGCTGGTCAAAAACTCCTGGACTCAAGCAGTCCTCCTCCTTAAGCCTCCCAAAGTGCTAGGATTACAGTGGTGATCCATGCCCAGCCCATATTATTCTTTATTGAAAATTCCATAACTTTATAACTTCAGATTGAATTGCTATTTCTCCCAAATTCCACTGCTTAATATTTATATTACCAACAGTAATGTCTCAAATTCAGGCTAAGAATAAATGTTTAATCACTATCCAACTCAACTTACTAGCCTCTCATGTCATTGACAAACAAGTGCATTTTTGACAAGAATGCTGGTTGGTATTTTTGTCTATGTTAATGATAAGACAAAAGTAAAACCATGAAAACATGTCAGAACCTCTCTTATTAGTCAATGATGTGAGTTCCTTCTCTGATACGTCAGTAACCCTTTTTGAATGCCACTAGAAAATTTCCTCATTTTTTGTGTTATGGTCAATGCAGCTACAGTTTTAGCTGCATTACTAAGTTTTCTCCATCATTTTATCCATCACTTTCTTAAACCAAGAGACAATTAATAAAGCTATAAATCAGTAACTGATTTGCAGCGTTTGACAATTTGCATGCTTTAAACACTCTTGCAATGGCCAGTGACATACCAGCAATATGACATCTCTGAATGGAATGTTGAGATGTGGAGTAACACAATTATGTAATATGTAGTACAGGATACTTTTTTTTTTTTTTTTTGAGACCGAGTCTGGTTCTGTCACCCAGGCTAGAGTGCAGTGGTGCAATCTCGGCTCACTGCAGCCTCCACCACCTGGGTTAAAGCAATTCTCCTGCCTCAGCCTCCCGAGTAGCTGGGACTACAGGTGCGCACCACCACACTCGGCTAATTTTTGTATTTTTTTAGTAGAGACAGAGTTTCACCATCTTGGCCAGGATGGTCTTGATCTCCTGACCTCATGATCAGCGCACCTCAGCCTCCCAAAGTGCTGGGATTACAGGCGTGAGCCACCATGCTCAGCCCTTGTAGTACAGGATTTTTACCATATTGACAAAATAAATGTATATAATGTCAAGACCATATGTGATAGTAAAATATAGTTAAATAATTAGGAAAAATGAGTTTTAAATATTTTCCTTGTTTTTCTATAATTTTCTTAATTGTAAGTTTATATAATTAAATTTTTAAAATGGAAACATGGAAATGATTATAGAATTTCCAAGTCACCCCATTTTTATTTCATACTTCAATCAATCATTCTCTATATAAGGGAAGGGACAATAACTCTCAGTTTTAGAATCCAACACTGGAAAATTGCAAAATAAACTTTACATTTCAAAAGAGTATGTGACAGGAGTAATATGGTATCTGTTTTCCAGTCATCTCTTCAGTATTGTGTCAGTGCCAAGTGAAGTTGCCTTTCAATATCAAACATCCATTAGATTTGATGACTAGTATTATGATTATCTCACACCTCCCAACATCAAGTAAGTATATTGTAGAAAATGTAAGCAAACACAAGTGGCTGAAAATTTCAAATTTATTTCTCAAAAAAGATCAGATCATGTTTAGAGATCAAACGCATACATGAACATGTATTCGTCTTTAAAGGATGATATATCTTACATTGGCTTTATTGGCCTATAAGTCTTGCAAATCAGATGAGGCATTCATCTTTTGTTCTAGCCATAAGCAGAGTCTCACATTTTTCACTCTTCTACCTCATAAACTCCAGCAGATTGGGTTATAAATACTAAAACAGTGGGATCTGCTGCAAAATACTGGCGTCTCTGCCCTCACTTTTCAATTGCTATTTTTTTTTTTCAGAGGACTTCTATCTTACTCCTACTCCTGTCCTTTCATACCATAGCCTGCAGGCAGTTTCCCAGCAGTCACTAACACTGACACTTTCTTTATCATTTCCACAATGGTGCAGATCAAATACAAGAGTCATGCAAATGTTGCAACAATCAGAAAATACCAGGACTCCATAGAAGTGTAAGTATTTCCATTGCAAGAGTCTGAACTTGGAAAAGGTCACACATGTTGGACTTACAACCTATAGAACTGTAAGAAAAGAAAATTGTGTGTGTTTGAATGATGCTTTATATTTTTTAATTTTTAATTGTAGTAAAATATACTAAACATCAATTTACTATCTTACCAATTTTTTTTTTTTTTTTTTGAGACAGGGTCTTGCTCTGTCACCCAGGCTGGAGTGCAGTGGCAAGATAATGACTCACTGTGGCCTTGACCTCCTGGTCAAGTGGCCTTCCCACCCCAGCCTCCTGAGTGACTGAGACTACAAGCATGTGCCACTTTGGTCAGCTAATGGTTTCTAGTTTTTGCTAAGACAGGGTCTCACTATGTTGCCCAGATTGGTCTCAAAGCCTGAGCCATTCTTGTTCCTTGAGTCATATATAAAAATGCAGAAAAAAATAGAAAAAAGTTACTGAAATTTCTAACTACAAAAAAATGAATATATTTAGCCCCAATATCAATGAACTCCAAAAACAGGAAAAAGGGGCCACTATGTAACATTAGTTATTTTTAACCCTGTTCACATCTGAAAATTTAACAAATAAATGTGTGTGTTTGTGTGTGTGTGTGTGTGTGCATGTGCATGTGTGTATCTTCCTGTGCTACCATTTAAAATTAAACTAATCATCAATCTGGACAGAAAAAAAATAAAACTATCTATGATCCAGCAATTTCACTATTGGGAATACACTCAAAGGATATAAAATCAGTAGGTCAAAGATATATCTGCACTCCTATGATTATCATAGCACAATTCATGATAGCCAAGTTATGAAATCAACCCAAATGCTCACAAACAGATAAATGGATAAAAAAAATGTGGTATGAAAATCCTGTCACTGACAACAACATGTGTGAACCTGGAATATATTAAGTGAAATAAGCCAGACACAGGAAGACAAATATCCCTGGATCTCACATATATTGAATCTAAAAAGTGAAACTTGTGGAAGGAGAGAGTAGAATGGAGCTTACCAGGGGCTCAAGGGAGTTGCTGGGGGTATCAGGGTGACATTGGACAAAGGGTAAAAAAATTTATATAAGAGGAATAAGCTTAAGAGATCTATTCTACATATGGTGACTATAATGAGTAACAATGTATAGTATACTTAAAACCTCCTGAAAGAATAGATTTCAAATGTTACCACAACAAAAAAAGTATGTGAAGTAATGCACATGTTAATAGCTTGATTTAGACATTTCACAATTTACACAGATTTCAAAATGTGTAATACAGCATAAATATATACATTTTTATTGGTCAATTATAAAAATATTTTTTAAAGTATGTGTTATTTGCTCACATATATAACTTCTAGTGTACTGTTGAATTTCTTAGTCATGTTAATATATAATTATTTTTAAAAAATAATATGGAAAAATAATTGAATTTTCTGCTTAGTGTATACTAGACAAGACAGAAAGATGAAACCTGTTGCCTAATAACGCCAAATAAAGCATGCCTTCTACCAGGACTATATTATGATCTATTAGAGGATTCTAAAACTTAGCTTGAATTTTTTAAGTGTTTTTGATTGTGATTTAAATTTTCCCTTTACCTTGCTCTGAAAATAATATAGCAAATAAAACCCAAAGACATGTATCAACTCATGATCAAAGACAAAGATGTTACAATTATCTTGGAAAATAAATTGAGACATAGTGGTTAGGCTTTTTAATAACTGTTTTAGTTGGATCTTGAAATACCTTTAATAGCTTCGCTTAGGCATGGGCAGAAATGGTCTTCAGATTAATGATGTTCCTGATGTTCCTTGATGTTTCTTACTCCTTGAATTAATGAGATGGAACAAACTGCTGCAGTCAGCAACAAAAGTAAATATTGTACATCAATTCAAGGGGAAACTCAACAAGTTTTCTATAAGGAAGAAATGCAGCAAAGTTATTGCAACTATGTTTTGTTTTGATGTTCATTTGGAGGCCCAGAAAATAGGATAACCATACTTAGCTTATATTTCAGCAATCAATCATATAGTTTATTTTCTTTATCTATATTACTTTGCATATTCTAATGGCTTTTGTTTTACCATTTGGGGACTACATTGTTCAGATAAGTATATGCAAAATTAATAATTATTGAAGAAACAGTTTCAGAGAGACATTTATCATCAAAGTTTCTGTTAAGTTAAATAGTAAAGATAAAGTAGTATCTTGTGGAATCATATTTGGTGGAAATATTTGATAAAAAATATACATTTTGTAATGTTAACCCTATCTTGAGTATTTTAAATGGAATAAATACTTCTTGGCTATATTGCTTCTGTAAAAACCTTTGATTATTTAATAGAGAAAAGAAAATCACGAGCACCATGAAACAAAAGTTACTTTCACTGCATATTATTGGTGATAGAAACTTAGAAATTTATTTTCTTTGTGCTACATTTCATAAAAATGTTTTTGCTCTCCTAAGATATCTATATGTAAATATAGATAGCCATCCTTTCTTATGCATCTATTATAGCCATCCTTTCTTATGCATCTATTATAAGAATAAATATCTATTCTAAGGATAAGAATGTTTTAAAAATAATGATAGTAGCTGTGAAAGACCAGGAGTATAATTAATAGTTTAAAATGTACTTTGGTATAAATTGGAATTAATTTAATTTTAACATCACAAACAGAATATTATATTGCAGCTCTACATCATTAGTATAATTTTAATAATATGTACTAGAGTATACTACATATAGCAAATCTGGTGGCTGATCAGCAAATTATTTCTGATTTCATCCTGGGTACCACAGACTACATTTTCAGGACCCCTTACAGGTGTAACCATGTGACTGAGTGCTGGCCAATGAAACACCAATGGACACGATGTATACCATATCTACAGCTAATACACAAAATGATTATGCAATCCTCCAAACTTAATTTCAGCTGCAAGATAGAAGATTTAACTGAAGACTCCTGGAGTCTAGGGTTAGACAGAGTTGCTTGATAGAAACCTATACTCCAGAATGGCTAGATGGAGCAGAACCACCACCCATGCCCTGCCCTGTTAATTTGCACTGGTCAGTGAAGTAGACACAAAGTTTAGTTGTGATAAACCATGGAGATTTTGTGATTGGAACTGCACTAAAGTTAGGTATGCTAACAAACACAGTGAGAAATGTACATAGGATTCTAATCAGGAAAATAAGCATACAGGATTCAAGGCCACATTCCTCTTAACCCACTGGCCCTGTGAGGCAATTGCTGCTATCTGAATTCCACACAAATTTCTCCTCTTTTCCAATAGTAATGTATACCCTATGTTAAAGCCTTAGTATTTGGCACATAGCAAAATTCTACATTTCCTATTCCTAGTATTCCTTGCAGCTGGCTGTGAGTCTAAGTGTCTACAGACTGATCTGGAGCAGAAAATACAGGTATAATCTGCAGGTATTCTTAAAAACCTTTCTTGCTTTTCATCTTTGTATAGGCTGAGTCTTGGACTTGGAAATGTACCAGCTTTTACCACATATATTAAGAAATAATATCCCGGCCGGGTGTGGTGGCTCACGCTTATAATCCCAGCACTTCGGAAGGCCAAGGTGGGTGGATTACAAGGTCGGGAGTTTGAGACCAGCTTGGCCAACATGGTGAAACCCCATCTCTACTAAAAATACAAAAATTAGCTGGGCGTGGTGGCATGCCCCTGTAATCCCAGCTACTCAGGAGGCTGAGGCAGGAGAATCTCTTGAATCTGGGAGGTGGAAGTTGCAGTGAGCCAAGATCATGCCACTGTACTCCAGCCTGGGCGACAGGGCAGACTCCATCACCAAAAATAAATAAATAAATAAATAAATAAATAAATAAATAAATAAATAAAATAACATCCTAGTCAATAGCTGAGCAGTCAAATGGCTGAATTTTTTTTTTTTGTCCCTAAATGACAATGTGGTCTAGACCATATGAGAGGGAAATAAATTGCTATCTTACTAATGCTGCAGTATATTTTGGCCTCATCAGTATGGCAACTGAACATCTATCCTAACAAATAAATACATCTTATATATCAAGATAGTTTACCTCATTTGTTCAACTCTGAATTTGGATGAGGAAGTTCCAGAAATGTCTCCTGAGTTTCTAGTATTATCAATTTCTCTTAAACCCTGTTGTCCGCTGCCTTGGGTTGACTAATCTTTCTGATTAGTCTCCTTAATATATTGAAAAGAAAAACCACAACGTTCTCTTGCATATTCCAGAATAGATAATATTTTGTCCATACCTGCCTTTTTTCCTCTCTTCTTCTGAATAATTGTCCCCTATGACATTTCCCTCTTTTCTATTTACAAACTTCTTAAAAATATATGCCTTTTAGCTGTTGTAAGAAAAATTATTTCCTTCATTGGTATAGTATAATAGTCCATGAACACTATAGGATAGAAAAGGGAACAATTGCGGAATTGCTTAATTTTTAAAAAATTTTTGATGTAAATAAGACATAAAGGAAAAAAACACTAATCTTGTTGATATAGACACTTTACAGAAAAGAGATGACCAGAAAGTAAAAAAGATCCTGAAGATAAAGAGTACATCTACTTTCCCCTGTCTATTTAACTCATTACATCTAGGAAATATTTATTGGTTAAATTATTACTAAGCTTATTTGTCATTATCCAATCACTTATAATTTGCTTTCTGTGTCTGTGGTAGCAATGACTTTTGCTGTGAATAGCTCAGATCACTTCTAATGTTAAAAATACCTTAATTGATTTCTTACCATATTCCCTCAAGAAAAGCTTCTAATTACTACTGGTGTCATTTTTGTTCCTTCTTTGATGTTTAACTTTGATAATTGAGAAAAGACAAGCTCCACTGAAATCATTAAATTACAACGATCTTCTACTTTTCTAGATAATTTAGATTGAAGGCTGCATTTTAAAAGACACCATTGTATGTTATCACTGTTGACCTTCAAGTCAGAATACATGAGCTCATATTGGAGACTGTCACAAATCCGCTTTTAAAAATTATGTTTCATAGCACCAAACTCTTTAAAATGAAGGCACTAGACAAGATGATACTTATTTTTAATTAGTTGTTGAATGTATACAAGAGAATAATTCTAAAATACATCTGAGGGTCAATAAAACAATGAAATAAATGTCCGTGTGTGCATTCAGGTTAAAAAATTGATCAGGAAGTCCTAGCCAGAGCGATCAGACAAGAGAAAGGGATAAAAGGCATCCAGATTGGAAAAGAAGTCAAACTATCTCTACTTGCTGATGATTTGATTATATACCTAAAAAACCATATACACCAACAGTGTCAAAGCTGAGAATCAAATCAAGGACTCAATCTCTTTTACAAAAGTTACAAGAAAAAGCAAAGAGACAAACAAACAAAAATATACCTAACCAAGGAGGTGAAAGATCTCTACAAGGAGAACTACCAAACACTGCTGAAAGAAATCACAGATGATGTAAACGAATGAAAATATATCCCTTACCCATGGATTGGAAGAATCAATATCATGAAAAAGACCATATGTCTGAAATTATCTACAGATTCTATGCAATTTTTATCAAAATACCAAAAGTATTTTTCACAGAATTAGAATAATCCTAAAATTTATATGGAAACAACAAAGAACCCAAATAGCCAAAGTAATTCTAAGCAAAAAAAATCTGGAGGCATCATATTACCAGACTTCAAATTATATTACAATCATATAGTTACCAAAACAGCATGGTACTGGTATAAAAGTAAATACATAGACCAATGGAACAGGACAGAGAACCTAGAAGTAAAGTCAAATACTTACAACCAACTGATCTTCAACAAAGCATACAAAAACACAAATTGGGGAAAGGACACCCAATTAAATAAATGGTGCTGGGTAAACTGGATAGCCATATGTAGAAGAATGAAGCTGGATCACTACCTCTCACTGTATACAAAAATCAACTCAAGATAGAACAAAGACTTAAATCCAAGATCTAAACCCATAAAAACATCAGAAGAACACCTAGGAAAACTCTTCTGAACCATTGATCTAGGCAAAAAATTTATGACTAAGACCCCAAAAACAACAAAAATAGAAATAAATAATTGGGACGTAATTGAACTAAAAAGTTTCTGCACAGCAAAAGAAGTCATCATCAGAGTAAACAAAAACCCCACAAAATGGGAGAAAAATATTTGCAAACTAACAAATGCTAGCAAGGATGTGGAGAAAGGGAACACTACCACACTGTTGGTGGGAATGTAATTTAGTACAACCGCTATGGAGAACAATTTGGAAGTTTCTCCAAAAATTAAAAACAGAACTATCATGTGATCTGAGTATCCCACTGCTGGGTACATTCCTAAAAGAGAGAAAATCAATATGCCCAAGAGTTATATGCATTTCCTTGTTTGTTGCAGCTCTGTTCACAATAGCCAAGATTTGTGAGCAACCTAAGTGTTCATCAACAGAGAACTGGATAAAGAAAGTGTGGCACTTATACACAATGGTGTACTATTCACCCATAAATAAAGAATAAGATTCAGTCATCTGCAACAACATGGATGGAATAGGAGGTCGCTATGTTAAGTGAAATAAGCCAGGCACAGAAAGACAAACATCACGCATTCTCACATATTTGTGGGATTTAAATCAAAATAATCAAACCCATGGAGAGTGAGAGTAGAAGGATGGTTACCAGATGCTAGGAAAGGTAGTGGGGGCTGGGGCGGGAAGGAGGCAGAGATGGTTAATGGGTAAAAAAGATAGAATGAATGAATGAGGTCTAGTATTTGATAGCACAACAGGGTGACTATAGTTGATAATATTTTAATTGTACATTTTTAAATAACTAAAAGAGTATAATTGGATTGCTTGTAATACAGAAGATAAATCCTTGCAGAGATAGATACCCCATCTTCCATGATATGATTATTACGCATTGCATGCCTGTATCAAAACATCTCATGTACCCCATAAATACATGCATATACTATGTACCCACAAAAATTAAAAAATTAAGAACAGAAAGAAAATATTTGCAAACTGTACATCCACAAAGGACTACTATCCGGTATTTACAAGGCGCTCAAACAAATCAGCAAGAGAAAAACAAAAATCTCATCAAAAATGGGCAAATGACATGGACATTTCTCAAAAGAAGATAAATAAATGACCAACAAACATATGAAAATGCTCAACATCACTAATCATCAGGGTAAATCAAATTAAAACCACAGTAAGATATCACCTTACTCCAGCCAGACAAGTCCATGATTGAAGGTTAAAAAACAATAGATGTTGGCATGGATATGGTGAAAAGAGAATTCTTATACACTGCTGTTGGGAATATAAATTAGTACAACCTCCACGGAAAACAGTATGGAGATTTCTTAAAGAACTAAAAATATATCTACCATTCTATCCAGCAATCTCATTACTGCGTTATATACCCAAAGAAAAATATGTCATTATATAAAAAAAGACAACTGTATGTGAATGTTTATCACAGCACAATTCACAATTGCAAAGATATGGGACGCACCTAAGCACTCATCAACTGATGAGTGGATAAAGAAAATGTGATATAGTGTGCCGTGGAATACTACTCAGACATAAAAAAAAATGAAATAATGTATTTTGCAGCATCTTGGATGTAGTTGGAGGCCATTATTCCAAGTGAAATAACTCAGAAATGGAAAAACAAATACTGTGTGTTCTTATCTGTAAATGAGAGTTAAGCTATGAATATGCAAAGACATACAGAGTGATATAACGGACTTTGGAGACTCAAAAGTGGGGAGGGTGGGAAGGGGATGAGGGATGAAAACTACTTATTGAGTACAACATTCGCTATTTGGATGATGGATGCACTAAAATCTCAGACTTAACCATTATACAATTTATCCATGTAACCAAAAACCACTTGCATCCCAAAAGCTATTGAAATTAAAAAAAAAACACACCACGTGCCCCCATACACACACCCCCACACACGTGTACATACATATGTAATAAGTCATAACCATTATCTTTGTGGTCCCTATTGACACACCTCAATCCATTGCCTCTCTGACTTTTGAGAAAATATGACTATACTGAATTTTACATATTATTGGCATTCATTTCTATATAATTTTATCATATATCTTAGCAACTTGTACAGTGAAACAATTTTAGCCTTTAAGAAATTATAATTGTCAGTCTAATTGTATATCTATCCAGATCCATATCTATATCTGTATCTATCTATATCTAATCTAGAAAGATCTCTTAAATTTTTGACACTTTTAGGATTTTTCTGTAGTGGTCATATTCCCTGCGTATGAATTCTTTTCTATTTGATGACTTGGGATTCACTGGGATTTCTGAATTGGAGGATTACTGTCTTTCATCTATTAGTTCTGGAAACTTCTCTGATAATACTTTTTTCCTATTTTCTTTCTCCTCTTCTTTTCATAGTATCCTCCATAGTACCCAATCTCTTTTGCATGGTTTCTGTGCCTATCTTACCCTGCACTGCATTTGAGATAGATTCCTCAGGACTTTTTTCCCATATTAGTTTTATTGCAGCTATGCCTAAACTTATAATTACATCATCATTTTTATTTTTTAAAATTCTGTTCTGCCCAAATTTACCTAGGTATTTTCTATAGTTTCTTCATTTCTGACATTTACTCATACTGGAAATTCCCAGTTTTATTCAAGTACCTAAATTTTTTTTAATGTGAAATGTACTACGCATGTAGAAAAGTTTATAAAATCTAAATGTAGAAATTGATAAGTCATTCCAGAGTGAGACTTGTATGATTTTCACCGAGGTAAAAAAATAGAACATTTTCAGCACTCCTTTCCTCAAATCCTTTCCAAATCATGATATCCTCTAGATCCTGTAAATATAATTACTATACTGAACTTTATGGTGACCACTTATTTTCTGTTTTCTACACTTATACACACACCTATCACATATATAAATTAATGCTGTTGATTTTTGACACTAAATAAATAGAATCCTTTGACTTTATTCTTTTCCCTTAAAAAAATGTGTTGTAAATACTGGTGAGAATATGGAGAAAGGGGAACTCTTACACAACATTAGTGGGAATGCAAATTAGTACAGTCATCATGGAAAGGAACATTGAGGTTGCTCAAAAAATTAAAAATAGAACTCCTATTAAATACATAATCCAGCAATCTCATTAGTGGGTATATACCCAAAAGTATTGAAATCAGTATATCAAAGAGATATGTTTGTCACAGCATTACTCACAATAGCCAAGATATAGAATCAACCTAAATGTCTATCAACAGATGCATGTATAAAGAAAATGTGGTATAGCTACACAATGAAATATTTCCATTTATTAGCTATCAAAATACAATAAATCCTGTTATATAGGGTAACATGGATGAACCTAGAGGACATTATGTTAAATAAAATAAACGACAGAAAAAGACAAATACTACATAAACTCATTCATATGTGGAATCATATGTAAATTCATATTTGGAAAGTTGATCTCATAAAAGTAGAGAAAGCATAGTGGTTACCAGAGGCCAGTGGTTGGAATAGGGAGATGCTGATCAACAAGTACAAAGGTACAGTTAGATAGAAATAATAAGTTTTTGGGTTCTATTATGTAGTAGGGTAAACACAACTAATAACAATGTATTATATATTTCAATATAGCTAGAGAAGAGGATATGGAAATTATCACCACAAAGAAATGCTTAAGGTTTAACTTTTAACTTGGTGGACATGCTGACTACCCTGATATGATCATTATGCAATATGCATATGCATTGAAACATCACACTGTACCATACTGTGTCCATTACAAAGTACAATTTTTTAAAATGTGTTGTGACATTCATTCACCTTGTTGTGTTTGGTAGGAATATTTTCATTTTTATTATAGTATTAGATGGTGAAAATACCATAGTTTATGAATATATCTGATTCTCTGTTGAACATTATTTTGTTTCCTGTTTGGGGTATAATACAAAAATATTATGAATGTTCTTATTATGCCACTTAGAAAATATATAATAATTTTATTTTTGTTAATTTCCAGGAGTATAGTTACTTTCTCATAGGATACATGGAACCTCATTTTTGCTAGATGATGCCAAACTATAATCCAAATTAGCTGTACTTGTATCCACTCCCATCAGCAGCATATGATTATTTCCACTGCTACACTGTCACAAACACTTAGTGCTATCATTATTTAAGTTTAGCCATCTATATAGTAGATTCTTATTTGGGTTTTATTTTGTATTTTCTAGATTATGAATAACATTGAGCAGCTATTTATGTAGTCACCAGACATTGGATTTTGTATCTATTGAACTTAATATTTAAATTTCTTTTTCATTTTGTCAAATTTGATGTTTTAATGTTTTTAAAATGTGTGTTATTAATCACATGTTTTGTATCTATCTTTTACTCTCTGGCTTGTCATTTCTCTCACTGAATGGTGTTTTTAATGAAATAAGTTTTTAGTTTTAATGTTGTTCAAATAAGCTATATTTCTTTTAGGGTAAATACCCCCCCCCTCACATTTGAGAATTCTTTCTCTTTCATAGTTCATTACAGTTTCCTCTATTATCACCTACAGATTTTATTGTTTACTCTTTCACAAATGTCTACAATGCAACTAACATTGAAATCTGGGTGTACTATGTGTGACAAGTCTCTTTTTTTTCCACGTGAAAATACAATGTTTCTAGCGACATTTATTAAAAGAATGTTTCATCACTGTCCTGAAGTGATGACTTTGTTATAAATCAACTCTTATACATGAATGGGTCAGATTCTCTCTCATTGCCTAATTGTTCTATTCTAGTCCACTAGGCATTTCTATGTTTTCCAGCAAGTTTTGACATCCAATAGAACCAATAATCTGACCTAGTTCTTTAAGAGTCTTCACTATGATTGACTCTTTATATTTTTGTATAAGCCGTAGAATTAATTTTTGAATCTCTTCAATAAAATCTGTTGAGATTTTGATTTGTATCACATTGTATGAATAGATGAATGAGGATAATTGATATCTTTATAGTTAATGTTCACCTACTTATTTAGGTTTTCTTCTTTTGACTGTTTTATATGTTTTTGCATAGAAGTCTTGCAAAAATTTTGTTAGATTTTATTCTATACATTTGATGGCATTTGATGTAATTATAAATGGTATTTTGTTTAAAAAATTTCTAGAAATTTTTATTTGTGCATGGTAACACAAATGATTGACATATTAAACTTTTTCCTGAGAAACATGCTAATCTCATTTATTCCTTTCAATAATTTGTCAGATTATTTTGATTTTTTAATGTATACAGTTGTAATATCTGCAAATAATAAATCTTGTATTTATTCCCTTCTAATACATACCCTTTATTTTTCTTGCCTGCTCTACTGATTGGTGATGCCAATTCAATGTTGAATACAAGTGGTGAGTCAAATTGTTTTATTTCCAATTTTAAAAGAAAAGTTTTCAAGATGTTATTATTAAACATAATAGGAATATTTGTAATTTATGTAGATACACTTTATCAAATTAATGACATTATCTTGCATTCCCTATTTTACAGTTTTTAAAACATCATATATGCTTATTTTTAATCAAAAATAAGCTTTTCTGCAACTATTAAAATTACTAGATATTATTTCCTATATATAATGTGATGAATTATATTAGATGATTTTCTAACATCATGCTGACCTTATGCTATTGAAATAAATTCAAACTTTTCATCATACATTACCCTGTATATTATCTTTTCTGAATTTGGTTTTGTAATATTTTAAGATCTGTATATCCACACTTGTTAATAGTATTAGTTCATAATCTTCCTTTCTTAAAATGTTTTCTAATAATAAACAGTTTTCTGGAATCCTTTATTAAAATTTTATTTTTAACAAATTGTCTGGAAGAGTTTGGCAAAAATTACAATTTTTAATAATACATTTTTGTTTGAATTTGCTAGTGAACCTATACAGGCTTATAGATAGCATGGTGAGATTGCTTTATTAATAACGGATTTAATTTATTTAATAGTTATACGTTCATGAAGATTTCCTATCCCTTTTTCAGCCAGTTTCATAAACTTTAACATGCCTTTGATTTGCCCATATCATGTATATTTTATAGTTTATTCACTTAAAATTGTTGATTTGTTTGAATAATTAAAACAAAATGCTATAGAATTTGGAGCAATGTTCCTCGTCATTCCTAAATCCAACTATTTGTTTCTTATCCCTTTTTTCTTGACTAGTCTTTTACTTTTATTGCATATTTGTCTTGTATTTTATTAATTCTAATTTTCATTATTTTTGTTCTTCTACACTCCTTGCATAGTCAGTATTTTTTTGTTTTCCTGAGACAGCCCGTTTGTTTTTATTATTTATTTATGCCTAAAATATTTAATTAGAGCAATAGTGTTTCTCTAAGGATGGATTTGGTTGAGCTCAGAGGTTTGATTTTTTGTATTTTCATTATTATTCGACTCCAAGCATTTTCAAATTGCCACTGTGATAACTTTTTGATCCTTGTGTTATTTAGACATATATTTCTTTATTTCTAAACACATAGGAAATGTGTTTCTAGATTAAAGGTAGTGCATTTAGAGAATATACTCTGTATAAATTCAGTATTTTAAAAATGATTAAAATATGCTAACATGTAGTCATTTCTGTGAAAAGCCCATATGTGCACTCTGCTGTTGTTGGACACAGAATTCTATATACATAAATTAATTTATTAATGATGCTGTTCAAAATTTATATATTGTTTCTAAATATATATCTACTGTTCTATCAGTAATTAAAATACTCCATTACAGTTGTGAATTTGTCTATTTTTCCGTTCAGATCTACAATTTTTATATATTTTTAATACTGTATTATAAATTATATAAAGATTTTAATAGCTTTAAAATCTATGGATTTAATTCTTCATCAAGATGAAGTGTCACCTTTATATGTGATGTACTTATGTTCATTTCTTGAATTCTCTCAACATAGTTTCATGGACTTTCTTTTGGTTAGTATTTTTAAGTATATTATTTTCCATTTTCTACACTTTCTGTAAACTTGTATTTTAAATTACTTGCTTATAAGTAGTATATTGTTTGATTTCTATTTTACATACAGCTAGCAATCATTGTCTTTTCACTGATGACTTCACTTATTTATACTTAATATCATTATTATACATTAATAATATTAATATTGTAGATGAATTTAAATGACCATGTTATTGAGTATTTATACACAATTTCTTGAAGTTATAGTAAAATTTTTAACACTTTTGTAAAGTTGTAATATGGAGTGAATTGTGTCTTCACAAAATTAATAGTCACCCAATGTGACTATATTTGGAGATAGGGTCTTTAAAGAGGTAATTAAGGTTAAATGAGGTGTTAAGCATGGGACCCTAATCCAATAGGACTAGAGTCCTTATAAGAAAAGGAAAAGGAATCATGTATGCACACACCCAGAGAAAGGGCTACCTGAGGACACAGCAAGAAGGTAGCTGTGTGCAAGCTAAGGACAGAGACCTCATGAGACATCAACCCTGCCAGCACCATGATCTTGAACTTCCAGACTCCAGAACTGGGAAAATAAATTTGTCATTTAACCCACCCAATCTGTTGTATTTTGTTATGGCATTCCTAGTAGACTATACAATTCTTATTCAAGATTATCTTTAATTAATGAGCCTGCTCTATTATCTATATTCTTTTTTTTCCCCTTATATGTTGGACATTTTCACAATATCCTTTATGTCTATTTTAACATGTATCCTAGATTTTTCAATTCTCTTCATTCTTCATTCAGTACTCTTTCTACTAAATTAACTTCTAGTTTACTAATTTCTTTTTCAGCTGTGTCTACTCTCTTGACATTCCCACTAGCTTATTTCTGGTTTGTCTTTACTTTTATAATTGTCATTAGATTATGTTTATTTTAACATTTCCAGGACACTGATTAAATTGTCAATATACATTGTATTTCCTTGAATATAATAAGCAGTAATTTTAATATCTTTTCCATCAATATATATCATCAGTCCCCATGTATCAGTTTGATTATTTATTACTGCTATTGTTTTCATATCTTTTACCTTTAACAGATGACATGATTGTCTATACAGAAAATCCCAAAGAAACAACAAGAAACTGATGGGACTAATAAATGAGTACACCAAAGTCATAGGACAGAAGATCAATATACAAAAATGTATTGATTTTCTCTATATTATCAAGGATCAATTGGAATAGGAAATTTAAAATTAATACTATTTACAATAGAAGGTAATATAAAATAGATATAGATCTAACAAAATGAGGAAATAATCTATATGCGGAACTACAAAAAGAGCTCCACTTTTTTTACTCCAAAGTAAAAGAAATCAAGGATCTATATAAATGGAGAGATTATTTGTTAATGGAGAGAAAATTCAATACTGGTGTGTCAATTATTTTCAGAATGACTTACATATCCATGCTATCCCAATCAAAATGCCAGCAAGCTATTTTGTAGATGTTGACAAACTGATTCTAAAGTTTATATGAAAAACAAAAAAAGATCTACAATAGCCATCACCATACTAAAGAAAAACAAAATTTTAGGATAGAGTTTACAGCATACAATAAAGCTATAGTAAACCTGACAGCAAGGTACCATTGAAAGAATAAACATAGATCACTTATACAGAGTACAAGACCCAAGGGGAAGAGGATACACACACACACACACACCCCCCACATATATTATTTAAATTTATATTCATTTTATTATATAAAAATTAGTTGAATATATTTATATACAAAAGAACAAAGAAGTGCAATCAATTCAATGGAAAAATGGTAGTCTTTTCAACAGATGGTACTGAAACAAATCAGATGCCCATATTTAAAAAAAAAAAAAAGGAGTAGGAGGAGGAAAAAGAGACCATGTTCATCATCATGTAGCAGACCCGATACCTTTCACACACAAAAAAATCCCCTGAAAATGGATCATAGATCTAAATATAAAATGTAAAACTATAAAATCTCTAACTTCTAAAAGAAAATGTTGGAGAAAATGAGATAACATTGGGCTTAGTAAAGAATTTTTACATATATACAAAAAGCATGATCTATGAAAGAAAAAATTAATAAGTGAAAATTAAATAAACATTTCTGCTCTGCGAAGGACATTTAAAAAATTAAATATTAACCAGAAGTAGAAGAAAATACTTACGAGACATATACATGGCAAATCACTTGTATGTAGTATATGCAAAGAGGTCTTACAACTGAACAATAAGAAAACAAACTACACATTTTAAAATGTGCAAAAGATCAAAACATCTCAATAAGAAGATATGTAGATGGAAAGCAAGCATATGTAAAATGATGCTCAACATAGTTTGGCATCAGAGGATTGAAAATTAAAACAAAACTGACATAACACTACACACCTAGCAGAATGATTAAAATCCAAATATCTGACAATGCCAATTGCTGGTGAGGATGTGGAATAAAAGTAACTCTCATTCATTGCTGATGGAAATGCATACTGGTGCAACCATTTTGGATAACAGTTTGCAAGTTTGTTACACAGCTAAACAATTTTACCATACACTCCGAGATTTGTACTCCTATGTATATATCCAACTGATTTGAAAACATGCCCACCACAAAAACCTGCTCCTGAATATTTGTGTGAATAAACAAATTGCAGCACATTCATACAATGAACTCAGGTTTTTGACTAAAAAAATGAGCTAATTGAGTCATAAAAAAGAAAACATGAAAGACTCTTAAATGCATACAGCTAAATGAAAGAAGCCAGTCTTAAAATGCTACATGATGTCCAAATGTATGACATTCTGAAAGAGAAAAAGCTATAGTAACCACACAGATATCAATTGCGGCGTATGAGGGGAAGATGATTGAATAGATGAAGAATAAGTAAATTTTCAGGTGGTAAAACTATACTTCATGTTACAGTAATATTGGATATAAGACATTAAGCATAGAATTCTCCACCACATTGGGAGGCCGAGGCGGGCGGATCACCTGAGGGCGGATCAGCCTGAGACCAGCTGGACCAACATGGAGAAACCCCATCTCTACTAAAAACACAAAATTAGTTGGGCATGATGGTGCTTGCCTGTAATCCCAGCTACTTGGGAGGCTGAGGCAGGATAATCGTTTGAACCTGGGAGGCTGAGGCAGGATAATCGCTTGAACCTGGGAGGCTGAGGTTGCAGTGAGCCGAGATCGCACCACTGCATTCCAGCCTGGGCAAGGAGAGCAAAACTCTGTCTCAAAAAAATAGAAATTAAAATACATATATTTAATAGTTGCAGGGATCCCAGGATGGAATACAAAATGGGACAAAAAAATAACACTCTATTGCAAATGTAAGAAACAATCTCATTGAATGTGTGGGAGAAAAAGAGTGCTGACAAATTACTTCAAAAATGAGCAGAGTGTGTAAGACTAAGGGCAATAGAAGCTGTACATAAATTCTATACTCCAGTTGATAAAGATATTTCCCATAAGGGTACAGGCTAAGAATTCTGATGCCTCTATATATGTATACTGAAAATAAATGGATGGATGATGGGAGTCAGATTTTTCAGTCTTGGTGTGGGAGGTTACAAATAAGCAACAAGTGTAGTCTAGAAAGATCTACATAGTGGGTATGAATTAGAGTTAAAGACATCAGTACGAACTCAAATTTAGCTTAATATTGATACAAGTAGGGATATGCAAAAATATTTATATAAATGTGTGTTGTGCGTGTATGTATGCATACATACATTCCCTTGCTGTGTCAGATAACAGGACCTAGAAGAAACGACATTCAAGTAGCAGTTAATCCACATAGCATCTAGATTTTAGTTTTTAATATCATTCTCTGTATTAGTCCGTTTTCACACTGCTATAAAGAACTGCCTGAGACTGGGTAATTTATAAAGGAAAGAGGTTTAATTGACTCACATTTCAGCATGGCTGGGGAGCGGTTAAGAATCTTACAATCCTGGCAGATGGCACAGGGGAAGAAAGACACCTTCTTCACAAAGTGGCAGGAAGAACATTGAATTCTGGAGAAACTACAAAACATTTATACAGCCATCAGATCTCGTGAGAACTCACTCACCATCACGAGAACAGTGTGGGAGAAACTCCCCCCACCCCCGATTTGATTATTAATACCTCCACCTGGTCTCTCCCTTGCCCCATGGGGATTATGGGGATTACAATTCAAGATGAGATTACGGGTGGGGATGTAGCCAAATCACATCCTTCTCCAATAAAAGAAACCCATGCTTCTTGGAGAAATTGCTAAGTCTAGAACAAAGGCAGAAAAATAGGTAGCATGAGCTTTGAGCATTTTGTAGTGACAGAAAAAAAGAAAATGCTCCAAAACAAACAAACCAAATTGTTGGAAATATGTCAAAGGGACATTTGAGCCAACTGAAAGAGCTCCAATAGCCAAAGCTGGAGCAATTTTTATGAAAAAATATATAAAATAGTATTGAATTACATCCGAAAAAATAAATATTCATGAGTCCTACCCAATATAAATTAATGATTTAATAAATAAATAATTGAGAGAGAAGAGACAATGTTCCATGCAGAAGAATTTCAAGTAATATATGTTGATATTTTGCCCTCAAGGAGATAGAGCATATAACTCCCCACCTATTAAGTACAGAGTGTGACTTTCTTCCAAAGAGTACAGTATGGATAAGGAAACAATAACTAACAGTGGAGAAGAATGACAAGTACTATATATATCAGCTAGGTGATCAAGGTCAACATCAACAGTGATGAGTCATGCTAATTATATGTATCTTTGACGAAGAAGCAAAACAGATGCTTATTACCCACACTGTCTTCTGACTTAACAGTGGCAGATAAAGTGCTGGCTCCTCAAATATTTCCAACTCTAATCCTTGGAACCTGTGAATACGTTCCCTTACATTGTGGAGGAGGCTTGTTTACAGATTGTGATTAAGACTACAGACGCTGAGATAGATAGAGGAGTCTGGATTATCCAGGTGAACCCAATCTAATCACATAGGTCATTAGAAGTGGAGAATTTCGTTCAGCTGCAGCCAATTGGAGAGATTCAACATAATTGACCCACCTTTGGTGGTTTAAAGATGGAGGAAGGAGGACATACCAAGAAATATGAAGGTCTCAATAAACTGTTTCTGGAAGAGATAGATTCTTCAGTTGGGCCTCCAGCAAGAAACATGGCCTCATTACTACTTTGATTTTGCCCAAGAAGACACATGTTGGACTTACAACCTATAGAACTGGAATAAAAGAAAATTGTGTGTGTTTGAATGATGCTTTATATTTTTAAATTTTTAATTGTAGTAAAATATACTTAACATTAAATTTACTATCTTACCCAATTTTCAACGTATAATTCAGTAGTGTTATGTACATTCACATCGTTGTGCAACCAATCTCCAGAACTCTGTTCATCTCACAAAACTGAAACTCTGTACTCATTAAACAACTTCAATTTTCCCCTCCCCAAAGCCCATGCCAACCACCATTCCACTTTCTGCCTCTGTGAATATGGCTACTTCAGATACTTCATGTAAGTGGAAGCACACAGTCTTTGTCTTTTTATGACTGCCTTACTTTACTTAGCACAATGACCTCAATGTTCAATCATGCTGTAGCATGTGTCAGAATTTCCTTCCTTTTTAAGGCTGAATAATATTTCTATTCATATATATACATACATACATATATATGTACGTTCCATTATATTTAAATGTACACATACTACTTTTTGTTTATTCACACATCAATGAATACTTGGGTTCCTTCTATCTTTTGGCTATTGCAAACACTTGGGAATACAAATATGTATTATAAGCCACTAAGTTTGTGAAAATTTGTTATGGCAGAAATAGAGAATTAATATTTACTTTGTATGTTTTAGATCCTGTGTGTATACCTTTGTTTAATAGATCCTAAGTCACTTTTATATATTTAGCCATAAGGGAATCTGCTAAATGTAACAGTTAGAGTTTTAGTCTCCACAGTTTGAAGACTAGCTAAAATATAATTTGAATTGATGCTAAAGTATCACTCAGCAATAGCAACATAAGAATTATTGATGTAAATATGGTAGTTGCCACCACAAATGTGGATTAAGACTAAACAAAAATTTCATTTGTCACTTTCTATGGATTGAAAACAATAAAGCAATATTTCAAGGTAAAAAAGCATAGGACAAGGACCCAATTCATGTATCTAAAAAACATTTTCAGAATAAATAAATACACACACAGACATGCGTACACACACGAGGCAGGGGAGATGAATTAGAATATAGTGTGGAAGTCAAAAGAATAAGTTTGGGAAGGGTCAAATGGCCCAAATTGTCAAATAAGATTCAGAAAGGTAAAAGGCAGCTGGTGGGTGAGAACAGTTTCTAGAACTTGTAGAAACAGAAAAAGATTTTCATTGAGGCTAAAGAATGAGGGATGGAAATACCAGGTTGCAGTGTACTCCTGTGGGACTGCTTGCCTCATGACAATACATGGCGAACACTTGCACATCCCAAAGTGAGGTACTGGACTACCTATTCAGGACATTCAAAGAAGGTAGCTAGAATCCTTTCTGTGCCCCTTGGCCTCAAACACCTAGGGTTATAAGAGTTACATTACAGACAAAGAAGAAAAATTCAACCTTTTCTATCACGGAGAAGGGTGGTGGTTTCTTCTCTTTTACCCCTGGCCTAATGAGAGTAACTTCCAGGACTCAGTGATGGAACATTCCACAAAAGAAAAACATCAGCTTTAAACATACTCCAGTCTCATTGAACAGTGTTGCTGCTCAAAACAGCACCAGTGCAGTAGGTACCAATCTTTCCTTCTCCTTCATAAGGCTGAAAATCCAGAAAGAGTTGAGCATGTCGTTTTCTGCATGCCCCTACTTCCAGACTGTGCTAGATTTAATTGAGCGAAGGGGGAAGCTCTATCTTTGAATAATTTCAGAATTTCGATTATTATACTGGACTGAAGATACCTATTACAGAACTAAAACGTTTTTGACTCAAGTGACCTGAGGTCTTATCATCTAAGAGTGAGCAAATCAGCTTTGGAACCAGCTAGAGATTTTATTCTGGGGCAGAATAAATTTATTCCTAGGGAACAAATTTCAAAACAAGTATGAGGGAAATATATTTGTTTTATGATGACATTATATGAATCTTGCTCTTACAACAAACTATATATACTAAGCTTTTTCCCTTGTCTAAGAACAAATGTGTATACAGAGAAAATACTCTTCATCTCCGATATTGCCTCAGATTTTTCTCTTACTAATCTGTGTTGATCTTCTCTGGCTACCTACTTTCTTGTTTAAACATTGACTCTATTTTTCAGTTTTTCTGATCTTTGCTCAGTTAGGTTCCTGCTTAACACAGCTCTTCAGCACCAAGTGTATGTAACTACAGAAGAGAGATGCTCTCGCTGCCCACAATGGTGCTGAGTCATTGATTTGAACAAGCCAGCTTTCCCTGCTAATACTCCGCAAAACTCTGCAAGTGGAATATCCCTCACAATATATTACTGACCCCCACACATCAAATCCAATCAAATTAAGAAAACTCATCTGATTAGCAAGAAAAGCTATACCTCAGGCCAATAAATGATGTATACTTCCTTACTTGACCTGGTCTCTTGCATTTTTTTTTTTTTTTTTTTTTTAACTAAAGAACTGAAGAGGAGAGCTACTCTGGACACAGTTGCTTAATTTTCTTTTTTATTGGATTTTGTTTTATTCTCTGATTTAAAAGAAAAATGAGAGTATGGCTCTGATTGTGACAGTGTAAGTCATATGAAGAAGATGTTAAATATTTTTCCAATGGAAGAAATTTGTTCTTTAAGCCTCTTTTCAACACATAGCATTAAACTTTCAAGATTCCCTCATCTAATGATATATTTTGTTCAGTTCACCATTTACATCTGTATTGGCAATAACATTCAACACATTGCCAGCCAGGGCACACACACAAAAAGTGATGGTGTCACTTTGAAAACTGAAGTGTCTGTTAAATTTGTTGTGGAATTTTTTACATTATGTACAAGAAGCCATAATTACTGTTTTACTCCTTTATTTGAAATATTGAATTGGTACCTAGGCAGGTTCAATGCACATTAATATATTTTGAAGGGTTAGGGAAAGCACTATCTACTGTAAAATCTAAATGTAAAAAGTTAGTGGTGGGCAATACTCATACATTCTCAAATCTGTGCAATGGAACTCAAACCTTTACCCTTCTATACATTAAGAAAGGAGACTTTACTTCCTGAATCTCATAGCAAGCCATCTGGGAAGATTTTCTCTGATCACTTGTGTAGAATAAGGTTAAACTACTTATCACCTCTTCTCCAGAGAGTTTCTACTTTTGAACTGTTATCTTCTTTGTTCTCATATTCTCATTTTTCTATCTGAGGAAGGAGAGAAAGCATTGTAAAGGAAAAAGTTTTACTTTCTCTCCCACTTGAAGCCCAGTGTAGCTAGCAAAATAAGCTACTGCACTACTCTCTGTTTGCTATCTATAGCACTCCATTTTCTTAAATGTGCACCACACACACACACACACACACAGACACACACCCCTTGCAAGGCAAATTTTCTTTCCTTCACTTTTCTAACATCTATTCCATGTCCTACCTGAAATCTACTACGGTTACAACCACTCATCGCCTCCAAATAAAATTGTCACACTTTGTGCTACCGCTAGGAATAGATCTCTGTCCATTTGGTGGTACTTTACTACTACTTACATTGTATGACATAGTGGATTTTATGTTATAAAAGACAGAGCATGAGGTAAAAATGATATTTGACAACAAACAGATTCTTAAAAATCTAAAAAATCATTTCTGAAGTTGTTGATTATTGTACCATACTTCAGTAAATCCAGCACAACAAAATGTTTCAAAAGTTGTAATATGTTGTTTATTCTTAGTTGAATAATTAATACAATAGGGATCCATATTTGGACAAAAAGTTATCTGAACACTTGATGCACCTGTTTTCTGCAAGATGTTCACCCTGGTAAAGATGAGGGAACCGAGATAGGCTGAGAGGATTGCAGACTCAAGCTCTCACTTCCCTGAAAAAGCCCCTTGAGTTTCATGACAGGCAAAGAATTTCGCCATTTATTTATTTATTTAAATTGTTTTTCTTTCTGCCTCCTTTTGCCCAATTCTCTCTTCTTTCTCCCCCAACCTTCTGTCATTCTGAGTGTTATATTCTTTCTGCTGATTATATACCTGCCACTCTTATCTCTCCTCCTCAACTTCAGTCTTCTCAAGGATAAGCCCTGTGTCTGAGCTTTTATTCTTCCACATGCTTAGCAAAGTACAGGTATTCCAAAGACAATTATAGAATAAATGTTTACACTTTCAGAGTGACAAACAATAGTTTTGGAGTCGAGTGTGTTAAAATTTTACTAGGAAGTGACTTTAGCCTCAAAATCTTTGTTAAAATTAAATCATATAGAATATATATAGAAATAGAATATAGATGGAAGTAGAAAGGCAGTGATTAAAGTAAGATGGAGGTGGAGAGGGAGGACTGGAGACCATTATGGTTATATCTGCTCTCATTTGGAATCTCTTCCTCAAAGGGGCCCTTCAGAACTCTAAAATGATCAGGACTACAGTTTGGAAATCACTTTCTCAGGGTAATTACTTGTCTGTAAAATAGGCATTAATGCCTTGTGAGGGCATAGAGAAAAGAGGAGCTTTAAATTCAATGGGAGAAATCAATAAGGAAAGAAAACATTTTGAGAATTACAGGTAATGCAAATAAAAAAAAACTTCAAATGGAGTATTCATATTTTAGGCCTAAATTCTTGAACAAATATTTATGTCATATCCTCTATACAAAATACACTTACAAATGGCACAGTAGCACATGACATTCAAATGATTTGGAAACGTACTGCCAATAGGAAAAAGTGTTATTTCAAGAACAGCAGAGTATATAAAATTTTCTATTACACTGTATTATATCAAAATTAGAACAAATAACAAAATATAATAATTATGGAACTAAATATTTTCTTTCAAAGATATGTTACATCTCTAAATATTTAACATCTCTAAGCCTCAAGTTTTCTTAGAAGAGATAAGGAAAATGGTATCTATTCTGTAATGTTTCTTTGAGCAACATCAGTAAAATGAAAAGTAACTATTTGTCACATAGTATTTCCTCCATATGTAAAATTGTATTTTTTACTTTTGGAAGAAAGAGAGGTTTTGAACACATTAATGTTATAATTATTATTAAAGTATTAGCAATTAAAACTTTGAAAAAATACAGTAGATTTATTCAAAAGATATAAATCAAGACTCATCTTTGTATATATATTTTTTAGTTTTGGGGAAATATATATACATTTATAAGTTGTGTTTTAAAAAATGTTTACCATATCCTATATTCTTATATACTGATAATCATATGTGTGTATATTTATTCAAAAATACAGATACATAGATACATATATATAGAGAGAGTATGTGTCACTTAATAACAGGTATATGTTCTGAGAAATGTGTTATTAGGCACTTCGGTTTTGTAAACATCATAAGCTGTATGGTACAGCTGGTATAGCCTATTGTTCCTAGGTTATAAACCTGTATAGCATGTTACTGTACAGATTATTGTAGCCAATTGTAACACAATAGCAAGTATTTATATATCTAAACATTTAAGCATAGAAAAGGTACAGTAAGCATTGGTATAAAATATTTTTATAATGGTACACCTGTATATAGTATTTACTATGAATAGATCTTGCAGGACTGGAAGTTGCTATAGGCGAATCAGTGAGGGAGTGGTGAGTGAATGTGAAGTCCTAGAACATTACTGTACACTACTATTGACTTTATAAACACTGTACACTTGCACATTTGGGCTAGACTAAATTTATTTTTTAATATTGTTCTTCAATAACAAATTAACTTTTTTTTATTTTTTTGACTCTGTGATAACACTTAGCTAAAACACAAACAGAAGTAACTACACAGCTGTACAAATTATCTTCTTTTTAAATATCCTTACTGAATATGCTTTTTACTATTGTAAGTTTTTTCTGAACTTTTAAAACTTTATTTGTTAAAAATGAAGACACAAACATAAACATTAGCCTAGGCCTACATAAGAGCAGGATCATCGATATCACTGTATCCTACCTGCACATCTTGTCCCACTGGAATGTCTTCAGGGCCAATAACAGGCCTGGGATTGTCATCTTCTACAGTAACAATGCCTTTGCCTGTAATACCTCATGAAAGACCTGCCTGTGGCTGCTTTATAGTCAACTTTAAGTAGAAGGAGTACATTCTAAAATAATGATAAATCATATAGTAAATACCTAAACCAGAAACAATCATTTATTATCATTATAAAATATTACATACTATACATACTTGTATGTGCTATATTTTTCTATGAGCAGCAGTGCAGTAAGTGTGTTTATATCAGCATCACCACAAACACGAGTAATATGTCGCACTATGACGTTATGACACCTATGACATCACTAGGTGATAGAAATATTTCAGCTCCATTATAATCTTATAGAACCACTGTAGAATATGAGGTCTGTCATTAATTGTTGTTACGAAGTGTTTGACTGTATATCATTACATAAGGGTATCCAATGATAACGTAAATGTGCTCGTGACTCATTCATAGTCAATCAGAAAACATGGGGAAATGCTACTTATTGTGAAGCACATACAAAAATAAAAAGACAAATATGAGCATTAAATACTGCTGTCTATAATTGTTTTCACCTATTTGTATCTTTTACCTTTATTAGACTTGACAGGAGCTGTGTATTGGAACCACAGGGTCTGTTTTCCAGAATAGCCAGGCTTTGATCAGTTCTCTCCTTTTCTTTTCAAAAGAGAGTGGCTTCTTTTTAAAATAATATTTTTTTGCCATGGTTTTAATTAACTCCTTCATGCAGCTAGAAGGAAATAAAAGTACTTTCTTATGTGCTTGTTTTTGCTTGTCAAAACAGAAGCATATTCTGCTACTGCGTGGGTTCCATTGTTGCCAATTAGTCACCCATTCCCAACTCTGGCTTAAAATGATGGTATATGACTCAGCAGCACAGCTTTTGTTGTGTATATTTGAATATTTTCATTTTATGATGAAAATGTTTAAATGTAAGAAAGTAAAAATGATAGTATAATAAACTGGTCATATATTGAACACCTAGTTTCAACATTTATCAATGTTTGCTAATCTCTCTTCTATTTCCCACATATTTTATTTCAGTGTTTTAAAGCAAAACCCTGACATATCATTTCTCCTATAAATTCTTCACAATGTAATATCTCTAAAAAATAAAGTTTTTTTAAAGCTAACCACAACACCATTATCACACTTAATCAGGTCAACAGTATTTAATGTTAATTGATACCTAATCTGTGTCCAAATATTCCTGATTTTTGGTTTGATCAAATTAAGATTCACATCAGCTCAACTTATTGCATTTGCTTAAAATGCCCCTTACATAGTTTCCTTTCACCTGTACTGTCCCTATGGCCTTGCTATTTTTTCACAGCATTTATTTGTTGAAGATAAACTTATTTGTCTTATAAAATTTCCCATGTTCTAGATTTGGCCTACTGCTTCCACATTAGGTCATTGAACATGTTTCTTTAGCCCCTAAATTGCCTGTGAATGGGTATATATATTTAGTGGCATAAGACTTAGGTTGAATATTTTTTAGCAAAAACATATCATAGGTGGTAGTGTGTATTTATTGCATCATACCAGGAGGTACAGCATGTCTTATTGTCACATATTTAGAGATGTTAACATTAGTCAGTTTATTCAGATGTTGGCAGTCTAACTTACCATTGTAAATCTCACAAATTGAATTTCTTACTTCGTTTTATTCATTTTCTTCTTGGATCTGGATGTCCATATCCCTCCCAAAGTTTGGAAAGTTTCAGCCAGTATGACTTTAAATAAACTTTTTGTGCCTTTTTCACCCTCTTCACTTTCTGAAACTTCTATAATCTGTATATTTGTATGCTTGATAGTGTGTCATGTTTCCTTTATGCTTTCTTTACATTTTTATTCTTTTTTCTTCTTCTAATTGCCTAATTTCAAATGACCTGCCTTTGATTTTGCTAATTCTTACTTCTACATGATCAAGTTTGCTGTTGAAGTTCTCTATGGATTTTTTTTTTATTTCTGTCATTGTCTTCTTCATTGCCATAATTTCTGTTTGGTTCTTTTTTATAATTTTTATCTCTTTATTAAATTTTTCATTTTGTTCATGCATTATTTTTCTGTCTTTATTTAGTTGTCTATCTGTATTTTCTACATCTCATTAAGTTTCTTTAAAATGGTTATTTTGAATTATTTTTCAAGCAAGTTATGGATCTCCCTTGTTTGGAGTCAGTTACTGAAGCTTTATTAGTTTTATTTAAGGGTGTCACGTTTGCCTGTTTCCTCATTATTGAAGTAAACTTGCATTGTTGTCTCTGAATTTGAAAGAAGAATAACCTCTTTCAGTCTTTACAGACTTGCCTAGGCAGGTAAAGGCCTTCTCCTCTGAGATCCACAAGCTAACAGGATTGCTTCCAGGATCATGGTCAAGTAGAGTTGGAGCCAGATCATGTGGCTGCTGCTGAGTTTACAGTGGGGTCCTCACCTGGCAGGCCAAATTTTCATGGACTGTGGTAAGTGTGGATCCTGTCTGGTCTTTGGGGGAACTGAATTACCTCCAGGACCTTGGTCTTTAGAGTTCGCACTGGAATGAGGGTCTGCTTCAGAATCCACAGACAGTGGTCACATCTGTGCTATCTGATAGCTATCAGGTACACAGATAGCTATCCCTTTCTCTGGATCCCTGAGAGGGCTCCCAGTGGGTCATTTGTGGAGTCCCTGGATAAGGAATACTGGCCCAGGATTGTGGCTGAGAGAGCTTAGCACCAAGTCACAGGGATACTTTAGAGTCCACAGCCAAGACCAAGCTCTGCGGGCCTGCCTTGAGGCCATAGGCAGACATGTCTCCCAGTTGATCTCTTTTCAAACTGCAGGTAAGAGGTGTTGAAGTTGAGTTTTGGAGTTGTTTCAGGACCTGCTATAGAACTTAAATCAGCAAGACTGCCCTGGCGATTCATATGGACAATTTTTCCTTTGCATCCTGTGCAAACAGGCCTACTCTCAGACTGTAGTTGAGAGGAGCTAAAGCTGAATTTCAGGGCCACTTCAGGGTCAACTGGGACAGAGATTGGCAGATCTATGACTTGAGACATAAATGGGTGTGGCTTTTCCCAGTTCTCTCGAGAGGATGATTCTGGTAGCAGGATCAAAGCCAAATGTGCATGTAGCTAAGTCCACAGGGGGATGTAACAGTTTTCTGGTCTGGAGGAGGAAACTCACTTGATGATTCTACCACCTGGGCATGGGTCTGCCTTCTCAGAATGCCCCTCTTAGGTATTGTGGTCCTCTGGGCTTTCACAACTTCCTGTCTGAATACCAGGGCTCCCACAAAGGCACTTTAGTCCATGGATGTCTACAAAATTATTTTTGCTGTGGAAAGATATGAGTAGGGGACTTTCTCCTGCCCTCTTGCTAATGTCACTCCTCTCTATTATACTTTAATAAACAACACCCTCAAACCCTTTTCCACCAATTTTCATTTTCAGTCTTTCCCAGGCTATTCTTGCATAATTATTTTTCTGAATAAATTTTAAATTTGACTTATCTAGCTTCTAGAAAAAATGCATATTTTATTGTGATTCAGTCATATTTATAATTTAACATAAAAAACTAGGGACAATTGACATTCTATAAAGTTCAAATATTCCATACAAGAATACTTTGTTTCTTGCAGGCCAGGTTCAGCGGTTCCTGCCTGTAATCCCAGCACTTTGGGAGGCTGAGGAAGGAGGATTGCTTAAGCCCAGGCATTCAAGACCAGCCTAGGCAACATAGGGAGACTCTGTCTCTACAGAAAACTGTAATGATAATAAAGAAAGAAAAAAAAGAAAGAACATTTTCTTTCTTGCAAATGCTTTTCTTTTGTTCAACTATACTCTTGTTCCTTTCAAGAGCATTGTATTGACTTCCTTATTTGTTGTTTTATCCCCTCCACAGTGCCTATTATCTTTATACTTAGTTGATTTTTGTTTCTGTATGAGGAATTTTCTCCATTGTATCATTTAACTGGCTATTGTCTATGTATATAAATATCCTGCATTTCAGTGAAACCAAATTTTCTTCATATTAGTTGATTTTTTTTTTCCTGTAGGAGGAATTTTTTCCTTCATTGTATCATTTAACTGGTTATTTTCCGTGTACGTAAATATCCTGCATTTCAATGAAACCAAATTTTCTTCATCACAATCAACAATCCGTATCTGATTATAAATACACTTCTTCAGAGTTACAGTTTACCATGGCTCTTCCATATGATTGAATTCCATTTTTTTTCATTATACACATTTTTTTAAAATCCCAGCGAAAATTATTTGGCTTTTTCCAATTTTAATATATAGGTAGAAATGTATGTTGAAAAAGGCAATCTTCTGTGCAGTCTTTTGACCTCCTCTCGGTCACATAAGAATGGAACACTTTCCAACCAAGAGTGAAGAGGCTTCACACCCCGCGCCATACTTAACACCTTGTATATGAATCTCTTTTCTCGTTTTAGACTCAATGTATATGTCTTTGTTCTACTTTAGCATGCGAATTATATGGCACCTGGCCAACTACACTACTATGTCTGTCCCCTGTGGGGAGTGGACAGAGTCCTTCTGTTGCAGCACAAGAACAGTGTGCAGGCTAATTGCCCCGTGTCAGTTCCCAGGACCTGCTGGCCATGCGAGACCAATGCCTACTACTGAAGCTGATCTTCCTCTGTCTCTTTTCTTTGTGAGTAAAGTGTATTTACCCAGTGCTCGACTGCATTGTGTTTTCCTTGGCAACTCCAATACTCAGATGCAGTGGGGAGAAGTATTCCAACTTCTGCTTCTGATAACAGGCCACAGACACCACTTGTTTGACAATATACCATTGGATATGTTGAGGTAGAAGATTTTAAAGTCAATGAGAAGATTCTGAACAAAGTTCTTATTAGTATCTTTAATAAAGTTTTAAAGTTGATGTAGTGTATTAAACAGGAGTATTGGCTTGGATTCACTTTGTTAAGTAGAGAAAGGTAAAATGTATTCAAAAAATAAGGTGTTAAAATTTTACCAGCCAGAGAACATTGATATTTTGTGGTGATAGAAATACTTTCAAAACATATAACTTGGGCCATAATTTAAGAAATTATTATCTAAAAAGAAAACTTTTATTTTAGGTTCAGGAAAACGTGAGGTTTTGTTACATAGGTAAACTCAAGTCATGGGAGTTTGTTGTACAGATTATTTTATCAGTCAGATATTAAGCCCAGTACCCAATAGTTATCTTTTCTGCTCCTCTTCTTCCTCCTACCTTCCCCCTCAAATGGACCCCAGTGTCTCTCAATTCCTTCTTTGTGTTCATAAGTTCTCGTGATTTAGCTCCTACTTATAAGTGAGAACATATGGTATTTGGTTTTCTGTTCCTGTGTTGGTTTGCTAAGGATAATAGCCTGCAGCTCCATTCGTGTTCCTACAAAAGTCTTGTTCTTTTTTTATGGCTGCATAGTATTCTATGGTGTATATGTACCACATTTTCTTTACCCAATCCATCATTAATGGACATTTAGATTGATTCTGTGTCTTTTCTATTGTACATAGTGCTGCAATGAACATTAATATGCATGTGTCTTTATGGTAGAATGGTTTACATTCCTCTGGGTATATACCCAGTATAGGATTGCTGGGTCATCTGGTAGTTCTGCTTTTAGCTCTTCGAGGAACCACCATATGCTTTCCACAATGGTTGAACTAATTTACCCTCCTACTAACAGTGTATGAATGTTTCCTTTTCTCTGAAACCTCACCAGCATGTTATTTTTTGACACTTTAATAATAGCCATTCTGACTGTTGTAAGACGGTATCTCATTGTGGTTTTGATTTGCATTTCTCTAATGATCAGTGATATTGAGCTTTTTTTCATATGCTTATTGGCTGCATGTATGTCTTCTTTGAAGGTAGGTGTTCATGTCCCCTGCCTACCTTCTAATCAGGTTGTTTGTTTTTCTCTTGTAAATTTGTTTAAGTTCTTTATGGATTCTTGATATTAGACCTTTGTCAGAGGCATAGTCTGCAAATATTTTCTCCCATTCTGTAGGTTGTTCACTCTGTTGATAGTTTCTTTTGCTGTGAAACAAACTCTTTAGTTTAATTAGATCCCGTTTGTCAATTTTTGTTTCTGTTGCAATTGCTTTTTGCATCTTTGTCATGATGCAAAGACCTGGGCATCTTTGCCCATTCCTATGTCAAGAACGATATTCCCTAAATTGTCTTCCAGGGTTTTCAGAGTTTTGAATTTCACATTTAAGTCTTTAATCCATCTTGAGTTGATTTTTGTGTATGGTGTAAGGAAGGGGTCCAGCTCCAATCTTCTGCATATGGCTAGCTAGTTATCCCAGCACCATGTATTAAATAGAGAGTCTTTTCCCTATTGCTTGTTTTTGTCAGCTTTATCAAAGATCAGATTGTCATAGATATGTGGCCTTATTTCTGGGCTCTCTATTTCTGTTTCTTGGTCTATGTGCCTGTTTTTGTATCAGTGCTGTGCTGTTTTGGCTACAGTAGCCCTGTAGTATAATTTGAAGTCAAGTAACATGATGCCTCCAGCTTTGCTCTTTTTGCTTAGGATTACCTTGGCTATTTGGGCTCTTTTTTAGTTTCGTATACATTTTAAATTTTTTTTCTAGTTCTCTAAAGAATGTCATTGGTAGTTTGATAAGAATAGCATTGACTCTGTAAATTGCTTTGGGAAGTATGGCCATTTTAATGATATTCCTTCTTTCTATCCATGAGAATGAGATGCTTTTCCATTTTTTAAAAATTTTTTGTCTTCTCTGGTTTCTTTAAGCAGCATTCTATAATTCTCATTGTAAGATCTTTCACTTCCCTGGTTAGCTCTATTTATTAGCTAAATAAAATTCCTAGTTATTTTATTCTAGTTGTGGCAATTGTGAATGGGAGTGTTTTCTTGATTTGGCTCTCAGTTTGGCTATTGCTGCTATTGTTGGTGTATAGGAAGGCTAGTGATTTGTATGCATTGATTCTGTATGCTAAAACTTTACTGAAGTTGTTTATCAGCTGAAGAAGCTTTTGGGACAAGACTATGGGTTTTTCTAAATATAGAATCATGTCATCTGCAAGTAGAGACAGTTTGACTTTCTCTCTTCCTATTTGGAGGCCCTTTATTTCTTTCCCTTGCATGATTGCACTGGCCGGGACTGTGAATACTATATTGAATAGGAGTGATGAGAGAGGGAATCCTTGCCTTTTGCTGGTTTTCAAGGGGAATGCTTCCAGCTTTTGCCCATTCAGTATAATGTTGGCTGTGGGTTTGTCATAGAAGGTTTAAAAATAATTTTTAAAAAGATGATTCTATGGGGCCCTTTGGCTTTCTAGGCCTGACAATCATTAATGAAATTAAAGTAAAAATCCCTGGAAGAAATCAAACATTGCTTTTTTTGGATTGTTTAATGATTTTTGTTTTATCTACAAATGCATGTAGAAATTACTATTGATAAAAATGATATCTGTACAAACAACATATTTTTAATTACCTTTGCCTTTATTCAATGCGCTTTTGTCCCTATTCATTTAAAAATTGTATCCAAATTCATACATGTAAATTTAAAGAAGCTTAGTTGTCCTTATAGGAATATCACCTGTGAATAATTCCTCATATTACATGACATCTGCAGAGTTCACTATGCACTTTTGCTTACAATGCCTACTGCCTCAAGTTCTCTGTAGCTTCATTAATGTATCTGTTTATTAGTCATGTTTACAACTGAATTTCCACAGGTAGAACTGGACTCTGTGTTGTACTAGTGACTTGATAAAAGAAGTAGGGCAGAGAAATGAGAAAAATATCCAAACACATTAAAATATACAAATGAGAAAAGTATACAAACACATTAAAAAAGATATTTAAATACATCTGTAAAAATATATTACTATACATAAATATATATCAGTACAATAAAACTATGAAAAAAGTTAATATTTGCTTTTTTAGAATTAAAGGGTATATGTCTTATAGACTTAAGAGATTTTTGAAACACAATTCTGGCTATGAAGGATGTCTAAATTTAGCACCCAATCCATATATAAGATATGCTTAATTTGTACATGTAAACTCGACTTTGGAAGGGAAAGAAGTTGACTAGTAAAGAGGAGATGCAATAGGAGATAGCACTCTCTCTTCAGACAGACTCTTAATCTTCCCTGGTGGTCCTTGCTTTAGGAACTGCACTTAACTATAGATGATGAAGTTCACTGGACTGTAGTAAATAATTCTATTCAGCCCATACATACCCTTTAGGGAGAGGGGGGAAGATAGTTTAGCTGAAGGGTGCCTCTGCTCATTTATTCCTCCATAGTCACTACTTGATAAATGGGGCTAATCCTCTACAGAAATGTTCCAATCACCTTTGTAATTACTTACTATATGGAAACACAGTGAATGTGGCCCTAATTATAGTGCTATAAGATATGAAGTCTGAAATGCATTGTTATCTATATAAAATGGAAAGACATTGTGTATTCATAAAATCGAAGATTATATTTAGTGTGAACTGGTTTTGAAGGTCATAAGCAAACTTGCAAATTAAAAGTGACTGATAAGACCTACTCTCACGTTTCCCTTTCTATATAATAGAGTAAATAGTAAGATTTAAAAGTCATATTTCCAGGGTTAGAATTTGAAATCTGTTAAATTTGACTATGCTGAAATTCTTAGTCACATGAAAAATTTTAAATTGGGTTATTATCGTTAGCATTTTCTCCCTTAAACAGTCTACATGATTCAGTGTATCAGAGACAATGGAGACGCTCTAAATTAAGGTGAATTAATAATTCTGATTTAGAGCAGAGGCAATTTTAGCCTGGCTAATTTTTCATATCTGCTCAATTAACCTCACAGTGCTTTAGAACAAAAGGCAGCGTGATGAGTATCATTTAAATTAAACAAATGTCATTTATCTGTCAAGGTACTGAATTATATCAGCCACTCCAAGCCAAAACCACAGTATCAAATGGAGTGGACAAGCAGTGGGCCACTGGGATTTAATTCTCCAGCATTTGAGAAATCATGCGTAGCATCATATGTGAGTCTTCCTATTTAATGAGCTCTTCGAGATCATCTAGAAAAGCAAGACTAGGTTATCTACCCAGTAGCATTTGTAAAATACCCAGTTAATATTCCATTGTGACCCTTGTCACCAGGGAGAGGCACTTTCTTCTGAGAGCGATGTCAATGATTTCTAATTAAACATTATACCTTTCATTTTACATTCAAGGCATTTATTTTCAGAAATTGGAAAACAGATACCATTACGGGGTTGCCTGAGTATCTTTCTATTTAGCAGCTACAGTCACCAATGATGCTTTCCCAATAAAGCATTTCTGTTCCAAACAGATACAAAATTTGAAAAGAAATTAATTGAATATCACAGTTTACTAGAAAAGAGAATTAATTACTCCTACTCAGCATTCACACTCTTCATATGGACAGGCATTATACAGTTTAAAATCATTATCTATGTTTTGATAGTCAATAGTTTATTTATTATAGTCTGGTCTCTTTTTCAGTAATTTTTTAAAAGTCTGTCAAACAGAATTTGGAATAAAGTTTCACTCAGTAATCATTTTGTAGATACCCAGCTATATTTTGAATTTTAACACGAAATATCAAAATGCATTTTGTCACAGAGCCATTTTTATCTCTGTTCAATAATATGACATTTTCTTCAAAAAACCTCTATTAAACTTGTGAGACCACACAGCCAGCCTATGAGAAAGGCTGACTAAGATCTAGATGTGTGTAGTAAACATGACTAATGAACATGATGAGGCAGGAAGGCAGAGGCCCTTACTGAACAAGACCTAGCAGCTTCCCGAGTTTGGTTTAAGCTAGGAGGTAAGACATCAGAAGAGAAGGTTGATTATCTGTTTCTCAACACTGCTCCCTAATACGTCCTACAGAATCAAGTTCAACCCCAGTAATCAAGATTCTACAAACTAAAATGTACTTCTCTAAATTTCTGTGAAATGTTGACTGCCATTTAAAAAGGCATCACAAATTGAAGATAACAGTTATTCTGCTGCTGATGAACATAAGCATTAATCATAGAATTTCAACTGGTTTTTACTGCAGTGTTTGGGGCTCTGGGTACTGGAAGCACCAGGAGCACCAGCCATGACCTCCCAATATCAGAAAAAGTGGTAATTTTAGAGAATTCGGGAACTGACTTACCACTTTGGATAGCAGCAATATTTCAAGATAGTATCAAGTTAGGAAAGGAGAAATGGAGAATTTCATCTCTGTACATTACAGATTGAGTTCTCTTAGCATATCTCGGATAATCACTCATAGGTGATTCCAGAAACATTGGGGATGAACTTGCACAGGACTACAATCTCCAAGGGATCACTGGGGACAGAGCTAGAAAACTTTAGAGCTGTGCGTGGTACTCTTGTGCGACTTCTTCAAAGAGTACGAAGTGAGAAATGGCAGTTTGTCCAGAAAATTTCTGTTTTCATTTATTTATTTGTATAAGGTAGCACATAAAGACTACAATTATTTTTTAAGACTGTTTAGTATCTTATTAAAATGTCAAGTGCTGAGTCTAATCTCTTATAATCAATACTTCACTAAAAATTTGAGCAACACTGAATATATTAAAGATATTCAAGTGTATGTTTTTCAAATTTCTACTAATATATACTAGTATCAGCTTTCCCCACTCAACACTGGAAATAAATGGAGAAACATTACAAATTTAAATAAGCTAGGTTTTTCACAATTACTAAAAACCACAATTATTTTTACTACGTTTGTATATAATCATTTTTAAATTATTTTTTCACTTTGGATTTATAGGGCACAATTACATAATTTGAATTAGATATTTACTTAGGAATAGATTTAAATGTTCATGTTATTCAGAGAAACAGTTATATAAATATTAGAATACTAGGGACAACAAAAGATAAACCATCTCAAAATAATGGGTCTTCATCTATTTATATAGCTCAGAGTATTATTTCCAAATGACACTCATTACATAAATATATTATCCTGAAAGGATGGCTTATTCTATATTGCATATAAATTTCAGGAAAATCGAATAGGAAATAACTCAAATTTGATAGGGTAGGACAGTGGGAGTTATAGCAAGAAAACACAAGAATTACCTAGGTAAGTGAGTTCTTGCCGGATTATCAGGCAAAAAAAACATGAGACTAGAATAAGGGGAAATTTAAAAAAATGAGTAGAGGTATTAGAGTTATAAATTACAAAAATGAATTAAAATCTTGCACACAATGGCTAATACATTTTATTTCTTATGCCAGTCTTGATTTTTATTTTTTATATGAGAAATATCTAATGCTGTATTCAGATCAAATGGGAAAACATACTGGAATCAGTTATTGGTGTGTTTCATTGATAAGAGAGATAGTTGGTAGAGCAGTAGGACTGCATGTTTGACCTCCTTGGTATCGATATTCTTCTGTAAGAAAAACTCAAAACATATCAGGAATTCTATAATTCCATTTCTCAATAATAATACTTTTTTTTTTTTTTTTTTTTTTTTTTTAGATGGAATCTTGCTCTTTCGCCAAGTTGGAGTGCAGTGGCATGGTCTCGGTTCACAATAATACTTTCTATTATACATCTCAGTTCTATCATAGGTTTGGTTCTGCAAGATCTGGCATTTATTTAGATACATTTAGACTCTCCTCTTGTTCCCAGACACATAACAGTAATAGACAGAAAAGAAAAAAAAAAAAACAGATGAACCGATGAGAGAAGGAAATAATCAGGCTTATAAAATAGTCGTATCTCTGTGAACTAAATGGGATAGAAATGCAAAGTGGTGAGTTCTGAAGTGAGCTGAACTATAAGCAAGTTGGCCTTCATGTTGTTTAGAAGCAAGTGGACAGATCCAGCATGAACTTCCTCAGAGTATTAGATGTAGAAGTTGCTTTATGCAAGGCAAGGGCTCAGAGTCAAGTTGACACTTGAAACAAAGATTGAGACTGGTCTCAAGGGTTCAGTAGAGAAGGCTGAAGAAATCTATTGCAAACCTTTACCTGGGGCTATTCTTAAGTGAAGCTGCTGGCTTACAGAGGCAGGAGGAAAGGTAGTCTCATGACAGGAACTCAACACCCCATTTATTAAATCAGTGATGGAGTTTAAAACATTTTGCAATATCATTGCACTAGAGGAGCACTAATCTGTCAATAACAGGCCTGGTGAGGAATTTGGAGTCTAAAAAGATGTGAATAATTGAAAAACCAACAAAAGGTATGTAAAGTCGAGACAAAATAAAAGAGAGAAATATAAGCCTGCAAACAAAAATTCAAACAGAAGAAGATAGCTAATGTTCTGGGAGACAGAAAATGAAACTAATGCTCACTAGATTAATTTATTCAGATTAAATGAATATATTAGAACTTTTGATAAAGGTTTTGAAGACATGTTATTTAAGGAACACAGAGATTACAGAATACATGTTAGTGGTATTATAAAATGAGAACAGGCAGAAACAGGACAAGAAGAAGTGAAAATGTAGAAGGGAGGGAGATATGTAAAGGGAATAAAAGGGAGCTCTTCAGACTGAAATGAAAGGACACTAAACAGTAATTCAAATCTACATGAAGAAATAAAGAAATTCAAAAAACATAGCTACAGAGATAAATACAGGTATTCATAGTAATGTAGTCTAGTTTTACTACTCTTTATTCCCTAAAGAACAAATGCATAAAACAATAAGTATAAATGAATGGTGATGGACACAAAATGTATAAACAGGTAACTTGTGACAATAATTAAATAAAGAGATAGTAGAGCTATATAGGAGCAAAGTTTTGTACACTATTGAAAGTAAGTTGGTATTTATTTGAGCTAAATTGTTATAAATTAATACATTAATTATAATGCTTAGGCAATGACTAAGAAAATAACTAAAAATTATATAGTTTAACAAATGAGAAAAGGAATTGAAATGGTACAATAGAAAATATCTACCTAATAAAAAGGAAGACAGTAATGGAGAAATTGAGCAACAAAAAGACATGTAAAATGAATAGCAAAATGGCAGAAGTAATTCCTTTCTTACCAGTAATTACATTACAACAAATGGATTAAATGCTCCAACTTAAAGGCAGAGACTGGAAGAACGGCTTTTAAAAAATGATCCAACTATATATTGTCTATAAGAGACTCACTTTAGATCCAAAAACCCAAATAATTTAAAATTGAAAGGAGGAAAAATATATCCCATACAAACAGTAACCAAAAAACAGCGGTATGGGCTATACTAATGTTAGATAAAATATATTTAAATACAAACATTACTATAAGAGACAAAGAAGGACATTATATTCATACCCCCTTATCATGGAGATATGTTCCGATATCCCCAGTGGATTCCTGAAACCACTGATACTACCTATACATAGAGCAGAAATCATTTTTATCTTCTCCACAGTTTTACAGATATAACATTCATTTTTACTGTAGATCTTAGAAACCTTAGCATACAATTTTTTGTTATTAAATGTAGTACTTTCACCTTTACACTTAAAAGAAGCACTTTACAGCTTCTCTTTGGCATAACTGAATTGCTGGCATCACTACCTTAGTGCTTTGGGGCATTATTAAGTAAAATAGGAGTTACTTCAACACAAGCACTGAGATACAGTAACCATGGATCTGATACACAGCTACCAAGTGAATAACAGGCAGGTGATGTATACAGTGTGGATACACTCAACAGAGGGGTGGTTCCCATCCTAAGTGGGACAAATCTTATGATGACACAAGATTTCTTCACGCTACTCAGAATGCTGTCCCATATGAATTACTTATTTCTGAAATTTTGTATTTAATAATTTTGGGTCACTATTGACCACAACTGAAATCACAAAAGGCAAAAATTTTGGATAAGGAAAGATTACTGTAGGTAACAATAAAAAGGTCAATTCATCAAGAAGATATGACAATTATGTTACATTTATGCACCTAATAAGCCTCAAATATATGAAGCAAAACCAGACAGAATTGAAGGGAGGAATAGATAGCTCAATAATAATAGTTGGAGACTTCGGCACCTAACTTTCAATAATGGGTATAACAATCACGAAAAAAAAAAGAGAGAGAGAGAGAAACAAGTGCATAGAAGACTTGAACAATACTATAAACCAATTAGATCCAACAAACATATAGAGAATGCCCCACTCAACAGCAAAATACATATTTGTTCTCAAGTGCACATTGAATATTCTTCAGGATAAAATATTTTAGGATGCAAAAATCTCAAATTTTTAAAAACTGAATCATATAAAATATCTTTGTCAATCACAGTAAAATGAAATTAAAAATCAATAGCAGAAGGAACTATTACAAAAATGTGGAAATTAAACAACACAGTCTTAAAGAATGGATCAAATGATAAATTATAAAATTGAGAAATACTTTGAGCTGAATTAAAATATTAATTAATATTATAAATATTATTATTGTTTAATAAAATTGATATTATAATTAATATATTATATTAATATCATTTGATGATGTTGATATTATTAATATATTATATAATAAATAATATTATTAATAATGATAATATTAATTAATATTGATATTAATAACCTGTGAAAATAGTAATCAGAGGAAAATCCTTAGTGCATTTGAACTGCAATAACAAAACACCATAAACTGGGTGACTTTATAAATTATAAAATTTATTTCTTACAGTTCTGAAGGCTGGGAACTCCAAGATCAAGACACTGGTAGATTCAGTGTCTAGTGAGGGCTCACTCTGTGTTTCATAGATGGCATCTTCCAGCTGTGTCATCACATGCTAAAAAGGGGCAAAGTAACTCTCTGGGGGCCTACTTATAAAAGAACTGATCCCATTCATGAGGTTGGCTCCACCTTCATGACCTAATCATTTTCCAAAGGCCTTACCTTCTAACACCGTCACTTTGTTGATTAGGTTTCAACACATGAATTTTGAGGAAACACACCTTTCAGGCCACTGCAGAAATTTATAGCTATAAATGCCACATTAAAAAAGAAGGAAGGTCTTAAATTAACCTAACTTTACACCTCAACAAGCCAGAAAAAGAAAAGCAGACAAAATCAAAATCCAGTAGAAAAAAATAATAGTGATTAGAGATCAAATAGTGAAGAGAAAAATAAAAGGAATAAACAAAACCAAAATTGGCTATTTGAAAAGATTTAAAAAATCGACAAACTTTTAACTAGTGTTAACTAGAGAAAAAAAAAGACTCAAACTACTAAAATCAGGAACGGACATGAGGATACTACTACCACTATTATTGAAATTAAAGAGGATTATAAGAGAATAATGATATGAACAATTGTACACCAACAAATTGCATAACCTAGATGAAATGGATAAATTTCTTAGAAACAGAATCTATCAAAATGATTCAAGAAGAAATATGAAACTGAATAACCCTAGAACAGATAAAGAGATTGATTAAATAAGCAGAAAACTTTCAACAAAAAAGAGCCCAGGGTCAAATTATTTAACTGTCAAATACTACCAAATACTTAAAGAAAAATTGACACCAATGTTTCTCAAACTCTTCTGAGAAATGGAAGTGAACATTTCCTAATTTGTTCTATGAAGCCAGTATTAACCTACCACCAAAGCCAAAGGTATTACAAGAAAACTGCAGATCAATACTATTCATGAATAAATACAAAAATCTTCAACAAACTGAATCCAAAACATATTAAAAGATTTATACAGCACAACCAAGTAGGGCTTATGCCAAGTATACAGGTGGGTCAACACAGGAAAATTATTATATCTAATATGCTACATGAATAGAATGAAGAAAAATATCAGATCATCATAATCGATATGAAAGGCATTTGGCTTTTTAATTAAATATTCAAGATTTGAAATAATATAATTATTATTTGTATTTCTTGAAAAGATCTCCAGAGGAAGAAAAACTATAGCAAACATACTAATAAGTAAGCAACGCCTCTCATTTGCTGAAAGACTAGGACTACATCAAATGGGGCATTGTGATTCTAAAAACAAATGTGAGTGTTGTAAATCCAGACAGTAAGAATCTCAATGTTGTAAGTTGAAAGTGTAGAGAAAGATTGAGAAGGTAAAAATTAGTTTAGCATGGTTATATATGCATAATTTATACTTTGAGGTCAAATATTATCTTAAACTGATAATTAAAGTGAAAAAGTGTAATCAATTAAAATAGCATGGTAGCAGGGAAGGAACTTAAGAAGTAGAGGTAGGGAGGAAAACACTATTTTTATTAATGTTTCTAGAGAATAGTCTACAAATATAGTCCAAAAATATAAGGTGTCATATCATATTGTGGCTATAAAGTTAGCTTCAAAATACAGTACATATACACCATGGAATACTATGCAGCCATCAAAAAGAATGAAATCATGTCTTTTACAGGGACATGGATGGAGCTGGAGACTATTATCCTTTGGAAACTAATGCAGAAACAAAAAAACACATAAGTGGGAGAAAAATGATGACAACACATGGACACATAGAGAACAACACACACTGGGGCCTTTTGGGTGGTGCAGGGTGGGATGAGGAAGAGGATCGGGAAAAATAACTAATGAGTACTAGGCTTAATACCTGGGTGATGCAATACTCTGTACAACAAAACATCATAGCACAAGTTTAGCTATATAGGAAACATGCACATGTACCCCTGAGATTAAAATAAAAGTTAAAAAATAAAAAATAAAAAACATAAAACTGTTTATGTCCCCTTTTCTCAGTGGACTATATAAAGTTGTTAAAAAGTGTTAGATACCTCGGAGGAGCCAAGATGGCCGAATAGGAACAGCTCCGGTCTACAGCTCCCAGCGCCAGCGACGCAGAAGACGGGTGATTTCTGCATTTCCATCTGAGGTACCGTGTTCATCTCACCAGGGAGTGCCAGACAGTGGGCGCAGGTCAGTGGGTGAGTGCACCGTGCGCCAGCCGAAGCAGGGGCGAGGAATTGCCTCACTCGGGAAGTGCAAGGGGTCAGGGAGTTCCCTTTCCAGGGGTGACAGAGGGCACCTGGAAAATCGGGCCACTCCCACCCGAATACTGTGCTTTTCCGACGGGCTTAGGAAACGGTGCTCCAGGAGAGTATAGTCCGCACCTGGCTCAGAGGGTCCTAAGCCCACGGAGTCTTGCTGATTGCTAGCACAGCAGTCTGAGATCAAACAGCAAGTCGGCAGCGAGGCTGGGGGAGGGGCGCCCGCCATTGCCCAGGCTCGCTTAGGTAAACAAAGCAGCCTGGAAGCTTCAACTGGGTGGAGCCCACCACAGCTCAAGGAGGCCTGCCTGCCTCTGTAGGCTCCACCTCTGGGGGCAGGGCACAGACAAACAAAAAGACAGCAGTAACCTCTGCAGACTTAAATGTCCCTGTCTGACAGCTTTGAGGAGAGCAGTGGTTCTCCCAGCACGCAACTGGAGATCTGAGAACGGGCTGACTGCCTCCTCAAGTGGGTGCCTGACCCCTGACCCCCGAGCAGCCTAACTGGGAGGCAGCCCCCAGCAGGGGCAGACTGACACCTCACACGGCCTGCCAGGTACTCCAACAGACCTGCAGCTGAGGGTCCTGTCTGTTAGAAGGAAAACTAACAGAAAGGACATCCACACCAAAAACCCATCTGTACATCACCATCATCAAAGACCAAAAGTAGATAAAACCACAAAGATGGGGAAAAAACAGAGCAGAAAAACTGGAAACTCTAAAAACCAGAGTACCTCTCCTCCTCCAAAGGAACGCAGTTCCTCACCAGCAACGCAACAAAGCTGGACGGAGAATGACTTTGACGAGCTGAGAGAAGAAGGCTTCAGACGATCAAATTACTCCGAGCTACGGGAGGATATTCAAACCAAAGGCAAAGGAGTTGAAAACTTTGAAAAAAATTTAGAAGAATGTATAACTAGAATAACCAATACAGAGAAGTGCTTAAAGGAGCTGATGGAGCTGAAAACCAAGGCTCGAGAAATACGTGAAGAATGCAGAAGCCTCAGGAGCTGATGCGATCAAATGGAAGAAAGGGTATCAGCCCTGGAAGATGAAATGAATGAAATGAAGCGAGAAGGGAAGTTTAGAGAAAAAAGAATAAAAAGAAACGAGCAAAGCCTCCAAGAAATGTGGGACTATGTGAAAAGACCAAATCTACGTCTGATTGGTGTACCTGAAAGTGACGGGGAGAATGGAAACAAGTTGGAAAACACTCTGCAGGATATTATCCAGGAGAACTTCCCCAATCTAGCAAGGCAGGCCAACATTCAGATTCAGGAAATACAGAGAACGCCACAAAGATACTCCTCGAGAAGAGCAACTCCAAGACACATAATTGTCAGATTCACCAAAGTTGAAATGAAGGAAAAAATGTTAAGGGCAGCCAGAGAGAAAGGTCGGGTTACCATCAAAGGGAAGCCCATCAGACTAACAGCGGATCTCTCGGCAGAAACCCTACAAGCCAGAAGAGAGTGGGGGCCAATATTCAACATTCTTCAAGAAAAGAATTTTCAACCCAGAATTTCATATCCTGCCAAACTAAGCTTCATAAGTGAAGGAGAAATAAAATACTTTACAGACAAGCAAATGCTGAGAGATTTTGTCACCACCAGGCCTGCCCTAAAAGAGCTCCTGAAGGAAGCACTAAACATGGAAAGGCACAACCGGTACCAGCCACTGCAAAATCATACCGAAATGTAAAGACCATCGAGACTAGGAAGAGACTGCATCAACTAACGAGCAAAATAACCAGCTAACATCATAATGACAGGATCAGATTCACACATAACAATATTAACTTTAAATGTAAATGGACTAAATGTTCCAATTAAAAGACACAGACTGGCAAATTGGATAAAGACTCAAGACCCATCAGTGTGCTGTATTCAGGAAAACCATCTCACGTGCAGAGACACACATAGGCTCAAAATAAAAGGATGGAGGAAGATCTACCAAGCAAATGGAAAACAAAAAAAGGCAGGGGTTGCAATCCTAGTCTCTGAGAAAACAGACTTTAAACCAACAAAGATCAAAAGAGACAAAGAAGGCCATTACATAATGGTAAAGGGATTAATTCAACAAGAAGAGCTAACTATCCTAAATATATATGCACCCAATACAGGAGCACCCAGATTCATAAAGCAAGTCGTGAGTGACCTACAAAGAGACTTAGACTCCCATACATTAATAATGGGAGACTTTAACACCCCACTGTCAACATTAGACAGATCAATGAAACAGAAAATCAAGAAGGATACCCAGGAATTGAACTCAGCTCTGCACCAAGCAGACCTAATAGACATCTACAGAACTCTCCACCCCAAATCAACAGAATATACATTTTTTTCAGCACCACACCACACCTATTCCAAAATTGACCATATACTTGGAAGTAAAGCTCTCCTCAATAAATGTAAAAGAACAGAAATTATAACAAACTCTCTCTCAGATCACAGTGCAATCAAGCTAGAACTCAGGATTAAGAATCTCACTCAAAACCGCTCAACTACATGGAAACTGAACAACCTGCTCCTGAATGACTACTGGGTACATAACGAAATGAAGGCAGAAATAAAGATGTTCTTTGAAACCAAGAAGAACCAAGACACAACATACCAGAATCTCTGGGATGCATTCAAAGCAGTGTGTAGAGGGAAATTTATAGCACTAAATGCCCACAAGAGAAAGCAGGAAAGATCCAAAATTGACACCCTAACATCACAATTAAAAGAACTAGAAAAGCAAGAGCAAACACATTCAAAAGCTAGCAGAAGGCAAGAAATAACTAAAATCAGAGCAGAACTGAAGGAAATAGAGACACAAAAAACCCTTCAAAAAATAAATGAATCCAGGAGCTGGTTTTTTGAAAGGATCAACAAAATTGGTAGACCGCTAGCAAGATTAATAAAGAAAAAAAGAGAGAAGAATCAAATAGATGCAATAAAAAATGATAAAGGGGATATCACCACCAATCCCACAGAAATACAGACTACCATCAGAGAATATTAAAAACACCTCTACGCAAGTAAACTAGAAAATTTAGAAGAAATGGATAAATTCCTCAACACATACACCCTCCCAAGACTAAACCAGGAAGAAGTTGAATCTCTGAATAGACCAATAACAGGAGCTGAAATTGTGGCAATAATCAATAGCTTACCAACCAAAAAAAGTCCAGGACCAGATGGGTTCACAGCCGAATTCTACCAGAGGTACAAGGAGGAGCTGGTACCATTCCTTCTGAAACTATTCCAATCAATAGAAAAAGAGGGAATCCTCCCTAACTCATTTTATGAGGCCAGCATCATCCTGATACCAAAGCCTGGCAGAGACACAACAAAAAAAGAGAATTTTAGACCAATATCCTTGATGAACATTGATGCAAAAATCCTCAATAAAATACTGGCAAACAGAATCCAGCAGCACATCAAAAAGCTTATCCACCATGATCAAGTGGGCTTCATCCCTGGGATGCAAGGCTGGTTCAATATATGCAAATCAATAAATGTAATCCAGCATATAAACAGAACCAAAGTCAAAAACCACATGATTATCTCAATAGATGCAGAAAAGGCCTTTGACAAAATTCAACAACCCTTCATGCTAAAAACTCTCAATAAATTAGGTATTGATGGGTTGTATCTCAAAATAATAAGAGCTATTTATGAGAAACCCACAGCCAATATCATACTGAATGGGCAAAAACTGGAAGCATTCCCTTTGAAAACTGGCACAAGACAGGGATGCCCTCTCTCACCACTTCTATTCAACATAGTGTTGGAAGTTCTGGCCAGGGCAATTAGGCAAGAGAAGGAAATCAAGGGTATTCCATTAGGAAAAGAGGAAGTCAAATTGTCCCTGTTTGCAGATGACATGATTATATATCTAGAAAACCCCATTGTCTCAGCCCAAAATCTCCTTAAGCTGATAAGCAACTTCAGCAAAGTCTCAGGATACAAAATCAATGTGCAAAAATCACAAGCATTCTTATACATCAATAACAGACAAACAGAGAGCCAAATCATGAGTGAACTCCCATTCACAATTGCTTCAAAGAGAATAAAATACCTAGGAATCCAACTTACAAGGGATGTGAAGGACCTCTTCAAGGAGAACTACAAACCACTGCTCAAGGAAATAAAAGAGGATACAAACAAATGGAAGAACATTCCATGCTCATGGGTAGGAAGAATCAATATCATGAAAATGGCCATCCTTCCCAAGGTAATTTACAGATTCAATGCCATCCCCATCAAGTTATCAATGACTTTCTTCACAGAATTGGAAAAAACTACTTTAAATTTCATATGGAACCAAAAAAGAGCCCGCATCGCCAAGTCAATCCTAAGCCAAAAGAACAAAGCTGGAGGCATCACGCTACCTGACTTCAAACTATACTACAAGGCTACAGTAACCAAAACAGCATGGTACTGGTACCAAAACAGAGATATAGATCAATGGAACAGAACAGAGCCGTCAGAAATAATGCCACATATCTACAAGTATCTGATCTTTGACAAACCTGACAAAAACAAGAAATGGGGAAAGGATTCCCTATTTAATAAATGGTGCTGGGAAAACTGGCTAGCCATATGTAGAAAGCTGAAACTGGATCCCTTCCTTACACCTTATACAAAAATCAATTCAAGATGGATTAAAGACTTAAATGTTAGACCTAAAACCATAAAAACCCTAGAAGAAAACCTAGGCAATACCATTCAGGACATAGGCATGGGCAAGGACTTCATGTCTAAAACACCAAAAGCAATAGCAACAAAAGCCAAAATTGACAAATGGGATCTAATTAAACTAAAGAGCTTCTGCACAGCAAAGGAAACTACCATCAGAGTGAACAGGCAACCTACAAAATGGGAGAAAATTTTCTCAACCTACTCATCTGACAAAGGGCTAATATCCAGAATCTACAATGAACTCCAACAAATTTACAAGAAAAAAACAAACAACCCCATCAAAAAGTGGGCAAAGGACATGAACAGACACTTCTCAAAAGAAGACATTTATGCAGCCAAAAAACACATGAGAAAATGCTCACCATCACTGGCCATCAGAGAAATGCAAATCAAAACCACAATGAGATACCATCTCACACCAGTTAGAATGGCAATCATTAAAAAGTCAGGAAACAACAGGTGTTGGAGAGGATGTGGAGAAATAGGAACACTTTTACACTGTTGGTGGGACTGTAAACTAGTTCAACCCTTGTGGAAGTCAGTGTGGCGATTCCTCAGGGATCTAGAACTAGAAATTCCATTTGACCCAGCCATCCCATTACTGGGTATATACCCAAAGGACTATAAATCATGCTGCTATAAAGACACATGCACACGTATGTTTATTGCGGCATTATTCACAATAGCAAAGACTTGGAACCAACCCAAATGTCCAACAATGATAGACTGGATTAAGAAAGTGTGGCACATATACACCATGGAATACTATGCAGCCATAAAAAATGATGAATTCACGTCCTTTGTAGGGACATGGATGAAATTGGAAATCATCATTCTCAGTAAACTATCGCAAGAACAAAAAACCAAACACCGCATGTTCTCACTCATAGGTGGGAATTGAACAATGAGAACACATGGACACAGGAAGGGGAACATCACACTTCGGGGACTGTTGTGGGGTGGGGGGAGGGGGGAGGGATAGCATTGGGAGATATACCTAATGCTAGATGACGAGTTGGTGGGTGCAGCGCACCAGCATGGCACTTGTATACATATGTAACTTACCTGCACGTTGCGCACATGTACCATAGAGCCTAAAGTATAATAATAATAATAATAATAATAATAATAATAAAAAGAAAAAAAAAGTGTTAGATACCTCTACATATACAGGTGTTAAAGAACTTCTAGATCAAGGATCAGCAATTTTTTTTTTTCTGTACAATACCAGATAGTAAATATTTTAGCCTTTGGAGGTCATAAGGTCTCTGTTGCAACTATTCGGTTTTGGTGTTATAGCATGAAAGCAGACATAAACAAGACAGCAATAAATGAGTGTGGCTTTATTCTCGTAAAACGAAAGATGGGCTAGATTTGATCTGTGAGCTGCAGTTTGCCAAACTCTGTTACAGCTAAAATGGTAAGAGAAACAATCAAGATACAAAATAGTGTGTATAAATATGATGTCATTTATATAGAGAACAATATGTATATACTTATCTATGTATTAAATAAAGCTGTAAACACAAACAAAAGACTAGTAACAGTGATTTCCTCTAGAGAGGGTAACAGAGCTCAGGACAGGCTGAAAAGACAGCATACATTTTACTGAATACCAACATGCACGTTTTGAATTTTATATGATGTTCATGCATACCTAGTCTAAAACAATAGCAAATAAAATATTTTTTAAATAAAATAGAAATATATAAAATAAAAAAAAATTAATATAGAGTATTAACAAAGCCAAAAGTAGATTTTGAGAAACTGATAAAATAAACACATTTCTGTAGGATAGATGTTAAACAAAAGTAGTAGAAACAGGCCTCAACAAAATTTGCAATGTTTTTATTCATTAAAGACATCTTAAGCAAATTAATTCTCGTGACAGGTGCACACATTCCATGTAATTAGCAGGGATGCCTGATGAAACTCGTAAAGTGAATTAGCCATAAAAGTTACCGCGAACTTTTCTAACTAGAGCCATTTTGCATATTCCATTATTTATCCATAGAATCAGTCTCATTATGTATTTGTATGCCACTATGCCAAGGGACAACATGAATAATTTTGAATTTAATGTTAGTTTATGCTATGAATGTTAGTGAAAGTTTTTTTGTGTATGTTTTGTTTTGTTGTCACGGTAGGGTACATCACTAAGAAGCATTGATGTAATCTATCAGGAAATGGCGTAAAAAAGTAGACAACATTTTCCACACATTTTTCAATCCAAATGAAAAAAAAAATCCAGTACTAAAATGCAGGTTCCTTTATATTTTATTGGCTCTTTTACTATTAAAGTAATGCAAATAAGATATTCGGCAATAGTATTTTAGCCAAATATGGTTATTATCTTTACTTATATAAGAAGTGGTAACACAGGCAGATTTATCTTATTTCTTTCTTTCTTTTATACAGTACATTAGAGTACCCTTTATAGTCTCATTTAATTCATCCTCAAAACAACATTTGAAGATGGTCACACATTTTAAAGTTGCACATTTTACAGATGAAAGGTGGTTACTCAAATTATGCATCATGTTATTGCTACAATTTTGGTAGGGAGATTTTAGGCCCTTGATGGTAGAAGTAATTAAAAGCCTTCTGTGGGCAATTCACTTTGAGATAGACTGCAAAAACAGCAATGACCAAGATAAATTCCCCTGCCACATCAAAGTGAATCTGTCTCTCTCTCTAATTATTGTACGAGTTCCACTTAATCATTAGAAAAACAATCTTGCACGCTGAAGTTGTAAAAACCTTCTATTCCACAGTGAGATCAAAGGCCAAGCCACTTTGATCCCTTCACACCACCATGTGTTCCTAGGGACTGCTGAAACTTGACCCAGCTTAATCAACTGTGGCCACCACTTCTGCGCTGGCCCTCTTCATCCCCTCCCCATTCATGATACGATCTGCATTTTAAGATAAGAATTATAGAAGTCATTTCTCTCCAGTGGTGGGGAAAGCTCTGGAGGTCCTCCCTATTTCTCCCTATATGTCCATCCATGTATCTTGTATTTCCCCCTTTTTAAAATAAGAAAATCCATTCTGAAATTAGATGACATTATTATAAAGTTAGGTGGACCATGTGCTAATCATAGTTTGTCAATCTCATTTTTCTCTTTTCTTGGTACTACTAAAATATCTGGACAAAATACCCGCACGTAAATACTGATTGAATGCTACATGTTTTGGTTTTCAGATTGCAAACCACAAATAAGAAACTCATGTATCATTTTGTAAAGTCAAAGTCATCTTCAACAGAAAGTTTTTTTAAATGAAAGCAGTTGATACTATCAGTCTGTTACTAATTAATATGAAGCATTGATTGAAATGCTTTATTTTGGAAAATCACTTAACAATAGTATTTTTAACCTTGAAACAATATTTTATCACATTGATAATACAAGCCTAAATTAAATTGAATAGTATCTTGCATTAAATCTATAGATTGCTTTGGGTAGTATTGACATTTTAACAATATTGACACTTCCAATTCGTGAACATAAAATATTTTTCCTTTGTGTGTGTGTGTGTGTGTGTGTTCTCTTCAGTTTCTTTCATCAGTGTTTTGTACTTTTCACTATAGAGAGCTTACACTTCTTTGGTATAATTCCTAGTTATTGAATTTCATGTGTGCCTATTGTAAATAGGATTATTATTCATTTCTTTTTCATATTGTTCACTGTTGTCATATAAAAACGTTACTGATTTTTGTGTGTCGATTTTGCATCCTGCAACTTCACTGAATTTGTTCATCAGTTCTAATAGTTTTATTGTGCAGTCCTTAGGTTTTTCCAGATATAAGATTATATCATCTGCAAACAAGAATAACTTGACTTCTTCATTACTAATTTGGATGCCCTTTATATCCTTCTGAGGCCTGATTGCTCTAGCTAGGACTTCCAGTACTATGTTGAATAACAGTGGTGAGTGGGCATTCTTGTTGTATTACCAATCTTAAAGGTAAGGTTTTCATTTTGTCCCCATTCAGTATGATACTAGCTATGGGGGGTCTGTTATATATGGCTTCTATTATGTTGAGGTATGTTCCTTCTACCCCTAGTTTTTTTTAGGGTTTTTATCATGAAAGGATGTTAGATTTTATCAAATGCCTTTTCAGCATCAATTGAAATCATCATATGGTTTTTGTTCATTCTGTTGATATGATGCATCTCATTGATTGATTTATGTATGTTGAACAATCTTTGCATCCCTGGGATAAATCCCACAGAGTCAGGATGAATGATCTTTCTAAGGTATTTTTGAGTTTGGCTTGCTAGTATTTTGTTGAGGATTTTTGCATCAATATTCATCAGAGATATTAGCCTGTGGTTTCCTTTTCTTGATGTGTCTTTGTCTGGTTTGGTATCAGGGTAATTAATACTGACCTTGTGCAATGAGTTGAGAAGCATTCTCTCCTCCTCTATTTTTCAAAACAGTTTCAGTAAGATTGCTATTACTTCTTTAAATGTTTGCTACAATTATAGCAGTGAAGGCATTGGGTCCTGGGATTTCTTTCCTGACTTCAATCTCGTTACTTGTTATTGGTCTGATCTGGTTTTGGATTTCTTCCAGGTTCAATCTTGGTAGGCTGTATGAGTCTAAGAATTTTCCATATTTTCTAGATTTTCCAATTTACCATCATATAGTTGCTCATAGTAGCCACTAATGATGCTTCGATTCTCTGCAGTATCAGTTGTAATGTCTCCTTTTTCATCTCTAATTTTATTTACTTGGATCTTCTCTCTTTTTTTCTTGGTTGGGCTAAAAGTTTGTCAGCTTTGTTAACTTTTTCAAAAGCCAATTTTTTGCTTTATTGATCTTTTATATTGACTTCTTCATTTTATATTCATTTATTTCTATTCTGATCTTTATTAATTTTTTCCTTTATTAAGTTCAGGTTTGGTTTGGTCTTCCTTTTCTATTTCTTTAAGATGTATTGCTAGATTGTTTATCTGAAGTTTATCTTCTTTTCTAATGTAGGCACTTGTAGCTATAAACTTCCCTCCTAATGCCGTTTTTTCTATATCCCATAGGCTTTGGTATGTTGTGTTTCCATTATCATTTGTTTCAAACAATCTTTCAATTTTCTTTTTAATTTCTTCATTGACCCACTGGTCATTCACTAGCTTATTGTTTAATTTCCATGTATATGTATAGTTTCCAAAATTCCTCTTGTCATTGATTTCTTGTTTTATTTTATTGTGGTCAGAGAAGATGCTTGATATTATTTCAAATTTTTTGAATGTTTAAAGACTTGTTTTGTGACCTAACAGATGGTCTATCCTTCAGAATGATCCATGTGTTGAGGGAAAAGAATACGTATTCTTTAGCCATTCAATGAAATGTTCTGTAAAAGATTAATTTGGTGTATAGTGTGAATTAAATTTGATGTTTCTTTGCTAGTTTTCTGTCTGGAAGATCTGTCCAGTGCTGAAAGTGGGGTGCTGAATTCTCCAGCTATTACTGTATTGGGGCCTGTCTTTCTCTTTACCTCTATTTTCTTTATATATCTGGGTTCTCCAGTGTTGGGTGCATATATATTTAAAATTGTTATATACTTTTCCTGAATTGACATCTTATTATTATTATATAGAACTTTTCTTTGTCCCTTCTTATAGTTTTGGTCTTGAAATATATTTTGTCTGAATTAAGTATAGCTACTCCTGCTCTTTTTTGGTTTTCATTGGCATGAAATACCTTTTTCATACCTTTTTTTCAGCCTATGTATGTCTTTATATGTGAAGTGTGTTTGTTATAGGCAACAGATCATTGAGTCTGTTTTTTTCATACCATTCAGCCCCTTCAGCCACTCTCTGCCTTTTTATAAGCGAGTTTAGTTCATTTACATTCATTCTTATTATTGATAAGTGGTACTTACTTCTGCCATTTTTTAATTTGTTTTCTCATTGTTTTGCAGTCTTCTTTTCCTTCTTGTCTTCCTTTTGGTGAAGGTGGTTTTCTCTGATGATATGATTTGTTTTCTTCCTTTTTATTTTTGGTGTATCTGTTATATGGTTATTGGTTTGAAATTACCATGAGGTTTGCAAATACTATCTTAAAATCCATTATTTAAAACTGAAAACAAGTTAATATTGTTTACATAAACAAATAAACAAGCAAAAAGGAAATTAATAAAGACTATGCCTTAACTTTGTTTCCCTGCTTTTTAATGTTTTGCTGTTACTATTTATATCTTATTGTATAGACTATGTCTTAAAAAGTTGTTGTAATTACTATTTTTTATTGGTTCATCGCTTAGTCATTTACTTAGGATAAGAGTAATTTACACAACAATGATACAGTGTTATAATATTCTGTTTTTCTTCATATTTACTATAACTAGTGAGTTTTGTGTCTTATTACTTATTGCTCACTAATGTCCTTTACTTTCTGACTGAAGTATTCCCTTTAGCATATCTGGTAGGACAGATTTGGTGTTGATGAAATCTCTCAGCTTTTGTTTGTCTGGGAAATACTTTATTTCACCTTCATGGCTGGAGAATATTTTCACCAGATATGCTATTCTTAAGGTAACAGAGTTTTTTGTTTGTTTGTTTTTTTCTTCAGCACTTTAAATATGTCATGTCACTCTCTCCTGATCTGTAAAGTTTCCACGAAAAGTCTACTTCCAGATGTATTGGAGCTCTATGGTTGTTATTTGTTTCTTTTATCTTTCTTCTTTTAGAATCTTTTTTTTTTAATCCTTGACTTTTGTGAGTTTGAGTATTAAATGTCTGAGGCAGTCTTCTTGGGTTAAATCTGCTTTGCGTTCTATAACTTGTACTTGGATGTTGATAATATTTTGAAAAATATTGGATATTGATATCTTTCTCTAGGTTTGGGAAGTTCTCTGTTATTAACCCTTACTTTCTACCCCTATTGCTTTCTCTATATCCTCTTAAGGCCAATAACTCTTATATTTGCCCTTCTGAGGCAAATATTTTATTTCTTCTGATCAAGTATTTTCAAATAGCCTGTGTTCGAGGTTACTAATTCTTTCTTCTGCTTGATTAATTCTGCTATTAAAAGACTCTAATGCATTCTTCAGTACATCAATTGCATTTTTCATCTCCAGAATTTCTGCTTGATTCCTGTTATTTTAATCTCTTTGTTAAATTTATCTGAAGGAATTCTAAATTCCTTATCTGTGTTATCTTGAATTTTGTTGAGTATCCTTAAAAGAGCTATTTTGAATTCACTGTCTAAAAGATCACATAGATCTGTTTCACCAGGGTTGGTCTCTGGTGACATATTTAGTCCATTTGGTGAGCTCATGTTTCTTGGATTATCTTAACACTTTTATATGTTCATCTATGTCTGGACATTGAAGAGTTAGGTATTTATTGTAGTCTTTGGAGTCTTGGCTTGTTTGTACCCATCCTTCTTGGGAAGGCTTTCGAAGTATTCAAAAGGACTTAGGTGTTGTGATCTAAGCTGTATCTGCTTTAGGGGGCACCCTAAACTCATTAACACTGTGGTCCTTGCAGACTCGTAGAGGTAGCACCTTGACAGTCTTGGCCAAGATCCAGAATAATTCTCTGGATTAGCAGTCAGAGACTTTTGTTTTCTCCCCTTAATTTTTCCTAAACAATGGAGTTTCTCTCTCTGTTCTGAGCCACCTGCATCTGGGCGTGGAATGACCCAAGGACTCCTGTGACCACTGCCCCTAGGATTGCATTGAGTCAGACTTAAAGTCATCACAGCAATGAGTCTCACCAAAGGCCCACTGTAACCACTCCCTGGCTACTGCCTATGTTTGCTCAAAGCCCTGGGGCTCTAAAATCATCAGTTGGCAAAACCAGCCAGACTTATATTCTTCCCTTCAGGATGGTGAGTTTCCCCAGGCCCCACGCAGGCTCAGAGGTGCTGTCTGGGAGCCAAGACTAGAGTCAAAAACTTAGAAATGTACTTGGGGTTCTGCGGTACTGCAGCTGAGCTGGCACTGAAACCACAGGTGGCAGTTTTTCCCACTCTTCCCTCCCCTTTTCAAGGGCAGAGGAATCTTACTCCTTGGACACCGCTAACTGAGACCCACAGAGAGTACCTGCCAGACTACTGCTGATGTACCTTGAAGGCCCAGTGGCTCTTCCATCAGTTTGTGGTGAATGCTGCCTGGTCTGGGACTCAACCTTCAGGGGAGTGGGCTCCACTCTGGCCCTGGGTAGTTCCAGAAATCCTGTCAAAGACCCAAGTCCTGGAGTCAGGGAACTGAGGAATCTGCTTGGTGCTCTACCTTCTCTGGCCTAGCTGTTACCTAAGGTACAAGTCAAAGTCCCATTTACCTTTCTCTCCACTTTTCTCAAGCAGAAGGAGTCTTGCCCCATAGCCACCACAGCTGGAAATAAGCTGAGTCTCACCTGAAGCCAACGAGTCTCAGTATCTCACCCAGTGCTCTCAATGTACTTCCTGCATATCACTGCTGGTTATTTAGAGTCCAAGTTCTCTTAAATTAGCAGATGACAAATTCTGCCAAACCCAGGTGCTTCCCTTATAGGCACCAGGTTCCCTCCCCATGGCCCAGGGTGTCTAGAAATGCCTCAGAGCTAGGGCCTAGAAAGTGAGCCTCATGACCCTGTATGGTGCCTTATCTTGCTATGGATGAGCTGGTAACCAAGATGCAAGACAAAATCCTCCCCACCCTTGCATCTCCATCCCTTAGGCAAAAAGAAAGAGTCTCTTTTGGAGCTGTGAGCTGTTCAGACTGAGGTTAAGAGAAGGGTGATGCCAGCACTTCTTTAGCCACCCTGGCTGGTATCTCAGTAGGTCATGTGAACCCCCAGTCCACTGTCTCTGGGCCCAGTTCAGCCCTAGGACTCACTCAGATGTTGCAGTCTTTGTGGCCTAGACTGATTTTCAAGTTTATTCGGGGCTCCAGAGTACTTTAGCCCATGGTAACAAGATTTGTGGAAACTCAATGTCCAACCCCTGGGACCGGCAACTTCCCTCTGGCTAGGGCTGTTTCAAATGTTCCCTCTCTGGGTGGAGTTTAGTTGAGTTTGGTATAGTTTTGCTTTTTCCTATAACAAAGGCAGTGCTGAGTTCAATGCCTTACAACTGCTGGCTTTCCTTCATTCCAGGACACTGAAATGCTCTCCGCATAATGCCGCCACTGTTGGAGGATTAGGGGAGGAGTGATGTTGGCGATTCAAGATTGTTTTCCCTATCTCTTCAGTGTTTCTTTCAGTGATATGAAGTTAAAACTAGGTACTGTGAGTGTTCACCTAATTTTTGGTTCTTTTGAAGGTTTTTTTTTTTTTTCTGTGTAGGTAGGAGTTAAATTGATGTTCTTGTGGTGGTATGATCAGTGGAGCCTCTTATTCCACCGTCTTGTTCCATCCCCTCCACATTAAGCTTTCTTATGTTCTAATCTCTGACTTTGCATTTTCCACTTCCTAGAATACTCTGTTATCTTCTTTACTTCTTATCCTGAAAGATTTTCAAGGATAAATTCCCTCCTAGAATCTCATTTTAACTAGGTGTGAATCTGTTTTCTATTATAAGTTACATATAATATTTTACATTTCCTAGAAGTCACATTTCAAAAAGAAAACAAATAAATGTGATTTAATAGTTTATTTTACTTAACCCAATATATACAAAACATAATTTCAACATGCAGTTATTATGAATATTATTTATGAGACATTTTACTGCTGTGTACTATGTTTCCAAAATCCAGTGTTTATGTGGTGCTTAACAATTTTGGAGTAGCCTCCATTCAAGTGCTTAGTAGCCACATGTGGCAAGTTTCTACTCTATTAGACACCATAGACAATATTATACAAGTAGAAAAAAATTTCCATCCAGGCTTCCTTCAGTGTTTTTGAAAATCAACTTTATTGAAGTATAATTTGCATACAATTAAATACACAGGTTTTAATTGTGCAATCAGTTCATTGTGATGAATATATACACCCATGTAACAACAACCTATTACACAGTTCCCTATTGCTGCTGTAACAGATAGCCACACTTAATAGTTTAAAAGAACATACATTTGTGATTATAACTTATACTGAAGTCCAGAATCCTAAACTGAGTATTATGATGCTAAATCAAGCTTTGGGCCTGGCCGGTTCCTTCTGGAGGCTGGTGGGGAGAATTAGTGTCCCTGCATTTTCAGAGGTTGTCCTTCTCTTCTAGAGGTTGTCTGTATTCCTTATTACTTGGCCCCTTTTTTCATCTACATGTCTTCGGTCATCGTATTTACATTTCTAACTTTTCTAACTTGCTCCATAAGGAGCCTTGTGATTACTTTAAGTCAAGCTGAATAATCTAGGATAATCTCCCCATTCTCAAGATCCTTAATCTAATTGTAGCTGGAACTCTCTCCTGACATGTAAGGAAACATATTCACAGGTTCTGGCCATTAGGACTTAGACAACTTTGGGGAATCATTCTGTCTACCACACACCACAAACAGGATAGAGAACATTTATGTCATAACATAAAAGCTCCTTATTCCTTTGCAGAAAATCCTCACCAACTCCTAAGCCTCCAAATCACTGATATTATTTCTGTCACTTTAGATTAGTTTTGCTCATTCTACAGCATCATACAAATGAAATCATAAGATACACACTATTTGTGTCTAGTTTCTTATACTCAGCTATAGTGTTTTTGAAGCTCATTCATAATTTTGTGTATATCAGCAATTTCTTAAACTTTATTGCTTAGTGCTATTCTATTATATGATTATACCAACATTTTGTTTGTCCACTCACCTATGGATAGACATATGGGTTGTTCTCAGTTTGTGGCTATTTTGAATATAGCTGCTATAAGCATATACGTACAAGTATATTTGTAGATGTATTTTCATTTACCTTGTGTAAATATTGAGAATAATTTTTTGTTTTATTATTTAAGTTTTATGTTTTATTATTTTGTTTTAATATTAGAATTTTAGCTTTTATGATTAGGCCTAGGACAACCTAATTTATTATAGAAATAAATTAGATGTATGTTTAACTTTATAAAAAACTGAAATGTTTTTCAAAGTAATTTTACTAGTTTACACTCTCAAGAATGATGTAGAAGGATTCAGCCTTGCCACATGCTTGTCCACAATTGATATTTTTAATCTTTAACTGTAGCCATTGAAATGAGTTTGAAGTAGAATATCACTGTGGTTTTAATTTGCATGTTGATGATTAACAACTAAGCTTCTTTCCAAGTATTTATTGACCAATTGTATATCTGCTTTTGTAAACTGCCAATAAAATCTTTTGTTATTTTAAAATTTTATTATTTGTTTTTTATTTCAGAGTTGTAGCAATTCTTTGTATATTCCACATACAAGTTTTTTGTCAGAGGTATGCATTGCAAATATTTCCCCCCAGTCTGTCATCTTTACTTCTCATTTTCTTTTTTTTGAGACAGAGTCTCGCTCTGTCACCCAGGCTAGAGTGCAGTGGTGTGATCTCTGTTCACTGCAAGCTCCACCTCCCGCGTTCACATCATTCTCCTGCCTCAGCCTCCCGAGTAGCTGGGACTACAGGTGTCTGCCACCAAGTCCGGATAATTTTGTGTGTGTGTTTTTAGTAGAGATGGGGTTTCACCGTGTTAGCCAGGATGGTCTCAATCTCCTGACCTCGTGATCCGCCCGCCTCGGCCTCCCAAAGTGCTGGGATTTCTCATTTTCTTAAGAGTGTCTTTTGAAGATCAGATGTTTTTCACTTTGATGAAGATCAATTTTTCTCTTCTATGATTTTGGTGCTCTAAAGAATCTTGTCTTACTTTAGTATTATAAATATTTCCTTTTTTATTATAATAATTTTAACTTTTATAATTAGGTCTAGGGCAATTTTTAAACTAAATTTCTTGGTGGACTGGGGTAGGGATAAAGGTATATTTTTTCTTTATATGTATATCCAACCAATTTAATACTATTTGATACAAATATTTCCATTTTCCCCTTAAATGAATGGTTATCTTGGCAACGTTGTCTGTTAACTTGCATATGCCGGCCTTTTACTAAACTCTATGTTTGTTCCATTCACCATTTGTCTACCATTATACCACCATATTTTCTTTCTTAGATTTTTAACTATAACTCTTTTTAATTTTATTTTAAAGGTTCTTCTAGGAATTACAGTAGACACTTTTAAATTATTACAGTCTACTAAAAATTAATAGTTTAGCAGTTCATACTTCTCCAATCTTCAGAGTCCTAAGACTCAGACAATGATACACATCCATTTATGATTCTCTGACTTTTTGGCTATTGGTGTTTTACATTTTATTTCCACATATAAAACTCACCTAACAATTATAATATGTACTTTAGTCATTTGTCTTTTAAGAAATTAAGAAAAATAGTTAGTCTTATATATTTAACTACATACCACTTCTAACACTCCATCTCTTGTTATAGCTCTCATTTTCCACGTACCACCCTTTTTAGTTTGCCTGACAAGCTTCTTTCAGCATTTCTTGTATTATAGGTCTGCTGGGAACATATTCTCTCAATTTTTGTTTATATAAAAATGTATTTCACTGTCATTTTTGAAGGATAGTTATATTGTCTGTAGGATTCTAGATTGACATTTTAAGTAACTAAATACATTTTTAATAATTATTAAAGCCTTTTCTGCTTTCCAACATCTGGGAGGTCTTGGAGTTGGGGTCTGTTTCTATTGATTACATTTTTTCTCTCTATACAGCACATTATCTTACCTTTTTGCATGTCTTATTTCATTATATACTACATGTTGCATATTATATGTTACAAGAAGCCAACTTTTAATAAGTTTCTAGTTTTTTCTGGAAAACAGTCACTTTACTGAAGGCTTCATGTGTTTCTTTCAAATACTGATTCTAAACTTTACAATGGAAACTTGAGAGTAATCCTTACTCTAGGGCATGGTCATCATTTCTAAGCTGCAATTTTTTTTAGTGTTATAGCTAAATGACAAAGTTTCTCTACTTCGGTTGGAGGAGAACTCCAAAGTTTCAGAGTACTGTACAACCTCGAAGATTTCCATTTGGTCTCAGTGTTGTAACAACTACACTTTGCTAATGCTCAGTGTTTAATCCTGAGCTTGTACAGTTCAGCCCTAAATCTGTGGGGAATCGCCTCAGAAACTTTTTTGCTCCTTCTCTGCTTGGTTCCCTTCTCTCCCATACTCTACCCACAAGTATTAACTACTTTACCACCCAAACTCCGATCTCTGCCTCCACAGCTCAATGGGATTCTGCTTAAGTTCTACCTCCCTATGCCACAATCAGGAAACTATAACCAGATAGAGATCTAAAATGAACAGAAGGCTTATCCATGAGTTCTCTCCACTCATCAATTTTGTTTCTCTACTTCCTATTGTTCAATGCTTGAAATTGTTTACCTAATATACATTTTTCTAGTTTTGTAATTTTTTATAGAGGGACGACAAGTCTAATTACCTCATCATGGTGGAAGAGGAAATATTTTCATGAAGAAATGTACAAACATATGTAATCTTTATTTGTAAGTCTCCTTGTAAGAAAGTAGAAATACTATTTGACAGGACTGTGAAAAATATAAGATCATTTTGCTGCATATGGTATACTGAATATTTAATAAATGAGTGAACAAATGAATGATTTAGGATTCATTCATAGATTATTTTGTATTCTTTTTTGCTAATCTCTCATATTTTTGTTGCATGACTGCATTAATCACATCTCAGGCTAATGAAAAGTAATGTGTTACTATATTTACTTTTAAATTGTCTTGTTCCAAACTTTCCTTCAATGAAAATATACAATTTTTTTTAAAGAAAGATCTTCTCATCTGATTCTACTTAAATAAAAAGCAAATATACATCATTCCAAGATGGCCAAATAGGAACAGCTCCAGTCTACAGCTCCCACTGTGTGTGACACAGAAGATAGGTGATTTCTGCATTTCCAACTGAGGTACCAGGTTCATCTCATTGGAACTGGTTGGACAGTGGGTGCAGCCTACAGAGTGTGAGCCAAAGCAGGGCGGGGCATTCCCTCACCCAGGAAGTGCAAGGGTTCGGGGAATTCCCTTTCCTAGCCAACGGAAGCCGTGATAGATGGTACCTGGAAAATCGGGGCACTCTCACCCTAATACTGCACTTTTCCAATGGTCTTAGCACACAGCACATCAGGAGATTATATCAGTACCTGGCTCGGCAGGTCCCATGCCCACGGAGCCTTGCTCACTGCTAGCACAGCAGTCCGAGAACAAATTGCCAGGTGGCAGTGAGGCTGGGGGAGGGGCATCCACCATTGCTGAGGCTTGACGAGGTAAACAAAGTGGCCAGGAATCTCTAACTGGGTGGAGCCCACCACAGCTCAATGAGGCCTGCCTGTCTCTGCAGATTCCACCTCTGGGGGCAGGGCATTACTGAACAAAAGGCAGCAGAAACTTCTGCAGACTTAAAGGTCCCTGTTTGACAGCTTTGAAGAGAGCAGTGATTCTCCCAGCACGGGGTTTGAGATGATCTGAGAACGGACAGACTCCCTACTCAAGTGGGTCCCTGACCCCCGAGTAGCCTAACTGGGAGATACCTCCCAGTAGGGGCTTACTGATACCTCATACAGCTGGGTGCCCCTCTGAGACAAACCTTCCAGAGGAAAGATCAGGAAGCAACATTTGCTGTTCTGCAATATTTGCTGTTCTGCAGCCTCCACTGGTGATATCTAGGCAAACAGGGTCTGGAGTGGACCTCAGCAAACTCCAACAGACCTGTGGCTGAGGGTCTTGACTGTTAGAAGGAAAACTAACAAACAGAAAGGAACAGAATCAACATCAACAAAAAAGACATCTACACCAAAACCCCATTTGTAGGTCACCATCATCAAAGACCAAAAGTAGATAAACCCACAAAGATGGGGAGAAACCAGAACAGAAAAGCTGAAAATTCTAAAAACCAGCATCTTTTCTCCTCCAAAGGATTGCAGCTCCTCACCAGCAACGGAACAAAGCTGGACAGAGAATGACTTTGACAAGTTGACAGAAGTAGGCTTCAGAAGATCGGTAATAACAAACTTCTCCGAGCTAAAGGAGGATGTTTGAACCCATCGCAAGGAAGCTAAAAGCCTTGAAAAAAGATTAGAAGAATGGCTAACTAGAATAAACAGCATCAAGAAGACCTTAAATGACCTGATGAAGCTGAAAACCATGGCACGAGTACTACATGATGCTTGCAGATGCTTCAGCAGCCGATTCAATCAAGTAGAAGAAAGGGTATCAGTGATTGAAGATCAAATAAATGAAATGAAGCAAGAAGAGAAGTTTAGAGAAAAAAGAGTAAAAAGAAATGAACAAAGTGTCCAAGAAATATGGGACTATGTGAAAAGACCAAATATACGTTTGATTGGTGTAACTGAAAGCGACGGGAAGAATGGAACCAAGTTGGAAAACACTCTTCGGGATATTATCCAGGAGAACTTCCCCAAACTAGCAAGGCAGGCCAACTTTCGAATTCAGGAAATGCAGATAATGTCACAAAGATACTCCTTGAGAAGAGCAACCCCAAGTACATAATCGTCAAATTCACCAAGGCTGAAATGAAGGAAGAAATGTTAAGGGCAGCCAGAGAGAAAGGTCAGGTTACCCACAAAGGGAAGCCCATCAGACTAACAGCGGATCTCTTGGCAGAAACTCTACAAGCCAGAAGAGAGTGGGGGCCTATATTCAATATTCTTAAAGAAAAGAATTTTCAACCCAGAATTTCATATCCAGCCAAACTAAGCTTCATTAGTGAAGGAGAAATAAAATACTTTACAGACAAGCAAATACTGAGATTTTGTCACCATCAGGCCTGCCTTACAAAAGCTCCTGAAGGAAGCACTAAACATGGAAAGGAAAAACTGGTACCAGCCACTGCAAAAACATGCCAAATTATAAAGACCATTGACACTAGGAAGAAACTGCATCAACTAATGAGCATAATAACCAGCTAACATCATAATAACAGGACCAAATTCACACATAACAATATTAACCTTAAATGTAAATGGGCTAAATGCCCCAATAAAAAGACACAGACTGGCAAATTGGATAAAGAGTCAAGACCCGTCAGTGTGCTGTATTCAGGAAACCCATCTCACATGCAGAGACACACATAGGCTCAAAATAAAGGGATGGAGGAAGATCTACCAAGTAAACGGAAAACAAAAAAAAGCAGAGGTTGCAATCCTGTCTCTGATAAAACAGGCTTTAAACCAACAAAGATCAAAGGAGACAAAGAAGGCCATTACATAATGGTAAAGGGATCAATTCAACAAGAAGAGCTAACTATCCTAAATATATATGCACCCAATACAGGAGCACCCAGATTCATAAAGCAAGTCCTTAGAGACCTACAAAGAGACTTAGACTCCCACACAATAATAATTGGAGACTTTAACACCCCACTATCAACATTAGACATATCAATGAGACAAAAAGTTAACAAGGATATGCAGGAATTGAACTCAGCTCTGCACCAAGCAGACCTAATAGACATCTACAGAACTCTCCACCCCAAAATCAAGAGAATATACATTCTTCTCAGCACATCACACTTATTTCAAAATTGACCACATAGTTGGAAGTTAAGCACTCCTCAGCAAATGTAAAAGAACAGAAATCGTAACAAACTGTCTCTCAGAGCACAGTGCAATCAAATTAGAACTCAGGATTAAGAAACTCACTCAAAACCACACAACTACATGGAACTGAACAACCTGCTCCTGAATGACTACTGGGTAAATATCAAAATGAAGGCAGAAATAGATGTTCTTTGAAACCAATGAGATCAAAGACACAACATACTAGAATCTCTGGGACACATTTAAAGCAGTGTGTAGAGGGAAATTTATAGCACTATATGCCCACAAGAGAAATCAGGAAAGATCTAAAATCAACACCCTAACATCACAATTAAAAGAACTAAAGAAGCAAGAGCAAACACTTTCAAAAGATAGCAGAAGGCAAGAAATAACTAAGATCAGAGCAGAACTGAAGGAGATACACAAAAAAAACTACAAAAAATCAATGAATCCAGGAGATGGTTTTTTGAAAAGACCAAAAAAATAGATAGACTGCTAGGAAGACTAATAAAGAAGAAAAGAAAGAGGAATCAAATAGACACAATAAAAAATGATAAAGGTGATATCACCATCGATCCCCCAGAAATACAAACTACCATCAGAAATTCAACCTACACAAATGCACTAGAAAATCTAGAAGAAATGGATAAATTCTTGGACACATACAACCTCCCAAGACTAAACCAGGAAGAAGTTGAATCCCTGAATAGACCAATAACAGACTCTGAAATTGGGGAATAATTAATAGCCTACCAACCAAAAAAAGTCCAGGATCAGATGGATTCACAGCTGAATTCTACCAGAGCTACAGAGAGGAGCTGGGAACATTCCTTCTGAAACTATTCCAATCAATAGAAAAAGAGGGAATCCTCCCTAACTCATTTTATGAGACCAACATCATCCTGATACCAAAGCCTGGCAGAGACACAACAAAAAAAGAGAATTTTAGACCAATATCTCTGATGAACATCGATGCAAAATCCTCAATAAAATACTGGCAAACCAAATCCAGCAGCACATCAAAGAGCTTATCCACCACAATCAAGTGGGCTTCATCCTGGGACGTAAGGCTGGTTCAACATATGCAAATCAATAAACATAATCTATCGTATAAACAGAACCAAAGACAAAAACCACATGATTATCTCAATAGACACAGAAAAAGTCTTTGACAAAATTCAACAGCCCTTCATGCTAAAAACTCTCAATAAACTAGGTATTGATGGGATGTATCTAAAAATAATAAGAGCTACTTATGACAAACCCACAGCCAATATCATACTGAATGGGCAAAAACTGGAAGCATTCCCTTTGAAAACTGGCAAAAGACAGGGATGCCCTCTCTCACCACTGCTATTCAACATAGTGTTGGAAGTTCTGGCCAGAGCAATCAGGCAGGAGAAAGACAGAAAGGGTATTCAATTAGGAAAAGAGGAAGTCAAATTGTCCATGTTGGCAGATGACATGATTGTATACTTAGAAAACACCATTGTCTCGGCCCAAAATCTCTTTAAGCTGATAAGCAACTTTAGCAAATCTCAGGATACAAAATCAATGTGCAAAAATCACAAGCATTCCTATACACCAATAACAGACAAACAGAGAGCCAAATCATGAGTGAACTCCCATTCACAATTGCTACAAAGACAGTAAAATACCTAGGAATCCAACTTACGAGGTATGCGAATGACCTCTTCAAGGAGAACTACAAACCACTGCTCAACAAAATAAAAGAGGACACAAACAAATGGAAGAGCATTCCATACTCATGGATAGGCATAATCAATATGAAAATGGCCATACTGCCCAAGGTAATTTATAGATTCAATGACATCCCTATCTGCTACTGATGACTTTCTTCACAGAATTGGAAAAAATTACTTTAAAGTTCACATGGAACCAAAAAAGAGCCCACATTACCAAGAAAATCCTAAGCCAAAAGAACAAAGCTGGAAGCATCACTCTACCTGACTTCAAAGTATACTACAAGGCTGCATAGTACTGGTACCAAATCAGCATAGTACTGGTACCAAAACAGAGATATAGACCAATGAAACAGAACAGAGCCCTCAGCAATAATACCACACATCTACAACCATCTGATCTTTGACAAACCTGACAAAACAGGAAATGGGGAAAGGATTCCCTATTTAATAAATGGTGCTGGGAAAACTGGCTAGCCTAATGCAGAAAGCTGAAACTGGATCCCTTCCTTACACCTTATACAAAAATTAATTCAAGATGGATTAAAGACTTAAATGTTAGATCTAAAATCATAAAAATCCTAGAAGAAAACCTAGGCAATACCATTCAGGACATAGGCATTGGCAAGGACTTCATGACTAAAATACAAAAAGCAATGGCAACAAAATCCAAAATAGACAAATGGGATCTAATTAAACTAAAGAGCTTCTGCACAGGAAAAGGAACTGCCATCAGAGTGAACAGGCAACCTACAGAATGGGAGAAAATTTTTTCAATCTACTCATCTGACAAAGGGCTAATATCCAGAATCTAGAAAGAACTGAAACAAATTTACAAGAAAAAATCAAACAACCCCATCAAAAAGTGGGCAAAGGATATCAACAGACACTTCTCAAAAAAAGACATTTATGCAGCCAACAAACACATGAAAAAATGCTCATCATCACTGGCCATCAGAGAAATGCAAATCAAAACCACAATGAGATACCATCTCCCACCAGTTAGAATGGCAATCATTAAAAAGTCAGGAAACAACAGGTGCTGGAGAGGATGTGGAGAAATAGGAACACTTTTACACTGTTGGTGGGACTGTAAACTACTTCAACCATTGTGGAAGACAGTGTGGCAATTCCTGAAGGATCTAGAACTAGAAATACCATTTCACCCAGCGATCCCATTACTGGGTATTTACCCAAAGGATTATAAATCATGCTACTATAAAGACATATGACATGTATGTTGATTGTGGCATTATTCACAATAGCAAAGACTTGGAACCAACCCAAATGTCCATCAATGATAGACTGGATTAAGAAAATGTGGCACATATACACCATGGAATACTATGCAGCCATAAAATGAATGAGTTCATGTCCTTTGTAGGGAGATGAATGAAGTTGGAAACCATCATTCTAAGCAAACTATCACAAGGACAGGAAACCAAATATCACATGTTCTCACTTATAGGTGAGAATTGAACAATGAGAATACTTGGACACACGGTGGGGAACATCAAACACTGGGGCCTGTTGTGGAGTGGGGGAAGCGGGAGGGATAGCATTAGGAGAAATACCTAATGTAAATGACGAGTTAATGGGTGCAGCACACCAACATGGCACATGTATACATATGTAAAAACTTGCACGTTGTGCACATGTACCCTAGAACTTAAAGTATAGTAAAAAAATAAAAAATAAAAATAAAAAAATAAATATCACATTAAAAATCAATCAATAAATAAAAAGCAAATATTTGGTAATGATGAGAATTAGTTCCTAAAACTGATTTTTTTTTTATGGCTGAGGATTTGCCCCACATACTCTTTTCCTTTTTCAACATTACTCAGATTTACAGTCTTACAGTTATTGTCTTTTAAGAAAGAAAGTCTCATGTTATAAAACTGAAATTGACTTTGAGGGACAAATTTATAAAACATCATTTTCATACTTAAAGTGTTTCTAAAAGGTAGATTTTCTATGTATGTTCAAATGTACTGTATAAAATTATGTTAAATTCATACATGCTTTATTTGAAAACATATCCATGTAGAGTATTTAGGCTTTCAAAAGCATTCAGATTCTGCTGGCTTCTTAGAAAGTGGCTGCATTTATGAATGATATATATCCAAATACATAGCAAAGATTTCTCATGTATTGTCCCTATTTGTTGTGGGTGATTTAATTTCTAAAAATTTTCCATCAGTCCTATTTATTTCATTTCTTGAAAGAGGCTGATTGTTGCAGCCTACAATCTAATGTGAAATTGCAGAATGCTGGCTCATTACCCTCAGAATAAATCACTGCATTGTATCTTTTATTCAAAACTCAGTTTGGTATCTGCACCGTTGAAGTCTATGGTTTTACACAAAGTAAATATACTGACAAAACTGAATAAATTCTCAGGGTTCCTTAAAAAGAGGTATCAAATCTGTTTGTATTTTACAGAAAATTCCCAGGAGTAATTTAATTTAAGAGCATTACTTGAAAAAAAGAATGAACCTAAGTTAAGGGAGATACAGCATGGAAATGAAATTTTAATTCTTTTGGCAATTCAGATGGGCCATTTTATATTAAAGTGTTTACATTAGAAATAAGCATGAAAATTGAAACTTGCTCTTATGGGTAAGCTAGATTTTTTAAATATCATTGATATTTACAGGTTCTTTCTTTCTCAAATAGAATATGTAACATATTTGAGTGAGACGTTTTTATAGGTGACTATCTATATGTGTTATTTCTGTCAAAAGTAGAAAAGGGCTCAACACCCAAAATTATCTCTCTTACAACCTATAAAGGTGCATGAAAGGCCAACATTTGAGATTATTTTCTTGAGTCTTAAAGGCTATATTAATCTTTACTTTTATATGTTTGTCTTAGAATCTTTTATCCGTTAACCAAATTATTGAGCATTAACCTTTTCCCAGGCTGTGCCAAGTCCCCAGAACTCATAGAGTTTGAATTCTATAGTTTAAAAAAGGACAAAAAGAAAAAAACGTTTAGTGATATGAAGAAAATTAACACAGAGCATGGATAGAGGCATAGATGTGCTACTTTCTATGAAATGATCATGAAGGTCTCAGATGAAGTAACATATAAGCAGAGACCTGAGCGATATTAAAGAGTAAGCCACATGGATGACTTAGAAATGAGAATTCCCGGAAACAAGAAATACAGAAACACTGAAATGGTAGTATGTTTGAGAAACAGTGGGCCAGAGTAAAGTATCTGGGGAGATTAGGAAGAAATGAGATCACAGAGTCTGCCAAGAACACAGGAGGAACTAGAAATTTTGGGAGGATTTGCCACTCCTACCTTCATTTTCCTCATTACCAAAATCTCATCAATTCTGTCAAATCAAATGTCAATTCTTACATTATATCTCAGAGCCCACAATTGACAGTATCTCCCTTCTCCATGCCCACATTCACTACCTTAGATTACTTTGCTCACTTTCTAACCTAGCCATTGAAAGTATCTCCCAATTCAATGTTTTCCAAATTTTCATGACCATAAAAAAGAAAAATGATGTTAAACTCTATATCCTACAGCTCCACTTCCCATCCAGTGAGTCATAAATTTAAACGCAGGGCCTTGAGAAGACAGTTCTTAAACAGATGCCTTGGCTGGATCTTATGATCAGAGACATTTGGAGATTACTATTGTAAGTGTTCTACCTGCTTCCTGTTTCTTAGAACTCTAGTCTTTTTTCTATTTTCTTGTCAGACTTAAAATCCCTTCCTCCCATCAAAACATTCTAATCCTGTAGTTTTCTGATTCTTCCTTACTTAAATTTGTTGAAATACCTTCAACAAATAAGAGGGTATACTGTCAAATTCTTATAAATTTATGTAAGGCTTTTCATAGTTTAAATTTAATCTACATTCCTATCATATCCTGACTCTTCTGGGTACATGCACACATACAAACATATATGCCTTTTATTGGTTATCAACTAAACTGCAGTAGATTCTCAGAAATTATCAGATATGTTTATGATCCAGCATCTTTGTCTTTCTTTGTATACATATGTGCATATATCTCTGTGTCTGTGCCTCTACTTTGACAGCTATTTGACCTTTTAATCTACTGGAGAAAAAATCTAATTATCCTTAAAGAATCAGGTCAAATATATATTTTCTTCTATTTAGGCTTTATTGTTCCCCTTTTGCAATTGATAAGTCAGTTGACCTCCACAGTGCTCCACATTTGTTGTAGAACTTATGACAGTGTCATAATTTAAATTACGGAAATTAAATATGTACTATCAAATATTAAATATGTAAATTATTTTCTTCTCCATTAGAGTGTGAACTTCTTGAAAGCAAGACCGTATTTCATTAATTTTTGATTTGTGCTTATCAGCAAAATTCATGTGTTATGTATTGGAAGGTTCTACATACCAATCTAAATCCAGGCGTGCCGTTTTCCAAAGTATTCATCATCGGTTTAGGAGCAATTATACATATTCCAAAGCACTTGGTTTAATGAAAAATGGAGTAATCTGAAGAAAAATATTTTTCCAATTCCTGAGGAGGAATAGAAGGAAATTTAGAATAAAGTAGGGTCTTCCAGATAAATAAGAAGAAACATTGCCAAATATTTTGAAAGAGGATACAAAGAAAGGTGATTACGTAGATGGCAAAAATGGATATAAATTGATATTTCAAGAAACATGACTATATAGAGAAAAAAGATAAAGCAGTAAGTTGGGAACATGATTGTAACTTTTATTAATGTTGAGAGGTTAGATTTTTGTTTTTGTTTTGCTTTTAAGCACGCATAATTTGATCAAGTTTCCACACAAAGAAAAGAAAACAGATATTGGTCTGGGAAGTTAAGGATACACTTGTGGAAAGGGAAAACTGAAGACACCGAGTTTTCGAGAAATGAAATATATGTGGTGGAGGAGTGAGGGCTGGGGGAAGGAATCACTTTAGGACACAAAATAAGGAAGTCTCCTTGGACCGGAGATTTAAGAAGCAAAACAACATATTTTAAAAAGGTTTTTTTTTAAACTTAACTAATCTTAAAATTATTTTTGTATGATTCACTGATAAAATAGCATCAGCTTGAATTCATTGTGATTACTAGAACCTTTATCTATAATTTAGTCATTCATGAATCTATTCAATGTGCTTATCTATATATGAATCCATGTATTTGGGGCTATTTTATTCTTCTTAGATTTTAAAACCGTTTTATATAGTCAGCTACTCAAGAATGACTATTAAAATGATGTTATGAGAGACACCGTGGTTTACAATAGGATGCCAATGGATTTGGAGCCAATAGAGTTGGGACAAGTACATTCATTAGTTAGAAAAATATTAAGTGATTTAAAAACTTACTATAAATCTTAAAAAAAATCAAGGGAGTGTGAAATTAGTGTAGGGATACGCAATAATGTCAATGCTACAAAAGAGATGGTGAAGAAACAGATTACACATATTCACTAAATTTATTTTCAACAAAGGTAACTACCTAATTCAAAGATTGAAAAAAGTTATTTTTTTCCCTATTTTAACACCTGGATGTCCCTAAAGAAAGGGATAACTTTTAATCCCTACCTCACACCTTACACTTTAATTTAAGACGAATTATAGGCAGAAAGATGAAGACCATAACTGTACTGATTCTAACAGAAATAGAAAAAATATCTTCACAGCTTTAGGGTTGGGAAATATTTCTTATAGAGAGGAAGAATAAACAAAAAATATTATTTGTACTTGATTAAAATATAAAAAATCTGTTCATCAAAATAAACCATTGAGAAAATGAAAATGCTACACATGGAAGAAAATAACCATAATACATATATCTGACATTGTACCAGTTGTATCAGGGTATCTAATGAATTATAAATTACTAGTAGAAAGACCAATAACCCAAAAAAAATGGGCAAAGATTTAGACACTAAAAAAACCCACACATATAAATGGCCAGTAAACACATGGAAAGATTCTCAGCATGATTAATTATCGAGAAAATTGAAACTAAACCCAAAATATATTATGTGCTGAAATTGTTTCTTGGTTTATTAAAAATATAAATATATGCCTATGACCCAGCAATTGCACTCTTATATATTTAGGGGGTACAAATGCAGGTTTCTATATACATATATTGCATAGTGGTGAAGTCTGCGCTTTTGGTATACCTATCATGCAAATAGTAAACTTTGTACCCAATTGGTAATTTTACAACCCTTACCCTCCCCTCACCTTTTCATGTTTGTAGTCTCCAATGTCTATTTTCCCAATCTGTACGTATGTGTGTACCCATTTTTTAGCTCCCACTTATAAGTGAGAACATGTGCTATATGGCTTTCTGTTTCTGAGTTATTTCAGTAAAGATAATGGTCTCCAGTTCAATCTATGTTGCTGCAAAAGACATAATTTTGTTATTTGTTATGGCTAAGTAGCATTCCATGGTGTATAAATATATAACACACACACATATATATATATAAAAAACACATTTTCTTTATTCAATCCTGTTGATGAACATGTAGGTTGATGCCATATCTTTGCTATTGTCAATAATACTATGATAAATATATGAATGCAAGTATCTTTTGGATATATAATTTATTTCTGAGTATATATCCCTATATAGTATAGTAGTGGGATTGCTGGGTCTAATGGTAATTGTAGTTTTACTTCTTTGAGAAATTGCCATACTGTCTTCCATAAAGATTGTACTAATTTACATTCCCACCAACAGCATATAAGCATTCCCTTTTCTCCACATCCTTGTCAACATCTGTTGCTTTTTGACTTTTTAATGATAGCCATTCTGAATGGTGTAAGATGATATTGTTGTCAAAATGCCAGGGATTTGGTCTATGTCTCATCGCTCACCACACAGGAAGACAATCACTGAGACAATGAGTATTGCCAGAGAAGAAGACTTTTTATTTGGATGACATCAGCCAGAGAGATGGGAGCCAAACCTCAAATACATTTCTTTCTACTGACTGAAATTGGGTATTTACATAACAAGGAAGGAATGTAACTACATACAGGGAAAAGCAAAATTAGGGAAGGATAAGGAAGAAATCATGATGGATGGCCTGAGTCTTATTTTCTGGATGAGGTGATCTAATGATTTTCAGTTTCTTTCTTAAGGGTAGTTTCCCGATATAGGAACTCAGAAAAGACAAATGTGAATTTTAAGTTTTAAGACTAGGGAGTGTCAATTTTGATGTTTATTCAATAAAATGAGTGCATTCTGTGGAACAATTGGGCCAGTCTCAGTTTCTCATTGTGGTTATAATTTTCATTTCTCTGGTGACTAGTGATGCTGAGCATTTTTTTCAGGTTTGTTGGCTAATTATATGTCTTCTTTTGAAAAATTGTCTGTTCATGTCCTTTGCCAGCATCTTAATGGGGTTGTTTGTCTTTTTCTTATTGAGCTGTTTGAGTTCCTTGTAGATTGGTGATATTAGCCCTTTGTTGGATGCATATTTTGAAAATTTTTTTCCCATTCTGTAGGTTGTCTGTTTTTCTTTTGTGCGGAAACTTTGTAGTGTAATTAAGTTCCATTGTGTATTTTGTTTTTGTTGTGCTTGCTTTTGAAGACTTGGTCATAAATTCTTTGCCTATGCCAATGTCTAGAAGATATTTTCTTTTTTTAAAAGATTTTCTTCTGATATTTTTATAGTTTCAGGTCTTATGTTTAGGTGTTTAATTTATCTTGAGTTAATTTTTGTATATTATGAGAAACATGAATCTAGTTTTATTGTTCCACATATGGCTATACAGTTTTCTCAATACCATTTATCAAATAAGATGTCTTTTCCCCGATGTATATTTATGTTGACTTTACCGAAGATCAGTTGGTTGTAAGAATGTGACATTATTTCTGGGTTCCTTATTCTATTCCTTTGATCTATGTCCATTTTTATCCCACCACCATGCTCTTTTGGTTACTATGTCCATGTAATATAATTTGAAGTCAGGTAATGTGATGCTTTCAGCTGTGTTATATTTGCTTAGAATTGCTTTGGCTATCTGGCTCTTTTCTGGTTTCATACAAATTTTAAGGCTGTTTTATTGTAATTATGTGAAAAATAATGTTAGCAATTTGATAGATTGCACTGAATCTGTAGATGGCACTGAATCTGTAGATTGCTTTTGGCAGTGTGGCCATTTTAACAATATTGATTCTTCTAATCCATGAATACAGAATATGTTTGCATTTATTTTTGTAACATATGACTTTTTCCTCAGTGTTTTGTAGTTCTTATAAAAGACTTTTACCTGCTTCATTGAATATATTCATAGGTATTTTATTTGTTACCTTTTTTTGCAGTTATTGTAAATTCAGTTGCCTTCTTGATTTGGTCTTTGGCTACATCATTATTGATATGCAGAAATTCTACTAATTTCTGTGCATTAATTTTCTATCGTGAAACTTTACTGAAGTCATTTAACAAATCTCAGAGTTTTTGATGAAGTCTTGAGAGTTTTCTTGATATAATATCATATAATCAGAAAACAAGAATAATTTGACTTCCTCCTTTTCAACTTGAATGCCTTTTATTTTTTTCTCTTGCCTGATTGCTCTGGCAAGGATTTCCAATACTCTCTTGTAGAATGGTGAAAGTGGTCATATTTATCTTGTTCCAGTTCTTAGAGAGAATGCTTTCAAGTTTTCCCCATTAAGTATGATATTAGCTGAGGCTTTGTCATGTGTTTTCTTCATGTTGAGGTATATTCCTTTTTGTACTGTTATTATTTATCATGAAAAATTAAATTGACAGTTTACACAAGAATATTCATAACATCTTTATTAAAAAATAACCCAAAATAGGCCAGGCGCAGTGGCTCATGCCTGTAATCTCAGCAATTTGGGAGGCCAAGGCAGGCAGATCACCTGAGGTCAGGAGTTTGAGTCCAGCCTGGCCAACATGGAGATACCCCGTCTCTACTAAAAATACAAAAAATTAGCTGGACGTAGTGGTGCATGCGTGTAATCCCACCTACTTGGGAGGAGCAGGTAATTATTTAAATTAATTTTTGTGTCACTCTCAAATGATATCTAGACAGCAATACAAAGCTCATCAACCAAAATGATAAAATTTTGTCATAAGATGACCCAATGTGGAGCAAATCCTGTACTTTATTGTTTAAATTTCCAGTTATCAGCATTAAAGGAATAAAACTCCATGTAAAGAAAGATGGAATGGAATCTTTCATAATTGCTTTAACCCAAATTGAAAGATATTCAGTCCTCTCACAGGGCCTCCCTCCTAAACTAAAATTGGAACACAATCTAAAATTTAACATGCCAATCGAGGTATATCAATGAATATTTATAGAGTACTCATTTAAAGAATTACATAGGTCTCACTTTAGTTGGGTAATAAATAATTGAGAAATATTAACATGTTCAAATAAAATTTAAAAAATTTAAAATATTTTAACCCCCAGGTGTAAATAATTTCACCTTGCTATGAAATTGAATTCTACCTTTTTTGGATGCTTCTCTATACATTTTTTTAAGTTCTACTTTGCATTGCTTTTATTCTATTATTCGTTTTAGATTTCCTCTTTGTCAATAGCTCCTTAGTATTAGGGCCCACTTCCAATTCAGATATCTTTGTCACCCACTAGTCACTTAATAAATGTTTAATAAAGAAATCATGAAAAAAGTAACATAAATATAATTTATTGCATTCCCAGGATCTCAAACATATGTACCAGTGGGAGCTAACAGGAGTAGATACCTAAAAATTAATGAAAATTTTAAAGTTAAGAGATCTAAGGCATTACCTCATGGTTTGTGTGTTATGGAGATTAGCTAGTTTTTGTTTTATGGAGATTAGCTAGTGGACTTTTGGCACTTGATAGATGTGCGGACACATGAACATACATAGTATTTGGTGTTGTCTGTGTAAATGAATATTTATGAGGAAAGCCTTGAAGATTTATTCTACTTCTTTATAGATCTGACTGAATTTCACTAGTTTATTCATTGCTCAGGCTTGTCTGAATATTACTCAATTACTCAAATGTTTTGTTTTTATCTGCCTTAGACCCTCCCAACCTTAACTTAGATTAAAACCATAAAAAAGTCCATTTTTAAAGCTGTGTAAAGAAAACACTACATCAAAACTGTTAATATACACCTCAAACAGAAAACGTGCATATCTTCATTTGTCTTTCACCTCGTTTATGTCAGCCTATATCTTACTGGCAAAAATTGCTTTCCAGCTGCAGACAATCTAATTTGACTGTGATGCTCTCTGGCACTTGAGCATTACAGTGTTTCCTTGGTTAAGGTAAAAGATTTGCAAAACCAGTCCAAAAACTTTATTATCACGGCAGAACATCGATGCATTTCTTGAACATTCGTCACAACAGAATGTGTGAGAGCTGGAGAGGAATGAATCATCCTAGATTACCTATCTAGTACTTGAGAGGCCTACCAGAAAACAGCAGCAGCAGAGATTAACTTGCTGGAGTTCCCAGGAAATTTACCAAGGCTGTTCTACGGAGAAATAGAAACCCCATTTGCAAGATCCTTACCTGTGAAAGGTATCTTAAATCAGAGTAAGCCCGGACATGAAAATTCTGCCAGGATGCCCCAAAGGTCAAGGTAATCCTGATAATCTTTCTGACAATCTCCCTTTTCACTGGATATTTTTATTCTTTAAAATGTATGTGCATTCAAATGTGGATTAGTTTGACATAGGAATAAAAATTTAACACTTGAGTTACCCATGAGGGATTTTCATAGTCTCAGGAAGACAGAAAAGAAAACCATAATCTGAGATATCTGTGTGTCGCCTTTCTAGTCACCATTTTTTTTTTTTTTTTTTGCAATTACTACTGGCAAGTGATTCTTTCTAGATATTTTAATCAATTAATCAGAGTGCCCTATCATTCTATACAGTGAAATTCTCAACTGGTTAAAATATCAGCCTTTTTTATACTAATTATCTTTTTGATTTCTATTTTAATGACTACCTTCTTAATCATACTACACTGACAGGAAAAATCCAAAGCTATTAGGTATTTTCTAGGAAAAGATTTTGGAATTTCTCTCTTCATGTAAAAAGAAGAGGCACCAAAAACATTGCCTTCCTCCCTCTACCCCTCAAAAATATGCCTTTGTATCTAACATTCTCATTTGAGACAATCAGACTAAGGCACTGAGAACCCTGGATAAAATAATATTTAAACCTATTTTTTAATCCAAATTTAAAATATCAAACTAAGGTTGAAAGGCTATACAGGGCTGGTTGATTATAGTCAGAGAACCAATTGTTTTCATACTCATCACTTTCACTCTGTTGAGTCTTAGAAGAGGATATGCAATTCAACAATGTTTGCTTAAGGCTAATCATAGATTTCTCTATTATATAGAAATATGCCATGTATATGGATATATGTCCTATATGTGAATTTATATGTGATCTAATAAATCCATATATGATATATGATATATGATATATTTACATGTCCATGAGTATCATCAATTGCCCAGGTGCATCATCCTGAGAGAACACCACTCACAAACCCATAGAATATTTTTTTAATTCAATATTTTTTCTTTGCATCTCAAAATATAAAAGTCTTAACAGGCCCCAAATCAATCACTGTATTGGTCATAAGGAGGGAGGATATTACAATCTGCTGGATCTGGTGCTGACTAACAGAAGTAACTTACAAATCTCTACCAATCCTTTCAGTTTCGTGTGCCTTGCTATAGTTTGGATGATTTTCCTCCTCCAAAACTTTATGTTGAAATTTAATCTCCAGTACAACAATATTGGGAGGTATGGCCTTTGGTAGGTTACCAGGGCTTCACTCTGATGAATGAGACGAGTTGCCTTGTAAAAAGCTTTAATTGAAGGAGTATGTCCCCCTTTGTCTCGCAGTCTTCTGTCATGTGAGGACACAGTGTTTTTCCCCTCCAGAGGGTGCAGCACTAAGATGCTATCTTGGAAGCAGAGAGCAATCCCTACCAGACACTAAACATGCTGGTGCCTTCATCTTAGACTTTCCACCCTCCAGAACTGTCAAAAATAAATATCTGTTCTTTGTAAATTACCCGTTTTCAGATATCCTATTATAGCAGCTGGCATGGAGTGAGATGCCCCTTTACTCCACTATTGTCCATGGTGCTTTCAGACTTCTTGCTTCTTTGGGATCCTACATTATTCACTTTCCTTTGTCATTAAAATAAAGTGAAACTTTCTATTCAAAATGAAAGATGCATCACATTTACCTGGATTCTCAGACCATTATTTCCTCAAAATGTGTCTATGCTTTGTATCTCTTCAGAAATTTTTTTTTGGTTAAAAAGGTACAGATTATTGAAATAGTTTTCTCCTTATTCAGCTGACTATTTTTTGTCGTAGTATTTATATTTTAAAGTTGTGAAACATCAAATTGGGCACTAATTAGTCTTGAAAATGTAAGTAATTCAGTTTTTCTCTTTCACTAAAAAATGCTTATTCTGGTTGTTTTTGAAAGGACAAATGTCTACTATTTATTCATAAATCAGACTTTTACCAAGATGAAAATACATTGTTGAACTCTTCCCAGGAATCTCTAAATTTCTCGCAGATAGAAACTTCTGATGATATGAGCAAGAATAATTAATAATTAGAGACTAAACATTATGGTGAAACTGAGAACATTTCCAAGGGAATATGAACTTCTCTACCCCATCTTGAATAGAAGATTGATTGGGTTTTTCTATATGGTATTAGCTTCAATATTGTCTCTATTTCTATTTCTAAAACTGAAATAAAATTATTCTATTTATATTTTGATAAAAATAAAATCTCACAATGAAACAAATGAACATAATATCATTCTCTTTGTTGAGTCACTAATAAGAGAAATCAGAAGTTAATTTATACCAGAAACCACAGTCCAGATATGATTGCCTAATAAACATTATTAGCAGCAGTACTCAGACCATTGGTTAGCATGACAATCTTAAGTGCTTACTTGGTTATAACCCAGGCTTCTAGTCTTAACTTCATGGGTGTTTTTATAACTTAACACATGAGTCCTGCCACAATACATGCAATACTAAATATTTTAGTGAAGGAGATAGAGATTCTGGCTTTAAACTTTTGAATGCATTCATTTGAAGACCATTGTCCAAACATATTATAATTTCTGAGACCTGAAAAAAAGCACATGTATATTTTTTCTTTGACATCCTCAAGAGTTGCTTCAACTGCTCTGGAGTTTGGAGACCACTAGTTGGTCTTTTACTTATCCCAATGCCCAAATTAACTACTTCTCTAATGTCTCAATAACTATTGTCTTTCTTACTTTCCATACTATGTTCCATCTCAAATTATATAAAACTCTCATGATATGGTATATGTATTTACTTTTTAATATATAATTTGAATACCCATTTAATGAGAGTTGGGCAAGATGTATTAGAAGTAAAAATAAATATTTGTTGTATTACTAGTATTTATTATTTATATTTAATAAAAATTAAAGGGCTTTTATAAAAGACTACATAAAATATAAATGATAATCTATTTTATATTTTTCATATAAAACTAATATTTAAGTATTACAGAAAATGGGATTACTATTAAAAAATGGAAGGAAATAATTTGAAAGCACCCAGACAAACTCCTCACACTGGTGTCATGAGACAAAAGTTATTGCTTTATGTTTCAAATCATAATTTTTTCGGTGTTATAAGGTCACCCTCATTCCCAAGTGGAGAATAAGGATCAGTAACATGGGCTCTGTCTGTGTAATATAATGCAACATTAAAGCCCATTTAATTTTTGATGTTTGACAAAGATATTTTATATTTCACTAGTGACACATTTTTGATTATGTTTTAGTCATGGTTCAAGTTCCCTAGTAATGACTTACTTTGACTACTTGATTCTCTGTTGCCTTATTGCACTGAAACTGTGTTGCTTTTTGTCTGAAGTTAAAATATAAAATTTTCCATGTTTCTATAGCTTTCAGTTTGAAACATATTCTCCACCATTTTCTCAGAGGTAAGTAATTAATAATTTTTATTACAGCTATTACTTTGATGTTTTTACTGTCTGTTTCAATGTAAAAACAATTGGAATGATAAAATATACTTTAATTGGAATTATTGAAATTCTTCTTCTGTATGTCCATAATTATGATAATAGAAAGCTTGATAATGAATTTTATTTCTTTTTTATTTTTATGAATTTGAATTATAAGTTTTTACAAAATAAATAAATATATATCAGCATATGAATATTTTAGGTGGAAAACATCATTACTAACAAAATGCTTTACTCTATCAAAGCAAATAAGAAGGCCATTAGCCAAATGTTGTCTCTGTAACCAAAGCTTATAATTAAGGAACCTGAAATTTAATTTGGAGGCATTTCTTGTAACTGATTTAAGGGGAGAGAGAGATCCTCAGCCAATCACAACTAGTCAACCAGCCAATTGGTTATATAAGAAGAGATCTCCCATTAGACCATACATAAATAAAGCAAACACCTAGCTGTAGCCAATTAAGTAATTTATTTGTTTCCATGTTCAGCCTAAACAACCTTGCTGCTCAAGTTGCTGGAGCAGAGATTTCTGAACCTCTTTCAATTTTGAGTGCTGCCTGACTCATGAGACATACTTTGCTCAAATAAATCCTGTTAAATTTATTTTACCTGAAGTTTCTCTTTTGACAACTCTCAATCCAAATATATTGAGTGGATTACTAATTTACTTTCCAACAGTGCATAATAAATTTGATCCAGAGTTACCTAAACATTAACAAATAATAAAATAAATTTAACTTGTAATTTGGATCTAGAGAAATCTTGAGTTTAATTTTAAGGAGTCTGGTTTGATAGGATCTTTAATACTAATAAAAGAAACTTGTAGAATAATTTTAATTTCTTTTATTATTTTTCTACATATTTTCAAAAGGGAGAATGTTCTTTCTACAAAATAGCGCTAGTAACATTTTTGTTGAAGACTAACTTATGCAACTATTTTACATATATCCTTCTAATGTTTTTATACTACATTTTCTCCCTTTTTATTTGTGTTTCTGAATGACTTTAAGTTTAGCTATTTTTCAATAACACAAAGTTTGAAATAACTGGCTGGAATTGATATTGCATAAATGGCATGTATCAGTGTACTCCTGGTGCTTTCAAGTCTCCTTACATTTATCAAACATTATTTCTCCTTTATTTTAATATCTTTGGCTATTCTTTAGCTCTTCAGTGCATAAATACATTTGCTTACTTGTCTCTTCCCTCAGCTATCATGCTAATATAACATACAGCATGCACAAAAAGAAATAAGCCTTGTTACAGCTATTTTATTAATGCAGTCTGCGAACTAATTGTTGGTTAGAATCCACCCAATTCACATGTATGTGAATAATCGTACCTAGAGGTTTTTTTCTGATGCTCAAAGCTTTATTAAAATGCCTCCTGCTTAGCATCAAATGACTGAAAACACACAGTAAAATGAGTTTTCTAGACCTTCTGTACCATGACATACAATGAATTTCAATGTTAGTTGCTAGTATGTATTCTTGATTAAACTCATAATTAAATGACAAGGAGATTCAAGGGCAATAATCCAGATGGTATTCTTCTAGGCTCTTGGAATCAACTAGAGTGTGCTCTTGTGTCCTGGGATATCTGCTTCTTTCTTTAGAACTTTTGTCACTTGGCTCTTGGGCTTTCTCATACTGTTTCTTAGTTTCATTTCTGAAAACTGATTTCATGAAAAACATTGCTCTCTTTCACAAAGAAAATGTTGCAAATAAAGGTTGCTTCCAGCTTCATCTATTAATCCTAGAATGGTTAAAAAGTCCTGGTCCTCCTTGTGTACTTAAATCTGAGCTCTCTGTCTCTACCTTTCCTTGCCACATTTTGTTACTTGCTTTGTTGGAAAACAACAATGTAAACCCCTTTTGCATTAAATAAAGGATCAATCATTGCCACTAATAGAAAGGCGCTTAGCACCTCAAATGATTAACCATTTTCTGAGAAACACTAGGTAAGGAGCACGAATATTTTATAGTCTCTTTTCTCATATTGTGAAGGTTACATTTAACCCACTTTGTTTATACAAAATTAATTTATAGCGTCTATCTTTAACATCTGCCAAATGTTTCCATAACTAATACACACCAAATTTTATCACTTTCTCTTTATATTTTTCCTAGGTCTAAATGAGTATTCTGGAGCAGTAGTTCCTAAACATGAGGATACATTGACATCACCTAGAAATAAAATGAAAACTGATGGTTTCGGCCCCAGTTTCTAATTCAATAGGTCTGGTATAGGCCCTGAGCATTTTCTTTTCTAACTAGCTCTCAGCTAATGTGGATGATGTTCTATGAGGGGCCTCATTTTGAAGTCACAGCTCTGAACAAAGAGGCAAAACAGTTCTCTTTATTGAAGAGAAAAATCTACTGACATACAATAAAATAATTTTCTTACTTATACTTATTTGTTAAACTTATTATCTATAAACTCATAGAGCTAAAAAAAAGTTGAATTTTCATGTTTTCTTATTTATTTGTTTTGCCTAAGAGAAACTACAATGTGAAGCCAATTACAGAGCTGAGATTAAAATCAAGGCTTCTTGACTCTGAGTTCACTAGTCTTTCAAATTTCCGTACATTTTTTTAGATTTATCTAGTTAATAGTATGAAATGTGGCCTGGTGTGGTGCCTCATGCCTGCCTGTAATCTCAGCACTTTGGGAGGCCGAGGCGGATGGCTCACTTGGAGATCAGGAGTTAGACACCAGCCAGACCAACATGGTGAAACCCCATCTCTACTTAAAATACAAAAATTAGCCAAGCATGATGGCATGCACCTGTAATCCCAGCTACTTGGGAGAATCACCTGAAACTGGGAGGCAGAGGTTGCAGTGAGCCGAGATTGTGCCGCTGCACTCCTGCCCGGGCAACAGAGCGAGACTCTGTCTCAAAAAAAAAAAAAAAAGTATGAAATGTCACAAAAATATCAAATGCCAATTTTTATTACTATATTACCTTGGTTTTTCAGAACTTTACTATAGAGTTCATTTAGACAAAGTCACTATATGATTCATCATAACTCTCATGCTTTCTTTGAATGATAATAAAATTAGGAAGATTTACTAACATAACTTAATACAGGCTTTTCACAGAAAATAAAAAGGTTAAATGTTTTCTAAAAAAACTCCATCAGGGAATTAAGAAACCATAGTACTACGCTTGGCTTTATTACTAATTGGCTGTGAAACATCCTGAACAATTAAATCCCCTTTCCTAGGCAGTTTTGTTTTCTGACTTTGTCCTAGGTCACTGGCATCAGAGGGTGTTAAATACCTAAAAGAAGCCCAGGAAGCACTTTGCCACTTCTCTTTCTCTGTGGCTTTGACACAAGACCACAATATCCAAACGAGGGAAAGATGCGCTGTTTGTGCCATTGACGATGTAGGAGATAGACGCTGTTTCACAGGGTAGGGAGGACTTCAGTAGGAGTAGTGCAGAATAATTTGTCAAATTCTTCCTCTCAGAGATCATGAATGTAATAGCCTCCTCCATAAAGAAGTGTTATTTTCTAGCAGTGCCAAGTGTCCATTTTCTTTGCCTCTCTTTTTTTTTTTTTTTTATTATACTTTAAGTTTTAGGGTACATGTGCACAACGTGCAGGTTAGTTACATATGTATACACGTGCCATGCTGGTGTGCTGCACCCGTTAACTCGTCATTTAACATTAGGTATATCTCCTAATGCTATCCCTCCCCCCTCCCCCCACCCCACAACAGGCCCCAGTGTGTGATGTTCCCCTTCCTGTGTCCATGTGTTCTCATTGTTCAATTCCCACCTATAAGTGAGAACATGCGGTGTTTGGTGTTTTGTCCTTGCGATAGTTTGCTGAGAATGATGGTTTCCAGCTTCATCCATGTCCCTACAAAGGACACGAACTCATCATTTGTTATGGCTGCATAGTATTCCATGGTGTATATGTGCCACATTTTCTTAATCCAGTCTATCATTGTTGGACATTTGGGTTGGTTCCAAGTCTTTGCTATTGTGAATAGTGCCGCAATAAACATACGTGTGCATGTGTCTTTATAGCAACATGATTTATAATCCTTTCGGTCTTTGCCTCTCTTTTATGGTTCTAGAGGTATAACAAATTAATGCACATTTTCAATAGTAGGACATGATGGCTAAAAAATATTTAGTATTATTTAATAATTTATATTATTCTTACATAGTTCTAGACGCAACATGCATGAAGAATCACATCAGTCTTTAAATTGGTACCTGGATGAATATTGAATGCTAGAAATAAAAATGATTTTAATCTATCCCTAATAAAAAATTTAATTTAAAAATAAATTTAAATCCTCAGCATTATTAATAATATTTTAAAATATTGTTAAAAATAATCTTATGACAATGGCATTTACTTCATTCGGCTCTAAATCTAGAAGTGCAGTGTGTGTGTGTGTGTGTGTGTGTGTGTAGTGTCATATATAGTACTTAGTCTGAATTTTCTTCAAGGAGTCATGACCTCAGTTGTGCCTATATAGATGACACTTTTTGGAACAATTTATAGTTTAAATACAATATATTTTGAATTAGCCCAAAGATGAAATATCTTGATGAATGACACATATATTAAATTGAACTTACAGGCACTCTCAGGCACAAAATATAAATGTCAGCTAAATGCTGTTAAAGCAATTTGATTAAGTTTATCAAAATGCATAAGAAAAGTTACTAAAGTGGCAAATGATTCTTAAGCCAAAAGGAAATTTGAGTTTCTGTAAACTGTAAATTATGCTCATTTTTATTTTTCTGTACATAGTAATTGGATATGAACTTTTGTTTACTATTAATGTTAGTAAAAACATAAAAGAACATATTTACATTTGTCTATTGTACTTAAAATAATTTTTTAAATAATTATAAAATATTTTAAAGATAGAGAATGTTTTAGGAAAAAAATAGAGGACTATGGGACAAAATTGACTTTCAAATATAAGGAAAATAGAGCAAGGAAACAAAAATATTTTTGTGACTGTGGAAAAGAAAATTTTTCAGAGAAGTAATGTTAAAAATAATTACTACAGACACTCTTTTTTTTTTGCCATTATATGTCAATGTATATTCCCGACTGAAGAGAATTTTTATCAAAGTGATCAACATACTTCTTTTAACATTTTCTTTATAATATTCCAGCATTAAAAATATGAAAGAATTTCAGAAATATTGTATGATTCTTAAGTGACTTGAAAATTATATGAAGAAATTAGAATAATTTGTGGTTTCGGTAATGAATTTATGATCTATAAGCTCATTACAATGTTTGTACACAATTTTTAAAATGAATTGTTCAAGTCCAAATCTAAGTATGACTATGCTGTTTAATTATACTTCCAGTTGCCATCGTCTCAGCAGAGTCAAGTTTTGCCATGCCGAAATTAATGTTGAAGAGCTACCTAAGAAGTAAAATCGCTCAAAAAAGTGTTCTAATTTGGAATTACTTGCAACGGAGAACAAGTTACATGAAATGTTTAATTATAAAGACAGAAATTTTGATTTTTCTGAGATTAAAACAAAAACACCAAAATATTTATCAGTTTTATTGGGATATAATTGGCAAATAGAAATTGTAGATATTTAAAGTGTTTTAATCTAGGTATACATTGTGAAATAATCGCCACAATCAAGCTAGTTAACATATTCATCATCTCACATAGTTTTTATTTTGTCGTGGTGAGTACACTGAAGATCTACCTGCTTAGCAAATTTCAAGTATACAATACGTCATCATTAACCACAGTTCTTGTATTGTATATTAGACCTCAAGAACTTATTCATGCTGCATGACTGAAACTTTCTACCCTTTGACACAACTTTAATGAAAAATATGAAACAAAAATATAACTTACATGTCTTTATTTTATTGCTTATCCAAATACAACCAAAATACTCAGACATGTAGTAATGATTAAATTCAATTGTATAAAATATTTTACCAAGTATAGTTCATTGTAAGCCCATAGGTTTTCAAATGTTATTTTGACATTATAGGTTAATTGTCAAGGAAAGAAGAAAAAATATGCTTACTTAAATTTCACTTAAAATCTGTGGCTCAATTCATGATTCTTTAAGATTTACATATATGTGGGCCTCTCTTTCCTCTCTTGCCCAAGGTGTTTCAAATGTTAAAGATTAGAGTTTATGCCTCAGCTTCTTATGTAAGAATTATGACTGATGATATTTAAAGGCATCATATATAAGTTTCTGTGTTCATATTGAGAAAAAACTTACCACCAGTCTTTCCTGGAAAGGCTGACTGCCTCTCAGGGCCTCAAGCCTCCTTTGGACTTAGTAGAGCTGTGATTAGGGCCAACAATATAATGTAGTGATGCTGATCAAGTTCTCTTGATTGTATACATCTCTGGTTCTGCAAAATAGCTTACTTATCCTCTGTACAACTGTCATCTTTCCTAACAACCATGCAGTTAATTTTAAAAATAAAACAGTTAAAAAATTTTTTTTCTTGAAAAATCATAGTAAAATCCCTGGTTTTCTCTCTTGGTTTTGTCTTTTTAACCGCACTGCAATTATTTCAGAATTTTTCTATGCATTTTTTAATATTTCAAAGCACTTGCACTGAAGTTATTTCAGTGTCAATAAACGGACCCAGCTACAGATTTTTGCCCAATTCTATGCCTGCTAATAATAATCGTATATAGTAGAACAACATGTTATTCCATTTACGTATTTTACTTAAAACAGTAACAAAAGTTATGAACTTTTGTAGCTCAGAGAGGATTTAAAATGGGTGTTTTGTTTTGTTTTTTGTTTTTTATGATTACTATTTTATTCTAAAGGATATGACAAAGAATATAGATTAAGAGATTTGTAGGGGGAGGTATGGGGAAAGGGGCCTGGAGCTTCCTTGCCCTCCTTGGCGCACCACCTTCCAGGACACTCCATGTGTTCAGCTATCCAGAAGCCCTCCTAACTCTGTCCTCTTGGATTTTTATGGAAGCTTCATAAAATCAGCATTTCATCCCCTAGGATGGGTGGGACCCTCTCAAGGGAGGGGTCTTCAGACCCACAATCAGAAAGATAGGTGAAGATTAGAGTTCTGCCTTGAGGCAGGTGAAAGGAGAGCAGAAGAGAGATTCTGTTTCCTGAGGCCTAACACAGCCAGCATTATAACAAAAGTCTATAGCAAGGACTATAGGAGTTATGAGCCAAGAACTGTGGACAAATCATATGCAGATGTATGATTAATATATATTATACCAGGCCATGCCTGGTTTTCAACCACTGATCCCTTACATCGAAAGGATATATATAATCATTAATAATGAGTCCAGTCCATCATATTGTATGAATGCCTCCCAGGGTGAGGCTACTCAGGAGAGCAGGGTTCCTTTCAATCTTGTCAAGTTTTGAAAGCGGAGTGGTCTCTGCAAATACACAGTTTCACCATTTCAGGCATCTGGAATAATGGAGCTAAGAAACAATGTCATTGCTTCCTCTGAGCCTCTTTCAAAGTATTAATGTAATGTTGGATTTCTCTCAATTTATAACCCATTTATTCACTCCTTTACACTTCTCTCCATTAATACTCTACCTAATGTTTTCACTTTTAGAAGGGACTTTCGAATCACCACTCTGCTGGTCTAGATTGCAGGCAGCTGTCAAGTCGGCCAAGTTTCTTCTCCCCAGTCCACTCCCATTCAGATACAGTAAAGTTACAGAGCTGCAGAACCACTGAGCTGTTTTTACCACCAGGCAATACAGCTGTGTTCATTCTCAATCCCAATTTTGTTAGATGGGGTAAAGGCACACCCACTGCCATCAGGCCCTTAGGAATTCTGACATAAGGCTTAAAACCATAGTTACAGTTTATTACTTAGAAATCATCCCTGCTTCCAGCATTTGTAGTTGCAGCCCTGGTACTATGACCACTCCATCAGGTAGGAGATAATTTTTTTTTTTTAGGTGAATTGAAAGGAAAAAATTATAGTCATTGTACCATTTTACTCCTCCTTTGATGAGAATTGCATAGTCATACCACCATCCTCCGTAACACCTGTTTTCAGATAACCCAGGAAAACAGAGAAAAATCTAGTGGGGACAGCAGTCCCAATCATGTTGAGTGTGAGCACACACTAGTGAAGGCGTGCAAGCCACCCTTCATGCTTTTATCTCCCCTTGTTTTAGACAATCAATGTTTCAATTGCCCCATTCTATTTCTCTACCAAACTTTTACTCTAAGAAGAGTATCTCTCTGCCCACTGTTGACATTACATATGGGCTGTGTGTTCCACGATCTGAAGAAATAATGGGCCAGGGACTGTGGCTCACAGCTGTAAATTCCAGCACTTTGGGAGGCTGAGGCAGTTGGATCACCTGAGGGTCAGGAGTTTGAGACCAGCCTGGCCAATATGGTGAAACCTCGTCTCCACTAAAAATAAAAAGTTAGCTGGGCATGGCGGTGGGCACCTGTAATCCCAACTACCCGGGAGGCTAAGGCAAGAGAATCACTTTAACCTGGGAGGCAGAGGTTGCAGTGAGCTGAGATCGTGCCACTGCACTCCAGCCTGGGCAACAGAGCAAGATTCTGTCTCAAAAAAAAAAAAAAGAAAGAAAGAAAGAAAGAATGGTAAGCCATCCAAATTAATGCAACATTTTCTGTTTCAGTTTTCTTTTTTTAATAGCACCGTAAGCATTTTCATCTTCTACTGGGTAAGCAAACCCAGTCCATAAAACTCACTGCCTATTACTGTCAAGACCCATTTGTAGCCCCCTCAGAGCTACTGGCCTCAGTCTCAATTGCAAGCTTTGTACATGGCCTTCCCACCAGGGAATCTGCTCTATAGACATAAGCAGTCTCTGCCTTTCTTGCTGAGAAGCAAAACAGTTTTTACTGGTATTATGTGCCTGAGAGGGTGGAAAAGACCATATCCACTCATTTTATGGACACAGGTGGACACCTCAAGGGAGCACATGGGGCTATCTGCTTGTCAATTCCTGTCACCTTCTGAACCTGAAGGGAGTTCTTCTGATAGGCATTGACTTGTTCTACTCTAATGCACCCCTCAAACTTCCATAGGGCTATGCACCTTATAAGCATCCGTTTAATAAGCTGGTTTCCATTGCCCGCTTGCCTGAGTGTATGGCCAGGCCATTGGTCACTGCCCATGAGTGAGTAAAAACCTAAACACAGGGGCTTGTACCATTCTTTAATTCTTCATTTCAAAATAGCAAGCAATTCACCCCATCAAGCTGATCTGTTTTTACCTTCTTTGATCAAAGCAGCAGAATTCCAAACAGAATGTTGTTCATTCCCTTTGGAACTGCCATCCATAAACTAAGCAGCTCCTTGTTTGTCAACCGAGAGCTCTTCATAGTGCATTGTCCAAGTGTCAATAGGATCCAGCAGCACCTCACACAGTTTCAGAGTCAGTCCGAGAGTTAAAGATGCTCCTAGCTTGTGAGTGTTTTCTCCTTGCATTCCCTGGGTAGCATGCTCCTGTATAAACCATTACTATTATCTTATGGAACACTTCTGGGCACTACCATCCCCATTAAAACATTTCTCCAACATCCAAAACAGTACTGGTATTTCAGGTGTCAAAATTACTTAATATACTTCAGCCATAAAGGTAGTTTCAGTCAACATCTCATGCTAAGGCAGTTAAGTGCACATCAAGTGGAAATTCTCTAGTTCAAATCCTCAGTACTCGTATTGCTGGGAGGTGCTCACAGCTTTTGAAAAAAGCCCCAGTAAACACTCCACAGAGGACTAACAACCTCCTGTATGTCTGGATCATATATACCCATTGCTGAATTTTGAGCTCCGGGTTCTGCATCAACCCAAATGTGCTCTTCCACTCTGCATTGTTTGAAACCAAAGATATCACTCCATGAGAGAGAATTATTCACTCTCATAATTCATTTTAGTAAAGGTTGTTCAGAAAGCTGATAATACTAATGTATAAAATGAAACACTTCCTTCACACTGTACCCTCTGGGTATATTAGTTTGTTCTTGGGTTACTGGGTGTATTATCATGTTCTTGCACTTCTATAAATACCTGAGACTTGGCAACTTATAAAGAAAAAGGTTTAATTTGCACATGGTTCTATAGGCTGTACAGGAAGCATGGGTGGGGAGGCCTCAGGAAACCTTCAATCATGGCAGAAGGTGAAGGGGAAGCTGATACATCTTACATGGTTGGAGCAGGAGGAAGAGAATGAAAGAGGAGTTGCTACACACTTTTAAACAACCAGATCTCATGAGAACCTTCTATCATGAGAACAACAAGGGGGAAATATACCTCCATAATCCAATCACATCCCACCTGGCCCCTCCTTAAAAATTGGAGATTATAACTGAAGACATGAGATTTGGGTGGGAACACAAATGTAAGCCATATTATTCTGGCCCTTCTCAAATATCATGTTCTTCTCATCTTGTAAAATACAATCACCCCTCTTTAACGGTATCCCAAATCTTAACTTATTTCAGCATTAACTCTAAAGTCCACAGTTCAAAGTCTTATCTGAGACAAGGCAAGTCCCTTCTGCCTATGAATCTGTAAAATAAAAAAAAAGTTAATTACTTCCAAGATACCTTGGGGGAACAGGCATTGGATAAATGAACATATTCCAAAAGGGAGAAATCAGACAAATGAGAGAAGCTACAGACCTGTGCAAGTCCAAAACCCAGCAGGTCAGTCATTACATCTTAAAGCTCCAAAATAATCTCCTTTGATTCCATGTCTCACCTCCAGACCACAGTGATTCAAGAAGTAAGCTCCCAAGGCCTTGGACAGCTCTCCCCCTGTGGCTTTGCAGGACTCAGCTCCCGTTGCTGCTCTCAAGGGCTGACATTTAGTGCCTGCAACTTTTCCAGGTGCATGGTGCAAGCTGTTGGTGAATCTAACATTCTGGGTTCTGGAGGATGGTGGCCCTCTTCTCATAACTTCAATAGACAGTGCCCCAGTGGGGACTCTATTTGGGGGCTCCAATATCACATTTTTCCTTCACACTGCCCTGGTATAGGTTCTCCATGAGGGCTCCAAGCCTGCAGCAGACTTCTGTCTGGACATCTATGCATTTTCATACATCATCTGAAATCTAGGCAGAGGCTCCCAAGCCTCAACTCTTGCCTTCTTTACACTGACAGGCTTAGCATCACATGGAAGCCACCATGGCTACTGGCTTCCACCATCTGGAACAATGGCCTGAGGTATACCTTGGCCCATTTTAGCCATGGCTGGAGTTGGAATGGACACGATAAAGGGCACCGTGTCCCAAGGCTACACAGAACATCAGGGCCCTGGGCCTGGCCCAGGAAACAATTTTCCCCTCCTAGGCCTCTGGGCTTCCAATGGCAGGGGCCTCCATAAAGGTTTCTGAAATGCCTTTGAGGCATTTTCCCCATTATCTCAGGGATCCTCCTTACTTATGCAAATTTATGCAGCAGGCTTGAATTCCTCTCAAGAAGATGGATTTTTCTTTTCTACCACATGGCTGAGCTGCAAATTTTCCAAACTTTTAAACTCTTCTTCCCTTTTAAATATAAATTCCAGTTTTACATCATTTCATTGCTCACAAATAGACGTTTAGGCTGCTAAAAGCATCCAGACTACATTTTGAACATTTTGTTGCTTAGAAATTTCTTCCACCAGATACCCTAACACATCTCTCTCAAGTTCAAAGTTTTATAGATCCCTAGGGCAGGGGCAAAATGCCACCAGTCTTTTTGCTAAAGCATAGTAAGAGTGAACATTATTCCAGTTCCCAGTAAGTTCCTCATCTCTATCTGGGACCACCTCAGCCTGGACTTCATTGTCCATATCACTATCAGCATTTTGGTCACAACAATTTAACAAGTCTCTAGGAAGTTCCAAACTTTCCCTTATCATCCTGTCTTTTTCTGAGCCCTCCAAACTGTTCCAACCTCTGGGTGTTAGCCAGTTCTAAAGTCACTTCAACATTTTCAGGTGTCTTTTTAGTAGTGCCCTATTCCTTGGTACCAATCTTCTGTATTAGTCTGTTCTTTCATTGCTATGAAGAAATACTTGAGACTGGGTAATTTATAAACAAAAAAGGTTTCATTGGCTCGTGGTTCCACAGGCTATACCAGAAGCATGGCAGGAGAGGCCTCAGGAACCTTCAATCATGGAGGAACATGAAGGGGAAGCAGGCATGTCTTACAGCCAGAACAGGAGGAAGAGAGTGAAGGAGGGGGTGCTACACACTTTTAAACAACCAGATTTCATGAAAATTCACTATCATGAGAACAGCAAGGGAGAAATCTACCCCCATGATCCAATCACCTCACACTAAGCCCCTCCTCCAACATTGGGGATTACAACTGGGGGCATGAGATTTGGGCTGGAAGACAAATCCAAACCATAGTGCTTGATTTTGCCCTTCCCCCACATTAACTACATTCTTGGTAACCACAGGTCTCAGAGGTAGTTTCTTTTGTCCTGGTATAATTTTCTCCATTGTGGGTGGCATTGAGGCTAGTGACCTGAGCTCAGACAAACTCACATCTGTGCTTGGTCCAGCCTCAAGGCCCAACCCAATGCTCTCTTAGTTTCATTTTAGCTATTATACGTAACAATAGCCAAGGGATTGAATATTTTGCTTTTTTTCATAGTTTGCATTTCCTTATATATCCAGTGAACCAATTCACTGAAAGTTAGGTTCATCTCTAAAGTCCACTGGTAACTTTTACCTTTAGTAGCTGATCTCAACTCAGCTGTAGCTTTATACAGTGGGTGGCCACGTGGCCACATAGGAATCAATGGTTCTTCATCCCTTCGCCTTTTGATCCTTTCTCTTCCCAAACCAGATGTTTCTCTGAGCCTGTGCCAGACCAGAATATCCTACCACTACCGCCAAGTATGTCAGAAAAAAACTTTCTCAAGCTGTTTTTCCTCTGCTCTCACACGACCACAACAATCATCAACACAGAAGACTTCTATGACCCATTTGTAGGGGTTTTGCCCCACACACCAAGCAGCAAACACCAGCTCCATGTCCTCCAATTCAATTCCAACACTATCTACTTGGAGATAGTGTCAGATCCCATGGTTTGAGGGCCCAATCCCCACAAATGCCCCCCAAATCCCCCCCACACACCAGTCACAAGTCCAGGCCTCCTGAATGGCCAATGGACTGGCTTCAAGTTGGAGTTCCCACAGCCCCACTTTGGTTTCTATTAATTTGCTGGAGCTGCTAACAGAACTCAGGAAAATACTTACTTACATTTACCAGTTTATTATAAAGGGTATTACAAAGGATACAGGTGAAAAGATGTGTAAGGCGAGTTATAAGAAAGGAGGCGTGGAGCTTCCACACCTTCCCTGGGCTCACCACCCTCCAGGAACCTCCAGTGCTCAGCTCCTAAAATGCATGTTTTCTATCAGAGACAGAGCCTCATTTTCCAGCTTCCAAATCTGGAAACAAATAATCAGTGAGACTTTCTTCTTTGTTCAAAGTAACTGGATTCCCCTGAGAAATATTTGTACAGTTTTACTATCAAATGAATTGCAGGAATAAGCCATTTTCTTAGAAAATGTCAGTAGAAAAATAAGTAACTTCTCATTGTGGAATAGTTTCAGAACTCTTAGCACAAATGGAATTTTCTGATTTGCTAACAACAGCATCCCCAAATTAATAATACACAGGGAATGGATCCAGTAGTTGCAGATGTTTCCATTTCTATAATTTCGATTTTGAATAGCATTAGGAGTTTCAAGTATTTTTTTCTTTGAAATTATTGCACTGTTCTGATGAATGAAATCACTTGCACTTCAGCCTTCATTCTTGTAAATATTCCATGGAGTCAGAGGAAAGCGCTTGCTGTTGATGTCTTATTGCTCAATTATGAAGCACAGAAAATGCTCCTTCATGTGTATTACAAGAGCAAAATGGCCTCATACATAATAAATCATGAAACAGGCCCTACTGTTGCTGGTGGAATTCACATGCAAAAGAAAAATCATAGATTTATTTTTTTTCCAGAGAGTCTGAACTTCTCATTAGTTCGCTTTGAAAATAAGAAGACCTATACTGGTGACGAAACACTGATTAGGTGCGTTATTTAGTAAAATAAAGCTTAAATCAAGAATTATGTTCACTGAAGAATTATTTTTAGAGCAAGGTGAAGAAGAAGAAATATTTTTTAAGGACATGAATTCACATCTCACTTTATTTACTTACAATAGACTACATCACAGGCACAGCCAGACTGTCACATCAGAGTAATAATCTTCTAAATTCTGAAATTCTGCTTTGAAAAACTACCTAGGAGAATAGTTTTGGAGTGGAATATAGTCATCTTTCAATAAGTTCTTTCCACGGACTCACATAAAGTCTTATTTATTACCTTATTATTGCCTGGTTGGCCTGAAGCAACCTCCAAGAGAACAATTTCAGTTGATTTTTTTTTTCTATCAGGCTCAAAGAGATAATGAAAGTCTCTTTTTCAGTCATGCAAATTACCACAGACCTGCATGTTTTCTGGCCTGAACAAAATTAGGCTTGGTCTAAAATGAAATATAGTCTAGAAAAAAATACCAGTGCAATTGATACCATCACTCAGGAAGGAGGACACATCCTTCAATATTCTAATATTAAGTTTATTTGACTCTACTGATAATCAAGACTTTTCCCATAGCCATTGTCAGTTTCATGACTATTTATTATTTATTTTTTATTTTTTGAGGAGGAGTTTCGCTCTTGTTGCCCAGGCTGGAGTGCAATGATGAGATCTCGGCTCACCGCAACCTCCGCCTCCCATGTTCAAGTGATCCTCTTGCCTCAGCCTCCCGAGTAGCTGGGATTACAGGCATGTGCCACCATGCCCAGCTAAGTTTTTGTATTTTTAGTATAGATGAGGTTTCTCAGTATTGGTCAGGCTGGTCTCGAACTCCCCTCCCGACCTCAGGTGATCCGGCTGCCTCGGCCTCCTAAAGTGTTGGGATTACAGGCGTGAGCCACCGCACCTCACCTCATGGTTATTTTATTTGTTTTCTGTTTGTTTGTTTACTCCCTGTCCCCTCCAATAAAATGTAAGCTCAGTATCTATCAATTCATACCAAAATCATGACACTTGGCATAATCCCTAGGAGTGATAGGTTGAAAAATGTAATAAACAAGTAGGCTTGTAATTTTAAACTATGGTGATATTCTTAATTTTCCACACTTTCATTATAGTAAAATTTTTGGCACTATTTTTAGATCCTATATGCTTTTTTCCCCCCTCTGAGTATTTCGAATTGGGTTGTTTCAAGGCCTAGGCATTTTATGACGAAAAATTCACTCTGGCACTGCATGATAATGAGGTTGCAATGGAGATCATAGTTTTTTCCTACTTAGCAAGATACTGTCTCCTTTTATACTGATGGAAGTAAATAAAATATTAGAAATTTTTGTATTTCTTTTGTTAGAGTTTAGAAGAATGGGGATTTGGTGATTTTTATTTATAGAATGAAGTCTTGATGTTCCACTAGATGAAGCATAAATAGCATTAATCAATGATGAATGGCACTACATCCCAAACACTGGGAGGATCTTCCACGTTAGAAGGAATTTGCCCTGATTCTGGTGATTCACCACTACAATCAGTTAGCTCATCCATTCCATATGATAGTCTCAACTTTATCCTTGGATTTGTCTAGAACACTAAAGAGCTCTGGATTTGGATTGCACCATTTGAGCTTTTCTCTTCTAATTGTTTTTATTAAATTGAGGTTTGGCTTTAGGCTACCAGCTTACACTCAAGGACATGAAAAATAATTTTAAAAAATATAAATCTGTCATTGGATCTATTGCGCAGATGCTGTTGAGAATATCCTACATTGTATCACACAATGTCTTTTGTATGAAGACCCACAAGAGACATTTCTTTCAGATATATTTTTTTAAAAGCTTATTCTTAATAGCTGTCTGTTTGTTTTTTTCTCTGGGCTTGAAATCTTGCAACCAACTGCCTTTTCTTTTCTAGTTTTTATCTAGGAAACTCTTTTTCTCATGAATATTAGGAACCTTGCTAGTATCTCCCTTTCTTTTTCTACTTTGAACTCAGTAAGCTCAGAATAAAATTTGGTCCTCTTCCCTAGTAATTGTATATAGGAAATGTATTACACATTTCTGTGTGTAAATAAAAATATCCAATAATTTAAATAAAATGAAAATAAAATTTAGCTCTCTGTATAGAGACATCATAATATACAACATAAGATATCAAGCTCAGCATCTGAATTAATAACTGACTATAGAAAAGAAATAGTCAGTTGCAATAGTAAATTAGGCATAATATACACAGTGGTTCCAACATTCTTATTACGTTATGTTTAGTTGTTTAGAAAAATCACTGAAACAATTCTTGGCTATTTTAGTTCATAAGAATAATAGACATGGCTTATAATCTGGAAATATAATGAACCTATATGTAAAAATAAAGTGTAAAATACAGAGAAGTAATTTAAATTTTTATATGTATTCACACAAAATTATTTTTAAAAAACAGCATCAGGTACATGTGAAATAAAAATGGAAATGAAAAAACAGCAAACATAATGAAAACTAGTCTATATCAAATTTACCAAAAGACAATCTTTATAGATGTATATATTCATATTCAATCTTAAACCTAAAATTTTTTAACTTTCATCTTTCCCACAGATAATTAGAAACTTGTTATTTTAAAGTTGAGACAGACTTTTGTTTTGACAATTCTTTACATTAATTTTGTTTCAGAGAAGGATTTTATTTTATAACAAGAGACTGAAAACTATATAGACAAAATAAAAAAATAAAGTTTGCTCTAATGAAAGCATGGTACTTCAAACCACATTTTCTGACCTCCTGTCTTTCTAACGCTTATTGGCAAGAATCAAGGCTCACTTAATAGCATTTAAAACCTCCTCCTATCACATACTTCCAGCCATTTTTTTCATTTTATCTTTGCAAATAGATTTAATGCAAAAACGTGTGCTGTTAAAACACAACTTAATAAAAGTGAAACTTTGGTAGATAATTCATAATAGAGATCATTGCTTCTACAAAAATCTTTCACATTTTTAATATTCCAATGTGAGTTGCCTGCTAGATGACTTAACTAGTGCTAATACTTACCAATAAATTGAATTGCCTCAAGTTAATCCAGGTTTCTTGTATCTTTGTCCATTTATTTTCTATAGAATAAGGGTAAGATTTTCCTTTAAACTAGGAGGATGCACATATTTTTGTTATCTTTGATTTCCTACTATTGGAGTAAAATGTATCCTCAGGGCTCAAATACTTATAACATTGTGTAGACAAAAAAATACCATTATAATAAAAGAAGCACTGAAATAAAGCTGAACACCTGAATGGTGGTTGTAAGAGCTTAATCTCTTTAGAGCTCTTTCCTTCTCAAATTCTCAGAATGCAAATTTGAGGACTGCAAACTCCATTTCTTGATTAATCAGACATTCCTTTAAGAAATATTAAAAGTCATCCTTTACCAGCATTACGATGTCATTAGAGAGAACTTATAATTCCCAAGCCTTTAGATAATAAGCCACAGACCACTTGAAGTTACTACTGAGAGTAAAAGTTTGGCATTAGTGCATTTAGTCACAGATGGTAAATGAAACTTCCACTGCCTGCTGCATCCCAGATAACAGAGATTAAATCTCTTTCGCTCACATTTCTCTCCACATCTTTTAAACTTTTTTTTTTTTTTTGGCTCTATGAAGTTTATTTTGTTCTGCGGCAGTTTTAAATTTGAGCTAAAGAGATTGATACTTCTCACTTTCTTGGGAGGACATGTGATAGATTGCCTTTGTAAATGAAGACTCACACTGTTATTGTCTATAGTTTGGAATAGTCGTGTTAGATTAAACACCATTCTGTTTTGGTCCCTTATTAATTATGATGCTTTCTGCTGTCATGCTGATTCCTTTATTCTGATGGCTCCACTATGGAGAAGCACAGCTTCTTTCAAATAAGCCATCGCAATGCAAGCAGCTCATTAACTTCAGCCTTCCTCCCAGTTTCCTATGACAGGCTGAAGAACCTTCCCTAACTAACTTTAGAGAGAGATAATAAAGTTTTATTTCCCTTTCACAGCAACTCAAGGGCAGTTCATCATGTTCTTTTCTTCAAGACAGAATTTTGAACCGAAGCAGAGGGATCCAAATTTTTTTTTTTTTTTAATGTTCTGGATGTCACTAAATTGGAAGTTACTGTGAATGAGCAACAACTCCTTCCATTTGGTAGTTTCCATATTTTATTTTTTAAAATGTGGGCATGTCTAAGTATATATTTGCTTCAGAGAATAATGAGATAAAACAAAATCCTCATGGGCATGTGCCCAAATTCAAATTCTATGACTGTTTTTTCTTTAGTTTTCTTGTTTTGTTTTTTACGGATCCCGAGCAAGCAGTAGAGTATTTGCCTAATGTAGAACCCTTCAAATATTAATACTTTTTAGGACTCTCAGTTGTTAAAATTCTACCACTATGTATTCTTTCCTTTGGATTCTTTCCAAGCGTTTTCTAAAACTGTAAATACCATTGAAAAGGGGTATATACCTGGGTGGTTTAGGGAATATGCTTGATTCAGTCTGATTAGGCTATATTATGTTACAATAACAGACACTTTCCAAAATTTCAGTAACCAAACACCACAACAAAAAGTGTTTCTCTCTCATGCTACAAGTTTAATGTAGGTTGGCAGAGGGTTTTGCCCATCATAGTCTCTCAGGAACAAAGGCTAATGGAGACTCCATCTCCTCACATGTCTCCGTGACTGCTAGGGAAGGAAAGGGGAAGGCATTGGATTGTACAATGGCTTTGAAAATTCCTCATGGAAATGGCAAATGCCACCACTTTTAATTGGCTAGCCAAAGTGACTCCCATGCCTATGTCTAATCTCAAGAGGGTGGCAAAGTGCAATCCTACTCAGAAGAAAAACAGCACATTTGTGAACATCTTAGTGATCAATACCACACCATTGTAAGTTACTTCTTATACCACATTCTGGCTGAAAGCTAGTTGGGTTGAGGGTTAGAAATCCGTATGTGAGGGGTAAAAGGAAAAGACGTGTTTGGAGCCCAATAAACAAATGTAGGAGGCACAGAAGAAACACAAGGCCAACCACCTATTTCTGTGACAAGAAAGGTCATGCAGAAGCAATGTCCCAGCTCACTAGCTTTTAGTGCTCTTCACCAAAAATAGTCATTCTCAATCTAGGTAAATAATTTGCTGGATTAAAAAAAAAAGTAATGCACTGTATCAATAAAATATAAGAAATCTCTTAATTATTATATAATGAATGCCATTTATAAATTTACTTTTTTTAAGTCATAGCTTTCAGAGGAGGAAACACTATAAATTGTTGCTGATGCAATGATTGGGAACTACTGACCTACGGTATAAGATCTATAGTTCCCTAAGATAAGGAGCTCTGTTTTACATCTCTCTCCATTTGCTAAGTTACAGCTAAAGGTATTCATTGAAGAACATAACAAGGATAGTATGGGAACTAAACGACCTGAGTTTGAGTTCTTGCCTGATCACTTTGCTGACTTAATTATGAGCAAGTAGCTATTGCTTTCACCTGCTTTGCATCTGTTTCTCCTTGTTCTGGTAACAGTTTCATAATCCCCCACTCCCACCTCCTAAATTACTCCTACCAGTTACTACATCCATATGGTTCCATTGAGGTTTCACCTCCTGCTTTCCAAAATAACACATATCCTAACATAGGCCATCCCCATGGTCACATTATTGTTTCATAGAAGGGGTACATGTTCCATATTTTTCATGGATTGACAACATTTTCCATTGGGAATTTTTTTTTTAACCATTTGGGAAGAGAGTTCTATTTTTACCCAGCGGCTGCTGAGAAGATACGACGTAAGTCCAGAGAGTTTGGCTGCCATATTGCCCACAAAAGGGAGACATCTAAACTGAATGGTGGAGAGAGAGGGAATACAAAAAGCGGCTAGATTGAAGTAATTGAAATCTCATGAGGGCTTTTGAGCTTTGAATTATGGGACACAATTTATACCCTTTTCATTAAATCTACTTCAAGTTGATGTTTCTAAAATACAAAACATCTTGAAAAATAAACCTTTCTGAGCCTGTTTCTACATATGTAAAATGAAGTATTGCCATAATAACACAAATGTTCCTACAAATCCTTAAAAATGCTATATGCAATGGGTTTGTGGAAGATTATAAATCCAATTGCAGAAATGTTGGGTTTGAGATAGCTGCAGTACACTTTAGCAGAAATAAACATTGCAGTTTGATGTCCCTGTCTGGAGTCCAGGAAATATATACTGGAGGGAGATATAGATTTGGGAGTCATCAACATAGAAGTCATAATCAAAGCCAAGGAAATAAAAGTGCCCTGTTAGAGTATGTGTATACTAAAAGGAGGAGAAGGGAATACTGTGTAGTTTAAATTTGTTAGACCATAAACCACAGTGGGGTCAGGAGCAGAGATATTTTGATCTAAGGTTGGCAAAAGAACACAGTGGCCAATTTGTGTAGCACCTGGAGCTGGAGTGAGTTTCTAAGGAATTTAGTGTTTATCACTTAGGCGAATGAATGGGAGTCACTGAAGGCTTTTAAGCAACAGACAGAATAACATTTTAATTTTTATTAAGATCACTCTTGTGGAAGATGGATTATATGTGGAAGTGAATGATGTCAGAGAGACTAATTATTTCAATTTTTCAAACTGAAGATAATGAGGACCTGAATTAAGGCAACAGAAGTAAAACTTAAGATGGGACTAAGGCTGGAAAAAGATTTAGAAGAGAGAATCTTACACAATTAATGGTATTTGAGGGCTGAGGGAGAGAAAGCATTTCAGTATATGGGTTTTTATAGAATAATTGAAAGAATAGTGACAATTTCATCAAGAGAGAAAATATAAAATGAAGAATAAGTTTGGAGGCAAATCTCAGTTTGAACAGGATGATATTAAGATCCAAAGCCAACAGAAGAATCGAGGGGTAGGGAATTCATCCAGAAATAATTGTTAAAATCTGTGACATTGACAAGAAAAATCTATGAGGTCATTTAAAATGATAAAAGAATGAAATCTATGGCTGGAGCCCTAGAGAAAGCCAGGACTCTGAGAAGATTTAACAATGAAAGAACATAAAAGTAGGAGGAAAGAGAAAACAGGAAAGAGTTTGGATGCCCCAAAAAGGGGAGAACATCAAGATATAGCAGCTAGATGGCCTGGTTTCTGAATAAGATAACGATTGGGAAATTATATGGGGAAACAAGCATTCACTGATAATATAATTCAGATTTTCTTCATAATAACAGTATAATTCTCAAATAAGTTTATTCACTTTAAATTCCCTTATAATTTTAATTTACCTATCAATAAGAAAAAGCTAAAAATAAAATTTTTAAAAAAGATTCTTGAGAGTTTGGAGTACAGTCCTATAAAACAATTAGGGCTTAGTGTTTATTTACTGAGTAGATTATTACCACTGAGTCAACTACTGTCTCATTATAGTTATTTTCAATTTTTAAGAGTTATTAAAGAAATTCTTCATTTTATTTAAATTTTCAAATGTCATGTCATGAAGACCCTCATATTAATTTTCTACTCCCTTCTAGTTCTGTAATTATGTCCCCGTTTTCATTCTTGATGTTAATTATCTGTATTCTTTTTTTCTCTGATGAATCTTCCTAGAAGTTTGTTTCTTTAAAGGAAACAAACAAACAAACTTCATATTCACCTTTTCAAGGAATAAACATTAAACTTTGTCCAAAAACAAACAAGAAAAGGAAGGATTATGCTTTTATAATTTATGAGAATTTATATTTCATTCTTTAAGCTATTCCTGAAGTTCTAATGCCTCTTGAAATTGTCTTACTCCTGCCCATCAAATATTAAATGTCCTATTCCCTGGGCTCTTGTCACTGTGTGAATACCTTCTTCTTCATACTTACAACCCTTCATTTTAACCTTATAAAAAATATAACCTTACATTTATATTCTTTTACTTTTCTAAGGAACTGTGAACTTTTTGAGGGTGGGATCTATTTTCTTTCTCCATGTATTCATAGCACTAAACACCTGGCTTGGCTCAGAGGACAGTTTACTGAATGTGTTAGTCTAATATCTACCACTCTTTTTTAAGCGTAATTGCCGCTAACCTACCCAGCCAATTAAAAGGCTTAATTTTTTGGCTACTTTTACATGTCTTCTGTCTGATACTTCCACGTTGTAAGTTGCCCCACTACTAATTATAGCCATTATTCTTCATGGTGTAGACCACTGAATGGGACAACACCCCTTCTTCCATTGAGCCCTGAAGGAAATTGGATGAAGCAGAACCAAACCATTGTATCATATCAGGTTTCACAAGACAGATGCAGTGGACTGGAATTCAAATATAAAATGTATTGCTAAAAGGTAAAGTGAATTATAGAAGAAAACTATAATACAGGAAGGATTAGGTGGAAATTCTAGCTGACTTAAACTTTTCCTAGTACCAAACAAGGGTGGAAGATTTAAGATAAAGGCCTTCACAAAAGGAATAGATCTCGTGAATTCTCTCATAGGTCTGCATGTCTCTACCAATGCATCTATCTCTCTAAATGTCTTTGTCCAATAGAAGTCATTCACCTTCTTCTGGAAAATGTCTACCTAATTTACAGGTAAATATCTTGGATAGCCCCCTGAATCTTTGTTACAGTCTAATACCTGGAATTTAGCCATATAAGCAATGATATCCACCTCTACTCATCTCAATAAATAAAAGGGAGACGCCAGGCTGTGAACAAGTGGTAAGCGGGATCTCCAATTCTAGGTCAGTTTTTCCACCTGCAAGGATCATGAGTCATTGATTTCTTTACCTCATAAACAATTCACCCTCTCCAACGTATATTGTATTATTTTCCTCTGGGACATCAAAATCTAATTCCATTTTTTAAGAAAGAATATGTTGCAACTTAACAAAACTATGGACATGCCATTACAGAACAAGGAATATGAATGAGCTGGGCATGGTGGCTCATGCCTGTACTCTCAACACTTTGGGAGGCCAATGCGGGAAGATTTCTTGAGACCAGGAGTTCAACACTAGCCCTGGCAAAATAGGGAGATCCTATCTCTTCAAAAAATATAAAATAATTAAATTTAAAAAAAGAAATATGGATGGATTCCTCTCTGCTCTACCGACACTTCACTAACATTTAATGCCTTCTCTATTTATTGGCTATTTTCATCAAAATTGGGTCTATTTAATTATTTTACTTCAGTAAAATAATTTACTGTGATACTTGGCTACTTCTGCCCACTGAGAATGAATGAATACATGAATGAATGGGTAGATCTTGTTTATATTAGACACATCTTGTCACATTAAATAATTCTTACATCTTAATACATAATACCTACATCTGTTGTTTGTTTTACTTGTTGCATAGAATAGCAGGAGATCTAGAACTCATTTAACTGTGTTTTCTGTCTCTAATAAAGCAGGGCTTGTCCTCATAGACAATGATTTTGGGAGGGAGCTTTATTACACATGCAAACACTCTTGCCTGCTGAGACTAAGTGTTTAAAAAGAAGAGGCAACTGTAATTATCTGCATGCTAATTTACCATGAAATGTTTTCTGAGCCCTAGGGACACAAAAGCTTTATGCTTAATGTTTTAGTCCAGTGTAACAAATAATTTCAGAAATCATTAGGACCAAAAACTATTCTTTCTTTTTTTTTTTAACTCCAGTAACCTCTGTATTTATAACTACCACCCTTATACCAACTCTTAACTACAAGACAGAAACCTAGAATTTATCCTTGTCTCTTTGCTTTTCTTTCTACTCATATTCATTGTCAGGTCCTGTTTATTTTTCTTAATGGCTCTAGAATTAGTAGCTCTCTTCATCATAACTGGCACTGTTTAACTCCATGTCCTTATTCATCGCAATTGGATTATTATGACACACCATGAACTGCCCTCCTTGCCTCTTAAACATTTCAAGTTACTTTTCATACAATAGCATAATATCACTCATATAAATTTTTTGACTGCTTACTATTGCCTCGTGAATAAAATATAAACTCTTTCATTATTTATTTCCTTTTCAATTCTCATATGTAGCACCCTTTTACTCTCCAACATTGACTTTGTTCTCCAGCCACGCTAAACTATTTGCAGTTTTTGTAATGAAGAACAAGCTTTAAAATTCATATGTCTTTGCAGATACTACTGTCTCTGCTTGACGAAGGCTTTTCCCTCCTCTATACTTAGTCTAACTACTTTGCAATCTTTAAATACTTCAGTGCCACTGCCATTGAGCTCTATGAATTCTCCTCGTCTGGCTTTTTCTAACATACTCCATTTTCCTGTAGTTAATTCTTTTATCAGTGTGGTATTTGCTTCTTAAGTAAAGAAGCAAATCTGTCTAAGCATTTGACCCTTTAGAGCAGTGGTCCCCAACCTCCGGGGGGCCATTCCATGATCTGTTAGGAACTGGCCCACACAGCAGGAGATGAGCAGCTGGCCAGCGGGCATTACCACCTGATCTCCACCTCCTGAAAGATCCGTGACCGCATTAGATTCTCATAGGAGCCCAAACCCTATTATGAACTCCACATGCGAGGGATCTAGGTTGTGCACTTCCTATGAGAATCTAACTAATGCCTGATGATCTGAGGTGGAACAGTTTCATCCCCACACCATCCTCCCTCCCCACCCCCAGACCCGTCCCTGGTGCCAAAAAGGTTGGGGACCACTGCTTTAGAGCACTAGCACTTTATCTTATTCCACTGTATACCCTTGGGTATTAGCAGAGAATTATTAAATAACACTTAGGCATGAATTTATGAGTTAAAGAGTGAATACTTAAAGAACTTCTTTTAAATCTTTTTCTTCTGTTTAATTTATCAATGCTAAGATGATGTAATATTTGTCTGAATGGCTTTTAATATTTTTCTTACAAGATTTCCAGGAAGATTAAGTTATTTAAGGAAAATAAAGCAGAAGAACATCAAGTAGATAAAATTTCCCTATTTTTACGATGCTTCCTAACATGTATATACATCACTCTGAATTCACCTTTCCACATCCTGTGGAAGATCAAACTTTGTCCAAGATTTCTTTGAGTTCTTAAGGGGTTGTAATCTCACAATCACCTCTCGATCTAAATGTCTTTTCCTTGCCTTAAAAGGTTTATGTATTATATCTCAACCCTGAAACTTCTGTCTGTTTCAGTTTGGGTCAACCAAGATATAAAACTTAGGCTTTGTCTCGGTTTTCTGAAAAAGTTCAGACTCACAGGTAATCCGTAAATAGAATAGACTTCACTTAAGTTATTGGGAAGGCTAAGAGAGAGGTAAGATGGAGATTTTTAAAAACATGTCAATGCAGATATTACTACACCTCTTTATGTAAGTTTCTTCAGCCATTCCTCAGTTCATTTCACTTCAAATTGTTTCCCTGTGTTTAAGTCATTTCATTAAATAATTTCTTCTCCATCACTTCTATTGTGTGAATAACCCAGCATCTTCAAATTATTTTCTTTTCATTTTGCAGAGTAATTAATTCCTTCCTAGTCTCTACTGCCAAAATCTTTTTGAAACACACTTTTGCATATTGAAATCTATTAAGAAGCTCTGCAAAGTAGTAAGAGATTTCCATTGGATAGAGTCCACCCTTGCATTAAATTTCAATTTGAGAAATAGAAACTATCCAGTCTAAGTAAGGGAGAGATTTAATATAGGTAAATAGGTACCTACAAAATCATTGGAAGAGATGGAGAAATGGACCCTAGACTGAGCCTCAGGAATTACTAAGAAATCTGCAAAACTACTGTACCAGACAACTACTACCTCTGAGAATACAATAGAACTATTGTGTTAAAGACCATACTACTTAGCTATAATCTCAGATTATAAAACTGCAGTCTGGAGAAGCTATTGTCTGTGGTGTGCTACCACCACTACTCTTTCTAGACACACATAAGCTGATAAAAGATATTGGAACATAAAACCTTACAACTGCTCTGCCTCAACTGTCTCTCAGCATACAAGAAGGCTGAGAATGGACACCAGAATTTTGCCATAATATCATATTGTCACAGTTTTGCTTGCAAGCAGAAAATAGCAATAGTAAAAACACGGCTCCACTTTAATTCTTCATTTAAAATTACATGAGTGCAGCTAATTGTTGGGCTTTAATTCATACCCAGAACTCTCTGGCCATAAGGGAGTTATACGAATGCAATTTTAAGCCTTCCAGTTTCTACAATATGATAGAACACACTAGAAGAAAGGTGAAATGGTAGCTGGTCAAACTAAATTACTTTTGTCATTGCTTAAACCTATATGTGTCCTTCTGCGTTTACCTAAATTCCAAACTCCAACTACAGCAATAATAATACACTATCACCTAAATTAGGAAGTTATGCACCAACAAATGAAAACATGTCCCCAAAATTGGCTTCATGAAGTCCCAACAATCATTTATTTCTCATTTCTGTGTGATGTTTATCTCTCTTCTGTTCAGGCACAATAATGCCATTATATTCTATTACTTTAAGAATAAGTTATTTTTAAGTACTATAAAGACATATTATATAAAGCCATGGGGGGTGGGGGAATTGTTAAACTTACACGATTAGTATAAAGCAAAGATGGAAGAAAATAGAATAAGAAAATAAATAGCAAGGAAAAAACATAGTGGTGAGTAAAAGTTCTCATTTTTAAAAATGGTCTTGAGGTCACAGCCTAGAGTTGGCCTTCATAACTTTCTTCATCTTATACCTCTTCGTTGTTCCCTTAGCCTGTATCCAGCACCTCAACTGATCACATTTCTTTACATGATGGGTGAATTACTTCTTCATTCTTAAAAGGTAAAAACACTTGGGTGTCCCACCAGCACCACATTCCAGTAGTCTTCCATTAAATGTTTCACTGTTATGGGCAAGTGAGAGGTTCCCCAGAGAATCACTTGGGAAAATGAATGACCCTCTCTTTCCCAGTTGAGTAGCAGTAATTCTATTTTTCTTTGATAATTAGAACCATTGCCCCAGTCTAAATTTACTATCTTTTTCTTTTTGTTTCTTTTGTCTACAGTTTCAGAAACATGAGAAGTTTCAAATGTCTGATAAAATAATTGCTGATTTCCCCTTGCAATCACTATGACTTTGAGGGTTTTGGGTCTTAGTAAGACCCTAAAGTAAGACCCTTAGTAAGCCCCAGAAAATGTTTAAATCACAGAAAGAGAGGGCAAAAATTTTGTTAATTGTTCCTTAGCTATAACAATACGAGAGGATACAGCCACATTTACCTAGAAACTGCAAGATCACTCATCTACAACAGTTATCTTTATTGATTCAACCATTCTGATTTTGCTTCTTGTTAACTTACCTATAGCAGAAATCACATGCACATTGCTCCTGGTGGTTAAGCAGCCGAGTGCCTTCTAACACTCTAGAATCTATCATGCCCATTGAAATAAAAGTACTTATTTCAGTGGTACCATTGTTTGTCTTCACCTTTCACCTATAGAGGACAGATATTAGGATGATATTCGAGGATGGTGATTGTTTCCTCGTCAAGTATTTTTCAATGTACTGGCTAAACAAGTGTTTTTTCTACCTTCCCAATAAATATTTAGAAGCTTTGAGGAGAGTTCCATTTTTATGTTCCTCAAACTTTAGACTCCTTCACCACCACCCCAATTCTAGGAATTTTTAGGATCTTAAATTAGTTTATTACAGGCCATAGTTAGGTCCAAATGTCAGCTAATATGCCAAGCAAAGTTACAACTACTTCAAGATGCCCTAGCCAAGTCCTTGAATTCAGATTTTCTGGGTGCTGATTATACTGTATCTAAATGGGTGAGATTTTCTGGTAATCTTACCTATATAGAAAGAGTAGATTAAATTAAAATATTATGTTCCTTTTCCCTCAGTGAATCACTCCTAGAATCTGTCCCCACACATGTTCTCCAGCATTCTGCCAATACATTATAGTCTACCAATTCTTAAGCCTTTGCTTCTTTTAGCATGCTAGGATCTTATTTTAGTTAAAAATTGGAAGAAATGAAAAATAGAAGGGAAAGGGCATAAAGGGAAATGGAATTTGCTTACAAGAAAGTTATGTCAGGTATAATCATCATAAGCAAGGAAGTCCCAGCCTCAAAAGATGAAGTCCTGAGTGATGGGGAGTAAGAAGTTGCTTCTTTTAGGCCGGGCATGGTGGCTCATGCTGATATTCCCAGCACTTTGGGAGACCGAGGCAGATGGATCACCTGAGGTCGGGAGTTCGAGACCAGCCTGACCAACATGGAGACACCCCGTCTTTACTAAAAATACAAAATTAGCTGGGTGTGGTGGTGCATGCCTGTAATTCCAGCTACTTGGCTTGGGAGGCTGAGGCAGGAGAATCACTTGAACCTGGAAGGCGGAGGTTGCAGTGAGCCGAGATCACGCCATTGCACTCCAGCCTGGGCAACAAGAGCAAAATTCCACCAAAAAAAAAAAAAAAAAGAAGAAGGAGAAGTTGCTTCTGCTGTCAAGAGAATCAGTAGGTCTGGAATTATTGGACTATAATATATATCCATCTGAATTTACCCAAGGTTTCCATACATTTTATTTCTTAGGGCTTTAGGCATTCCTTGTCAATGCATTGTTTCAAATAAGAAGGCTTAAAGGACTATGGATGAAACTTAAATTGTGTCTGATCTCTAGCTACGTCAGCTTTTGTGACTAAAGAGAAAAGAGATAAGAGATTATATTAGTACAGTATTGTAGCTCCCTGGCCTTCTGTATATTTCTTGAGTCAAGAATTTAAAACCTGATCAAGACATATTATCTTTCTTTCACCTCTCCAATTCAGTCAAAAGTTGCTGGCTCATCCCACAGTACTTATATTCGCTGTTCCTATGCTAATGATCTACAGCAACAGCCAATTGGTCCATCAGTGCTTCGTCTTTCATAGACACTCATTCCAGGTAACCACTAACACAATGTTAAAAACTCATTAGCCACCTCATTCCATGGACTTTCAGTATACTATTTTCCCACGAGAAGCAACTTAATACTGCTGCTAGTAAACATGCCCAGTACCAAGCACTAAATCAGTCAGGTTTTGGTAAAGAATGTAGAAACCAGCTTAAATATTCTAAAGGAGAGACTAATTTAACATAAGAGTTAGATATTTACAAACTTATTAGAAAGAATGGGAGAATGAAGTCTAGCCTGAGTTTCACACTGTCTACTACAACCCATTTTAAGGCATATAGGTATTTTAAGAACAGGTTCTCCAACCTCCAGTTGCATATTATAATATTTCCAAATTGTGATACATCACTTTCTGAAAGGTTGTTATTAAATTGATAATGTCTTAGAGTTATGGAAATGTAGCATTTATCATCTAGTCATCACTCAATTTTCATTCTGTTCTCAGCAAGGCTGTCTTGAGCAGCATTCACCTTAATTTCTCTAATAACCACTTCAGTTAACTTCTTCATCCTATCCACTGCCCTAATGCCCTTAGTCTTTAAATGATCTCTTTTCTTGGCCTGTGTCCTTTTAGCCTTTTATCATACTTTTTTCCATATTTATATGAATGTACAAATGGATTATTCTTTAAAAATTCATCAAATCCAGGGATAATTTCATTTTTGGATGAAGTCATGATGTTAAATTTTAATCTTTTAATATCAGGTGACCTTTGTTTACCTCTAAAATCACATGTTATGAAAGGTTCTCTAGATACATGCAAAGAAGCCATGTAAAACTTGTTATATTAGGCTTTAGGATTGTCAATTGTATTATGAATTTTTGATGTAGATGTTGCTGCTATTATTTTCAATGCCTGTTTCAAAGTAATAAAAGGCAAAGACAATATGGAATAAAGAGCTAAAACCTTATTTATTAAAAGGATTAACTAGGTAGGGGATATGAATGGGGAAAATGCATGTAGAGAGGAAGAGCTGTTAAGAAATATGACTTTGATCATAATGTTCCTTATCTGGAAACCTTCACTGGATGCCATTATTTTTGGTGTTTTGGAAGGAACATGAATTTGTAGACAGAAAAGCCATGCTTACATTCTAAAAGTGACTGCAGGTGGGCCATCAAGTTCCTCAAATCTTCAACCTGGTCTTCAGTAAAAATGGTAATAGAAATATCAATTCTGATTCTGAAAGTTGTTATGAAGAGGAAATGTGATTATGCAATTATACTACTTGACAGTATGGCATCTAGTAAGCTCCAGAATGCAGGAGGCCTGTGTTCTTCTAGCCCGTTTGTATTTCTAATAAACACAACAATAAGTAGAGAAGAGGACGAATAACTATTTCTTGCTGCTATGAGCAAGATACTTCATACTGGTTGAATTCTAAAAACAATGTGTATATTTCTCTGAAAAGCCTAATTTCTCTCTGATGTACTTTTTGTTTGTGCTTGCCTAGCATAAATTAAAATTCTACAAACAATAAAAAGAGATCAAAAAACACAGAGACAATATTGCCTTGAAATTTGCATCTTTACATTGTTTGTCATTAATGAACAGTGTTTGTCATTAACAAACAGGGTGAAGCCCACATCCTTCAAAATCAGATACAGGGACATCTCCTTTCTTTGCAAATTTATATCATGAAAGAATGATCGGTATAGCTTCCCTACTGTGCAACAAATTTGCTAAGTGGAACAGATTGAAAATATTATGGCATTTCCCACAGACAGGGAGCATGTAAATCAGCTTGCAAATTGAATGGAATCACAAAGAGTCCTTTGAAAACGACTCTGAGACTGAAGGTTAGAGGACAGAATGTTAAGTGATGGGTAGGAAGTAAGTGCCAGCTATGACTCAAGTAAATGATACATAAACTGTGATAAAGGATCTGTGCCAACAGGTCCGATATATTTAGTATGCGTGTGTCTGTGGTCCCTGCAAATTGAGTCTGTAGGAAAGGATAACACACTAAATTATTTGATATCAATATTGTTGGATTGGGGATTTGCATTAAAAAATATTTGTGAAGTATATTAAACCAACCAACCAAACCAAAATTCTGAACTAACTAATCTTTTTCAGGAAATTTAGTTTGAGGATGGAGTAAGATGGGAATTAATGCTAGTTTTATCACCAAGTAAAAGAACTGCCCAGCCACTAGGTTTATCATTCTACTAAAACCAGATGCATAATGCAACAAAGTCAGAGTTGTCCCTATAGCAAAGGGACCATGATACTTAATTCTACCTTGCTAGAGCTGAGGTTGACTCAGCCTTGACTCAGGAAAAAAAAAAAAAAAAAAAGTGAATGAGAGTCTGCCTCTAGGAAGGCTGTACCTTTGATATAATGAGTGATAAAAAAAGAGACGAGTCAGAGGGCCTACTTTTATTCTAGGACAGTTGGTTACTGTGTGCATTTAAATTCACAGAATCTTAATTTGAATGGATAGTAGAGGTCACTGAGTCAAACCTTCTTAAGTGCGTGGCTTTGTTCAACAAAATCACCAATACATGGTAATTGGATTCTGTTTGGCTAACTATGGGAAGAGAAACTCACTGATTTGTAAGGAAGCCTGTTAAATAATTACAGCTTTGTAGTCACTCAATCTCTTCTTTATAGATGACAATTCTACTTCAGTATAACTTTTATTCAGTTTTCACATACACAAACATGAACAAACTCACCTATACAAACACAAACTTACTCTTGCCTTTTATCTACAGACCTTCAAATATCTAGTTGTAGTTCTATGTTCTAATTCTATTTTAACCAGGCGAACACTCTCTCAGAATTAGTGAAACTGTCTTTTTTTTTCCCAGCAATGGCAACATAAAATATGCCCAGCAATCAGTGCTGTGTTGGGTTTGCTACATATAATTCCCACAACTTGATTTTACCAAATAATGAAACAGAAGCACAGAGAGGCCAGCAACCTGCCCAAGATCACATAACTGAATATTGGTGGCAGGATTTAATGCCAGACTTCTATCTACAAGGCCAGTGCTCTTAACTGCTTTATTTGGGTGACAAAATAAGGAAAAAAAAAATATTTCATCAGTTTAACACTTTGCACTTTCCAAGAAACAAACTCAAAATTTAAAAAAAAGAAAGAAAATGTGAGTGACAAGTAAGAGTCCATAATAAGGAAATGATTAGGGAACTATATAACTAGTATATGTAAAAATCAATAGACATTAATGTTATTCATCAGTGGGTCAGTATTATATTAATGGAATCTGAAAAATTTAGTCAAACTCAGAAAGTACAGAATAAAATTTGGAGAAATATCAGTCTAGGCAAAGAGCAAAAAAGTTATTAATTTTTCACTTTTTATATAATTTATAAATTTAGTAGTGTTGGCATCAAGTTACCTTCAAGAAACAGGACGAATGAGCATTAAAATATTCAGCATATGTAGAAACCTACCAAAACCGAAGTAAAAATTACATAGATCTTACAAGTGTGATTAGCTTAATTAGCTTTTGACTTTATCTTTCTGTAGCTTTCTCAAGGGGTTATCATCTGAATTACAGAACACACACAAAAAATTCAGTTCTGCCAATGATAGCATCAAGTCATTATATACTATGTAATGAGTCCAGGGTCTTCTGAAACTGCTACTGTTGAGAATTAAGATACCCTGAATACATGTTCTGTTAGATATCTTTACCATGTGCAGATACTTTAGAATTCACAATTAAGGTTTAATAATGGAATGAAAGCTAGATGTTAATCTAACAGCAATTTTATAGGCCAAGAAGAAATGATACTTTTGCTTTTTAATGTGCGTTCACATTTCTGAAAATCTTGTAAATAACTTTCTGACTTTCTGTATAATTAGCCTTCTATAAAATGAATGATCTTTGGTTTCACAAAATATATGTAAAACAGTTGTTATCACAAATCATAAATCCATGTTGTAGCCTAAAAATCAGTTTGTTTGTTTTTTTGTTTTTTTTTTTGAGACGGAGTCTTGCTCTGTCGCCCAGGCTGGAGTGCAGTGGCGCAATCTCGGCTCACTGCAAGCTCCGCCTCCCAGGTTCACGCCATTCTCCTGCCTCAGCCGCCTGGGTAGCTGGGGCTACAGGTGCCCGCCACCATGCCCGGCTAACTTTTTTGTAGTTTTAGTAGAGACGAGGTTTCACCATGTTAGCCAGGATGGTCTCAATCTCCTGACCTTGTGATCCGCCCGCCTGTTCCTCCCAAAGTTCTGGGATTACAGGCGTGAGCCACCGCACCCGGCTCAGTTTTTAAAATGGCAAAAAATAGAGTATACGCTATATTGTTCCCCTGTGAATTCTGTTATTCATCATCTCTTTCTTTTGACAGTTAATCGCTAATTATTTTCCGTAAACACGTCTGGTGACTAAATTTCTCTCAAATTATAAAATAAATGTCTTTGGAAGCTACGTTAATATTTTCAAGTAGTCACATCACTATTGATTAACAAAACATTATCAACTTACTACAAGACACTCCCATCTGGTGATTATAATCCACAAATAGTGCATTCCTAAAAATTCCATTAGAAACATCAGCATTCTAAAGCGCCATTCACAGGTTCCAAACACCTGAGATTTGTTTTTTCTCTTTTGCTTGTTATTCTCCACCAAAATATTTCAGTCCATATGTGCTTACTAAGCCTTTTCAATTATGCTTTCACTCTAGCTCTCACAAACGTCCTTTATTCTATATTCCCAACCCACTCTGATTTATTTCCATACTATTCTAATGATTGTCATGTTTTTCTTACCCAACTATCCAAAAACCCTTCCCAAAACTTCTAAGAAAAAGCTCCCTCTACCCTCAATTATTGGCAGAAATGGTATTGATAGTGAAAACTCTTAACTCTGACAAAAATATTGTTTCCCAATGTACCTACATTTTTCTGAATGCTAATAATTTTGTTGTCTGTTACACTTGTTTGTCATTTCATCTTGTATCTATTTGGTTTGTCATTTAAATACTTCTTAATTCTTTTTCTTATTTTTCCAATTTGTTTATAATTATCAGTGAGTTCCGTTTCTTTTTCACTCCCTAAGTTTGATTTGATGAATATGCAAATGCATAAAATCACCACAAATTTGTCTGTGCTTTAGTTTTCTAGTCTTGAAGCGGGCAACAATAGTACATATCTCACTGTGTTATTGTAAATATTGAATGAGTTAATACACGTAAACTGTTAAAATAGTGCATGGCACATGATAAAGACTCAGTAAATATCAGCTAGCACTTTTATTTTATTTGCTTTTCCATTAATTTTGTGTGAGCTTGGTGTAGTCAGCTCTCTGGTTTATTCTCTGTGTGCACAACCAATAGCACACATGGATTCATCAGTAAATGTAACAGAATAAAATTACTAGCATTCAGAAAATGTAGATTTATTGGGAAACAGAATTTTGTCAAAATGTAGAGTTTGCACTATCAATACTATCCCTGCCATGAGTGGATTACTGGGGCTGGGGTGCTTGCCAATAAGAGCTATTGATTCCAATTACCCTGCATACATGTCTAACCCAAAACAAAAATCTGATTAGGGTTTTACTTTGGTCAACCTAATCAAGTGGGGACGTAACTTAATCCCAAACAGTGTCTGGACTAGTTTTTGCGTAGCAGAAAATAACTAAAAGTAATTTTGAAGTTGCCTAATTAGAATAAGTGAAGAACTTTGGGTACGGGTGTGTCCTTTATTTTTTTCTTTTGGCAAAATGTACCAGGTTTGTGTGGCAAGGTGGAAACTAAAGGGATAATTAACATTTCATAAAAATTGTCTACCACTTCCAGATGAGATGGAGCAATGGGCACAAGATTTACTGCCCAAAATAACTATAATATGTACAAATTATGTGAAACAATAGTTTTTTAAAATACTTGACATCGGGTAATTAAGGATAGTGAGCCCTGAACGACAATAAACAAGCCAGGTGAGTCCTACCGTCCTCCTAGCAATGATACGCCCTGACTGTGAAAAAGTTTCCAGGATATAGCACTGGGAGAAGAAACCCAGGCGGTTTCTTCATCGTAGGCTCCATCGGTTGAGACAGAGCTGAGCATCCAGGGAGTCCAAGCCACAATGAAACATGAAACGGGAAGAGTTTTCCCTTATCATCCATAGCAGGGCATGCTATGGGGGTGTGGCTTGCTTCTTTGGTGCCCTGTTGCTCAAATCCCTAGAGGGAGCATGCAGATGGGCAGGTCCTGGGACTCCGACCCCACAGTGGCATCTGGGATTGAGTGTTTACAGCTCCTGCAGCCCCAGTGGGAGTGTGTTACAATGTGTTCTTTCAGCTTAGCCGTCTGCAGGTACCTTGTGTCAATCAGCTCAATTGGACCTTCTGCCTTATTGGAAGGACAGAGGGCTTTCTGTATCCCAGGGTTGTTCCCCTAGTGTTCCGGAAAAATCAGATCACATGTGGGCTTAGAGAATGAGTTTTATTCACTGGAGAAGGTTTTACTGAGCGGTGGAAGCAGCTCTCAGCAGATGGATGGGGAGCCAGAAGAGGGATGGAGTGGGAAGGTGGTTTTCCCCTGGAGTCAGGCCGCTTGGCGGCTGGGCTGTCCTCCGACCACCCCTGGCGGAATTCTCCTCGACTTCCACCTCATTCCGCTGTCAACGGCCTGCCGGCGTCTGTCGGTGTGCTCTTCCGCTGGTGTGTTCCTCTGGGCTTCCAACCGCTTGTATGTGTGCCTGCTAGGGTCTCGGGATTTTTAGAGATATGGGATAAAGCAAGTGGCAGGCCAGAGTGGTCTTGGAAAATGAAATATTTGGGCACAAAGATAGGAGTGCCTGTCCTCACTTAGGTCTGTGGGCACAGGCCCGAGGGTGGAGCCCTCGCCAAGGATCCCGCCCTTCGCTACCCTCCCATATCAACCAGAGTTTGCGAGTCAGAGTACAAGAGAAAGAGCTTTACTCTGGAGATCTGCAAAGGGTATCCATCTAGTACAGATGAGTACTGAGCAGATCATGTATGTCAGAAAATCACCCCAGGCAGGGGATAAACTACCCAAAGGATTATAGGTAACAGTGCCAGACACTCACACAGACTGGAAAACCTCATGATTCACAGGCATTTGGTGGAAAATACACGAGGTTTGGCCTCTGCATTGGAGAACAATTAGCCCAGATTAAGCACTGTCCTTGTCCTATCCAACAAATTTTAAAAGCAAAATGTCAAAGGATCAAACTGCCTCTAAGTAACTTAACTGTCCCAAAGCTCCTGAATATTTATATGAATACGAAAATATCAAGGACCCAGCAAGACAAAAATCGTAATATGTCACACCAATTGAGTTACATACATTTTACTATGAAATATTTGCAACTGTTGGAGGATGAAAAACATGCTTGGAGACAAAGGTATGAATATTATTGATAATGGTCTATTATGTATTCCAGTATTACAACACTATAAGAAGGATTGTATCAGATGATTAACCATTTCTCAGGTTTTATTCTTCTGTCTGATATTGGGGAGTCAACAGATAATATATATAACTTGAATTTTCCTATCTCTTTTCATTATTCTTACATTATAAAATTAATGAATTTATGTAATCATAATTTATTCTGGGATATCTATTGGCCATTCTTTTTACATAAAATCCTCACATTTTACTTACTCATTTTCTTCCTTCTAATCCTCAGCTCCAATCTTACCAAATAAAGAGAACAAGTTTCTTCTTTTCTATTGTTTTCTAATTATCTTATTTAACTTGAGTTTCAATTTTACTTATATTAATTATGATAAAATTACATTCACAAAAATAATAATGAAAGCCTTAAATTTTTTCTTATAATTTTTCATTATTAATATATCAATCTGTTTATTCAATTTAAAAATTTTACCCTCCAAAAATTTGGAGCTAAGCCCTAATATTGTTCTTCGAAATATCCCTTACCATCTAATAATTTAGAATGACTTTGTGTATTCTTTATCCCAACTAAAATTAGTCGACAGTATTATTCCATTCCTTCTTTTTAGAACTAAACTCAACCATGCTTATTCACCAAACATTTTTCTTTAAAGAAGGAAAAAACATCATCAGAACATGTCTCATTTAAAATTAAACAGGAGAGCTGATGCCCTAAAATATCCTTCAGCTTAAATAATCTTTTCTTAATGAGATGAAGGAAATAATTGTGTTGTAAATGCCACATGCAGTACTATGTTATAAATATGTTATCAATTTCAACACCCTCCAGTTTCTTATTCAAGAGACAAAATGGCGTCATCTTTGGCAGTTAAAAAAATCCTCAATACAGAAGCGTAATTTTTCATTGAGTTTGAAATGACTTTTTTGTGCCTCTTTGAGTGTTAGCATATTCCTTGGAGTCAAATCAGGCTTTATTCAGGTGTAAGCACAGTGTATTGTTATGAGCATTTTAGTCCATGCTCTGACAGAGGGCAGAGATCCACGGCAGGTGAGGCCATGTTGAGAGGTATAATGGAGAATGTGGAGCTTGAACATAGAGAAGGCGGGGAAGGTAACAACTCATACTCCTGGGCTGAGCAGCTCCAAAGCAGCATAAAGAAAAGGGGCAACTGAAGAATGAAATGACATGTGACACAGTGCTGGCATGGGAAATAAGACAAATAGGGAGTGAGGAAAAGGGAAAAAAAAAAAACATGTGAAGGGTGCACTAGTAATTTTGGAAGTGAAATTTCTGTTCTTTTGTTCTGGATCACTCTGATAAAAAGAAGTAATATACATTATACTTTCTGAAATGGCTCCTGTATGTGAGGTATATAAACATTGCAACTGTGCTTATAGAATCTTTCTAAAGACAAAGTATACTTTTGAGTGAAAACCTGGAGAAATTTTATTCCCTATATGTCATAGTCTATTTTTATCACCAGACTATGGTCTAGTAGTTAGGTTTATGCTGTTGTATCTGTCATAATTCTGTGTAAATGTTTTGAGCTCCAATATGAAAGACAAGATTCCAATATGATAAAGTTTGAACCTCATATAGTAGTAGCCATATTGTTGATTTCCTTCAACTCAGTAATATCAAGTTATTACCTTTAACTAGAATGTAGACTTGCCCTTAGTTTATGTTTTAGTAAAATGTGCTATTGGTCATTTCTTAAACTACATCAGATGCCAAGCAGCATGAATGGTGAAAAATCTGGAAATTGATATTCTATTTAAATAGGGAAATGAGGGACAGTGTCAAGCACACATTTACAGTACTCTTGCTATTGTAATATGGCCACAAATGCCCTCTTTGTAGTAAGTGTTTTGACGCAGGCTCTCTTATAAGCCATATTTGCAGGTCCATCAGAGTCCTATGGGTCCTGTTCTATGAAATACACTCTTTTACTGACCTCTTTCAACTACATTCACCTCCTGTTCCCAGCAATTCTCCTTTCACCTCTCACTGTAGAGTTCCCTTACCTAGATATTCTTTTGAGTTCAGTAATTTTAAGATGACTCAAACCTGGCTTCCTTCCAAGCCATTCAACTTTCCTAGTGGAAAACCACATAGTAGGAATGTAAACGGCTCTCCTTTTGCTGCTTTCTTTCTTTTCCTTGCCATTAAGGACTACTCCAGGCAGCCTTAGACTTCCAGAATTTTCCAGACAAAAAGAATTTAGTCTCCATATTCATATACGTTCCCCCAGATTTCAAGATCTCAAGAATTCTTCCACTGTGCTTCAGTCCTATAGAATCCAGGAAGGGGCCTGTGTGTCACCATTGCAGAAAGCACAAAACACCCAGCCGATCTCTTCTGGCTGGTGCTGGCAGTCCCACTCATTGGTTTATTTGGAGCCTTCTCCTCAAGCACGTTAAGATGACATTATCAAAAAGACGAGACAACAGATGTTGGTGACAATGTGGAGAAAAGGGAACCCTAATACACTGTTAGTGAGAGTGTTGATTGGTACAACCACTATGAATAACAATATGAAAGTTTCTAAAGAAATTAAAACTAGAACTACCATATGACTCAGCAATTCCTCTTCTGGATATGTACCCAAAAGAGATGAAATACCCTCTTGTAAAAATATCTATACTCCCTTGTTCATGGCAGCATTATTCACAATAGCCAAGGTACAGAAATAAACACTGTCCATCGATGGACAAATACATAAAGAAAATGTGGTGTATGCATATGATGGCACATTATTCAGCCTTGAAAAAGGAGATCCTGTCATTTGCCACAACATGAATGAACTCAAAAGGCATTATGCTGAGTGAAATAAGCCAGGCACAAAAAGAATATTGCATGATATTACTTATATGTGGAATCTTTTAAAAAATAAGTCAAATATATACAGATAGAGAATTAAACTCTGGTTATCAGGGGTTGGGGAAGAAGTGGGGAGGAAATGGGGAGATGGAGCTCAAAGGATACAAAAAAATAGATGTGTAGATGGAACAAGACTAGAAATCTAATATAAGAACTATGGTTAATAAAACTGTATACTGGAGACTTTTGTTAAATAAGTACATTTTAGCTGCTTTTGTCACACAAAAGGTCATTATGTGAGATACTAGATATTTTAACTTGCTTTATTATAGTAACTATTTTACTCTCTGTAGGTATTCTATGGCACCATGTTGTAAACCTAAAATATACACAACAAAACATATTAAATACAAAGATTTTAAATAAAAATAAATAAAATAAAAAGTAAAGCACAGGGTGGTTCAGGATGAGCACACTTTGGGTTATTAGGGCAAGTGTCATAATTTATTGACCCTGTGCTTTAATAAGATCACAGGCCCTTTAACATGAATTTCAGTGCTGAAGGAGCCGCTTCTTTTTTATTTTTTTTGAGATGGAGTCTCGCTCTGTCGCCCAGGCTGGAGTGCAGTGGTGCGATCTCGGCTCACTGCAAGCTCTGCCTCCTGGGTTCACGCCATTCTCCTGCCTCAGCCTCCCAAGCAGCTGGGACTACAGGCGCCCACCACCATGCTCAGCTAATTTTTTGTATTTTTAGTAGAGACAGGGTTTCACCGTGTTAGCCAGGATGGTCTCGATCTCCCGACCTCGTGATCCAACTGCCTCGGCCTCCCAAAGTGCTGGGATTACAGGTGTGAGCCACCGTGCCCGGCCAGGAGCCACTTCTTAAATGGACAGAATGAGTGGTTCACCTAACATCTGTTCATGACCTATATACTTAATTTGATCATTCATTTACACATTTGCCAAATTAGAGTACCTACCAACTGCAAGATACTCTATCTATGAAATTAACTTTCTGGTTAAAAGGCAGTTATTGAAATCAAATAAATTGCAATATTGCTCAAGTGTTATACTAGAGGTAGACAGATGGCTATGTCAACTCATAGAAGTCATTAATAAACTCTGGGACATTAAGGTAAAATTTGCATAAATTGTGATTTTAAGATTAGTTTTAAAGGATGATTATGACCTTGATAAGAGGAGAAAATGGATACATAGCATCATGCCCATGTTTTTGCAGGAAATTAATCAGGTTAGGTGTATTTGACATGAAATAAAGTCAGATGTGTGGATTTTTTTATGGTTTTCACTGTCAAACTAAATATATATTCAAATAGGATAGATTTCTGGCCTTAAACCCTATTAAAATGTCTTGGCCTAAGACTCATAGTAAATCTTGTAGACTTTAGATATAACATCAAAAGCTACTATAATTCTAAATCTGAACATTCAATGTAAAATACAGCACTCAGTGTGTTTTTATACATTCCTTTTAAAGACATCAGATATCTATATACTTGTATCATGAAGGATTGTTCACTGTAGCTAGGCAGGCATCTCTAGCTATAAACTGTAGAAGGAGATTCTTAAGTAACATGTTTTTTTATTATATGGATATCAAAGTCAAAATAGCTAAACCAATTTTAATTTTGTTATTTGCCCTAACATCATATCTTTATCTAGATATTTTAACTCAGATAGAAGAAAAAAATTATTTTTTTCAGTGCAGCCACCTGGGAAGAAATGTTTTTAAATGATGTAAGTTTCTATCCACAGAAATAGTTTAGTGATGGATACTCATTTAGTGTTTATATTTTAAAGTACTTTTGGACCTATCATATTGATTTATATTTGGTTGGTGCAAAAATGATTGCAGTTTTTGTTACTGCTTTTAATGAAAAAACTGCAATTACTTCTGCACCAACCTAATACTTTAAATGTACTCAACATCACCACAAGAGATTTATGTCAGATTTTAATTTAAAAAATATATCAAATATTCTAAAATTTCCTAAACCTTATTTTCTTTACTAGGAATCAGTGAGTTGGAAATTACGTGAACAAGGCTAGTAAATGCATGCCGATTCTCAACCTTGTATTGTCATGTCCCATTAACAACTTCAGAGAAGTCATCGAATTTTTTAAAATTAAGTTTTCAGAACTTTTTTTAGACTAGTCAAACTATCCCTCAAGAAGATCATTCAAATTATTCATGCAAGTCAAAAATTGATCTATGTTAGAGATGATAAGAACGTAAGAAACTTTTGCCATATTTTAAACTGAAACTATTTTTAAGTTCAAAAAGATTATGTTTCTCTTCTTCCAATTATAGGACTTACATGCTGGATTCTGTCTTTCTTTTCACCCTCTCACACTTTTATCCTTTTTCTATATTTCATACTTCTCTCTCAATACATAAATTACACACAAATACACAAAATTAGGGTTCGATTTTTAAATTTATTGTAGCCTCCTTTTATCATTGACAACATATATATTTTAAATGCATTTATTTGTAAAAAGGTATGTACACTCAGAGAACGATGTACTAAGACACAAATTTGACTTGGAGCCCAATATTTCAACTAATTTTCGTACTGGAAAAGTTCTCTGTTAAATGTCAGCAGCACCAAAACTTTTGATATAAAAACTTTATATTTTATATAAAACTTTAACAGTATTAACATTGAAAATGTTCTGAAAAAAAAGAAACTGAAATAGTCTTTGTATAAGGAATTGAGAATTGGAAGCTATATCAATTCTAAAATATAATGTATATGTGTTTGTATATATAAAACATGTATTATGTATGTGCCTATATATAACTACATGCATGTATACATAGAAATACATGTGTGTGTATATATATATATATATATATATATATATACACACACACATTATATTTGGTTTTTTTTTTACTTACTCTAAACATTTTCCTCATCAGGATTCTAAATCGTGATTCACATATTTCTGGGTTATTTTATGCTCCTTAACCAATGACAAAATGGTACATTTGGTAGGAAGAGGAGTTTAAAAAGTGAAAATAAGAACTTTTGTTTTTGTTAAGTTAGAAAGCATTTTTTTTTCGGTGCTTTACTTGAAGTCTCTTTAGCCCATTTGTTTTCCAGGTCTTATTTAATTTGCAAATTTATTTGGCATAAAACATGTCATATTCTAGAAATCTAATTTTGTTTTAGCAGTCTAAAAATACTGATATTCAATTTTTTCCACTTCTAAAATCAGTTAACTATGAAGTGGGAGGAAAGAAATGACTTTTATTCTTAAACATATTTTATTTACTCTTTGAAACTGACCATGAAGTTCTTAAATTTCAGATTTTAAAAAGTTGCTCCGTATGTCCCCTGTAGAGAGTTTCCTTTAGAGAGAAAATACTTTTTGTTTTATGATATAAATATTTACCATTATAATACCATAGAGTGTCTCAAGCATTCTGTTATTTATTTATGGATATGAAAGTAGAAGTCTCTGGATGGAGAAAGGAAAATGAAAGGCTAAAATTTGCTTCTCTCAGCTCTAAATTATAGAAATACACTCACTATGTAACAAGTAAATATCATATTATTCCTCCAGTGTAAACACCAAAGATTTTCCAAAGAACGCATATATAAAAGAAAACCAGAGAGCTACACATTAACTACACAGGCTGAAAACCCTAATGTCAAATTTAACCTGGAAAGGAGTAATAAAATTAATGTCACTTGCAAAGTACCTTAATGATCATACCCATTATTATTGTAAACAGCATAAATACAAAATGATCCAGAATCTAAAGTCTTTTAATAATGAAAATTCTACTGTCTCAAACAAAAAGTGCTCAGTAGAACATCACTGGTTAAACATGCTCTCAGCACAATTCTGTGAAGTATCATGAGTGATTGCATCTGATTTCTATTTATTGTGCTTAGAAATGGAGTTCTTACACTGCACTCATCACAGCCATGTACTGTAGCTTAAATAATGCATAAGGAACATAGCAAGGGACTTATTTTCACAGATCATAACTACACACTTCTTGTTGATACCAGATTCTCCAATTAATCATCAAAATTGCAGATCAATGTCTTCTTTCTGGATTGTTTTGATACCTGTTCTTGGCATGTTCCTATCAGGAAACCTCCAAACATCAACAAACATGAAAGGAAAGAACTTTTCAGGTGTTGTGATTTGCCATTCAATACTTTCCTGAAGCTTCAGGGAAAGGAAATTGTAGTAGAATGTGGCAATACTTTTTGAAAATTAAAAGAGAAAGGGAGAAAAGAGGAAAGGGAGAGAAAAGGAAGGCAGGAAGGGAGGAAGGGAAAAAGGGAGGGAGGGAGGGAGGAAGGAAAAGAAGAAAGAAGGAAGGAAAAAAGAAATGAAGAAAGGAAGAAAAAAAGGAAGAAAAGAAGGAAAAAGAAAGAAAGGAAAAAAGAAGGGAAGGAAGAAAAAATAAAGGGAAGAAAGGAAGGAAGGAAGAAAAAATAAAAGGGAGAAAGGAAGGAAAGAAGGAAAAAAGGAGGGAGGGAGGGAAGGGAGGAAGGAAGGGAGAAAGGAAAGAAGAAAGGAAAGAAGGAAGGAAGGGAGGAAGGAAGGAGGAAGGAAGGAAGGAAGGAGGAAGGAAGGAAGAAAATATTACCACAATACTGTCATAGTGTTATAGTTATTTGGAATATATGCCCTATGCTAATTTTTTTTTTTTTTCCTTGAGATGGAGCTCTTGTGGCCCTGGCTGAAGTGTAGTGGTGCGATCTCAGTTCACTGCAACATCCACTTACTGGGTTCAAGCGATTCTCCTGCCTTAGCTTCCCAAGCAGCTGGGATTAAAGGCACTCGCCATCACGCCTGGCTAATTTTTGTATTTTTAGTAGAGATGAGTTTCGCCATGTTGGCCAGGCTGGTCTCAAACTCCTGACCTCAGCTGATCTGCCTGCTTCGGCCTCCCAAAGTGCTGGGATTACAGATGAGAGACACCACATCCAGCCAAAAAGTTTTAAAGTATTCTCTCAGCATTCGAAGATTGTCAGTTTATTTTTCTCCTTAGTTGCCTTTGATCATCCTTAGCCATCAGAGCAAGGCCTAATTTTAAGTTTTTAATCTATGCATTTACTCATATCAATGTAACTGGGTGGGTTGCTGCCTATAGAAGAGAACAATTTCAAATCAGTGTTTTTAACTGGTTATTAAGCCCCAGTGAAGATTTGATCAAGGGAAAAACAGCTTAAGGGGGCTTTTAAAAGATAAATTATTAAAAAGGGAAATTGTTTAATAATTAATTACAAGAATCAACCATTTGCCCCGAACTCAAAGTAGAGTAAAAGAAAATAAAGTAACATTGTGTACATACATTTTCTTTATCTATTCGTCCATTTTTTAATCCATTCATCCATTGATGGAAACTTGGGTTAATTCTATATCTTGGCTATTATAACAGAACTCTCAAGTTTATCTAGGCTTATTGTATTTTTTTCTTATTTTGAAGGTGCAGATTGACTTCAATCTTTTTGCTTCTTTTTTATTCCCTGTCTATCCTTCCTTCTTTACTATTTCAAAATCAATGCCACTTGGCTCTCCTGGCATCCCTTTCTGTGATTTTATGTATTTACATTTTCTTAGAAATTTAGGAATAACGTGTTGTCAGAAATTTTTCATTTTAAAAGTTAAAACAATTTTATGATTAAAAGAAGTTGCCCTGTCCAAAGATTCCAAAATTTAACCAAGAGAAAGAGACGCATTTTAGGTAGTCACGTCTTCCCTGTGATTCTTGAATTTCTATCATAAAGGCAACCACTTTTCAACGAATAGCTACTCACTCATCAGCTATAAATGTGGAATTATCCCATATATCCGGGCTTGCCCCTTAACACAACAGAAACATCATCACTGACCTAACATCCATAGGGTGGGTGGTAAAACCCATCTTTTGCCCATCTTTTTGCATGAAGATAGGCAAAAGACCCCCAAAGATTACGAGGGGGATGTTTATTAGAACAGAGCTCAACTGCAGAAAGAAGAGATGGGAAAGAGGTAGCCATCGTTTTTTCTTGATAAAGTTGAAGGCCAAAAAGAGGAGGCCTTTTGCAGGTAGCTTCACGGATATCCCTCCCTGGGTTATGTTATGCACGCCTCCTTCACGAGTGCCTCAAATGGCAAAAACGGTAGCCATACTGTTAAAACAAATGACAACTCTATTGATGGCAGCCGCTGCCATCCCACCAGCTGCAGCAGGGAGGCTACAGCGAGGAGGCATGGAAGGGGGCGGCAGAAGCAGCTGCGGAAGCAGCAATGGCAACGGTGAGTCCCCTGTGCCCCATATCCCCGAGGCAGCCAACTGTGCCGCCATCATCCTCCACTCTGGCATGGCCAGGTGGGACTTGCTCCCAGGCCCAGAGCCTTCATCGCTCTGCACACTGGTTCCGTTGCTGCTCTCCCCTGCTGTCTCTGTGGGGAGGGCTCAGGGAGGAGGCAGAGCTGGGCCCGGGGCAGGGCGCTGCCGGTGGAAGCCAGTGACAAGCAGGAGACCCCCAGAGCCCAAACCAATGGGCCACCCTGACAGGGCCGGGCAAGCCACCCGATGGCGGGGGGCACAGGGAGGTTGGGCATAGAGGGAAGGGCAGAAAGGGGCCCAGTGAGGACCTGGAGTCCCCACCAGAGCCTGCAAGGAGGCATGGCTGGGACTGCCTGCACTCTCCATGGAGCCTGCCCTCCCAGGTGCAGGACCTGGGTGTCTCTAGACCCTGCGCCCTCAGGTGCCTGGGAATGCCCTCTATGTCCCCGCAGGCTCGAGGGTATCTCCTCCGTCTTCGTGGACTCTCCTCGCTCCCAGCACCTGCTCTGATCTTAGACTGAAGTTGGGGCCAAGCCTGGGTGCTGTCACAGCCCAGCTGGGTGTGTGCAGGCTCGGGCAGTGCTGACACGCCAGGCCCCTGCCTCCTCGGCCCAGTCTGGACATTGAGCACTGACGAGCATGGAGGGGAAGCCGAGGGGGAGTGAGGGCAGCTGGGTGCTGGCCTGCACATGCCCTCTTGGCACAAGCAGTCTGAGTGCCATGGACGGTAGCGGGAGGCACAAACATTCCTGGGTGGAAGGTCCCCGGTGAGGCACCCCCCTCAGGCCAGGGAGAGCCTGAAGGTTGGGGCCAGGCTGACAGTCCCGCAGACTGGATTGGGAACTTCTGATGCCTTTTCCAGGCCCACTCATGGCAGCCCATGGACCAATCAGCGTGCATTTCCTTTCCTCTGAGTCCCATAAAAGCCCCGGGCTCAGACAGAGCAGAACAGTTGATGGAACGACCAGCTGCAGAGAGAAGCTACCCTCTTTGCTGGAAGCTGAATACTTGGTAGGATGACCTGCCTGCAGAGAGGAGCTACCCTCTCTGCAAGAAGCTGAACACTCATAGGGACACCTTGACTGTGGAAAGGAGCTGTCCCCTTCGGGTCTCCTATGAACTGTTCTATTTCTCAATAGTTCCTCTTCCTCTTACTCACCCTTCAGTTGTCTGTGTACCTCCTTCTTCCTGGTCTCAGGAGAAGAACTCGGGACTTGCTGAATGGCAAGGCTAAAGGAGCTATAACACAAACAGGGCTGAAACATGCCCATTGCTAGCCACATTGCTGGCGAAGAGAAGGAGAGAAGAGCCGCAGCCCTTCGGGAAACCCAGACCTGGGAGTTCCCTGAGCCAAGGCTATGATTCCCTCTTTGGAGCCCTGCAGTTCTTGGCATCTCCAAGCTTCCAGGCACCATTGCATTCCCCCGTGCGAGCTGGGGAAGCTGTTTACAGTGCGCCTGGTCCAGCTGCAGCCTTGCAGAGAGCCAGCACCCATGCTGGCACTTGGAGCTGCTCACCCCAAGGCAGCAGCCAGCATGTCTGACTGTGCTGTGGCTGGACCCTACGCTCTCTCACACACCCTTCGCTGCTCCACGCCTGACTCGCAGTCTCCCTTGGAGGCATGGGATCCAGGCCTGTAGCATGAGTCGTCCAGCATAGCCTGCCGGGCTGAGTGGGCGGAACCAGCCCAGCAGTCCCAAGCAAAACTCGGGCAAAGGTGCCACCTGCCACAGGTTTCTGGCCAGAAAAGCAACATCCCAAAGATCCTGTAACACTATCACACACACAAAAAAATCTATATAAGGAGAAAAAAATGACAAGGGAAAAGTATTTGCTTAATTTGCTTCAAGGATGTCCATACCAAAAATTCAGAAACCACTAGAATCTGTGCATTCTTCTGTTTTCATCAGTGAATTTATCGACTGTGTTGCTTTATTTTTTTTCTTTGACAAAACCTGCTCATAAAAGAGCTATAAAAGACTAGGATGTTTTCAGAATAGGCAGTCTGATTGCTTCCATTACATTTTCACTCCACTTAGAAACTGCCGGAATCATACTCAGCTCCAAACGATTTGGAAGTGATAAGGTGCTCAGTGTTTTAATGTCTATAGAAAACCATGAATTATCACCATATTTTCCAAATATTTTAGTCTCTACTACACACTGTGAAAACCTCTGGGAAAAAAAAAAGTGAGCCAAAAAGACTTTCTATTTTATAGCAGAGCAACAATTAAATAATATCATTAATATTTTAAGCTAAATAAATAAAGGCAATCTGACAAGTTAAAAAACAGCATAATTTCAAGGAACAAGCTCAAAATAAGAAGATATTGTATAATGCACTGGATCTAACACCAGCGCCTTGAGAGTTGCAGGATAAGTAAAGAGATAAGTAAGCCCATGGATTGTTTTAAGGAATAAATTTATAACGATGGTATTGATAAGATTAAAATGTTGCTTAATGCTATTATCCTTATGCCCTTGGACCCTTTTCCAAGCCATATAAAATAATATTTTTTCCTATATATTTGCATTATTTATCTATTTTAACATTTAAAAAAGAAGTTCTCCAATGAGGAAATTATATAAGAAAATATCTTTTTATAATTATTCTATAGAAAAAAATTTTTTTCTCCAAGCATTGAAATCTAATTCAATTATAAATTAATGAAACTGAATTACCAAAGACAATTAAATTTGACATGCATTTTATTGAACTACAATTAGTTGCCAGTTTTCATTATATTTGAATGTATTTCACTGTGGGAATTTTATTAAAATTAAATTTTAAAGAAAAAAATATACATTTTCCACCTCTGAGTTTTACTCCTTCAGGGAAACTTCTTTCATGTATATTTGGTCCAAAATTTGCTAAAGATTTTTTTATTAGCTTAAATTTAAATAAAAAACTTATCGAACAGCTTAAAGACAAATCTCATTAGACATTAAAACTATTCACCATGACTTTTTCTTGTCATAACATATTATTTTTGTAGTTCTTGATTGTTTAAACACAGAATCCCTGCTCTACTTTTGAAACAGTGCCACTAGGGTTGTAAATAATGGTCAAAGGCAGAACATACCTAATATAAGAGAATCCTATTTCATATTTTTGTCCCAGATGGTTGTAGCAAAACTGTATTTGGATTAAGGCAATTTCTTTTTCTACTCTGATGCACACAACCTTTTAAAATGCCTGTAAGAAATATAGGCTTCAATGTGAATTGCAAATGACCTTTTAATGCTTTAAACTATTGCTTATATGTCTTAAGCTCCTGCAAAATTTCACAATAAGGAAACTTTTTGGTTTCCAATGTTCTTTACATTTATGTATTATTTTACATTTTTAATATTCGAATATGCACATGTGCATATGCACATTCCCTTTTATAGCTATAAACGTCATGTTCCTGGAACCAAAGTACAACCTATTTCTTAGAGTTACTTGGGTACCTAACAGGATCTTCTAACTCTAATATCACCCTTGTAAGTTTTCTTTATACATCATAGCCAGGTACCATTAACAACTGAGAAACATAGATATAGTCTAGTTAACATCCACTGGATTGGAAATGACAGGAAAGCTCCTACGCTTCAATTAGGATTCAAGAAACAATGTCCTTTATCTTGGGCAGAACAGAACAGGGGAATATAAAATTTGAATAGCTAAAAGGAAGATCTTTCTCTCCTTCCAAGAACCAAGAATGAAAGACATTTTAAAAAGTTATATAGAAATATTTATCATTAAATTAAATATATGAAAATGATCTTTATTAGTATCTTAATGTAAAATATCAAGAGGGAGATTTACAACATATTTCCACCCATTATTAGTATTTAGATTAAATAAGGCAGTCATGCCATTGATTAAACATACATATTTTTAACACGGTAATTTTTGTATATCAATCTGAAAACATAATGTCCTACATATGTGATGCTAAACTCAAAAATGGAAATGCTCTAGTCTAGTTAAACCAGATATTTTATTACAGTTTATTTTATTTCAATTATATTGGCCAGTTATGGGGAATTTTATTTTAAAATATGAGTAATCTGATCATTTTAATAGGTTGTAGTAAAGGAGCTGGTAAGGTACAAAATTGGACCTGCAGAAAATAGGAAAAAATATAGAAAACACTGCGCTCACCACATATATAAACACTTCATATATATTATCCCGTTTATTCCTCACAACAGCTCATTGAGAGATGTATCATTATAATCATTTCCTTTTATAGATAAGAAAACCAGCATATATGAAGGTTATATACATGTTACATATAGAAAAGATATGTAACTGTTGCCCTGGTTACTAAGTGGCAGTGTGAGAATTTGAATTCACATAGCCTGATATCAGAGTCCCTGATCTCCACCCCTACCCCACATCTAGCCTGAAGAACATCACAGAAATTGAACTCTTAAGGCAGACAGGTTGATACAAGGAGAACAGAGGTCATATAGACAGGACCTTAGCCTTAGAAGGCAGAGGAGTGTCAACGTTTTTATGGAGAGGGGATAGAAGATGAGGAAATGACACACAAATATTCTGAGGTGCTGTGGGAGTTCTGACTGTTGAGGCTGATGAAAATTTGGTAACTTAGGGCAGTGTGGATTCAATCATCTATGAGAAGATCATTCTATGAAGAAAGTTCAAGAAAGATGTAGGATCCAGGGCCTCTGATTTCTCACTAAAATATTGTGAGAAAATATTTGAAACAGTCACTCTGGGAAAACAATTGGGAGAAAATAAATAAATAAAAGAATAGCTGAAAAGTAGTAAGGACTTAACTGAAGCTGCTTAGCATGACATAATTGTAAATGCATTAAGAAAATATATGTGGTGACAGGAATCAATGGCTTTGATCATTTTTTTTTTAAAAGACATCTTATTAACATGTGTTAATAGGAGGTATAAAATTAGATCTGGGAGTCTGGGCTTTTTTGTATAAAACAGGGAATTCTAGTCAAAAGAACTTGGGTATTAACGTACACAATCTGCCATCACTGTGGATGACATACAACCAGATACCATAACAGAGAGAAGGAAGAAAGAGAAAATGGAGACCTGAGTGTTACAGTTATCTAGAGAACTAGAGAGGTCCTTCCAAAGTCAGGAGAAACAAGGACACAGATGCGGAGAAAGTTCTAAAATGTAGAGTCTGACTCTGTAATGTAACTTGACACTTCAAAATAGTGAATCTTTCGAGTAATCAAGAAGACAGAGCAGTTGGAAGTGGAGCCCGGTCGGAGGTGTTTGGGTCACAGGGGCAGATGTCTCATGGCTTAGTGCTGTGCTTGCCATAGTGAGTGAGTTCTCAGGAGATTTGGTTGTTTAAAAGTGTGTGGCACCACACCTGCCACAGGCTCCCCCTGTGCCTTCCATGATGACTGTAAGCTCTCTGAGGGCTTACCCAGAAGCTGAGCAGATGCCTGGTAACAGGTTTCCTAAACAGCCTGCAAAGTGTAAGCCAACTAAACCTCTTTTTTCATGAATTAAAAAAACAAGAAGACAGAACAGTGATCTGGAATTGGCAAACGGGGTAGGCTCATTGGTCTTCTCTTTTGGAAATTTGCAGCTACTGGAGAAGGTGAACCCTCCCTGAGGTCAGACTCTGGGAAAAGTGTAATTTGTGGAAAAATTACAGATTGCGGACAGGGATATGTGACAGACTAGCTGATACGAAGAGTATTTTTGGAAAAGAAATGTTTTCCTAGGGCAGAAGGTAAGGTATAGAGAATTCAGTCATTTATTATAAGAAGCTCCCTCCTTTGCAGCAGAGAAAAATGGTAGACAGACTCATCATGAAAGACATGAGAGTTCAGGGAAAATGACAAGAAGTTGGGAGTTGGCCGATGGATAAAAGAAAACTAACCCAGCCAAAAAGTGTTCAGAGAGAAAGTTGAAGGGTGAGTAGTTTCCATTACCTAAAATATTTGAATGCCTAAATGTTGGAAAGGCAAGAGTTATGAATGGTAGCACTTTGAAAGTCTAGTCTACAATGGATCCGGGACCTAGAGGGTTTCTTCAAAATATTTGAGTGGGAGAGAAAGGTTGGCTAAGGATTGTGTATCCACAGTGCTGTGAGCTTGATCTTCCTACATTTCTAAGGCACTAAACAGAGGTCCTAGCCGCAGTAATTTTATAATGCTTTGAAATTATCTTTTACATTCATTAATGTTTTAAATATTTTAAGTCTAGGGAGCTAGGTACAAATTACTTCTGATATTTATGCTACAAAAACTTCATTTGTCCCCGAAATACTTAGTGACACTCTATCCTATCATATGTGGTATCAGTAGATCTGACTCTAGGACATGTTTGCTACATAAGTCCCTAGGTAAGGTAGAAACTTTTCACCTTTCACCTCACACAATATGTATTTTTTTTTTTTTTTTTTTTTTTTTTTTGAGACGGAGTCTCGCTCTGTCGCCCAGGCTGGAGTGCAGTGGCAGGATCTCGGCTCACTGCAAGCTCCGCCTCCCGGGTTCATGCCATTCTCCTGCCTCAGCCTCCCGAGTAGCTGGGACGACAGGCATGTGCCGCCATGCCCGGCTAATTTTTTGTATTTTTAGTACAGACGGGGTTTCACCGTGTTAGCCAGGATGGTCTGGATCTCCTGACCTCGTGATCCGCCCGCTTCGGCTTCCCAAAGTGACAATATGTAATCTTATAGTAGTTTCATACAAGTACAAAATACATTTACTTTGAGCAACATTGTTTTCACGTTTTATTTGCCTCTGTAAAACATCAAAGAAGGAATTTTCATTATTGTTTCAATTTTTTCACGTGGGTTGTTTCTGTGTTTGCCCCGAAGGTTATTTAAAGATTTTTTGTCTGTCTAGGCTAATCTTTTGAAATTCTGTTGTTTCTGTCACCTAGCTCATGTCTACATGACAGCAGACAAATATTTCAGCAGGAATAATTGGTTCCTAGAGGAATGAGAGGCATTATCCGATGTCCAAACAAAATCATTAAAGCAGTTCTTTCCGTTTGGAAGAACCGAAGAAGATGTTTCTGAGTCTTTTTTGTAGCATTTCAATAATCAAAAATATTATATAACCTTAACATGAAGCTGAAAAAAAAATTGCATTCGGTGTTGTAAGGTCTCTCGGACTGCCCACATTGTAATTCTCCTCCCAGCACTATCTCTAACACCTTTTTGGAAGCACCTACCCCTTTCTCTCCCACTCTACATCTCTCTTTCTGATCCCCAGTCCTAGACTTTGTCTCAGAACCTGAATTAGCATTTTAAATTTAGTTAGTTCGAGCAAATATCATGAATTCTCCATTATTTTGACAGGATTGAAATTGTTCTGGTGATTCATTAATCAACTTATCAAACACGGAGTGGGATAGTGCCTTTACCAATTGAAAGTCAAGAAATAAAGCTTAATTGTTTAATGTCAAAAGCTCAGGGACAGAGTTCAGGTAATTGCCAGGCAGCCTATTCACATGAGTTTTAAAATATAAGGACTTGATCTAGGTTAAACTAAAGACACTTTCTAATTATTTGGAAAGGGCTTCTCATGCACACACTTCAATATGTATTAAATAAGTAATTTAAATAAAATGATGTGCCCAATTGGGAATAAAATTTTAATTGAAAGCTGGTATAAAACTACAAAAGTGAAAACAAATTACATGTATGCAAAAAAGAAGAGAAATTGTGCTGTTAAAAACATGCATTTAAAACAAATTATGCTCTCTAAAGCAGTGCCTATTACCTGTTTTGAAGATATAATTTGTTTTTAATATATACTGTAGAGCAACTATTTATTCTTATGTTGGTAACACATATAAAAATGACAAGGTCTCTAAACTTTTAACTTTCTGAGCAGAGAAATTTAAACATTCAAATCTCAAGTTAAGGAGACTCTAATTTCTATTAAAACATATAAAATTGGCCTACATATATCAAGGTGATTTACATACTTTAATTATTTTTTCCTCTGTTATAAGTCTAGGAAATGAGAGTATGAGCCGATGAGCCTGGAGCACTTTGAAGTTTAAGGAGGTAGTTGTAAAATACAAAATCGTAAATGATTTCAATATCAGTGCTACTGAGAATCACTTCCATCAAGTTCAGATACATTTCTGCATATCAAGTTTTACATTTCAACCTGCCTAATAGACCCAAAACAGGATATCTTGCCAGCACATCAATTTAAAAAGTTCTCAAAAAATTTTAGCACAATTCCTCCTCCAAACCAGGCCCTCTACTCTCCTTTTTTCACCATATATTTCTACTGATTATACTACCCTCTCAGTCTTTAAGACTCAAAATCTTGGCATTGTTTTTATAATTCAGTTTGTTCTTGAGTGTTGAGTGAAAAAGCAAGATGTGAGTGATTTTTTTCATGTATATGTAAATGTACATTAGAAATACCAAATATGGCAGATATATAGAGACATAAATTACATACATCAAACTCACAATAGCAATTTTGACTAGGAGGGTAGTGAATAATAACATCTTAAGTTTTATTTTGTACTTATTTATTTTAAGGAGATTAAAAATAAAATCCAGTTTTTGAAGATTAGTCTGTGTGATAGGAATATAGATGTTTAATATCTTTCTGCTTTTTAAAATCATATTTCCAAAGCAAATATGTATATACTTGTAAGACAAAAGTACCAAAGAATAAAGAACAGAAAAAAGAACAGAAGAATGGGAAGAGATAATCAATGCAGGACAGAATTAATACTGAAAATATATAGAAAAGGCCCTGTATAATGCAAACCATGCAGCCACCAAGCTGCTCCTCTGTACTGCTTGGCCTCTGTCTGTTCTCACCATTCCCACTTCCCCATCCTGTTTTCTAACCTTATTATCTGTGGTTTGCACTGTGAAACACAGCCTTCCGATGGGTCACCATGATTATAAATGCTCTTCAATCCAAAGCAAGTTTTACATGATGTCAGATTATACTCCTTTATATCATTTATAGGATCCTTTTGCAAATGGAATGAAAAGTTTAATTTTAATTTAATATTCAAGGCCTATGGTGATTTGGCACATGCCTTCCTTAAGTCTTCTTATCTCTCTCATCTCTATCCTTCTCAAAAATACTATACAATGTCACCCAGGTCCATCCTCTGCTTTCTTCTTTCTCTCGCCTTAGTTATATCTACTGTTCTCAATCATGAATGCCTTGTTCTAAGTTTCTATATCATTCTAATCTATACACTTCTTATATTTTAAAGTTTAAGGTTCTACGTAAATGCCATCTCATCTGTGCAATCATTCCCAATTGCAAATAATAGATATAATGCTTCCATTTTCTCCTTTGATATAAAAATTAAGCTCTAAATTTGGTGATTACCAATTTCTGCTTCATAATATAATCATTAACTTGTACAACTTTTTTTTTTTTCTGGCACCTAAGATCGTGACGCAGGGTTTGTATTTATAGTCACTTAACACCGCAAATACATAGGACAGTATATTGTATTTACTAAGTAAACAAAAATATTGTCAAATATGTATTGGTTACCCAAAGCTGTCAGGAAATATTTCTGGATTCAGCAAAACATCATGCTTCTTATGATGCCCTTTCTCTTGCCAACTCAAACAACATATTAAGTACTTGTCAACCAAATTTGTTCACAGCCCTTTCTCATTGTAGAATTTTGTATCCTTTTCTACTAGTCAGTCAATAAGTGCCTTCGTTTTCAACCACTGTAAATATACTTATGATAGTGAAATTAAAGAAAAAAGTGGGAAACTGTTAACCTTTTTCTCTCAAGGGGCTCTTTGATCACCATGTAAATTTGCCCATAAGTGCTCCTAGAGATCACTGGATTCTTCATCCCACAAGCTGTGGTATTGTACAACTTTTTGCAAGCCAAAACCCTGCCTAGTCATGTGTGGTTTTAGATAGTGGACATATTGTTTTCATAGTAATTATGCTGATCCTTTAATCTTCTTCTCTAATCTCCCTTGTAATTTTTTAAAAAGGCGGTTGCAGAAAATAAGATTTTTAGTTTATGAACAGAGAACAGAATGAAACGACCTACTAGTTGCATATTATCTTTTCCACATTTATTTATAAGATTACTTAAAAAGAGTAATCTCATTTAAACATGAGCCTCAGGTTCACTGTCTGAGAAATGAATCAACATTTAACTGGACTAATTTCTTTTCCAAAATAGTGTTCATCATATATCCCTTAAGATAAACAACTTTGAATTTTTCAAGGCATTAATTTGTGTGTGGCCAAATTTTATTATCACAGCATCATTACCCATTAGGTAGAGCAGAAACGGCATTGACAAATCAGGAAGACTATACAAAGAGAGTTCACTGATTTACTTACATTCATTAGTTGTGGCAGGGTTAGGAGAGAAGCTGGCTCACCTCATATCTAAACAACAAACCTAGCGTGTGCATAGTCTTTTGTTCAATTTAATCTCTGGTATGTCTCTTGTCACTACAAAATAAACTCCTTAAGAGTAGAGATAATTTTTATCTTCCGCAAATTACTATGCAAATAGGATAATTTATTAACATTATATTAAGCAGAAAAATGCATGCTCCAGTGATCTCAGTACATTTCTCCCATATTATCTTCATTTGACTAGAGAAGGTAAATGCTTCCCTGGCAGCCAACACAGAAACATTACCCATTCTCCTGACATTATTTCAAAAAATCACAAAGATTTTACTAAAAGATTTGTATAATTAAGAAATTATTTATTTTTTTCTCAAATAAAAATGTAATACTTCATTAGAGAAAAATATAAAATTATTTATAAATCTATATAAAATAAAAGTCATCTTTAATTCTGTTACACCACGATATTTTTTTGGTATTATACAAGGATAGTCACTCTCTGTCTCTACATATATATATATCTCTTCACACACATATGTGTGTATAAATATATGTATATGTATATATACATGTATATATGTATATGAAGATACAGAAGTAACATATATATTCATATACATATATGTATATATGTATATTCACACACATAGATATCTACATAAAATATTAATTATAATCTGCATATTACTTTGTGGTCTTGCTCTTTATTTGCTCACTTAACACTTGGCAATTACTTTCACATATTATTAATTACAACAACATATTAGCAAAGAAAATCTTTAATGGTTCCTAGTGAAATATGGTTTCAGATTTATACTATTCTGACTGGTGCTCAAGCAAAGACCTACTTAATTTCATATGGTTGACATAGATGAGTTTTCTGTTTCCCAGTAGGGTAGCATAACATTTTAGGCCAAAATTAGGTAAGAATTAGAAGTCTGGGATACACCATGCACAAGAAGTCAGCCAATATTTTTAAATAAATAAATAAGGTAATCAAAATATAAACGAGGGGGGAGGAGCCAAGATGGCCGAATAGGAACAGCTCCGGTCTACAGCTCCCAGCGCCAGCAACGCAGAAGACGGGTGATTTCTGCATTTCCATCTGAGGTACCGTGTTCATCTCACTAGGGAGTGCCAGACAGTGGGCGCAGGTCAGTGGGTGAGCGCACCGTGCGCCAGCCGAAGCAGGGGCGAGGCATTGCCTCACTCGGGAAGCGCAAGGGGTCAGGGAGTTCCCCTTCCAGGGGTGACAGACGGCACCTGGAAAATCGGGCCACTCCCACCCGAATACTGTGCTTTTCCGACGGGCTTAGGAAACGGTGCCCCAGGAGAGTATAGCCCGCACCTGGCTCAGAGGGTCCTACGCCCACGGAGTCTCGCTGATTGCTAGCACAGCAGTCTGAGATCAAACAGCAAGTCGGCAGCGAGGCTGGGGGAGGGGCGCCCGCCATTGCCCAGGCTCGCTTAGGTAAACAAAGCAGCCTGGAAGCTTGAACTGGGTGGAGCCCACCACAGCTCAAGGAGGCCTGCCTGCCTCTGTAGGCTCCACCTCTGGGGGCAGGGCACAGACAAACAAAAAGACAGCAGTAACCTCTGCAGACTTAAATGTCCCTGTCTGACAGCTGTGAGGAGAGCAGTGATTCTCCCAGCACGCAACTGGAGATCTGAGAACGGGCTGACTGCCTCCTCAAGTGGGTCCCTGACCCCTGACCCCCGAGCAGCCTAACTGGGAGGCACCCCCCCAGCAGGGGCAGACTGACACCTCACACGGCCGGCCAGGTACTCCAACAGACCTGCAGCTGAGGGTTCTGTCTGTTAGAAGGAAAACTAACAGAAAGGACATCCACACCAAAAACCCATCTGTACATCACCATCATCAAAGACCAAAAGTAGATAAAACCACAAAGATGGGGAAAAAACAGAGCAGAAAAACTGGAAACTCTAAAAAGCAGAGTACCTCTCCTCCTCCAAAGGAACGCAGTTCCTCACCAGCAACGGAACAAAGCTGGACGGAGAATGACTTTGACGAGCTGAGAGAAGAAGGCTTCAGACGATCAAATTACTCTGAGCTACGGGAGGATATTCAAACCAAAGGCAAAGAAGTTGAAAACTTTGAAAAAAAATTTAGAAGAATGTATAACTAGAATAACCAATACAGAGAAGTGCTTAAAGGAGCTGATGGAGCTGAAAACCAAGGCTTGAGAACTACGTGAAGAATGCAGAAGACTCAGGAGCTGATGCGATCAAATGGAAGAAAGGGTATCAGCCCTGGAAGATGAAATGAATGAAATGAAGCGAGAAGGGAAGTTTAGAGAAAAAAGAATAAAAAGAAACGAGCAAAGCCTCCAAGAAATGTGGGACTATGTGAAAAGACCAAATCTACGTCTGATTGGTGTACCTGAAAGTGACGGGGAGAATGGAAACAAGTTGGAAAACACTCTGCAGGATATTATCCAGGAGAACTTCCCCAATCTAGCAAGGCAGGCCAACATTCAGATTCAGGAAATACAGAGAACGCCACAAAGATACTCCTCGAGAAGAGCAACTCCAAGACACATAATTGTCAGATTCACCAAAGTTGAAATGAAGGAAAAAATGTTAAGGGCAGCCAGAGAGAAAGGTCGGGTTACCATCAAAGGGAAGCCCATCAGACTAACAGCGGATCTCTCGGCAGAAACCCTACAAGCCAGAAGAGAGTGGGGGCCAATATTCAACATTCTTCAAGAAAAGAATTTTCAACCCAGAATTTCATATCCTGCCAAACTAAGCTTCATAAGTGAAGGAGAAATAAAATACTTTACAGACAAGCAAATGCTGAGAGATTTTGTCACCACCAGGCCTGCCCTAAAAGAGCTCCTGAAGGAAGCGCTAAACATGGAAAGGCACAACCGGTACCAGCCACTGCAAAATCATACCAAAATGTAAAGACCATCGAGACTAGGAAGAGACTGCATCAACTAACGAGCAAAATAACCAGCTAACATCATAATGACAGGATCAGATTCACACGTAACAATATTAACTTTAAATGTAAATGGACTAAATGCTCCAATTAAAAGACACAGACTGGCAAATTGGATAAAGACTCAAGACCCATCAGTGTGCTGTATTCAGGAAACCCATCTCACGTGCAGAGACACACATAGGCTCAAAATAAAAGGATGGAGGAAGATCTACCAAGCAAATGGAAAACAAAAAAAGGCAGGGGTTGCAATCCTAGTCTCTGATAAAACAGACTTTAAACCAACAAAGATCAAAAGAGACAAAGAAGGCCATTACATAATGGTAAAGGGATTAATTCAACAAGAAGAGCTAACTATCCTAAATATATATGCACCCAATACAGGAGCACCCAGATTCATAAAGCAAGTCCTGAGTGACCTACAAAGAGACTTAGACTCCCACACATTAATAATGGGAGACTTTAACACCCCACAGTCAACATTAGACAGATCAACGAAACAGAAAGTCAACAAGGATACCCAGGAATTGAACTCAGCTCTGCACCAAGCGGACCTAATAGACATCTACAGAACTCTCCACCCCAAATCAACAGAATATACATTTTTTTCAGCACCACACCACACCTATTCCAAAATTGACCATATCCTTGGAAGTAAAGCTCTCCTCAATAAATGTAAAAGAACAGAAATTGTAACAAACTGTCTCTCAGATCACAGTGCAATCAAGCTAGAACTCAGGATTAAGAATCTCACTCAAAACCGCTCAACTACGTGGAAACTGAACAACCTGCTCCTGAATGACTACTGGGTACATAACGAAATGAAGGCAGAAATAAAGATGTTCTTTGAAACCAACGAGAACCAAGACACAACATACCAGAATCTCTGGGATGCATTCAAAGCAGTGTGTAGAGGGAAATTTATAGCACTAAATGCCCACAAGAGAAAGCAGGAAAGATCCAAAATTGACACCCTAACATCACAATTAAAAGAACTAGAAAAGCAAGAGCAAACACATTCAAAAGCTAGCAGAAGGCAAGAAATAACTAAAATCAGAGCAGAACTGAAGGAAATAGAGACACAAAAAACCCTTCAAAAAATTAATGAATCCAGGAGCTGGTTTTCTGAAAGGATCAACAAAATTGATAGACCGCTAGCAAGATTAATAAAGAAAAAAAGAGAGAAGAATCAAATAGATGCAATAAAAAATGATAAAGGGGATATCACCACTGATCCCACAGAAATACAAACTACCATCAGAGAATATTACAAACACCTCTATGCAAATAAACTAGAAAATCTAGAAGAAATGGATAAATTCCTCAACACATACATCCTCCCAAGACTAAACCAGGAAGAAGTTGAATCTCTGAATAGACCAATAACAGGAGCTGAAATTGTGGCAATAATCAATAGCTTACCAACCAAAAAAAGTCCAGGACCGGATGGGTTCACAGCCGAATTCTACCACAGGTACAAGGAGGAGCTGGTACCATTCCTTCTGAAACTATTCCAATCAAGAGAAAAAGAGGGAATCCTCCCTAACTCATTTTATGAGGCCAGCATCATCCTGATACCAAAGCCTGGCAGAGACACAACAAAAAAGAATTTTAGACCAATATCCTTGATGAACATTGATGCAAAAATCCTCAATAAAATACTGGCAAACAGAATCCAGCAGCACATCAAAAAGCTTATCCACCATGATCAAGTGGGCTTCATCCCTGGGATGCAAGGCTGGTTCAATATACGCAAATCAATAAATGTAATCCAGCATATAAACAGAACCAAAGACAAAAACCACATGATTATCTCAATAGATGCAGAAAAGGCCTTTGACAAAATTCAACAACCCTTCATGCTAAAAACTCTCAATAAATTAGGAATTGATGGGATGTATCTCAAAATAATAAGAGCTATTTATGACAAACCCACAGCCAATATCATACTGAATGGGCAAAAACTGGAAGCATTCCCTTTGAAAACTGGCACAAGACAGGGATGCCCTCTCTCACCACTCCTATTCAACATAGTGTTGGAAGTTCTGGCCAGGGCAATTAGGCAGGAGAAGGAAATCAAGGGTATTCAATTAGGAAAAGAGGAAGTCAAATTGTCCCTGTTTGCAGATGACATGATAGTATATCTAGAAAACCCCATTGTCTCAGCCCAAAATCTCCTTAAGCTGATAAGCAACTTCAGCAAAGTCTCAGGATACAAAATCAATGTGCAAAAATCACAAGCATTCTTATACATCAATAACAGACAAACAGAGAGCCAAATCATGAGTGAACTCCCATTCACAATTGCTTCAAAGAGAATAAAATACCTAGGAATCCAACTTACAAGGGATGTGAAGGACCTCTTCAAGGAGAACTACAAACCACTGCTCAAGGAAATAAAAGAGGATACAAACAAATGGAAGAACATTCCATGCTCATGGGTAGGAAGAATCAATATCATGAAAATGGCCATCCTTCCCAAGGTAATTTACAGATTCAATGCCATCCCCATCAAGCTACCAGTGACTTTCTTCACAGAATTGGAAAAAACTACTTTAAAGTTCATATGGAACCAAAAACGAGCCCGCATCGCCAAGTCAATCCTAAGCCAAAAGAACAAAGCTGGAGGCATCACACTACCTGACTTCAAACTATACTACAAGGCTACAGTAACCAAAACAGCATGGTACTGGTACCAAAACAGAGATATAGATCAATGGAACAGAACAGAGCCGTCAGAAATAATGCCACATATCTACAACTATCTGATCTTTGACAAACCTGACAAAAACAAGAAATGGGGAAAGGATTCCCTATTTAATAAATGGTGCTGGGAAAACTGGCTAGCCATATGTAGAAAGCTGAAACTGGATCCCTTCCTTACACCTTATACAAAAATCAATTCAAGATGGATTAAAGACTTAAATGTTAGACCTAAAACCATAAAAACCCTAGAAGAAAACCTAGGCATTACCATTCAGGACATAGGCATGGGCAAGGACTTCATGTCTAAAACACCAAAAGCAATGGCAACAAAAGCCAAAATTGACAAATGGGATCTAATTAAACTAAAGAGCTTCTGCACAGCAAAGGAAACTACCATCAGAGTGAACAGGCAACCTACAAAATGGGAGAAAATTTTTGCAACCTACTCATCTGACAAAGGGCTAATATCCAGAATCTACAATGAACTCAAACAAATTTACAAGAAAAAAACAAACAACCCCATCAAAAAGTGGACGAAGGACATGAACAGACACTTCTCAAAAGAAGACATTTATGCAGCCAAAAAACACATGAGAAAATGCTCACCATCACTGTCCATCAGAGAAATGCAAATCAAAACCACAATGAGATACCATCTCACACCAGTTAGAATGGCAATCATTAAAAAGTCAGGAAACAACAGGTGCTGGAGAGGATGTGGAGAAATAGGAACACTTTTACACTGTTGGTGGGACTGTAAACTAGTTCAACCCTTGTGGAAGTCAGTGTGGCGATTCCTCAGGGATCTAGAACTAGAAATTCCATTTGACCCAGCCATCCCATTACTGGGGATATACCCAAAGGACTATAAATCATGCTGCTGTAAAGACACATGCACACGTATGTTTATTGCGGCATTATTCACAATAGCAAAGACTTGGAACCAACCCAAATGTCCAACAATGATAGACTGGATTAAGAAAATGTGGCACATATACACCATGGAATACTATGCAGCCATAAAAAATGATGAATTCATGTCCTTTGTAGGGACATGGATGAAATTGGAAATCATCATTCTCAGTAAACTATCGCAAGAACAAAAAACCAAACACCGCATATTCTCACTCATAGGTGAGAATTGAACAATGAGAACACATGGACACAGGAAGGGGAACATCACACTTCGGGGACTGTTGTGGGGTGGGGGGAGGGGGGAGCGATAGCATTGGGAGATATACCTTATGCTAGATGACGAGTTGGTGGGTGCAGCGCACCAGCATGGCACATGTATACATATGTAACTTACCTGCACATTGCCCACATGTACCATAAAACCTAAAGTATAATAATAGTAATGATAAAAGAAAAAAAATATATATATAAATGAGTTTTTAAATTATGAAATTAAAGGTAGATTTGAAAATATATGTATATAGCTACTTCAGTGAGAAATTCAGAAGAAAATATTTGAAACAGCTCATGACAAAACTAGTGAACTGTGAGAATTGAAAATGTTATCCAGAATATATCCCCAAAATCAAAGCATCAGAAATAGGAAGGAGGGCCTAAAAAGCTCAAAAGATGGAGAAGATTTAACAAATGAGAGAAAGGAAATGGGGTAGAGGTAATGACTAAATGTTTTCTGTTGATGACAGACATAAGTAATCAAACTAAATTAAAAAATGCAAAAAGGGTCAATAAAAAATAAATGCACATCGAGACATATCATTTCAAAACTAAGTACCAAAGACAAAGAGAATATATTAAAGGTCGGCAGAGGCAAAAGATAAATTACCCAGAGTTAACTGCATAGTTCTCAACACCAAAAACAGAAATGAGAGACAATGGAATAAAATATGTTTTTCAATGAGTAGGAAAATGATGTAAAATGAAGTTCTGTCATACAAGAAAAACGGTGAATAAGAAAGTGGTAAGACCTGGGGCAAATCTAACCATATACTGGCTATAAAAAATAGCAATAAAAATGACAAATATGTTAAAATATAAAGGGGGAGAAGATAAAACTATGACATTTAATTGAAATGCCATGTGAGCCAGAATAAGGAGCATGACCAGAGACAGAGATGTCTGTAAGTCCTTGAATTATTTTTAAAAAGATATAAACATTAATATACAGGCCTGAGCCACAGTACTTAGCCCAATACATTTTATTTTTTATTAAAACACATGTGGGATTAAAAACCAAAGGTAACCTTTAAGGAAAAGAAAAAAACAGAATGTGTACCTTGCAAATGAATGTGGGAATAATGTTACATTAAAAAAAATTTATTCAAAAGGGCTAAAAAAGGCCAAAAATGTGATGAAAAATCACACTTCAGGTAATGTCTGTTCTGGAATAGCTGGGATCAAACTCACTTTCCACAGAGGACAATGATATAAGCTAAATATTAAAAAAGCAGATGGTAGAGAGATAGAGAGATGGATTTATATATATACATATGTAAAATATATGCAGTGTTATATTTGCCATATAAGTAGATAATGTAAATCTATATTTACATTTAAATATTTAAACATAATGTACACATATGTTTGTGTGTTACACATCTCTATTAATGCATTTATTTTATGTATTATATGATCTATATGCAATATATACTTCAAACATACAAATACACGTACACACACATATATTGTTCTTTAAAAATTATTAAGAAACAACCATAACAACCAGAATTAAGAGGCCAAGAACAGGAATAAGGGTACATTGATCTGAGAACTGAATTCTGCTTGTGGTTTTCCTTTTGGAAACCACATGCGTCTACCTACCTGAGCTAAGAGCACAAAAGTGGAGATTAAAGGATCAGCCATATCACCAGTTTGAGATAAGAAAAAATTAGACTTCAGAGTTATCAAGGACTCAGTATTTGACAAAACAAAGATCCTGAAAATATGTGTGCAAGTCACTTGAAGACACATGTCAACTTCTAAACAAAATAATAATTTTTTTAAAAATGGTAAAGATAGAAGTAAGTCTCCAAATAGTTCGTGGTCATAGGAGAAATCACACTAAAAATTACAACATTCTTAAAATTAAATGATAATAAAAGCATTATGCGTAAAAACTTATAGAAAGCAGCTAAATGATATTTTAGAAGAAAGCTCTAAGTGATTATATTAGAAAAGACAAAATAATAAAATGTAGAGAAGAAATTGATGAAATTGAACATAAAAATAAAATAGAATGCACAGACTGGACAATTGTTCTTTGACAGATGAATTGTAGTGGCTATGAGAATGCACTTCACAGACCTCCATGTGAAGGGAGCATAATTTACCAACACTAACTGTCATGTTTGCTGTAAATTCCATTCATGCTCGCACTAAGACCAAGATGCTCCTGGACTTCTCCCACTCAGTGACTAAGCACATCAGGATAATAATGTAAGCCTGATCTTGAAATGCCATGTGAGCCAGGATAAGGAGCAGGACCAGAGACAGAGATGTCTATAAGTCCTTGAATTATTTTTAAAAAGATATAAACATTAATATACAGGCCTGAGCCACTGCACTTAGCCCAATACACTTTATTTTTTACTAAACCACATATGGGATGTCTGACTTTAGCTCAAGGACTCCCCAAAGGCCTTGCCATATCTTCTTTAGAATGGACAACAGTAAAGGACACATTGGTCTAACTGTTTCTTCTTTTCTTCCTTTTTTTGGATGAGACTTGCCTGTGGTCTGACAGCTGTCTCAGTTCTTCACCAGCTTCCTCACTATATTTTCTGCACAGGCATTTCTCTTAGTTAAACCCCTGCACATTTAATTTCATCTTGTTATCTGCTTCTGATAGGACCCAAGCTAATACATAAAATAAAAGAAAATAGCTTTTCTGAGGTTAATCACAAAAGAGAGCAAAGAAAGCATGAATAAATATCGGTAGAAACAAACACGACAATTGTAGATACAGTGGGTTTTTTTAAAGATGACAGAATTATGAACAAATTTGTGCAAATAAAATTGAAAATCTAGAAAAAATGAACTTACTGAAAAAAAATACAACTTACTAAAACTAACCAAAGGGGATAAGGGAGAGGCTAATTAAGTGTAAGCAGCAAAGAAGTCAAACAATGTTTTAAATATTTGACAAAATGAAAGATGAAACTCAAATAATGTTACTGAGAGTTCTATCAAATATTTAAGAACAAGATATCCTAAATGTTATAATTATTCTCAAAATTGAGAAAGGGGAGCCAAGGAGGCAGAAAAAACTGCCAGGCATGTTTAATATTATCTTTATGATAATTGCATTTTAATTTACGTATATGTTCCATTTTGAGTTATATTTCTGTGAATGGTTTAAGGTCTGTGTCTACATTCATTTTTTTTTTCTATGTGAATGTCCAGTTGTTCCAGCACCATTTGTTGAAAAGATTATCTTTTCTCCATTATATTGCCTTTGCTCCATTGTCAAAGATCATCTGACAGCTGGGTGCAGTGGCTCACACTTGTAACCCCAGCACTTTGGGAGGCCGAGGCAGGAGGATCACTTGAGACCAGGAGTTCGAGACCAGTCTGGGCAACATAGTGAGACCTTGTCTCTACAATTTTTTTTTTTAAAGTAAAAAATTAGCTGGGCATGGTAGCACATACAAGTAGTCATAGATACTTGCTTGAGCCCAGGAGTTTGAGGCTGCAGTGAACTGTGATTGCACCTGCAGCATGGGTGACAGAGCAAGACCCTGACTCAAAAAAATAAATAGATAAAACACCAGGTGACTATGTGTATGTAGGTCTATTTCTGGGCTCTCTATCCTGTTCGCTGATCTGTTATATTTGTTTGTTCTTTGCCAATACAACACTGTCTTGATTAATGTAGCTTTGTAGGAATTCTCAAATTCTAGTAGTTTCTGGTTCTTTGACATTGTTCTTCTCCTTCAATATTGTGTTGGATACGCCAGACCTTTTGCAAAACTATAAAACAACTAGAAAATAGCATAAGAGAAAATCTAGATGACCTTGAGTATGGCAATGACTTCTTAAATCCATCACAAAAGGCACAATCCATGAAATAAATAATTGATAAGCTAGACTTCATTAAAATTCAAGACACCATCATGAAACAACAAAACAAGCCACAGACCAGGTTGAATTATGTGCAAAAGACAAATCTGCTGAAGTATCCAAAGTATACAAAGAACAGTTAGAATTCAACAGTAAGAAGACAAACAGCCTGATTTTAAAATGGGCCAAAGACCTGAACAAACACCCTAGTAAAGAAGGTATACAAATTGCAAATAAACATGTGGAAAGATGCTCAATATCATATGTCATTAGGGAGCTGAATATTAAAAACAACTGATATCTACTTCACACCTATTAGAATGGCCAGAATCCAAAATATTGACATCACTACTGGTGAGGATGTCACCAAGAAGAATTTTTATTCATTGCTGGTGGATATGTAAAATGAAAAACCACTTTAAAAGACAGTTTGGCAGTTTGTAAAAAAACTGAACATACCCTTACCATACAATCCAGCAATCATGCTCCTTTGTATTTACACAAATGAGTTGTAACTTATATCCACACAAGAGACTAAAAACAGATGTTTATAGCAGCTTTATTCATAATTTCCAAAACTTGGAAGCAACCAAGATATATGTTTGTCAAAATCCATAGAATATACAACACCAAGAGTGAATCCTAATGTAGACTCTGGACTTTGGGTGATAACGGTGTGTTATTATAGGTTCATTGGTTATAACAAATGTACCACTGTGGTGTGAAATGTTGATGGTAGGGAAGGCTAGGCAGCGAGGGCTAGGGAGTATATGAGAACTCTCTGTACTATTCAATTTTGCTGTGAACTTACAACTACTCTGAAAAATAGATTCTATTTTTAAAACAATATTGTAAGATCTGAACAGTAATCTGTGTATTATTTTTAAAAAAGAACCATGTTGACAATTAACCATGACATAATGCCTTAATAGCCCTTAGATATTTTTATTACTTATTTATACACTTTTTTTAAAAGCAGAGGATCTTGGCATAGATCACTCTAGTACCCTGGTATCAAAAATATATAATAAAAATTGATCGAAAGGACTTTCTGTTCACTGCTTGAGATCTGCCTTCACTGCAGAGATTCAGTTGGCTGGAGGTCAGCTCTATCCGGGGTGACAGAGTGTGGCATTGGCATGAAGGCATGACCAACATGGTACTAAGATGCAGCACCCACTCCAGAACTCCCACTGGGGTGGCCAAAACCTTTTAGGCCTCGAAAACCACTTTTATCCATCCTGCTTCCTTCCTTTCTGGTCACAATTGTTAATCTCTGTTGAGGATCTTGCTCCCCAAACTTTCAATGTCTGCTTCCAGATGACTGAAACTGCAAGGCATCAACCATGTAAAATGCATCTTTTACACACATATATTTTTTCACAATTTTTTTTTTTTTTTTTGAGATGGAGTCTTGCTCTGTTGCCCAGGCTAGAGTACAGTGATACAATCTCGGCTGACTGAAACCTTTATCTCCTGGGTTCAAGTGATTCTTCCATTTTGGCCTCCCAAGTAGTTGGGATTGCAGGTGTGTGACACCACACCGGGATAATTTTTGTATTTTTAGTAGAGATTTGGTTTCACCATGTTGGCCAGGCTGGTCTTGAACTCCTGACCTCAAGTGATCCACCCACCTTGGCCTCCCAAAGTGCTGGGATTACAGGCATGAGCCACTGCACCCGCCCTGTTTTCACAATCTTTAAGTATTTTTAAAAGTATTTCTGATTTCTAACAGTAGTAAAGTATCTATTGTTCTTATGTTTGTCCTAATAACACTGTCGTAAACCAACTTCTACAAACTTGTTCAAACTTTCATCTAAATTTTGGATCATCATTTCTGACATTTGTATTCAAATAAAAATGAATATGATAGATAGTTTTTATTATTTTACCTATTTGCATTAATATGAGCTTTGATCAATAGAAGTAAACTTCATTTTTCTTGGTGTAAGGCAGTCAAATGTTTGCTTTATATCATGTGGAAAATAAAATAAAGCAGTTCTTTGAAAATTCCTGTTAAATTTGTTATATAAGAGTTTCGAAATATATATTCCTTTTGATAATGTCATAAGACTTTTAATTTCTTAAGAAAAATGTTTAGTTTTTAAAATTTATATTGAGTCAGGAAATACAAAAATGGATCAAAGCCAAACAATCAGATGACCACTTTGTAGAGAATGTCTTATTACAGGGTTTCACATCCTCCTTTATGTTAGCATATCTTCCTTATAACAATGCAGAATTGAGTGTATGTTAGTGTAGGTTCATATCAGGTCAGAAGTGATACTGAAAATGACACTGACACTATTTACAGAAAATCTTTTGAGATAAGAAAAGTACTATTTTTTTAATCTAGTTTATTCCAAAGAGGAGAAAATAAATTTAAGAATTGTCACTTTTAAACGAGTCATTCCTGCCCTTGATTTTTCTGTCATTGTAGAGTATAAAATAGAAATCAAATATTAATAAAATAGTTACAATTTTATAAAACATTATTATGTACTTCATACTAAATTAATTTTCCTGCTTTTATTTTTAGTTATAGGTAATATTCAACAATAACTAAATAATATACATTATTAATGATAAAACACAAAGTCTGGTTAATATTCACTGTGTCATATAGTGCACAATTGTGAAAATAAATAATCTCTATCTTTCAAGATTTAGGAATTATATATTTTAGAATAACAATAATTGAAATTTTGTCCAAACTTAAAATGGATGTTTTGTTGTCAAATATCAGAAAACCTCTTGGATGCTTATATTTTGGGTATATTTTAACCTTTTTACTAATTAATTTATGTATATATTTTGCAAATAAATTTAAATTTAGAAGTTTAATCTTGTAGTTGATATAAGGAATACAAATGTATTAATTAAGTCAATGTATATATTATGGTAAGCCCAAAACTGTAGGGAAATACTTTTTTTTTTTTTTTTTGGAGACAGAGTCTCACTCTGTCGCCCAGGCTGGAGGTGTGGTGGCACAATCGGTGCTCACTGCAAGCTCCGCCTCCTGGGTTCACACCATTCTCCTGCCTCAGCCTCCTGAGTAGCTGGGACTACAGGTGCCCGCCACCACGCCCGGCCAATTTTTTGTATTTTTAGTGGAGACAGGGTTTCACCATATTGGCCAGGCTGGTCTCCATCTCTTGACCTTGTGATCCGCCTGCCTCAGCCTCCCAAAGTGCTTGGATAACAGGCGTGAGCCACCGCACCCGGCCCAGAAATACTTTTTTAACCTGAATTTTTATCAAATGAAAATTATCTAGAGAAAAGACACAGTAAAGAAGAAAAAACCCGAAAAGTTAGAATATATACTTTAGTAGAAACATTAATTTTATAAAAAGTTCAGATACAGATTATTTATGCTGATTATAATTGTCCATTATACTTGCCCATGATCTATTGTTTTATTTTCTTTACCATGAATATAGTCAAATCAAATGAGAGACTAGAAAATTATAAATATAATTGTATGAATTATTTATGGCATGTTAAGGATATACAAAATAATAGTTTTAACCCACCATATACTTAACATGTAAAACACGAATACCATTAAAATCTATGGGCAGCTCTCACCAATAGTGTATCTCCCCTGCCAGGTAAGTATGTATGTACTGTTTCCTAAGGTTTCAAATGCTGTAAGGATATAAATAGGTAGAAGCTGCTAAAACAATTTTAGATTAAGTGGCAAAGGAATTTCACTATCTTCTTAAAGGAAATAGCAATATCTTTAATGTTTATATTTAATGATTTTAGAAAAATAATTTATTTTTTCTATATGAAAAGTCACCATAGGAGGTTCTGTAAGATTAAAGTTCATTTGACTACATGCTTGCCATACTTCGTTATATCACTAAGTACCAGTTCAAATGATCTAGAAAAATTAATTTTAAAATGTTACCATAAATTGACTTAAAAACACAGGAAAACAAACACAAATTATATTTAGAAATTTCTAAAGTAACCTGTAGTATATCAGTGTGAACAAGAATACTCTTGAAAAAACAGAACTGTTTACAACATACGCATGGGCTATATTATTTAATCTGTGGCTGTCTTTATATACTGTAATCTAAGCCCTTTATAATAATTCCATCATCCATATTTTCCTAAACGGTGTGCTGCTGAAATTTGAGGTACTTTGATTTTCATTTAATATAAATTACTCTTAACACTTTATGTAATGCACTTATAAAAATATGGCCTATTCAAGTTTAAAGGCATAGTAAATGTATATTATAACATATTATTCAGCCTTTCAATCTATTCAGCAAGAATAGTTTTAGAGAAGTGTGAGAATGCCCACTAGAGGATCAGTCCTTCAAGAAGGCTTTTACTAAGTGTTCGTTTAGCTTAAAGCCCAAATACTTGCTATAAAGTTTCCAGGTATATTTGACCAATTAATGTCATTTTTCACTTAAAGTGTTAGATAATTTAAAGTATTTGTTTAAAGCAGTTATCACTTTGGGAAACTAATTGCCCCCTAATCTATTCAGGTTTAATATTTTGTTTATAAGATAGGATCAATATTCTCTATCCTTTTCTTATAATACTTGCCAAATTATATACTAATGATCTATAGAATTATATTGCAAACATTGCAAATATACTTTAAAAAGAAAACAGCATTTAAAAATGTGGACATGTAGAGTTCTTGGTAAGTTGATCCATTAAGTCATTCATAATCTCTCACTTGAGATCTTTTCAAGCTTCCGGCATTTACTTCTGTAGTTTTATTGCAGATAAATAAAAAACAGTAACTGTCCACATGAAATTCCTTTTAAACAACTGAGCCATCTGGTAAATCTTGTACCTATGGATTCAACTTCCCTTCAAATCATATTTTCTAAAGGATCACTTAACTCTCAAAATCACCAATACGTTTTTTAAAATTTAGTTGACCATAAGAAAAAAAATCAAATTAATGGGCTTATATGGAGTCAGTGAAACAAAGATAGCAACACCTTCCTCTTGTTTTTCCTTTGGCAAGCATTCCATGGAAGGAAAGATCCAGCATCTTTCTACACAATTGACCCACACAGCCTGGGTACCTTGAAGGCAACCATGCAACATTCAGAATTGCGGGAACATGTTGCCAAAAGTACAGAAGGCTTTGGCAGTAAAGAGCAACATTTTGCATATTTGTACTATGCCCATTGCAGTGACAGCTGCTGAGACAGATTTCAAAGTCTTTTACACCGCCAGTTACCCACGTATTTCTATCCTTGGCACCCCTTTCAAGAATAGAAAATACCAGCTGTTCTTTCTGGCTACCAAGGCAGTGCATAGAATTGCTCTCTCTTCCAAAATAAATAAATAAGAAATAAATAACAATGACAGAAAGTAAAATCTAAGCTGAGAGGGGAACAACGAACCAAAAAAGGCTTCTATTAGCACTTATAACTAACACATTAATACTTTGGCTCACACTTTATCCAAAACATCTTGCTGCTCCTAATCTTTCCTGAAAATACAAACAAAACTTATATATATATATATAACTGCTAATGGCCTGGATGATGTGTTTGATGGCTTGGAGAGATTTCAGTATGTTCCTTAGTAGTGCCAAAATATGTCAGTGTCCCATGAATCTCAGCAGTCAATGCAAACCTTGTTGGTTTCATACAACAGTTTTAAAAATATTATAACTATTATATCTTAATTAAAATCCAGTTAATGAAGAAAAAAGTTGCTTTTTCAAATAATTTTGACATGTTGAAAAGGTCTAGATAAAGTATGCTATGGGTATTTGGTTTTTTTTTTTATTCAATGTAAACATAGCACTGATCAAAATAGAGGATGGTGTCATGTTTAGTTAAATCTTAAAATACTTGTCTATTAGTATTAACACCGCTATAGATATTTAATACTTTCCTGGCTCCCTTTATACAAATATCATTTTTCATACTTATAAATTTTTTATTTAAAATAAACTCATAAATACATTAGCATAACATTGAAAAAAATCTATTTTACTCAACTCCTACAGTTTGTCAGTCAAAGAAGAAAAAAAATTTAGGCTTAACTTCCCAATTAGATTATGAGTTCCTTTTTTTTTTTTTTTTGAAGTGGAGTCTCACTCTGTCACCCAAGCTGGAATACAATGGCGTGATCTACTGCAACCTCCACCTACCAGGTTCAAGCGATTTTCCTGCCTCAGCCTCGTGAGTAGCTGGGACTACAGGCATGCACCATCACGTTGAAGTAATTTTTGTATTTTTAGTAGAGACGAGGTTTCACCATGTTGGCCAGGCTGATCTCGAACTCCTGACCTCAGGTGATCTGCCCGGCTCGGCTTCCCAAAGTTCTGGGATTACAGACATGAGCCACTGTGCCTGGCCCGAGTTTTGTAATTCTGTGGGTAAAATTTCATGAAGCATATTGCAGTATTTCTTCAAATTAAGCTGACAAGTATTTTGAAGCTTTCCCACCATTGATTATATAAGATTTTCATAGGATATCTATCTTTAAATGCTAAATGTCAATCTTAAATTGACTAAAGAAAAATGAGGATATAATTAATTGATGGTTGATGATTTTTAAAATTTCAGGTAACATTTTATTCCATACTTACTATATTAAAAGAATATGTAAAATATGGGGAATCAACCAAATGAATGAGTCAGTGGCCCAATAATATGAACATCCCTTTAGGAATGATCTGCTACTCATTAATATGTTTGAAATTTTATTCTAATTTATGATGCTTTCAGAAAAATTGGAGAATATATTGAAGCTCTTGTTGCATACTTGAGATTAAAAATAAATTGTACACTACAAAATCTACGTAATATCATAGTCATGACAAATGTTTGCTTTTCATTCCAGTCACTTTCTACTAAGTTATTTGTTGTTACTTTTTTATTGTTTTGTTTTGTTAGAAATTAACCAATTCTCTCATTTCAAGGGAGCCAAATTTTATTCACCCTATAGCCAACCCATTTTTTCTTCTCTTTAAAACATTTATTCATCTCATACCTATGCCAATCTTTTTTCCTTCAGAATTGAAATTTTGCCTATTTTTCAATCTGGTTTTACAAAAGCTATCACATTATGTTTGCCAGGCAATAAAGGACTCTCCACCTAATTCTTTTTATTTCCATCAATGATTTTTACAGACATTCAAATGTTTCTCCTCTCCTTCCACCCCTCCTCTCTGTATGCTAATATTTCTAAAGCTTGCATTCTTTAAATTTGCAATCATGGAAACTTCAAAGTTGAAGTCACTGGTTGAGCATGTTACATGTTGTAATAATACAAATTTGGAAGAATATCCCCACGTTGGGTACTATAACAAAGGCTAACTCTCAGATAGTGCTCTTATTAAATAGTATACAAACCAGGCCCATAGGAACGGTCATGGTTTAAGACACTTGAGCACCTTACATTCAAAGAGGTATATGTGGCTTTCTTTAAACATTATTTGGGATGTGTTTATATTATCTATTTCTCCTTAGCAACAGCATTTTGAAAATGAAATAGTCAGCGTGGGATTGACTTAAGTTTATTAAATCCATGTAGTTTTGAATTTTGATTTCTTTTTTCTGGCATGATAAATTAAGACCAGAAGTCCTATTTTGTTAATGATCCAAAATTTACATTTTGAAAATTGGAAGTAAGGTATTGTTTTGCTTTGTTTTGTTTTGGGTAAAAAAACAAAGATTTTTGCTTTTCACACTACTCCTGCCTTTTGCTCCAGAGCTTCTTTTTTGGAGCGAACACTCAAGTGTCTTGGAGGAATGTGATTTTTCCTCTTCTAGAATTCGCTTTGGAGGTGTGACATCAGGAAAACGCATCTTCAGTTTCTTGGTGGAGAATGTCCAAATAATTTTACTAAGCTTGTGTTTCTTTGACTTCAGGTCATAATCAGGGATTTTTCATGATGTCTTTGCCTTTCCAATACTTTTGCATCTGTAGTTTCTTTACTAATTACATTATTTAGATCTAGTACCTAATAGTCACATTATGCACATTGTATCTACAAATACGTACCACGTGGCATTTTACATTTAAGGATATTGAAAGTCAGAGAAGCTAACAAATTTGCCCTGCAGCGTAGAGCTAGCAATATAAAAACAAGCCTTTAAATTCACATTTAGCTGCTCCACAGAGCTATTTTTTCTCCACCTTACTACTTTTGCTTTCTAGGTTATTATTATATTTTTAATTTAAAATTTGGTATGGCTAGGAGGTAACTGGTTTTAGGGATTAGTGGCTAAAGGATACTTCAGCCATACTGGTAATAATTAAGGTGATATAAGACATGCATTCATGCATTATTGTTTATTAAAAATAAATTATGTCTTTTAAAATGTTAGTTGGCCTTAGAGTTTGTGAAAAGTTAGCATTTTAGTAGCTGACTTAGAAAAATATGTTTCATCATAAAACACTGGAGGTAGAAATAAGTATATTATGGTAAATCTTGGGTTAGTTTAGCTATAATTATCTCTTTGAATGTGGCAAAGCTGAAGTATAGCTTTAGTTCTTTGTAAATTGAGGCTCTGCCGTAAAAAGGAATTTTATAGAAAAGTGTTTTTTCTTTTGTTGAGAAATATATATGACTAATGAACAGGATTTTTTTTTTTTTCTAGCAAAGCTATAACTTGAGACCTCTGTCTTTGCAAGCTTCTCTTATATTGGTAACTCAAGACACTTAACCAAGAAATTTATGTGTTTGTCTCAGAAGTTTCTTTCTCTTATGTATAGTTGTCTGGATATTATTTCCTGAGCTCTTATGCCAATCTAGAGCCACTAATATATATTTTTTAATAATGGACTTTTGATGTTGTTTGACATATCATAGAATCACACTCAATCACAAGATTTTTCAGGCAACAAACATTGCACTGTAGTGGTAAAATTAAATTAATGATAAATACTTAAGTAAAGTGGAAAATTTTTGTGGCATTTAAAATCACTTAGTCCCCAGCAATTCCCAGTGTCTCATTAGCAAGGGGATTCAACAGAAAAGATCTCTCTAGAAAAGAATTTTAATGCACATTTTAGGAGCAGAAGGGGTAGAGAAAGCCCGTCACTTAACAATTAACTTTGTGTTAGTCTCCTTATGCAAAAGTTATTAGCTCACCAGTCTATGAAATCCTTTTAGGATGAAGCAAAATACCAGATACGATAAATTTTATCATGGTAGATCAGCAGGTAGTAGACAAAGCAGGCAGAGTCTGCAACTAGAAGGGGGACAAATTATGGGTTCTGAGTCTCATTAGCCTTCCCTACCCATCACTAGCACTCATGGATCTGGTGTCTTCCCTGGGACTGGAACGCACATCACAACCAGTAAAGAAATTTTCATTACAATTGGTTTATCCAAGGAAATATAAAAAGGTAGTCCAGAGCCAGAGTAAAGCATGCAAAGACAAAATCAACTATATTTCCAAGTTTGAATTATAAATAGAAATAGGAGACTATTAATTACCCTTGATATTATTCAACAAAAGCTTCTGAGGAATTCAATCCTCTGTGCAAAAAACACAGAAAGTTCTTTTCCTTAGGTATATGCATTATCAAAACTTGAGTTTTTATCATAAATAATAAATCACATAATGAATTTAATATGAATATATGAAAACATAGATTTACTTATCCTCTATGTAAATAAAAACACATTTGAAATTTAATGCATGGAAGATAAAGCTGAAATCTGAAATTTTTGGAATGGATTTTCATTTTTCATCCCTCTCTGTTAAACGTATCTTATAAATAATTTATTTGTAGCTTTTCTTTTAAAAATGTGACTTACCTTTAAAAAATCATGAGCTTTTGTTTGAAATATCATCACCACTGCACAGATTACTGAATCTCAGTTCATAAGCCATGATCATTCCATTTGTTCAAGGATGTAAGAAGAAGATAGCTTGATTTTGTAAAGCTAGACTGCTGAGCAGCAAAATATGCTTTATCTCATGATTGTATCTAATGAACTCAGAAATTAGAGAATAAGCAAATCAGTCTATTTCTAAAAGGACAGCCTCAAAAATATTCACCACCAGACACCCTTAGAACACCATGGGAAGTCGTTCCCAACTTTATATCCTTGGGAACAAGCTCGTGTTGATTGTTCCTTGCTATTTCATATGAAGACATAATGAACTTGAAACCTGTTCATTAACCTGTATATGTAATTCATCTCAGAAGTTAATACTGTAAGATCGAAGGCAACCAGGGAATACAATGAAATCAGAGAGTTTCAAGACCCCTTGGCTTACAATTGCACATTATAGCATAGAAAACCAAAGTGATTGTTATCTGTGTTTTGGGACATATATATATTTAATAGGAACACTTATTCCCTTTACACACCAACACATTCGCAACTGTTAGTCATCAGCTAGTCTTATTGAGCATTACCATGTTTACCTACTGATTTATTAACTAGAGAAAAAAATGATATAGTTAAAATGATTCAAACAACATTTTAGATTACTCAATTAATTTCATTAAAATGTGAGTGGCATTGATTACAAATTACCTACTTGAAGTAACTAAACATCCAAAGAATAGACCAGGTAGAATCTAGAGTGAATTTTATATTTGCAGAAATAAAAGCATGCCAAAAAGTGATAAAGGTAATTGATGCCAGAATAAATAGTTACATCTTCCAATATCAAGAATTTTTTAAGTAAACATTATATAAAAAAAAAATTTTAAATAGACAAATGAACTTGAATAGATGATGGAGAAAGTGGAAAAACTGTATGGGATTTAGAGAGAAAAACCTTAAAATAGCTTGTGCTTACAGGGAGCTGCTTCTGGCTATGTGTCCACACCAAGTAGGAAAAGTTTTCACTCTCCCTGTTATTAGGAATAGTTTGCAGGAAATTTTCTACGAGCACAAATTACTGTTCGTACTATCATACTATTATTATCGTTGGGTTTTTTTTTTTGGTCTTTGTTGGCTTTTTAAAAAAATAATAAACTGATAATACCAAGAGATTTTGTTTTTGTTTTTGTTTTCTTTTTTTACTTTGAGATGTATGGGTTTTTGCACATTTCCAAGCTCTTGAAGTGAGAAGTTAGGAAGCATGGATTTCTGGACAGATAACAATATAACCATATGAGTTTAAGTGAATGAGTACTAGGTTTTCAGCGGCAGCAAGAGCAATTCATGGGTTCAAGATGCAGGGGCAGAAAAAAAGTAACCCCACCAGCTGTAAACTCAGCTTCTCATTTAAACAGATTGCCTGTACTGAGTTGGTCTTTACTCCTGCTACATATATGTATTCATACAATTTGAGAAAGAAAGGAGGTGTGTTTGTGGGCTTAACCCTGGTAATAATTTTCCCATCTTTTAGTTACCTATTTTTGAGATAACAAAGGATTCTCACTCATTATATGAGGTATTTAGAGAAAAATGGAAAGTCAGTGTGGTGTCATAAGCAGCACACACTGGGTTGAAATAATAGCTACTGGCACTCTCTAGCTGTGTGAGCTTGGGCAAGTTATTTAATCTTTCTGAGATTAACCTATATGTGTGTAATAAATAATACAATCTATATGTGTGTAGTAAAAATCTATATTTAATCTCATCTATATGTGTGTAATAACCAACTTACAGGTTGCTAAGTATGAAATTAGATAGTATATGAAAAAATGCTTAGCTTGAGTTATGACACAGGAGTTTAGGGGGTTAAGGAGTGGCTGCTGTCAATAATACTTATATTTTTAAGTACATGGATTATTGTCATATCCATTACATTATATTAATAACTGTGATGGTTAATTTTTAGCATCCACTTGACTGGGTTAAGGGATAGTCAGCTAGCTGGTAAACCATTATTTCTGGGTATGTCTACGAGAGTGTTTCCAGAAGAGATTAGCATCTACCCTCACCAGTATGGGCAAGCACCATATAATTGGTTGAGGGAAGGAATAGAACAGGTAGAGGAAAGAAGAATCTCTCACTTTCCTGGAGATGAGATTTCTGTATTCTCCTGCCCCTGTACATCAGAACTCCAGGTTCTTAAACTCTGGACTCCAGAACATGCACCATCAGCCCGTCAGGTTTTCAGGTCTTCGGCTTCTGACTGAGAGTTACACCACCGTCTCTATTGATTCTCAGGCCTTTGAACTCTTACTCAATTATACCACTGGCTTCCCTGATTCCCTAGCTTGCCGATGGCATATTAGCATATCATAGGACTTTTCAGACAGCATAATCATGTGAGTCAATTCCCAGAATAAATCCCCTATCCCCTCTTTTGTGTATTTTATATATACACACATATATATATACGTGTATATATATATATGTTTTATATATATATATTTATATATATCTCCTATTGATTCTATTTCCCTGGAAAACACCCTAACACAATAACTTTGTCTACAATTACATTTTAGAACATGACTCTAACTCATTTTTCCTCAATATGGGTTATTTAATCAAAAGCAAGATAATATTATAGTATTCAAGGAGGCAGGATAATATATTAAAAGTAGCAATGTAGTAGGGCTTAAGAACACTAATTGTACTCATTCAAACTGAAACTACCAATGCAATCTTTTAGTTTAGCTTGTAAATTTAATTAATAGGCTTTTTTTTTAGTTTAAAGTTTACAGAAAAATGAGCAGAAAATACAGGGTTCCCATAAAACATTATCTTCCCTCAGTTTTCTCCATTATTAACATCTTAAATTAGAGTGGTAGATTTTTTTTATAATTCATAAGCCAATATTAACACATCATTAACTAAAGCTTATGATTTACATTAGAGTTCACTCTTTGTGTTATACATTCTATGGATTTTGAGAAATTTGTAAAGAAATATATGCACCATTACAGTGTAATACAGCATATAGTCATTCACTTCTCAAAAATTGCCTATGCTACACATTTTCATCCCTTTCTCCTTCTCCACAAATTCCGGGCAACTGCTGTTGTTTTTTACTGTCTCCAAAGTTTTGCCATTTTCATTGCTGAATAATATTTTACTCTATAAATTTACCACAGTTTATTCATTCATTCACTTACTAAACAACTTTTGGTTGCCTCCAAGTTTTGGCAATAAAGGTAATGTAAACATTTGTGTGCGGGTTTTTACATAGACAAAGGTTTTCAACTCATCTGGGTAAATATCAAGGATTATAATTTCTAGATCATATGACAAGAGTATGAATAGTTTTGTAAGAAATTGAAATACTTACTTCCAAAATGCCTGGACCATTTTGCACTCCCACAAGCAATGAATGAAAGTTCTTGTTGGTACCCATCCCAGCTAGTGTTCAGTGTTTTCAGTGTTTTGAATTTTGGTCATTCTAATAGGTGTGTTGTAGTATCTCATTGCTGTTATAATTTACAACTTCGTAATGACATATGATGTTGAGCATCTTGTTATATGCTTATTTGTCAAATGCATACCCTTTTTCCCATGCAAATTTGAGGAAGCCAATGACCTTCTCTGGATCAAGAAATAGTAGAGCAAGTAAAGTAGGTCCTATATCACAGAAGTGTGATGCCGAGACACTCATGAAGGAAATAATGGATGTCTAAAGCTATGTTTCAAGATGAAAGGGAAATTGTAAATGTTTACATGATTGAGATTGTTAAACTGAGAAGGGGGAAAATTGATTATGATTTATAATTGCAATTTATTTGTTAGATCAATTCTTTCAAAACATGGGGCCTGATGTTCTTTTTTGCTTTTTTGTTGGTTTGTTTTTGAGACAGAGTCTCACTCTGTCACCCAGGCCGGAGTGCACTGGTGCCATTTCAGCTCACTGCAACTTCTGCCTCCCAGGTTCAAGCAATCCTCCTGACTCAGCCTCCTGAATAGCTGGAATTACAGGCACCCGCCACCATGCCCGGCTAATTTTTGTATTTTTAGTGGAGACGGGGTTTCACCATGTTGGTCAGGCTGGTCTCAAACTCCTGACCTCAAGTAATCTGCCTGCCTTGGCCTCACAAAGTGCTCAAATTACAGGCATGAGCCACTGCGCCCAGCCCTAATGTTCTTTTTTTTTTTTTTTTTTTCTAAGACAGAGTTTAGCTCTTGGCACGATCTTGGCTCACTGCATCCTCCGCCTCCCGGGTTTAAACAGTTCTCTGCCTCAGCCTCCGGAGTAGCTGGGATTACAGGTGCCCACGACCATGCCGGGCTAATTTTTTTTTTTTTTTTTTTTTTTGTATTTTTAGTGGAGACGGGGTTTCACCATATTGGCCAGGCTGGTCTCGATCTCCTGACCTCGTGATCCACCCACCTCGGCCTCCCAAAGTGTTGGGATTACAGGCATGAGCTACCACGCCCAGCCCCAATGGTCTTTATGTTATAACTTGCTGTCTCTCTGTTATGAGCAAACTTCTCTTGCTCATTTGCATAATTGAATGCTTCAACTCTGATTTATCCCCTCTATTTTTTTTCATAAATAGCCATATTAGAATCTTATATTCTATTGTTTCTTCTCATAGTCTCAAAATTCATGGCCACTGGGTATTTATATTATGACGATACAGTTTGCCTTTCTGTATTACAAGATGGAAGATAAACATTTTCACTTCCTGTAGTAAAAATAGCCTACACTGAGACAGCTGATGATGCTCCCACATTCTGGGGAAAATATTTCACTGACATACTCTGTCATCTGGATTATTGCAAATGACACTGAGGCAATTGGTCTGGCAAGTTTTCAGACACATTTCTGACAAAGCCAATCACGTGAATATGTCAAATCCATTCTATCACTGTTTAACTTAGATCCCAACCCTAAAATATATTTCTACCACTAGAATTTCATAGCATGCACAAACACAGTGTATGAAGATTCTGAATAAAGAGTCCTGAATCTGTTAAGAAAGCCACCTTACAACAATGTGCCTCTACTCACAGATGAAGTTTTTGAACTTACCTTACCACCTTCTGTCAACTATTAGAAAAATTGCTCTTTAGTATATTTATTACCCAATTCAGTTTTTCTGTTTCAGTTTCATTTCCACTTCTGTTTCAGAATATTGATGTTTGGTCCATTTCAGGAACGTTTTCTGGATTCCATATCCTGTTTTACCATCATTGAGGTTATATCAGCTCCCAGTATATTCTTACGCAGGGCAATATAGAGATGGAAGTTGTTGACATGATAAAAGTGTGTTCATTGTGGTAAACAGTACCTTTAGGAGTCTGGAAAAGGAACATAACAACTGATTTATACTTGCATCTATAACATATGTCAATTAAAGATACGTGATACAGCTGCATAAGTGAAGAAAATTAAACTTGACAGAATTAAGTTTGAAGTACAGGAAATCAAAGAACTGAACAATAAAACAAGAAGCCTGCAAAGCTGTTGAAATAAATAAACTTAAGGACCTATTTTTTTTAAGTGAGATGATGAAATTTTAATTCACAATTCACAAATCAAGGAAATCATTAGACTCACTTAAATTCCAAAGTGGATATAAGGTAGGTTTCCCTCATAGTTACGTGTCTATATGCTGTAACCTAACGTTAGCTACATATCCTTAGAAAATATGCTTTTTGGGTTTTTATATTTAGTGTGTATTTTTTTCCTTAAAATAGAATAACTCTTCTCTTTTTTCTCTGAAAGCCCTCCCTGAATTTCCTTCTACTTAATTCATATTTTTTTATTCTTCCATAGTAGCATATTCTGACATCTATTAGAATATTTCTCAGAGTATACCTGAGGGTGTGGGTCTTTCTCCCTTATTTGGCTATAAACTCCTCAAGAGCCAGTCCATGTCCTATCTAAATAGACTTCCAATCTCTCCTCTACCACCTAGTGCAAGCTCTGGCATAAAACATTCCTCCAATAATTTATTTCCATTAACTCCATAAGGAGGGACAATTGTGAACCTTCACCTTCCACAGAGAAGGCCTATAAAAATGTGTATTATAATTACCTGTCATGTATAAACACGAAGAGTGACAAATGAGTAGTTAGAGTCTGAAGTTTGTAGCACTATATCTTTTACTTCTTGTCCTTGGCCTCCACAAAAATCCCACAAGTGTTACGTAATATACAGTGGAACCATTTAAAAAACATCCATGGTATAATTTCCAACCACAACCTTCAACTTGAGGCAACGTGCCCGGGGCCTGGTTTGAATTAACAATAAGTCAACTCAGTACTTACAACTAAAGAACACATTTTCAGGTTCTTAGCAGAAAGAGTTCTTAGAAATTTTAATTCCTTACTAAGGGAAAAAGGGAAAAAAATAATTTAAATAGTCTTAGAAGTTGAGATGAATAAAGTATTCATTATCCTTCTCATTCTCTAAACAAGGTATCAGTGAGTGCCATATCCTGTTTTGGAAAAGCTAAATTCTTCTAGTGACTTAGCATAAGGGAATGAAGAGAGTTTAAATAACATGTCTTGTTTAAAAAACAATGTTGTTAATTTGATACTTTTTAAAACCAGTATTCACTAATATGTCAGTAGGGACTTCTTGTAAGAAAGTTCAAGTAGATGCTGGTAAATAAGTTACGAGAATCCAAGTAAAAATCACTATAGAAAGTTTCCAACCTTTCTCCTTGCAGCTTCCAAAGGAGATTTAAATAATCTTCCAAAGGAGATTTAGATAATCTGATCAATCAATCAGTTATAGACATGCCCCAAGTTTTACTGGAAATAAATATTTTGCAAACATGTTCTATGTTTTTCTTTATTCTCAAAGCTTATATTATCTGAAGTGCTGTATACTAAATACAGATGATAACCTAAAACAATGCTTTTGATCACTGAACTATTTTTTGTTTAGCATTATACTCTGCGTATTCTCTAGAAGATAATCACATATTAACAATGAAATATTTCCTTATCTTTTTCTATATATCATCTGAGTTAAAATATATCAATTCTTAGAGCTTTGTTAATAAATTTGGGTCTTACAAATGGCTTCTAATTCCTGCAAAGCTGTTAATGAGAGAAATGACAACAATCCCTTGGACCAATAATTAGGCGAGATGAAAATATTTACAACTACAGTTTGTCTACTTAAGAAACTGCCACTATATCTATCAGAAGAATCAAGTGCTGGCTGACATTTTCTGTGTGCAAACTGACTCCAGAGAAGGGCTAAAACAATCACTCTCCTCCCAGCCTCCTAGGTATGTTAAGAGGACCAGTAAAAAAGGAGGAAGAGAAGAAAGGTGCAAAACAATTAACGTGCTTTGCCACCTAAACCACAGCTTCTTTTGCGATTGAGACTTTTATTTTTATTTTATTGATATATCTTTTGGAGGGCAGCAGGAATACCTGATGCTTACTGGAATCATATGACTATCCAAACATGACATAAAACAGAAGAGAGAGAGTTGTAGGCTGATTCATTAGAGCATTATCAAATGACTGCCCTAGTCATCTATTATTGGGCAACAGACTATCCCAAAATTCAGTGGCTTAAAACAATGATAACCACTTATTTTTCTCATGAAATCTGCAAGTAAATAGGTCTCAGTGGGGAAGGCTGGTCTCTGCTCCATTCAGCATTAATTGGCATTGCTTAACTGAAAACTGAAGAATCTACTTTCAAGATGATTCATTAACATGGTTGGCGAGTTTTTGCAAGATGTGAACCTAGCTTGGACTGAGTGATGAAGGTCTTGCTTCTTCTTATGTGAGCCTCTCTACGTGTCCTGTACTTCTTTACAACCTGGTGTCTGAGATTCAAGATCAAGCATCCTAAGAAAGAGTCCGCAGAAGCTCTATCACTTTCTATGTCCCAGACTCAGAAGTCTCAGTAGTCACTTCTGTCTTACTTCATTAGTTGAGGAATACAAAGTGTCTTTCAGTTTCAAGAAGCAAAAAGAGGGGCAATAGAATTTACCTTTTCATGAAGGAATAATAATGTTCTGGAAGAACAAGTGGGGTGGGAAATATTGTTAAAGCCAGTTCTGAAAAATGAAATCTTTCACAGAACCACTAGGAGTGATATAAGAAATTTGTTACAGAGATTAGAATTAAAGTAATTAAGAGAGCCAGTGAGGAAGTCAATGTAAAGTCTGAGTCCCTAGTTTAGTGGTGGGCCTGAAGTCTGGAAAGGAGGACGGAATATTGGAATTTTGAGAAGGAATTAGAACTCACCTCAGTTTCTCTCCAGAGTTTGCGTCAGTCTCTCACGGCCTCCAGTCCTCCACATTTGATGGTGCAGGTGAAATGCAGAAGAGGTGACACAGTTGGCCAGAGACCTGTACACAAACTGGTCCAGGACTTGGCAATACTGAAAAAAGGAGGCATACTCAGTGCGAACTGCAGGAGTTAATGACCCCGCTGCTACCTTTCTGCAACAAACTGCGCCAGCAGATCCCTTACAACCTGCCTGAACTGTACTGACCTAAGTGTGAACGTGGCGGCTGCTTCACTTCCGCATGTCTCTCACAACATTTTTCTTGTGGCAAGCAGAGCACTAACCCAAAACCATCCAGAGAAGAGAAGTGTGATTCTCTCAATATATGGCTGATATTGTAAATTAAAATATGGCCACTTTTCATGAATTTGTTATGTGCATTTGAAAGTAGGCTGTATTATCTATTTTGGGGATTAGTTATATATTTTAGGATTAGTTATATATTTTTAGGATTAATTATATTGTATAAATTATATATAAACATCAATGATTATGTTTTTAGACCTTCTACAAGCTTACTAATGTTTGCTCAACTTGCTTAGTCTTGGATTAAGAAAGTTTATCCCGTCATTAGTGTGTTTCTCTTTCTGTTGCATAGTTTATGTGTCCTGTTTTAAGAAAATTAACGGTTTGTTATTGAGTATTTAAGTATTAATAAGTCAATTTTCATTGTGATTGTAGCCTTTAGGACTATACCATGTCCTTTTTTGTTTCTTTTCCTTTTTTTTTTTGAGACGGAGTCTGACTCTGTCACCCAGGCTGGAGTGCAGTAGCCTGATCTCGGCTCACTGCAAGCTCCACCTCCCGAGTTCATGCCATTCTCCTGCCTCAGCCTCCCGAGTAGCTGGGACTACAGGCGCCCGCCACCACACCCGGCTAATTTTTTTGTATTTTTAGTAGAGACGGGGTTTCACCATGTTAGCCAGGATGATCTCGATCTCCTGACCTCATGATCCGCCTACCTGGGCCTCCCAAAGTTCTAGGATTACAGGAGTGAGCCACTGCGCCTGGCCTTTTGTTTCTTTTAATACTTTTGATACAGACAGGAGTCAGGGAAATACTGGGGAGAAGAGGGCAGTCCCCAATGAGGGCCATCTTCTCAAGCTGGAACTACAGCCCAAAATGAGGACATGCATTCCGGTTTGCCTGCCAAAATGCTTTTTTTTTTTTTTTTTTCCAAAACCACCCTGGCCCACCCTGCTCCCCATCCTGTACCCACAAAACCCCGAGGCCTCACTGGTGGTGTGGCAGAACAGCAGAGAAGGAGAGAAGAGACGAAGCAGCCAGACATTGGAGAGAAGCAGCTTGATTTCAGAGGGTTGGCTTTATGGTAGAACCTCGAACAAGAGTTCAGCCAGGATGGCCAAACTGCACGGGACGACTACCTTCCCACTCCATCCCATTTCCAGCTCTTCATTCAGCTGAAAGCGACTTCTGCTGCTCAGTAAAATCCTCCATATTCACCACCCTTTGATTCATTTGCACAACCTGATTCTTCCTGGAAGCAGACAAAGACCCAGGTGTGGGTGCAAGAGGCTGTCACACTGACTCTCCACCGAGTTGTTTAACTCTTTAGCCATCCACGGATGGCAAAGCTAAAAGAGCACACTGTAACAAATGACCTCTGGGGCTCTGGGGTTCACAGGCCACCCTTAGATGCTACCACAGGCCCGCATATAGTTCTGTTCCTGCCTGCCCAGAAGCACTTGTACTGGCCTGTGCACTGGCTCACCTGTGTGCTCCCCCGCCTGCAAGGGGCTGAGAGCTGCGAGCTGAGTAAACCAGCCAACTCCTTCTCAAGTCTCACAAAGGGCTCAAAGGAACTATCACATTTCACTTTTTACCTGATTTTTGTTTTAATCAGATATTAATATTGTGACCTCTTCTCCCTCTGCTTGAATTTCTCTTGTAGATTTATCTTTTTAATTCTTAACTGTCTGTCTGTATTTAAGTGAGCCTTGTACAAATAGCAGAATGTTGAATTAGTTTTGTTAGTCAATCATCATTCCGCAGATATTTTTATTTTATTGAGTTAATCCAATTTACATCATTATATTTGATCAGTTATGTCTTATTATTTTGTCTCTCTGTTTCAGAGGAATGAATATATTTTGTCTTTTAGGGAGTGTTTTATTTTTTCAAAATTTTAATTTTAGACTAAAAAATTAATATAATAATTTCACACTCTCTCTTATCCCTATTTTTTTATGGTTTCCTATTGTGAGTTAGTATATATAAGTGAGCATGTAACCTTTTCTTTCCAAAACAGTCTGTCACCCCAGGATCTGAGTTGAAGTAAGGCTGTTGCCTCACTATCCCAGTTAATACTCATACACGGTCCTGCTTCTTTCTACACTTTTAACAAATTTAGCATATACACATTGGCAGAGCATAGAGCACTGCATTACTAAGTTATCTATTTTACTCCAGTAAATAGGTAAAAATATATTTAAAGCTTATCATTTCTTTCTGATGTCAATGTCTTCATTTTATGTTTGCCTTAAGTTTGTAGATTTTTCAGTAAGTGATTATGAGAATATCTTTGCACATTCAAGTCAGTTTATTGGAAGCCTATGTATTTAAAATTCATTTTGACTAGATATAAAAATTTATGGCTCATATTTTCTTTTATTAAATATCTTACATACATTATTTCAATGTCTTCTAGAATAAAATGTTCCTGTGAAAAATATAAAGACAATCTGAACTTCTTTTCTTTATAAATGACTTGCTCTTTATGCCTGAATTCCCAAAAGATTTTTTTCCTTTTTCTTTACAATTTTGTAGATTGACAAGTTTGACAGTATAATGTCTTGCCTTTCTCAGTTGGTTTTAGCAATGTCCTTTGAGTATGTAGCATGAAGTTGTCTTTTAAGAAATTTTTCTTTACGTATGCTTATTTTTTGCTTTGTTTCATAGGAATTTTTTTCTTTTTTGTTATTCAGGAGCTCTTTCCCTCCATCCTGAAGAAAAAAAAAGGAGGAGTTATATATGTATGTATACCTCTTGTGTATCATATTTTATTCTAAATTTTTATGTCTTTTTTATTTGTAAAATTTTCACACTTTCAGTCTTACATTTTTTCTAATATTACTCATTTTTACTATGATGTTCCTTTCTATTTCATTTCCATTTCTGAAATGACTTTTTATTTTATTTTCTGAGTGTATCTTCTTTCATCAAATCTTTTTATCTCAAATCATTTTATTTCTGAATTGATTTGTGTTGTTCTTTCATAGCATCTGTCATTTTAAAATTAGTTTTTGATCATTTTGAGATACCAGATGACTGTATTCATCTGTTCTGTGAGCAAGTCACTCTAATGCACTTTATTGCTCATTGGGATGTTACTCTGCTTCTTATGCTTTTTTTAAATCATAAATTAAGGATAAAATTTGACTAAAACCTTTTTGTTGTTTTTTATTATGTGAAATTAATTTTTCTATGCTTTTAGAGTGTTTGAGTGGCCTAGGAAAACTTTAGTTTTTTTGGAAGTAATGTGATTTTTTTTTTTAACCTGTATAGATCACTCTTCTGTTGCTTTGGCAAATTAATCAAAAATGTTTATATAATTTTCTTAGTCTGATTTTCTACTTTTGTCTGAATCTTCTCTTTCCCTATTTCCTTTTGTTATTCATTTTAAATTCAACTCCCAGCAGTTTCTCCTTAGCATGGGCCTTTGTCTTGTTAGTTTCACTAAGCCACAGGATTCCACTGCTCCATCACTGTTAAACTTTGTCACATCACTGCCCTTTGCATTTCCTGTGAATTGCTGGGAATGAATTCACTTGTTCTTCTCCTCAGATCTGCCCCCAAATCTTTTCAGCGTGTATCTGTGGAACATTTCTCCAAGCTATCAGAATTTCTGTTTCTTTCTTCAACTTCCTCCCATTGAGAGGCCAATAATTTATAGGTCATGTAAACGTTGGCATTTTTGCCAACTTGCTGGTATATGAAATCCACAGGGATGACTTATTACCTATTTTTTCTGTGAATATTGTTTATGTCATTGGCTTAGACTTACTAGTTGTTTTCCCTGCCTTTACACAGCGATTAGATAGATTTGATTATGTTCTTTTCACCACCATCTTTCAAAAATCCACACCTTTAAAATGGAAATTTCCACAGATGAATGGATAAAGAAAATGTGGTATATATACACAAAAAAGGAATACTATTCAGCCATGAAAACAAAGGAAATTCTGTAATATGTGATAACATGGATGAATCTAAAGGACACACTGTTAAGTGAAATAAGTTAGGCACAGAAAAACAAAATACTGTATGTTCTCAATCAAATGTGGAGTCTAAGAAAGTTGATCTCATAGAAATAGAGAGTAGAATGGTGGTTACCAGAGACTAGGGTGATAGAAGCATGGAGCATTAGGGAGATGTTGATCAAAGGATACATATTTATAGTCAGATAGGATGCATAAGTGCAAGAGATATACTGTACAGCATAGTGACTATAGCTTATGACAATATGTTCTATTCTTGAAAAATGCTGAGAGTGGATAAGCATTTGCACCACAAAAATAATAACTATGTGAACTAATGCATTTGTTAATTAGCTGAATTTAACCATTTCATGATACATAGATATATATATCAAAACATCGTGTTGTACACAATAAATACATACCATTTTATATAAGAATCTAAAAATAAATACTTTTCAAAAAATGCAAATCTGATCATGTTGCCTTAGATTTAAATTTTTTTTTCCTTTCCCTTAGGAACAATATTAATGATTATATGCTTCAAATTATTAATGTTAATGTAGTATACATAATTAGTTAAATCATGAAACTACTAATCATAGTAAGGGTAACAGGAGTTCTTGAAAAAATAATCTTTGAAGTGACTACAGGGCATCGAGATAGATGTTCTGGCAGAAGAACATACTGTTTTGTTTCATGCTCTATTCCAAGTTCTTAAAAAAATGATTGGAAAGTAGTACATATTCAATAAATCCAGCTGAATAAGTTGAAAACATAAATGATTTAATTAGCCACCCAATATGAGTCTGAAGCTTCATAAAAAGTTTAAAGAAAGTAATGTTTATTTGGGAATAATTTGTATGTATATCCTTAAGGTAAATAAATGTTATTTGAAGACACTAGGGAAGATAGAATTTTTCCCCTGGAATATTTGTAAGTTTGTGCAAATACGACAAAAGCTGGTACAGAAATCTAAGAAACAGTGTCATGGAGCCTCTTCAGGTGTTAATGGCGGATCACCTGAGATCGGGAGTTCAAGACCAGCCTGACCAGGAGAAACCCCGTCTGTACTAAAAATACGAAATTAGCCAGGCGTGGTGTTGCAAGCCTATAATCCCAGCTACTTGGGAAGCGGAGGCAGGAGAATCGTTTGAACCCAGGAGGCAGAGGTTGCGGTGAGCCGAGATCATGCTATTGCACTCCAGCCTGGGCAACAAGAGTGAAACTCCATCTCAAAAAAAAAAAAAAAAGAAAAAAGAAAAGAGAAAAGTTAATTTTCTGGGTCAAATTTTCAACTACTATTCTTTTGGTTGAAAGTTTCAAGTGTGATTGTAAATATCTGTTTTCCTTTGGTTTTATGATATAAGAACATTGTGTTCCAACAAAAACATTTCTAGAAGCTCGACATATAAATCAGATAACAGAGAAAGGGGTTCACATGAAGAAGAATAGAGAGGAGCTTATTGTCATTGTCCCTGATGAGCCTCTGCTCCCCAGCTCTACCCACTTATACTCTGCACAATTCCAATCCCAGAGACTAAACCTGGAAGAGTAAAACAATTAGCAAGCACTACTCTTAGTTATTGCAACTGTATAGGCCTGCTTAATATAGGCTTTCCACCCACTCACCTCAGAGGGAAAAAAAAGTAATCTCTTGATAATAGAATGCTGCCTTTTTAAATTTAGTGACAACTATTTATTTTTACTTTTCACAAAATATTTAGATGTCAACAGGAGAAAAAATATATAGATTCTAATTAGAAGAAACTAAGAGTCATGATTCATAATAAATAAAAATTTTTTTAAATAATTTTAATCATACAATAATAGGAGATTTGGAAATCAACTTAATTAAATTTTCAAATAAAATTCTGTAGCAAGATCAGTGAGAATATTCTGCAAGTTCTATGAAAGACATTAATAAATACAAAATTAAATATATATAAAAACACTATTATTAAAGAAATTTTACAGACTGGTAATAAGGAAATAACTGTTTAAAAGAATTTGTTTTGTAATTCATCTTCAAATATTCTCTTTTTTCTCATTTATAAAGTTTTTTTATAAGAAATATAAGATTATATGCACAAAAGGATAAATAAAGACAGAAAATCCTTTCCTCTGGTTAAAAATTGACATCTGCTGTCCTCCGATTTTCCAAGAATTAGGTTAAACACAAAAGTGCCATGTTATAAAAATGTATATCTTTTATATTGAGCCATATAATTTTTAAAAGACAAAAGAATTTCTACATTTATAAAGTTCTGTTGGGAGCGATCTGGAAGAAAATCCAAAGTTCTTCGAGATAATACTACTTTTACCTCAATACTCAGAGTATGATTAGGATTTTTAGCTGATGTTTCTAACATCAGATGCGGTCCTGACATGTCTAAATTAGCCAGGCTCTAAGTTTATTAATGAGTCTATGCCATGCATTCTCAAAACTGCCCCAGTGAGAACAACAACTGGTTCTTGGTGATGAGGTTCAGGGGGAACAAAAAAAATAATTATTTTATATAGAGAGCATACATACATACATATATATATATATGTATGCATTACAAAAATAGATACAGTCTGTAATATTAAATTTCCTTGGTAGAATTTTTTTTAATATCTAAAAAGACTGCTTAGGATGTAACAATGAAAAGGATGAGAAATATTGGAATACACTGAAATCTCATCTTCTTACTAAGCATCCTTCACCAAATGAAATTAGTTCTTCAAAGATGCATACATAGAAAAGAAAACTAGGAAAATATAACAATGCAATCAATAGCCTGGCATGATCTTGCGTTTGTGATAGTTTTTAAGATAGTTGCATCCTTTTTAATTTATGAATGGATGAGCAGCTGTAAAACATTTTGGCATGATCGTGAAGATTACGTACTGAAAGAAAAGGCAATGTACAAAGAATTAAAATATAAATACAAAATCACAATTGCCTTTGTTAATAAAAATATTTTCATGCAGATCTATTTATACTTATCACTAATCTACTATACAAACATCTATAACTTTCTTTTATACACAGATAGTTTATTTGCAGACAACATAAAATAAAATTATTTATTTACTTGCCCAATTATTTTGGAAGTAAATGGTTTAATTCAGCAAAGTATTTTAAAAGTTTTTTTTTTTTAGACTGTTGGTTTGACTAGGTCAAACTGTGCCTTTTTCAAATTAGCCATGTCATGAAGACACAGCCATGATTTTGCCTGTCAACCTGTATAAGCAAAGAGAGGATTTAACAATCAATAATCTAACAGAAAACTACATTTGTATTGAATGTTTAAGCACCAGAGAAGATGCACATATGTGAAAGAGCAAGAAGACAATTTATAATTGAACAAGTTTCTAGCAATATTTTCAGTTTCAGAAAACAGAAAGAATAAAACACCTTTGGGCAAACAGAAAGGTCTTAAGAGGCCAAAGAAAAGTGAAAATTAAAGGAAATTTAAAATTGAACAAAAATTTAAAATAACACTTATACAGTACAGCTTAGAATGTTAAATATGAATCCCCAATTTATAAAATAGACTCAACTGGATTAAGTATAATGGTCTGCATCTAATAAGTGACAGTATTGGTAGTTGTAGCATTTGAACCTAAGCCCTTCTAATAACTAAGTTCTTTTGCCCCCATTATTGTCACACCTCTCTAGTATATGGTACTTAACTATATAAAATACGCAACTTTCTCAGTAAAATACAGAACACCTTGCTGAAAACCAATTTGTAACAGAGAAGAGGAAATTTCTCAGGAGAAAATAGCATGTGCAGAACAGACTAAACATAGTTTGGGCACTGGGGAACATAATACAGAGATCTTTCTACCTGATAAGGTTCATGTTAGGGAATAGTAAGAGTTAAGTTTGATACAGAGGTTTGCTATGTGCTCATTTTTTGTTTGTTTGTTTTGTGAGACCAAGTTGCACTCTGTTGTCCAGGCTGGAGTGCAATGGCGCGATCTCGGCTCACTGCAACCTTCGGCTCCTGGGTTCAAGCGATTCTTCTGTCTCAGCCTCCCAAGTAACTGGGATTACAGGTGCCCGCCACCATGCCCAGCTAAATTTTTGCATTTTTAGTAGAGATGGGGTTTCACCATGTTGCCCAGACGGGTCTCGAACTCCTGACCTCGGGTAATCCACCTGACTCAGCCTCCCAAAATGCTGGGATTACAGGTATGAGCCACTGTGCCTGGACTGGTATGTGCTAATTTTTATAAATAATTTGCTTTTTTGATAAATACATCAGTACAATATTATTTTGTTTTTGGCCCTCCAGCAAGATTTTATACTAGTTTTGAGCTTCATAGTTTTATTAAAGTATTCCAGAAGTATCTAAAACTATAAACAATATTGGTGTATAATAAGCAACTTTCCAAATTTTCCTTTCTAAATGATGCAAAATAACTCAAAAATGTAGTTGGCTATATAAAAATATTTATTTTATTGCATGACAAAAAATATACCATAACCAAAGTCAAAACACATTGACAAGCAAGGAGAAAAATATTTGCAACATATACCACAAGAGCTGAATATCCCTAATTTTTAAAGTACTCTCAAAAACTGAAAGGCAAAGTACCAAAGATCCAGTAGGAAAACAGGAAAAATTCATGAGCAAATAACTCACAGATGAGACATGCTTTACTCACCTCTCACTGTAAACCTTTCTAAAACTTTCTATAATCCATAAATTCACCAAAAATCCTTGTAGAGGCACTTTACCCAGCATAAAATATAACTCTCAAGGATATTTAGTATTATACAGATTTGTGTCCTTCAACCCTAAACTGTACTTTAAAATTGAGCCATAGCAAAGAATACTTCCTGATTTTAAAATATTACTTTAAAAATTAAGCTTGTAAAATTGAATCAGCTGTCACTGAAGTACTTGAATAAAACATTTCCTCCTTGAATCACTTTGTGCTCTTTTTCATATAAGTACTACTTAATCACCTATTAAAAACTGAAAAATTTATCATTATTTACTTTTCCAAATCTAGCAAAAACTTGATATTTCTTCAAATGTTCTCATCGTTTTAGACTCTCTTCAGTACCCTAGTCATACGCCTTTTTTAAAAAAAATTTCTAGAAAAGGCCTGCATTGATCCAATTATCCCAATTGTTTCAGGCAGAAATGCCCATGAGCACAATACAGTTTAGTCCTCCCAGCAGACCTGAACCAGGTGTGGGGATGTTATCCAAGCTGTGGCAAGAAGTCATTTCAGATGAATTTGAACTTAGTACTCAGAAAATCAATTAGTCTCTCTCGGAGGCTCCGAACTGTAGTGTGGAACAATAGCAACAAAGCAGAGCCTCTCAAAACAAAGGACTAAGTTTGAATTCTTTCTTTATCACTTAATAGATGTACAATCAAAGGCTAGTTATTAATCTATGTGCCTCAGTTTCCACATGTAAATTGGTTATAATGGAAGTACTCACCTATTGGGCTCCTGTGAGGATTATACAGGATAAAATATATATTGAGTACCTGACAGTGAATACTTAATAACTGATGGTGGTGGTTGTTACAGTTTTTGTTTTATTGTTACTTAGGAATGCTATAGATAAAAAATTAGAGGACACTGACTTGTATTTAGAGAAAATGAGTCAAGAAATAGACTAATGGCACTTGAGTCCTTGACTTCAATTGTCTTTAATGTCTAGTGAATTCCCATGAGCCACTGCACTCATCTCTTTGTATTTATTTATATATATTTTTTGAGACACGGTCTTGCTCTGTTGCTCAGGCTGGAGTGCAATGGCCCTATCATGGCTCACTGCAGCCTCAACCTCCGGGGCTCTAGCAATCCCTCTAACTCAGCCTCCAGAGTAGCTGGGACTACAGAAGTGCACCACCAAGCCCAGCTATTTTTTGTTTTTTTCAGTAGAGATAGGGGTCTCATTATGTTGTCCAGGCTAGTCTTGTACTCCTGGGCTCAAGCAATCCTCCTGCCCTGGCTTCCCAAAGTGCTGGGATTATAGGTATGAGCCACTGCATCTGGCCTATCTCATAATAAAATCTCTTAGTATTTACTTTTATTTGAGATATACCTACATTCACACAGAAAAGCCATACCTAGTATCAGAATCCTCCATATGCCCAGATTGTTTATCTACTTTATTAATTCATCTAAGACTTCTTAGAAGATTTTATCATATTTAAATATGATTAAACTAAAACTATTCGGAAGAGTTGGTCACAGCATTCTTTTCTGTCCCCTTTAATAGTAAACAGACATTGTATATGTAGACACCAGAGTCACTTATTATTCTATGCATCCAACTTCAAATTTCATTAACCCTGTCTCAATGAAGCAGCTAATGAACAAACACATGTGATGGTGCGAAATTATTTGGCAGCCTACATAATTTTAATAAAAACATCATTTTAAACCTTTGCCATCTGTCTTTTGCTCTAATTATAGCTGCAAGATGAGTAAAATTTTGAATTGTGTCACAGAATAAGGCACAAGTGATTAAATGTTTTGCATTTTTAATCAATGGTTATAATCCAATATAATTTATTCATTTTTTAAGAAGTAGAAAGCAAGAGCCTATGAATGGGACATATCTTGAATTTCTCACCAAATAGAAAATAAACATTGTAAACCATTCAAATAATAGAATACTAGTAAGTGATTAATAATGATGCAACATACATAAATATTTTTTAAAATTAATCAAAATCAGTTTAAAGTAAAAAACTCTTGTGACTAAATGACTCATGTATTAAAGTATGTATGTGTGTATATACATATGTACATATATTATAAAGTATGTGTGTGCATATATACATACTTAAATACAGTTTTACATGTGTGTATATTTATGGAAACACATACACTCCCAACCCTCAAAAACTATGTGAGATAAATGTTTGTTGTTTTAAGCTACTAAGTTATTAGCAGACTTGTTGAGCAAAATGGACAAGTAATACAAATGTATAACACAAATATAACTTCACAGAATCCCACAGGCATACCTCAGAGATATCACAGGTACAGTTCAGGACCACTGCAATAAAGTGAAAATCACAATAAAGAGTCACATGAATATTTTGGTTTTCCAGTGCCTATAAAAGTTATATTTATGCTATATTATAAACTGTTAAGTGTGCAATAACATTATGTCTAAAAAAGGAATGTTAATAGTTCAATTATAAAATGCTTTATTGCTAAAAAAAAATACTAATGATCAGAAACACAAAGTGAACACATACTCTTGAAAGAAATGGCACCAACAGACTTACTCGACACAGGGTCACCACAAATCTTCAATTTGTACAAACCACAATATCTTCAAAGCACAATAAAATGAAGCACAAGAAAACAAAACAAATATTTCTCCACAGTTGATCCTGTGAGAAGGATTTGAGTATGTGTGATGGATTTAATAGTGTATTACTTGTCTATTTTTGCATAACAAGTTTCCTGATAGCTTATAGCTTAAAACAACAAATATTTATCTCACATAGTTTCTGAGGGTTGGGAGTACGGAAATGGCTTGATAATTCTTCAAAGTCTCTTCTAAAGCTGCATTCAAGTTGTCAGCCACCATCTGAAAGTTTAACTGGGACAGACGTTCTGATTCTAAAAGGGCTCACTTGCATGGCTGTTGGCTGGAGGTCTTAGTTTGTTGCTGGCTACTAGCAGCACATACATAATTTCTGCCACATTCTCTTTATTAGAGCTCTGTGAGTAATTCCAGTTCATACTCAAGAGGAGGGAAATTAGGCTCCACCTCTTGAAAGGAGTATTAAAAACTTTGTAGATTTATTTTAAAACCACCACATTAATTTAATCTCAGGAGGGACTAGTAGAGGAATAGGGATATAAGGCAGGGAATGCAAAGAGTTCAAAACAGGGTATGCTAGTGTACAGGCTAATAATTGTTGTGGGCAACTGGACTTAGTTTCCCATAGAATCCTGTGGAAGAAGGTTTGGAATATGCTTTTGTTAGTTTGAGTGCTCTGTGAAGCAGAATAAACATGCAATACATTTATTAGAGGAAATGTCTATTAAGGATAAATGGAAGAAAGAAAGAGTAGTCAGAGAGAGCATTTAGAATGCAGTACAGGTCTACCACCTGCGGAAGGAGGATTTGACAGGGAGAGTCTCAAACATCAGTACAGTTCTAAGAGTTTTAGGCCGATACGCATTAGAGAAATCCCAGACCTACCAAGAATGGGCTGGCATTAGTAATTCACCCTGCTCAGTTTTCCACTTAGAGTAGCTCTGAGGAAGTATACCTGTTGCACAAATGTAGTGGTGGATCCAGAAAGCTGGCAGCTAGCACTGTCTGTCAACTATGCTCCTTGCAGAGCAAGATCTGGGCATAGTTTCACAGATTCTACATTTCACCCACTGCATTGCACAAATCTGATTCTCAATGCAAGTTTAAGGAGTGGCATCACCATGTTTCCTATGACCCTCCCTTATTTAAGGGAAACTTAAAATAGAGAGACTGGTAACACCAGCTACACCATCCACTGCTGTAGTTGGTTTTGGGCTCATAAATTATACTCATCCTTTTTCTTCTCCTCTATCCTTTCTAAAAAATCCCCTAACCTTCAGCTATTACTTTGACAGATCTTGGTGCCTAATCATGTGTTGTGATCCAAACCTTCATTCCTGAGGGCCTAAGCCCTTGGAAATCATGGGCTTCTCAGGCTATAATTGTTGTAAATGTCCATTCAGTTACAATGGGGATGAGGGTACTCAAGAGGTCCACATGGGTAACCCATGTTCCATATATTTGTCTACCTGCACCAACTATGTAAATGCAGTCCTTCCACCTCCTGCTTATAACCATCAATTACTCTAGCCAAGACGGTGACTGCTGTCTTCACCTGGAGTCCAAAGTATCCTGGTAGCAGCTATAGCTTTTATTTTAATGTTAACCTTGCTATGCCAATTGCAACCATTTTGACCATTAAGTCATTTGTTGACCAGTCCCGAAATTTCATTTTACCTTTGTTTTCTCTTGCTACTCCTGGCACTACTTGTGTTAGTTTAGATTTTTTGAAAAGCAGGCAAAATAGGATTAGATATACAAGAGATTTATTCGGAAAACACATGTGAAGAGTAAAGAGGAGAAAGAGGTTAGAAGGAAGACTCTTCAGATCATCGTACAGGTCTGACCTCTGTGAAAAGAGGGGAAGAAAAGATGATTGGTTAAGAAGAAACTCCATAAGCTTTGTCAGGCTAATGGAGAATGCTGCAGCCTTAGTTTCTCTTTAGAAGTGTCCCACAGTGAATAGGAATAAACCACCACAATGCCTTAAAGTCATTCCATCTGAGTTTCAAGGAAGCTGAGCTTTTTATGTTTTAATTCTCATCGTTGGCCAAAAACTGTTTCCTGGGGCATTGACTCAGCAACACTTCAACTGAAAGAATGTTCTCAAGAACAGCATCATTGATGCTTTCAAGAAGGTATCAGGCATGTGCCAATGAGGGTGTAGGGGATATTTGTGCAGCACCAACAGAAATTCCTACAAATGTGTTCATATTCACATATATATTTTGAAAAATAAAATCTGAAAACTGAATAGAAATGTTAACAATGATGATATTTGAGTGATTATATTTGAAGCTTCTGTTCAGCTTTTGATTTTTTTTGGATTCTGTGATAATTTAATCTTTTATGGCATAATTTAATTAATGAAATTAATTTTATGTATGATTAAAATGCTATATAGAAAAATGAAAATGCTTATATCATTCATGTGAGCCAGAAGAATACAAACGGCATGGATTACATATATGTAATATATGTTTAAGCAAACACACAGGGAAAAAATGCAAAAGTGATAGTTGTATTGTATGATTATGGTTATTTTTTCCTTTTTGTTATCACAAACTGAAAACGTATTGACACAGGCAAACAAAGAAAGAATCTCTTACGAGTTCCCACTATTACTTTACCTTTTACCTCAATTAAATTGAAAGTTGGAACTGGATTTTTCCAATAAAAGGTTTAAGAATTGAATTTGCTTTGAATTGTAATACCCAAATATCAACCTCATATTCACATTTGGAGAAAATCGTAACAAATTATTTGGTGAAAAATAGTAATGTGATGTTACTATAAACATTTTTTATAAACTGCAACTGAATTAGCATTTCAATAATTACAGAAGAAAAACACCGATGCAGAATGCCACAGAGCTGGCCCTGCTGCCAAACATCATAGAGCCATCATACATCTCTGCAGGAAGGTCACGTAGTTCAGGTCCTTTCTTCTCTCCTGCAAGGCTGTTCTTTTCTATTGGCAAGAAGGGACTGTTGATGGGATTCTGCTTCAGGAGGCAAAAGTAAAAAAATAAAATGAAAATCATCTCAAATTTAGATAGATGTCAATTCATATCAAAGGACAAAGACTTGGCTGCCAACCAAAACTAAATACCTAAAGAAGAATTTTGAACACATTTGACATTTTCTTCACACTTTAGTTTGTTTTGGATTCTGTTTGAATTGACTAGATTTTGAATACCTTCTTTGAGCTCCAGTTATTTTGCATTTGGTCCTAACCGTAGCCCACCTTCAATTTGACTCTATCATCCTACCACCATTATCCCTGAAATAAGCACTACTTTTTTTTTTTTTCTTTCTTTTTACAGGGGAAAAAATACAAGGTCCACATTACAACCTGTATTTTACGGTTTTCATTTTTAGAAATTCAATGTGTTTGGGTACACACAGACATAAACATGGGAACAATAGACACTGGGGTATGAGAGGGAAGAAGACAAGGGCTGAAAATTTCCTATTGGGCACTGTGTTCACTGTATGGGTGACAGGATCAATAGGAACCCAAAACTTAGCATCACACAATGCACCTATGTAACAAACTTGCACATGTACCTACTGAACCTTAAATACATTCAATTTTCTTGTTGCTTTACATAATTTTTTCTAAAGTTCTCTTGTTTTGATATTACAACCTTATGTTTGGAGAATTTTCCCTTTTGTTTTTATGCTATTTGCTTTATTTTTTGGACACTGTTTCCTTTTACTAACATACTTAGTCTGATATGTGATTTTTTTTAAGTAATTTCTTTTGTATTTTGGTCATAGCTGATTTAATACTCCTCCACTGAGTTCTGAGGATCCCTGGGACTTTCCAAAACTATTCCTAAGATCCTTGAACACTCAATAAGAAAACTTTTAAAAATTACTTGAAGCGTTTTAGATCATCTGGCTGCCTAAGATTAAATATTACTATATTTGAGTGGCTATGTTTGTATATTCCATGTTACTGGGTTGGCAATAACAGTACTTTATCACAGGCTAATAAGGAGTTCGGAGGGAAACTGGACACAATAACACAATTCAAACCAACAAAACAGTAAATAGTGTCACTGATACACACATAAAAATCTTGGAACAGCTTGAAATGGGAAATTTTATGACAGTTTGCCTGGAAGAGCCTGTGCCTAAGAAGCTGGTATCCACATCATGAAAGACAATTTTGTTTCAGCGAAATAGCATTATTTGTCAAAGAAAAATTAATGTTGTTAATTTGAATTTTATTGTTTTTATAGTTTATATTTAATTTGTTTGGCTTTATAATTTTGTGAGAGCTATTAGCATAAGGGACTTATATCTGGTTTAATTTTTCCATCTTTTTAAATACTATTGCAATTAACATATATTATTATAAGATTGTGGATTTATGATTTTTTTCCTTTAAAAATGACATATATATTTTTCAAGTATAAGAAGCTCTAGAATAAGATATAACTATAAGTTCTTGCGATATTACCTGCACATTGCGCACATGTACCATAAAACCTAAAGTATAATAATAATAATAAAAGAAAAATTAAAAAAATAAAATAAAATAAAATAAAATGTATAAATCATTTATACACACACACAAAAAAAAGATATAACTATAAGTGAAAATTTCTGAAAACCAAAAGTGATAATAAAATAATAAATTCAATAGTGCTGTAGTCCCCAAACTTTTTGATACCAGGGACCGGTTTTGTGGAAGACAATTTTACCATGGACTTGGGTAGGGAAAATGGTTTCAGAATGACTCAAGAGCATTTATTGTGCACTTTATTCTTATTAACATTACGTTGTAATATATAATGAAATAATTATACAACACTCCATAATGAAGAATCAGTGGGAGCCCTGAGCTTGTTTTTTTGTGACTAGATGGTCCCATCTGGGGGTGCTGGGGGACAGTGACAGATCATCAGCCATTTGATTCTCTTAAAAAGCATGGAACCTACAACCTCACGTGCACAGTTCACAACCATTCTACTCCTGTGAGAATCTAATGCTGCTGCTGACCTGGCAGGAGGTGGAGCTCAGATGGTAATTTGAGTGATGGGGAGTGGCTGTAAATACAGATGGAGCTTCACTTGCCCAGGGCTCACGTCCTGCTGTGGGACCTGGTTCCTAACAGGCCAGGAATCATACTGGTCCATGGCCTGGGGGTTGGGGACCCCTGCAATTGTCCACACATGCAGAATTCAGATGTTTCCCTCTACCTTCTAGAAAATCTGTGGAAATAGATTTCTTGACCCCCGTACTCTTCTCTGAACTATTTCAGAGATTTTGAAAGGCATGAGTTAGCTAGCTAGTTAATCTCATAATATTGCCAATTATTTTCTTCCAATTAATGACTAGGCATATACTTCGATCTGTACCTTATTATTTCCAACATGTTTGGAGAGTATTTCTCAACAGCCATTTTCACATTTCACTCATATCTTTTTCATGTGCCTCTGTTCATGTGCCTGTGTTCAGTTGCATCTGTTTCTTTCTATTAATATTGATTAGAGATGATGACAATCATGCCTTAAAAATAATCATGTTCATTGTATTTATCTTCAATTGTGGCTTTTAAGGTTATCAGTTTATTTCACGACTCTTACAAAATATTTTGGAATATTATCTACATCCACTTTTTCTCTTGAAAATCAAGAAGACATGATAATTGTTCTTCAAAAAAGTTCTGATACATTAAAGAATTATGTCACTTTAAAAAATATTATGAAGTAAATGATATGTAAGCTCATTGGAGAAAAATGATATAAACAAACGGTAGCATTTTTATATTATTTTATGTGAGGATGAGAATGAATTAGAGGGAACAGATTAATGCAAAATACTGTGATCATTGTAAACCCATTAAGTGCAGTGGGGGAACTGAATACTATTATTTCTTTTCTCAAAATATTTTTATCTTGATGGATCTAATCCATTGTATTTTTCCTCATTAAACACAGGGCATGCATCTCTCCTTAAAATCTTCAGCATTGTTTGTCTTGTCAATCATATGGTTCAGCAATATAAAATTAAAATAGAAAAATAGTATCATCACCTAAACCATTGGTACTGACAAATAATGCTTTTATTCTCATAATCAGTGGATCCAAGGAAAAAAAATCAAAGATGAAAAGTCAGTAACAAGAATCTTATCCGTTAGAAAGCATGATTAAGAAAATGAAGTATATTCTCCAAATTAAAAATCTGTCCCAGAGAGATTCTCAATACAAAGACCCATATTGAGTTTGAATTATTATAATCTAGTAGAATTTACAGGGAGTTTGCAATTATTATTCATGGTTCTTTCTGTTTTTGTTTTTGTTTTGTTTTGTTCTAAGGATAGAGTCTTGCTGTGTCGCCCAGGCTGGAGTGCAGTGGCCTGATCTTGGCTCACTGCAACCTCCGCCTCCCAGGTTCAAGCGATTCTCCTGCCTCAGCCTACAGAGTAGCTGGAATTACAGGCACCACCACCAGCCCGGCTAATTTTTATACTTTTAGTAGAGGCGGGGTTTCGCCGAGCTGGCCAGACTGGTCTCAAACTCCCGACCTCAGGTGATCCGCCCGCCTTAGCCTCCTGAGGTGCTGGGATTACAGGAGTGAGCCACTGTGCCAGGCCTGCAATTAGTAATAATAATTCATGTTTATGTTAAAAGCTTCCATTACTAAACATCTAAAACCAGAAAACAGAAGAAACAATGACCAAGATTCCAAGTCCATGGTACGCAATATCGCTAGAATGGTTAGCTATTAATTCAATTTGTTAGATTGTGAAGATAGACTCTTCCGTAAGTCAGGATGTAGTACGCGGGCCAGTCTAATGAAAATGCATAACCTTGCCAAAAGGGGATCTGATGAGAACCATGAACAATACGTGTGGCCATCTTTTTTTTTTTTTCTTTGAGACAGAGTCTTGCTCTGTCGCCCCAGGCTGGAGTGCAGTGGCGAGATCTCGGCTCACTGCAAGCTCCGCCTCCCGGGTTCACGCCATTCTCCGGCCTCAGCCTCACAAGTAGCTGCGACTACAGGCGCCGGCCACCGGGCCCGGCTAATTTTTTTGTATTTTTAGTAGAGACGGGGTTTCACCGTGGTCTCGATCGCCTGATCTTGTGATCCGCCCGCCTCGGCCTCCCAAAGTGCTGGGATGACAGGCGCAAGCCACTGCGCCCGGCCCACGCGTGGCCATCTTAAGTCACTACTGGCCGTAGAAACCCAGAGCACACGCACTATTACTTACGTATTCAAAATACCTTCATGTAAAATAGACATCACCTGTTCATCACCTTTATGACGAACAAAAACAATTTTCATTTTTTTTCACAAAATAAACTTTAGACCTAAGAAATTCTAATACATGATGACGAGTAGCACATAAACAAGAAAAATGCCAGATTTCAGTCTTAATTTTTTCTACGATGTGGAAGATATCTGTTCCATTCAGTAAATAAGTTGACATCAGTAGGTTATATATCTTCATGGTTTTGCTTTTGTATTTTTCTTTTGGTTGGTGAAAGTAACATTGTTTCTTTACACATTTACCATCAGAAATGGTAGAAAGTCAAAGCATAAGGATATTTCAATATCATACTTTCTTTAAGGAAATAAAAAAGCAATGGTCAGATTCTGTGACACTACACTATTTCAGAAAACTCAAGACACTTGCCATTACTTATGTGCTACTTCTGAAAATGTTCTTATTTATTTATTAATACTATGAAGGTTACCATGACATCTTTAGCAAAAAGCCACATTTTTCTGTCCCTGGAAAACTGATCTACTTTTTAAAAGAAATATTGGTGCCGCCAATATAAATATTCTGCATGTATCAATTTTTTTTCACAATTTTTTAAAGACACCTACTCGCTGAGTTTATGCCTCAAATTGCTCAAATGTCATTTTTTCCCCTCAACATTACCACCATGTTTTAAATCACATTTGTTCTAAAAAAAAAACCACGGAAAAAATGACTTTTAATACAAAGAGTTGGAATGGATGCTAAACGAGACAGATGGAGTAAATGAGATTGCTTTTCCATTTCTTTCCCACTATTTCAGGCAGTAGTAAAGCCACATCTGACTGTTTTGAAAAGCTATAAAATATCATCTCTCCAGTAATGAATACTTGATCAACTGGTGATATTTTCAAAACTCCTCTTACATCTAATGGAACTACAGGTCTATTCTGTTCCTAGTGTTGACTGTATAACTAATACACTTCAGCTAACAATCCAATTCATTTGTGAAAAAGAGATAGACTGATTATGAAGAAAATCGCTACAGCAAAAACATACTCAGACGCTGTCTGACAGAGTCACAAAAGCCTGTCATGCATAAGGGCCACAAGAAGCCTAAATGCTTTGGGTTACTGCTTAAAATGTGTAATCAGTATAGGAAGCATGATTTACAAAAATGAGTGCAAAGTACATGATGGGTGTGTGGTTATTTGTTAATATATATCCCCTACTTAGCCAACAACAAAAATGAGTGGAGTTTGACAGCTCTATGACTATTTTATAATAGAAGAATCAGCCTTTTAAACATAACTCGTTGTAGATATTAAACATATATAATCAAATCATCAGGGGCACAAGTAGTCAATGATTAAATTTTTTTTTTCTCAAGGGCTTCTTCCCTTTAAGAGAACATAAATAGGAAACACTGCTCATCTGACTTTGAAAAGACTGACAAAAAAAGTTAGAGAGCAAAGGAGGAAACGGGAGAGGAAAGGAGGGAATAAAAGAGGAAACAAGTATTTAAAAGCCTTTTTTCCTGACCCTATAAGCATTAAATATATTATATAAAAATAAAATATAATTATATTTTAGAAACCAAGTAAAATAAATATAGACTCCTTTACCCAAGTTAACTTTACCCAATTCAAACAGTCAGTATTCAGTCACCAAAATGAATGCTAAAAGCAGTAATGTTCAGGAAATTAATAAACAGCCCTCTCTCAGTTCTCCTATATGTGGGAAAACCAATGCCAGGGATATCTATTTATTTTCTTTCCTACCACTGAAAAGCAAAGTCTTATTACTGAAGATAACCTTTTAAAATGATAATATAAAAATAAAATAAGATTATATTCTATCTTCACCCCAAGTGCTATATGATATTCTTTTGTTTTTATCTGGAGAGAATTATTTCAAATATTTACTCTAGTTGAAGAGTTTAATAGAAAATAAATGAGAATTTTTAACCCTAATTGTTTTTTTTCTAGTTTTTACTGTATTATTCATATCAAAGGCCTTTTAGCTCTGAAAGTAGGCCTAAATCTATAACAGTACTAAATGCAATTTATCTACTTTATACATTCTATAATTTGTCCTCTGACCCTATTATTGACCATTTGTTTAGCCAAATGGTCACACAGCTTTCAAGTTGACAATGTAACTTCACTATATGAATCTTAATCTTATTCTTGCTTCTTTTGAGCCTACCTACGAAAGGATTTTACTTTACCTGTGGCATTTATTATCCATTAAAAGCTTTTTTTTTATCTTACCCATTTGTAAAAATGATAGAAACTGAATCATTAAAAAGAGTAGAATATGTTTTCTTAACTTAGAGAGCAATAAGATGTATTATTTTTTCTATGTGCCTTTAGAATATGATAAACATTTTACAGTTTTCATATTCATACCTGAGCAAGGTGTTACACTGGTTCACTTCTATTGATAAGAAAACTAAAGCTCAGTGATGATATAATTATTCTTGTTTTGCTCATTTCTTGAGATATGGAACTGGGCTTTAAACCTTGTTTGTCTAAGGGTATAAGTTCATAACACTATGCCTATTTCACCCTTAGAGTTATGGATCGGATCTACGTAATCTTGTAGAATGTAGGGATCAAGTCTTTTTTCTATTTGTACACTTTCAGTGGTACTCTATATATGGTGTGCAACAAATATTCAAATGAGTAAACAATTAAATGAACAATTCTAATAAACGTGCTTTTCGGTTAGCAGCAGCATGGTTGCTACTCTCAAATGTCTTCAGAAAGTTGCCCTTTTAGATTTTTATCAGGCATGTTTTTATGAGGCATGTATCTCTTAAAGTGTATCTCACTTGCATAGACAACTTATTTAAATACAAGCTTCACAAATAAACATGTAAACCTGAAACAGCAGCAAATAACTCAGAGCAATACTTGATATGTTGCATCTCTTAACTTACAAAATAATAACAGGTTTTTATTTTATACTTCATTGTATAAATTTGTACTATAATTTAGATGATCTTAAAAATATCAAAAGCCACATTTTTATAAACTAGGTGTTTATGCATAGTCATAAGGGGTTAATTGAGCATAGAAAGCACACACTTGAGACTCCAAATTGAATAATTTGATTTGTAAACAGGTACTTAGTGTACAAGAAGCCATTACACATGCAATTATCTGACTTCAATTAATTGTGTGTATCTCTAAGGAGCGACTTAAGAATGTTTGTTTCAATTTCACTGGCTTTAAGGCCTGATATCTATAAACATTTATTTTACTTACGCTATAGCTTTCAACTTTGGAAAAGACATTGCTAACATCAATTATTATGTTCCTGTGAGGGAACACTGGAAGTGCCATAATCATCCCCCAGGTTTAAGCCCTTTTCCATTCAGCCCCCTCCTCACACACAAACACACAGGGCCAGAAACAAAATCAAGTTCAGCCTTCTCTAAAAGATGGAAAACCACGTGTTAAGAAATATGTGTTTGTAAATAAGAAATTGCTCTCATTTCAATAGCTCTTTATACTGTGTGCATTCCCCATCCACCTGTAGAATTTCAGAAGCCTCATTTAGGTCGCCTGATCACCTATGCTATTATTCCTGTAATGACCCAGAGATCTACTGTGCCAAAGTTAAAGCAAAGACAAGACACACTATGGCCCTTCGAAGATGACTTCAAAGCTATCATTCTACAGGTACCTTTTTCCTATCTCTTCAGTCATGAAGGAACAATTCTCACATAGCTACTGGAAGACCCCTTCACTGGGCTTTCTATTTGCTTAGAAATTTAGTTCTACAAACATGTGATTGATCTTCTTCTTCCTTATTATTCTCCTTGTTTTCCTCTATCTCTATTTCCTCCTCATCCTTCTTTTTTTCCTCATAACCCGACAAAGATAGAAACTACAAGTCCAAAATAGGTAGGAGAAAAGACTATGAACTCCTAAGCAGAGACCTGATCTTCTCTATCTTTCTACTCCCCAGCCTTCAAAGGAGTGATTGGGATGGTCACAATAATCAACAAGTCATTGCTAGATGAGCGATTTTTTCACTGAAACATCAAAATGATAATGCCATTCTGGAAATCCTTCTGGAAACTGCCGGTCTGAATGTGCTGCATTTCAATCAGCTCTTTTATTTTCCTGTACTTTTATCTATTATATACAACACAATAGGTGAAATTCACTTTTGACATTGGATTACAATAAAATATTCATTGTCTATCTCTACCACATATTGAGGACAGGAATTGCTATAAGACTACGAAACGATATGCAAAAAAGTCTATAGAACCCTCAGAGATGGTTTGTTGGGAGAATCTCACTTTGGACTCTAGAAACAGACCATGACACAAGGAGTTGAGCACAAGCTGTCTATTTGGGAAGATCAAAGGGTGAGTAGGGAAGTGTCAAGGGAAAATAAGAAAAGGAAAACTGCCACTACAGATGTCCTATTAAGCCAGCTGACACAGGGAGTGACTGTGAGAAAATTCTGGGAAACAGAGCACCACAGATAGCTCAGAATTATTCCACCTCAGTGATGAGGAACTGAGGTATTTATCAACTCCAAGTAGTTATTTGTTAAATGGTGCTAATTCCTCTGCACAGTTGACATCATCCTAGTGGGTTTCTACAGTTTTGGGGAGAAAGAGTCTTCAGAGACAAAGATGCAGTTACTACAGGTGAAAATGGGAAGTCAGCCAGAGCATTGACCTGAGAAAGTTTAAACAAGCTTCAGAGAGTGAGTGAAGGCATGCTGAGGGGCAATGAAAGCATTTGCTGCAAGGAATAGCAGGAGCTATCACGGACCAAGTGAAGTTTGAGATTCTATTAGACATCTGATAGGAGATGTCAGTAACATGTCTTGATTTCGTGGATGAGTGCTAACAAAGAAGTGAAAGCATTGCCAGCATAACACAGAGTGAGGCAATTTTAACCCAATGGGTGGACAAAAGAAATAATTAAGAAAAGTAAATAGCCTGCTTATGAGGTACCTGAATTTAAATCATAATGTATCATGCTTAACACTATTTATCAAAGTATTTATTTCACATTTACAAAAAAGTAATTTTGAAATATTCCTCTGTGCAGTAATCTCAAAAGGCCAAAATCTGTCATCTTTATTTAAGATTCAATATTACAGCCATTAGTTCCCTTTCAATTGCCAAACTTTAAAAATTGCAGCTTATATTCTCAAAAGGATTTTGTTAAGGGTTTATTATTTTATTAGAAAGCCAATTGTTTAAAAATGGATTAACTGCAATTAACCAAGTCAAGTTATATATAAATCCATATCACCAATATTCACAAAAGAAGTCTGAAGCATTGTGTGGATGATTCTAATTAAATGTGAATCTTTCTGCATGAGCTCAGAAGCCTTCATCTCCATATAGTTTGCAGTGTACACAGAGTTATTTCATAAACATCATCAAAGGAAGCATATTGCTTTTAAAGGTCAGTATTATTGCAATACTGCTTTTAAAGGTAAAAATTATCCCTAGTTAATAACATAATTTGTATTATTAAAATAATGATTTTAAATGTTAAAATTATTTCTAATGTTGTATGGAAAACAAAAACTTTCCTAGAATTAGATGTAAATTTCTAGAACTAGACATTCACAGATACTTAAAACTCGACATGCTTAAATAGAAACCCTATCTACCTGATAGAAAACTTGTTTTCCCTTGTAGATTATTTATATCATGACTATTACCCTTCATTCAATCTCCCAAGCAAGAATATAAGGAGTCCTGCTTCCTTTCTTTTTTTTCCCTCACTCAGTAAATGACAGAATCATTTATCCAATTACTGGCATCAAAAATCTAAGAGTTCTCTCAATTTTCTCTCATCCAGTTCATCAGTATGCCCTGTCAACTTGACCTCCAAAGTATATCCCAGTCTAAAGCCAGAAGGACTGTTTTTTTCCAATGTCACTGCTATAATCCTTGCTAAATAACCATTGTCCTGGATAGAGTATTGTAATATCCTCATAATTTGTCTCACTACTCCCATCTCTCCTGCTACAGTCTATTTTCTATACAACATCAGAGTAGTATTTTTTGTTGTTATTTTGGAGTTTTTTCCCCTTATTTGTAGGCAGGGACAGAGTGGCATTCTAAAAATGGAAATCACTTCATGTTAGACTTCTCTATTACAACTTTCTAATGGCTTTTCATCACACTAAAATAAAATCCCAACATCCTATCCCAGTTTACAACATTTAATGTAATCTGGCCCCTGACTACCTCTCTGACATTCTTACATCATGCTACACCACTGGACTCCCTCCTGCTGTGCTCAGATACACTGGTCTCTTATTACTTTTTTTTAGCCCATTTAATACATTTCCAATTTTTTGTAAAGTGTCTTAAGGAATGAGGAGGACTTAACCAGGTACTGTGTAGGAATGTACAAACACAAAAGCATTCAATCAATGTAGTCTCTATTAGGAAAGCTAAGGTGTGTGCTAGGAACCACAAGCAGTTTAATGTTGCTGCAGTATAAATAAGGAATAAGAGACAAGTCTGCAAAGGTAGCAGGAGTACAATAAAATCCCTTTAGGCTTTCCTAAGGACTTTAGACTTTTTATTTTGATGGGATACATGATCAAGACTCCTTGTATAATCTGAAAAAAGATTGTATATATTTTCCAAGGGTGATACAAATCACTAAGAAGCATTCTAACAACATCCTGCATACGACTTCAGGTGGCGTCCTAACCCACTCAACACTGTTCTTAGGGTTAACATTTTTGCTAGACAAGAAAACAAATAACCTGATTTTAAAATGGGCAAAGAACCTGAATAAACATTTCTCAAAAGAAATTACACAAATGGCCATCAGATACATTAAAAAATGTTTAGCATCACTAATAATTAGGAAAATGCAAATTAAAGCCAAAATGAGACATTACCTCACATCTTTGTGAATGGCTACCAGAATGGCTATTATCAGAAAGATGAAAGATATGTGTTGGTCAGAATGTGGAGAAAAGGGAACTCTTGCACACTGTTGGAAGGAATGTAAATTAATACAGCCATTGTGGAAAACAGTATGGAGGTTGCTTAAAAAACTAAAAATAGTGTTACCATATGATCTAGCAATCTTACTTCTAGGAACATATCCAGAGAATTTGAAATCAGTATGCTGAAGAGCTATCTGCACTCTTATGTTTTGTTGAAGCCCTACTCACAATACCCAAGTTTTGGATTCAATATAAGTGTCCATCACCAAAGAACAGATGAAGAAAAGATTTTAAATATACACACAATGGAATATTATTCAGCCTTAAAAAGAATAAAATTTTGCCATTTGTGACAACATGAATGAACTTGGAGGATATTATGCTAAGTGAAATAAGCCAGGCACAGCAACACAAATACCACATGGACTTGCTTATACGTGAAGTCTAAAAATATCAAGCACGTAGAAGCAGAGACCAGAATGGTAGTTACCAGAGCCTGGGGACAGGGAAAAACTGAGAGGTAATGGTCAAAGGGTACAATGTTTCAGAAGGGAGGAATAAATAATAAATATTTGAGGTGATGTGTATATGCATTTGCTTGATCCAATCATTCCACATTGTATACATATATCATAGCATCACTCTGAACCCTATAAATGCATACAATTAAAAATCATCAATATCCAATTATATACATTTTAAGTAACAAAAATAATTCTTAAATTTTTGCAATAGTTCTTTTCAGTTATTGAATAATATTAATTAGTGTGCTATTTTAAATAATATATTATGGTGAACTTTGGCAATAAAATGGATGTGAGAAATACAACATTGAAGCCACTGGGAAGAATGGTTAGAAAATTATTCAGTAAGTCCAGAAATGGTGGATTTCATAAACATGTCACTTATCCAATAATGTCCAAAGGAAATAGTAATTGATTGCATATTGGTAGCAATAAGAAGAGTAGTAATTTTTTTTGTTTGTTTGTTTTTTTTTTTGAGACGGAGTCTCACTCTGTTGCCCAGACTGGAGTGCAGTGGCGCGATCTCGGCTCATTGCAACCTCCGCCTCTGGGGTTCAAGCAATTCTCTGCCTCAACCTCCCAAGTAGCTGGGATTACAGGCGCCCACCACCACGCCCGGCTACTGTTTTGTATTTTTAGTACAGGCGGGGCTTCACCATCTTGGCCAGACTGGTCTTGAACTCCTGACCTTGTGATCCACCTGCCTCGGCCTCCCAAAGTGCTGGGATTACAGGCATGAGCCACTGCGCCCAGCCGAAGAATAGTAAATTTTTATACTCAGGTTTCTGCCCTAGGTTCGTCATAAACCCCGTGCCATTTTGAGCCCTGTCACTTTTAAGTACTATTAATGACTTAATTTTTTTTACCACCATGAGCATGTCCACAAATGACCAGGAAAGTGTCATAGCTTTGATTTTGTTTTTACAAATATATTTTAGAAAGTTGGAAAATTTGAAAATATAGAATCTGCAAATAATGAGAATTAAATCTTTTTTAAAGATTTTTGGAAAATCAAATTAGACATTTAAATTATAGCTTCAAACACATATGTAATTTAGATTTTTGAAAAAGATGTTCTTGGAAATATTCATTAATTCAAATTGAATCTTCGATTTATAATACTTACATATTAATGTAAAAATATGAATGTGAAACAGTTTAAGCAAATTAACGAAATGATTTTTAGGATAACATATTGCTATGGTTTTCATGTGTCTTACAGAAACCTTCTGTTGGAAAATTAATCCCCAATGTAACAGTATTAGGAAGAGGAACCTTATAAGAGGTGTTTAGGTCATGAGGCCCCACCATCATGAATGGAGTAATGCTAATTACAAAAACGGTTTGAAGCTATGAGTTTTCTCTTTCCCTTTCTCTTTGCCCTTCTGTTATAGGATGACAAAGCAAGAAGGCTCTCACCAGATGCCAGACCCTTGATCTTGGACTTTCCAGCCTCCAGAACTGCAAGCCAGTAAGTCTCTGTTCATTATGAATTGCCCATTCTTAGGTGTCCTACTATAGCAGCACAAAATGGACTAAGACATAAAATTCCCAGTGCTTTAGCAAATAGGCTCCAAGTAAATGAGATTATTGTGGTCCTTACAGTAGTAAAGCCATCAAACACATAGTAATGCTAAATGCATAAAGAAACAGCTTAGAGAAGAGTACCGTGTTTTAAAACATAGAAATAAAAATTAACCTGCTGAGAAAATTTAAACTCAACATCTTTGCTAAATGACATGCTTAAGTTTTGCTTTGCTTGAAACAATCTGAATTCATTTTTAAAACTTTCACATTTTACTTAACTTGAAAAGTTAGAAATTAAAGTATAACGTTTACTTTTACCTGGAACTCTATACTCCTATTTCTCTGAGTAGAAGAGAAGCTGAGGAAGACCTTGCAAAACCACCAAAACACTTTGGAGGTATGCCATTGGATAACAACCATATATTGGTACTGACTTCTGTCCGGGATTTAGTAAATAATGATACCATCATAACTCATTTTATTACGATATCTCTTCTTCATCTATTACAAATGGCTTACTAAGAAATGTGTCATTTGATTTTTGCAATAATTTATGAATTAGGCTAGTATTAGTATCCTCAAATAAACTGTTTAAATTTTTGACTTGACCGAGATAAAATTTGTGCACATTGAGATTTTTACTACTTGTAGATCACGAGATTTGCAATGTGACTGGTATGCAGATGAAAGGCTTATTGTCATAGGAACTATATTTGCACCTTTTGCAAGCAGACAAGAGCTATGATTAGCTCTCACTAATGCTCTCTAGGATCACCATATAAAGTTTCCATGAAGTGGGAAGAATCACAGTATAAGCTAGAGAGAAAGATATATAAAACAGCCTATGACTAAGAAATTAGAAATGAATATAGAGGCATAATGTTCTCTAGAAACAAAGAAAAAATTTTTTAAAAATCAGAGTGAGCGTGTGAGTGGAAAAAACAAACTCAGTTTCACTCACTGTCCCTCACAACATGTTTCTGACACCAGCTGTGTGGGATTTCTCCCGAGCAGCAAACAAGCAATCAATTCTGCAGAGGAATTTGCAGCTGGGCATCCTTCAATTCAATCCTGACACAGACAGGTGGGTAAAGGCTCAGTCCCAGAAGAGTGTCCCCCACTTCCAGTGCCAATCACAAGCCCCAGGTTCTTTTAACTGTGCTTCTGACAACAAGCTATAAAGTGGGGTCCCCATAACTTCCTCTTCAGATTCAAATAACTTGCTACAGCAGCTAACAGAATTCAAGGAAACACATTTACTGGTTTATTATAAAGGATATTACAATGGATACAGATGAAGGGAAGTGTAGGCTGAGGTATGAGGGAAGGGATGCAAAGTTTTCATGTTCTCCCCATTCAAGCCACCTTCCAGGGACCTCCATGTGTTCAGTTATCCAGAAACTCATCTAAACTCTATCATTCGGCTTTTGTGAAGGCTTCATTATGTAGGCATGATTGATTAAATTATAGGCCATTGGTGATCAACTTCACCTTCAGCCTTTCTCCCCTCCTGGGAGGTTGGGAGGTGGGCCTAAAAGCCTTAAACCTCTAATCCTACCTTGGTCTTTCTGGTGATGAATCCCCAGCCCCATCCCAAGGCTACCCAGGGGCTGCCAGCCGTCAGTCGACTGATCTACAAAAGACACTTAGTACTTTGAAGATTTCAAAGATTTTAGGAGTTATGTGCCAGGAAACAGGAACAAAGACCAAATATATATTTCATAATATCACTGTGTGGGTTATAAACTTGTACATGGTAATAAGCAATACAATTTAATAAAACTATAAATAAAAGCAGCCTGACCTGTAGATGCAATTTTCTCTGCCTTGGAATTCTAGAACATTACCTATTCTGATGAAATGCAGCTCACTTTACTTTCATTGAATGAAACTTCCTAGTTGGAAACATTTCTCTGACAGTTATTCTTTTGAAGCCCCAGTATCATTTTGAGTTAACTTAAAGATGTGTCCTAGAAAGAAGAAACAATAAGACAAGGACAATAAAGAATTAGGAATGTGTAGTAATAAGGAAACAGGCCAAAAGAAACACTTACTGTTCAAATGTATTAACAATTATTGGACTGGAGAAAATATATATATATAAAAATATATATATTACAATTTAGAAAGGAATATAATTATAACAAATTCTACCGATTTTATTACCTTGAGGGATGAACAGAGCTTCAACTTAAAAAGATGCTTGTGTCCTTATATTTCCTCTATAAATCTATCCAGAGGTCTTGAGGTAACAGAAAAGTTGACAGATCTGGTCTTATTTCTAGCCTTCAATCAAGAACTAAAGGCGACTTCACTAAATTTAAAGTGACACCTAAAGAAGGTTAAACAGACCTTAAATATCAGTGTGCACATTAGTAAGTAAGTATCAATTGTAGAGGAAGACTTCTATAGGAGCACTAAAGAAAACAGCTGAATAAGACAAATAGCTCAGGCTCAGTGGAAACCTATTACACTGAACACTAGCTTCGTTTACCTATCAAGTATTATTTGGCTACCATTAGTATATATAAACAAAGATAACTCTGTAACTTATACCATATTAAAGCCCTGTTCTCATATTTTTCATAAGTAGCTGTGTAAAACTGAAGCCACTTTTTGGAAGATTTTTACATTTCAGCTTGTTAAAAAGAAGATTTAAGATTTGTACGTAGATGCTGGTAGCAGTTTTGCCATTTACTAGTTGTGTAGCATATAGACATTTATTTAAATTCTGTGGCTTTCTGGTTTCTGCCTCTGTACGATGAGGTTGGACTAGAACCATATGGTGTATTCAGTTCTTTCTATTAAAAATACAAAAATAAGTGCACAATTAGATCTTCATTGAGGAAGTAGAAGTGCTCATCATTGTATTAAATTACACATTGATACTATTCAACTGATAAAATTCTTTTTCAAACCATGTGGTAGTGTATTTTGCAAAACATATGGTAGTCTATTTTGCATTGCTTATAAAGGAATGTCTGGGACTGAGTAATTTTAAGGGAAAGATATTTATTTGGCTCATAGTCTTGTAGGCTATACAAGAAGCATGGTGCCAGTATCTGCTCCGCCTCTGGTAAGGCCAAAGAGAGAAGCGGGGAGGTCCCAGACTCTTTTTAACAACTAGATCTTGCCTGAACTCATTACCACAGGGAGGGCACAAAGCTATTCATGAGGGATCCACTCCCGTGAACCCCACACTTCCCACCAGGTCCCACCTCCATTAGGGAATCACATTCATTAGGGAATCACATTTCAACATGAGATTTGGAAGGGACAAAAATCCAAACGTGTTAATTAGTGATTTAAAAAAAGCTAATGGATTATTTATTGGCTTATGTAGTGATATTTAAAATATAATATTCTCCCATTACTTTATTTGCCCACTAATAGCATACTTCATTTATCCATGAACTTAACCAATTTCTATGCTCTAGGTAATTGTCCTATGCTTGGGCATATGGTGGTGTTCTCTGCCACATACAGCCCAGAATCCAGTGGGAGAAGCAAAGAGTAAGTAAAAACAGAAACATGTAGTTACACATAGTAACTAATTAGAAGAAAAGAACAAGGTGTTTTGAGAGGTAATAATAAAAAATTCACTTTAGATTTGAAGATGAGGGAAGAAAATGAGAAAACACTTTCAGGCAGCCTAACTGCAGATATGAATTATTTCCCAAGGTGAGAAAATGGCTGTTGTGTTTGAGGAAGTGAAATAATATAACAGTTTAAGAATGATGGAGAAACAGACAGGATGAGTGGCAGACAAAGGTTGCATAATACTGAGTATTATAAGCTTCCTTAAAGAATAAGTATACTACTTACGGGCAACTGACAGCCATTAAAATGTTTATAAGCCTGGGAGTAATGGAAAAGGATGTACATTTTACAAAGATGACTGTGAACGTTGGTATAGGTTAGATAATGGAGTGGACAATAGCAAAGGTTGTAGACTATTCTAGAGGTTTAGGAAAAAGACTTTGTGTTGGTGGTATGGAAGAAGATAGAAGATAATATTACCAATACTTAGGAGGTGATTATGCATTTCTAGTGAAATCAGTCTCCCCAGTTGTAGGGTTTTGTTTAGTTTTAGATTGGTTTGTTTTTACCAGAATTATTAAGTTTATGGGTCCATGCATGAAAAAAGTGGATAGTAGAAGATATTTGTAAGAGTGTGATTATTATGGATCAAGAAATATAATCAGGGCAAGAAGGGCAATAACAGATGGGAATTGACAAAGGGGCAAAGGGCATTATTTAGCCTGTGAACTGAAAGGATGCAATAATGTACTTATTTAGACATGGTGCATCACCAGTCCATGTGCAAGTCACCAAATGGTTACAGGAATGAAGAGAAACTTAAAAACTGAGGCATGAATCCATCACTGGATAAACGAATATGGCATGGCACTTATATCACAATTTTATCATTTCTGAGCTCAGCTGTGTGTCTTATTGATACTTGAACAATTAATAGAAATGTCTCTTACTCAAGAGGTAAGCTTAAGATTTATTCTTTTAATAACATTGGAATGTGATTTATATTAATTTTACTATAACATCATGTTACTAAAAAGCTGTCAAAATCAGTGTTAATGCAGAATTATCCCAAAATTTTAATAACATTTCTCCAACAACCTTTTAAATTGAACAAGTGGTTAGCAATGTAACTGGCCTGCCATTTTAAAAAAAAAATTGACTTTATTTAAAGGAACTAACTTATGAAGTTTGAAAATATGATGAGATGACATAATGTATGTGAGAAAAACCTGTCATCCAGATTATGAAGTTCCAAAGGGCATAAAGCTTTATTCGATAATCAAAATATGCTGAAGTCTGTAAATTTAAATGCACAAAAGTTAGTACATTCAAAATTAATTCTTCTGCCCATGAGCCACCAACTCTTAAATATAAACAATATGTAACAATTATCTTTACCACATTTTTGACTCCACACACATACTGACCTTTCAAATTTAAATATGTGTGTTTAAATATGTTTTTATGTACTACGATTTAAAAGAAGTATATAACAGTATATTAGTTGTCAGGTGGTTATTTAAAATTCATCATCGAAAATGTAAAAGAAAAGATTATGCTGAATGTGAGACTATACTTAAATTAGAATTATTTTAAATTCAAGATAAAAAATGTTTGACTGTCTCCTATATACTAGATTTCATGCAAATATCAGTGAGTAAAAACATGTACTTGTCTTCAAGAAACAAATCTATTCAAGACTTTTTTAACCCAACCTTTAAAATTTATTTTATTGATTTAGCATTTTAAAATTTTCAACAATATAATCTTGTGATTTTTTTTATCACTGGTTGTACTTAACTCCTTGCCAAAGCTATACTATTATCATCAAAATTATTTGAAATATAAATATTTGATTGAAATATTTTAACTCTATTTTAACAGTGGTGACTATTTTAACAGTAGTGACTCTATTTTAAATGGCACAGTTTTATTCTCACAGCAAGGATACAAAGTATTATATTTAATTGTTCTATTTTAAAGTATATTTAAAATTTTTCAGATGATCTGTTTAAAAGTATATTTAAAATTTTTCAGATGTTCTATTTAAAAGTATATTTAAAATTTTATGAGCATTTGATAACATTTCAGTAGACAGAAACCCTTATTCAAGTCTCACTCTTTTACTATCTTTCTATTTTCAGCTATGACAGATGCTGCTCCTCTTTCATTGTCTAGTCCTTCCTTTTTCATAGGAATAGAATACCTTAATTGTTATCCAGAAGACCACAGTCCTCCAAACTCCTTGGAGCTCAACATGCCTACGTACTATGGTCTGGACAATGAGTTATAAGGAAAGCAAAGTATTAAGCAATGACTTACAGAAACCATTCTCAAAAAACAGCAAGTATATACCAATATTCTTGCTTTTTCTGCCCTTCTACCCTGTTGCTTGAAATAGAGATGCTGTCATTTGTGAACTGAGGTTAAGGTCATACCATGGAACAATAGGGTGCCTGAGTCCCTGACACTGTGGTGCTATCTGTAAGCCCTAAAACTGCATATTTGACTTTTAACTAAGGGAAAGAAGAATGGCTTTGTTTATGCTCCTCTTACATTAGTTTTTTTTTCCTTTTTTAAAATTTCATTAAAATTTTAACATGGTATTTGCAAAATATGAAAGCAATTAAAAATCATATATATCAGAATAATTTTTAAAATGCTTTTTAAAGATATTTAACTGTTCTAATCCTAAATGAAAGAAAGTAATCCTAAATCAATACTGTTTTCCCTCCCACTTAGAAAAACCCATGAAACTCGATTGAATTTTCTTACAAGCATACTTAAAGGATCAACAATCAGTCTAAAATTCTAATTCTTTCCTATTAAAATTTCTGTAGATAGATGTTCTGTTAGTTCATAGCCCAACTTTGTTGGAAATAATCTGAAGAAAAAAAAATCAAAACCTAGAGAGGCTCATTCTCTATTTAGAATTATCTGGATTCAAAAATCTTTCAAAGTATATCACTTACTTTCATCATTTAACTTCATAGCTCTTAATGATATCATATATTTTTTAAAATGGGACTTCTGGTATTTTCTGCAAAATGTCATTCTGCATAAACTTTACTGTAAAATAGACCCATCACTATTTCTCCTTCTCTCCATTATATTGTTTATCCTGTTTTTATAAATTTCCTTATCTTAAAAAAAATCCATTTGAAAAACTAACTTGTGATATCCTATTTTCTAAAACCACTATTTTAAATCTAGTCATTCAGTCTTGTTATTTATCTGGAATTTTGTTTCCCCATTTCCTTAAATGATGTAAACTTTGGGGATTTGTTGATGATTATTCTACTGTCATTCAGTATTACAAAAAGAAAACTGATATTGGCACACATATTCCAAATACAGCTTTTAATAGTATCTGTGTGATAGCTCCCTCTCACTATTTTTAATATTTTATATTCTAAAGATTTCCCAGCCATCCCATTACTGGGTATACACCCAAAGGACTATAAATCATGCTGCTATAAAGACACATGCACACGTATGTTTATTGCGGCACTATTCACAATAGCAAAGACTTGGAACCAACCCAAATGTCCAGCAATGATAGACTGGATTAAGAAAATGTGGCACATATACACCATGGAATACTATGCAGCCATAAAAAATGATGAGTTCATGTCCTTTGTAGGGAAATGGATGAAATTGGAAATCATCATTCTCAGCAAACTATTGCAAGGACAAAAAACCAAACACTGCATGTTCTCACTCATAGATGGGAATTGAACAATGAGAACACATGGACACAGGAAGGGGAACATCACACTCTGGGGACTGTTGTGGGGTGTGGGGAGGGGGGAGGGATAGCATTAGGAGATATACCCAATGCTAAATGACAAGTTAATGGGTGCAGCACACCAGCATGGCACATGTATACATATGTAACTAACCTGCACATTGTGCACATGTACCCTAAAACTTAAAGTATAATAATAATAAAATTTAAAAATTAAAAAATTGAAAAAATAAATCAGAAAAAAAAAGATTTAGAACCAATCCTTAAATAGTAAGAAAGTTAGAACATAATCTAGTGCAGAATCAATCATATTCGGGACACCCTGAATGCAAATACTTCATAATCCAGTTTTATAGTTTAATGGACATTTTTTAGCATGGCATCTCTCAGATCTGATATATCTTGTTGTGCTTAAAATTTGCCTTACACTTTCATTTAAAATTACCCTGTTCTCTACTTACCACATGTATAAAATATTCTATTTTTCTCTTAATGTTTTACAAACTGATAATTTTCACTATCAGTAGTGGATCTTTTTATAACTCACCCTATGTCCCCCAAAATATACCAATAATGCAACGATTAGATTAGGAAACCTGGCATCTTTTTAAAAGACATGCTTTCTTTTTTTTCTTTTTAATTTTATTATATTTTGCCATGCACAGTTTAGCCTAATATAAACCAATTTAGAGCAAAAAATGCCTTCCCTGCTGTCGTCATCTCACTCACCCACATTAGCACTGTTGTTCTGATTAAAGATGGTATATATTCTTTCACAATATTGTTGAGGAACTCTGCAAAATAAACCACAAAGCCGCATTTTTATTTTTAAACAGAGTGACCCAGGAAAATTCACTTCTTTTAAAGTTTAGTTATTTTGTCTATTCATTAAGGTTTTCTTGCCTGGTGGCTTTCTTCCTGTAGCATCTAGCATCCACCTCTCTTGATTAAGAACTTTCTAATCAATAGCAGGATGCTCTGAGATAAATGCCAAATCACTGTGGATTTATTCATGTTGTAACAGACTATCTCAAGCCAAAACTACTTTGGATTTTAAGGGCTTGCTATAAAATGTTGACCAAGTGAACCCTGGACAGGTGGATTGCTGAGTTTTTCAAGCCTGTTTTAAAGAGTTTGATCTCAGTCCTTATCTGCATTGGGCTAGAATACACTAGGTTCCTTTGAAATTCACAGGATTTTAATTCGGCTTCAGGCCTCTACATTTTAAAAAATAAAGTGCTAAATATAATGGTGTCTTGATTATTAGATTAGAAACATTATAAAACAGGTGAAAATTAAATTTAATATCAAGGCATTAAATGTATGCAATTCTCACTGGAGAGCATAGAAGCAAGAGTCTTCACTGCAAGAAGACTGTTTCATGTGACTTTAAGTTTGAAAATTCCTATAAATTGAATGAGAATGTCAGGAGAATGCATCTGTTTAGCAACTTGCAGTTTGGGGAAAATTCTTTAAGAATACTACATTAGCATCAAAATGGCAATGTGCAGATTGGAAAGATATTATAATGGTTTACAAAGTCTTACCCTCCTTCACTTAACAATATGAAGGCCACGCCAAGGCAATCTGGGTTGGAAGTTGTTGGATGTCTATGTTCTGATATTACTGCTGCTGATTGCGAAGCAAAAATAAATAAAGAAAAAGAGGAGAAAAAGAGGTTCTCTGTATACCCCCTCCAGCTGAAGGCAACAGCAAACTTTACAAGTCAGAGATACCACTGAATTATGAGTGTTCAAAGCCCACTTAATAAGTAACTGGGATTAGCGCTCTCTTTCAGGAATGCTGCCTTGAGTTTAGGCTCTATTTGCGGAAGAGAAATGAAAAATAACAGAAGCTTCTCAGTAAATGATAAAGAAGTAGAAAATAAGAAAAAAGCCTAGAGCTCAAGTCAGGGAAGTTGGCGTAAGCCTAAAGTATAAGTTCCTTTTCATAAGCAGTGAAATGTGTAAAAGCCATTTCTCAATGTCTCTATGTATATAATGGACCAATGTTATGTCAAGCTATACATTTATAATCAAAGGTAAATGCCATGATAACATGATGGTCTTGAGGCATATTGCACTTTGCATAGGAGAAAAACACCATTAATTTACAACACTGTTTAATAAATCAAATTTGCCTGAAAGATTGGGCAACTACAAATGCATTTGTTCTTTCCCCACATCGGTCCATTTTTTCCACAGGGAGCAAAGATTTGCTAATTGTGTCATGAATGTAATGGAATCTCGAGGGCACCTTCATAAGAATATGACTTGCTTTCCGTCAACCTTTTGACCCTGTTACCAGTACACTTGGTTTTAATCATAATTTGCTTCCATCCAGAAGACTCTGGGTCATTCCCAACAGAATAGGTAAAAGCACTGTCTTACTACTTGGAGGGAGGGCTACACGGGAACATTTTAAATAATCATAACTCATATTTTAATGGGGATTTACAGTTAACAACGTGCTATCATTAGCATTATCTCATTTGATTATAGGCTGATTTGCCACTGTGTGTCTTGCATTTAATAGGAACTCAGGAAGTATTTGTGGATTGATTAACTATACAGTCTTCTTGCTAATGCAAGCAGTGACATGTTCAGTAACTCCGGTTACATCATTACCTCAGCTCTGTGGTCCATCATGATAATTTCCACAGGGAAACTGCTTCTGTGAACAAACAGCACAGCCTTATGGAAAAAGTGGGAAGGTTTATCCAGGCAATTAGATAAGGGTGTGACTTTGTATGTTGTGCAAAGACAAAAGCTGCTGCTTTGTTTACCTGGTGTACCAAATTCTATACCACAGCCACTCGGAAGCCATGGCTTGTCCCATTAATATCCCAGTCACAGTGATTTGTTCTTACAACATTTTTCATCATGCGAAGCAATACTTAAGTGTGCTTCGGCATCAGATTGCTTTTGGGTTTTGTTGCATAATGTTTTCATTAAATGTGTATGCTAAAAGAGGAATGAGTCAGGGAATAGAAATTACCATTGGAAAATTGTAGCCAGGCAAGCCTCATAAATAATGCTTTGTTTTTGCGCTGATGTCAATACAGGCTTGCCTTTCAATGCCTATCTTTGTTATTCTGAATGCTGTAGTTGCTAGCACTAGAGCTAGCACTCGCTCTCCCTTTTTGTAAGAAAACACAGATAGAAAGATTGTTGATGAAGCCATTACTGAAGATCAAAAATTTGTTTTGTCACAGAAAAAAAAAAATCAGGATACAAACAAATGCAAAATAGAGCAAAGTATAAGTTTATTTACTTTTTCATAACAAAATAAAACAAAACAAAAATAAGTAGAAGAAAAGGGAAAATAGAATGGTAAACCAAGTGGAATGTTTGTCTCACAAACTGCAGTAAATAAGAGGTATTTGTTTTTAAATAGCACTCTCTCTCTATATATATATAGCTATATATATACATATATATGTGTATATATATAGCTATTTATATACATATATATGTGTGTGTATATATATATATGTAGCGAGACAGCGTCTCACTCTATCAACCAGGCTGGAGGGCAGTGGCACGATCTTGGCTCACTGCAACCTCCACCTCCCAGGCTCAAGCCATCCTCTCACCTCAGCCTCCTGAGTAGCTAAGGCTACAGGTGTGCACCACCATGCCTGCCTAATTTTTGTATTTTTTGTAGAGAAGGGGTTTCACCATGTTGCCCAGTCTTGTCTCAAACTTTTGGGCTCAAGTGATCTGCCTGCCTTGGCCTCCCAAACTGCTGGGATTACAGGCAAGAGACACCACACCTGCTGCTAAAATATATTATTGAGAACAAAAGTCCTTTAAAAAGTCCTTTGAACCATTTTAAGTTACATATATTTTTTTTTATTTTTAGAGAGAGGGTCTTGCACTGTTGCTCAGACTGGAGTGCAATGGCATGATCATACCTCACTATAGTCTTGAAATCCTGGGCTCAAGTGATCCTCCTGCCTCAGCCTCCTAAGTAGCTGGGACTATAGGCACATGCCGCTGCGCTCAGCTAGAGATGCATACTTTCATACAAAGCAATCTCACAAGAAATATAGGCAAATACATTAAATGATATATGCTTAGACTTCAGGTGCTTGCACTATGACACTTAACCATGAGCTTGGGAGATGCTCATTTAGTCCCTCACGTTAGACATTATTAAGATGACCTCTCACTGAGTCACCCTTGTGTGATCCCTTAACCTAGAGAGCAGGAGAAACCTCTGACTGGCTTCACGACAATAGAATGTGGCAAAAATAAAAATTAAAAAAATGCATATTTGTTACATAAGAAGGTTAATTTTATGTGTCAACTTGACTGGGCTAAGGAATGCTTAGATAGCTGATAAAATGTAATTTCTGCGTGTGTCTGTGAGGATGTTTCTGGAAAAGATTAACATTTGAATCAGTAGACTGAGTAAAAAAGACCCACTCTCAGCAATGTAGGAAGGCATCATCAAAACTGTTGAGGGCATTAATAGAATAAAAATGGTGGAGGAAGCATAAATTCTTTCTTCCTTCTTGAGCTGTGACATCTATCTTCTCCTGCCATTTGCCATGGAAGCTCCTGATTCTTGGGCATTTGGACTCTGAGATTTACACCAGTAATCCCAGTGTCCCTCCCTTCCTACTCCAACTGAATTACACCACTGACTTTCCTGGTTCTCTCACTTGAAGAGGGCATATTGTGGGATTTCTTTGCCTTCAAAATCATGTGAGTAAATTTCCATAATAAATTTCCCACAGTCTCTCTCTCTCTCTCTCAATCTGTGTGTGTGTGTGTGTGTGTGTATTTTTATATATCTCCTATTTGTTCTGTTTCTGTAGAGAATCCTGACTAATACACAGTTTTAAAAGACTACAGGGAGAGACTCCCTAGATGGTTTTAAAGAAGCAAGCACATGTGTTGGGAACTCCCTGTGGAGAAAAATTCATGGCTTATAGCATATAGTCAGCAAGAAGCTAGAATCCTAAGTCATTCAGCCATAAGAAATAAGCTTTGCCAATAACCTAAATGAGTTTGAAAACAGATTCTTCCCTAGTCATGCCTCCAGATAAGAACACAACCTGGTTGAAATATTGATTGCAGCAGCCTCTGTGACTCTGAGCACAGTACTCAGCTAACCTATGCCAGAACTCAGACCACAGAAACTGAGATAAAAAAATGTGGGTCCTTTTAAGCCCCTAAGTGTGTGACAATTTTCTAAGTGGCAATAGAAAATTAATATCTCCAGTGTGATTATTAGATTGGGTAGTCAGACAGACATGTGCAGGGCAGGAGAGGCCCCTCCCCACCACCAAGAACTTTAGGTGACCATCAGGTGATGGTCAGGTGGTTGTTAATTGTGTCTCTAAATAATAATTGGTGGCAGTCAGCACCAAGGAAAGGCAATGGATAAAAACACCTGAAACTGGTGATCAGAGCTTCCTGATAAGATCTCGGAAGCTGGGCAAGTGGGCTCAAGCGTGGGCCCTTAGAGGCAAAATTGTGGAGTTTAAATGGTATATGACCTTCTAGAGACCTTTGACTGGTAAGGGAAGAATGCCTCAAGTGAGCATGCATACACCTCCAGTAAACACACTGCACATGTGGCCCCTTCCAAGTGCTGGCAGGCCACTGCGCATGTGAAGAGCCCACCCCAAGGGAAGAATCAGGGGAGGACTAAACTCAGACCCTGGAAGAATGCCAACATATAAAACCCCAAGTCAAGAATCAAACCTCGTACCCTCGTACTTGATCTCTCAAGTCATGTGATTGGTCCTCTTTCAAGCATACTTTACTTCCTTTTATTTCCTGCTCTAAAGCTTTTTAATAAACTTTCCCTCCTGCTCTAAAAGTTGCCTCAGTCTCTCACTCAGTCTTAGGCCCCTCAGTCAAACTCTTTCTTCTGAGGAGTCAAGAATTGAGGTTGCTGCAGACCCATGTGGATTTGCCACTACTATTAATAACATGATCAATTTGAACAGAATGACAACATTTGTAGTATGTATGTAGCACTGCTACCACAGAGCAGTAGACTTTAGAGAATGGCCTTTCCAGAACTGAGTGACTTTCTGCAGAGTAAAATAAATGGTAGTACCATTTTAAGATTAAAGAAGATAAATTTTAAAAAGTGGAATTACTTATGATTTCCAGCAAAATGAGGGTGAAGTATTTGGAGTTATAAATATTAATATAAATATATATTATAAATATATTAAATGATAATTATATAAGGCTATTTGAACACTTTAATCAATATATAAATTATTAAATTTATACTATTGGAAAGGAGAAAATAATGTGAATTACTGGATGTTTAAAAATCTTCATTGAGTAAAATTTAAAGTAGTAGAATCTTAAGACTGGTTACAGATGCATAATAACTAAAGAACAATTGAATTATCTTCGGTATGCTTTGTCTATGAAAGGGTTGGAAAAACTCACTAAGCAAGTGTTCCCAGTTTTCATAAAGTATAGATAATAAGAATTTTGCAATGATTTTTCACAAAACAGAATTTGGTTGGACATGAGGGAAAGCCCCGCTGGAAACAATATTTGCTAAAAATTATAGAGCTACTGAAAAAGATGAAGAACTGCTGTTTGTTGGATGAAAGAATGAACTAGTTGCCATCTATACTCAGCAATACATAAATCTATTTCTTCAGCTCCTTCAGTGACTGGGCAACCCATGGCTTCTCCACTGGAAGTGCTGCCCACAGACTCTGGAGCAGAGGTGGAGGCTGGTTGTGAGTACGGGTTCTGGTGCTGTATGTTGGGGCCAATTCTGTGGAATTGCCAAGGGCTGAAGTTGAACAGGTTCTCCTAAGGCTGGAGACCAGCCGAGGCTGGGAACATGGGGAAAGCAGGCCAAAATGGAGCGCTTAACCACCCTGGAAGTGGGAGAGTTCTAATTGGTGGTCCCTACCTAGCATAGTGTGATACAGTTGGGCAGGGGCTATGATGCCAATGCTTGGAGGGCATTGGGCTTCCTCTGCCTCATGTCCATTGGAACACAATAAAAATGTCTTACTGCTATGGCCCCTCACAAGAAAAATAATCTTATTTTTACTTTCAAAACATTTTGATGACAAATTCCAAAGCATATATAGAGAAAATGCTTTGCCTCGAAGACTTGAAAATGCAGACTGACTTATTAAGGATAATCTTTCTGTTTGGGGACTTCTGCATTACTCTCTCTGTTGAGAACACTCATGGCTTTGAATGACCTTGCTGAACTTCTCTTGCACAGCACCCTTATTCACTTTCCAGTCTTCTCAGATTCTGTCTCATAGTTTCTTAGGCTTGTTATCTTCGACAAATTACCTACCCCATTTCTCTTTTCTCAAGTATCTCACAGAAATGAGGTCAGGATAAAACATGGTCATAAATACATAATACAGATACTCAATTTTTTCATCCTCTTCCCCCTATAAATATACAGTTTTGGATTATGATTGTATTCACCTCAGAAGCCCAAATGTTTACCTCTAAAACTCTTTGCTATGAGGACTTCAGCTTTCTTTCAGGATTCTGGAGGAATAAAAGTTTTACTGTACCACAGTAAATTCAATAAAAAAAAATGAACTCTTAAATATGTTCAACACGGATACCTTTTAAATTTTTCAAGAATTACCTGTAAGCCTAAAGAAACTGCAGTTGACCTTTGTACCTCAAGTACATAATTAAAAGTTTGGAAGGTCAAGGGTGTTTTTTATTTTTCCACTTTGTATATTTTGTCACATGAACAACTATAGGGTCCTAAAAGTGGTTAAAGATAACAGAGCAGGTTAAAGTGTCTGGTGTTTCTCGGATTGCTGAATTTCACAAAGTCAACATTTGAAAGGCTCTCTACATTCTCTCTTTAAGGTATTCACTGTCTTCCCCCACCACCTGTAATTCTTTTAACAAATGTTTATAAAACTGTATCATTTAGCAATATTTGTTTATTACAGCTTAAGTTTTCATCTTTCCCTCTTTCCTAGAAATGAGATTGTTAGACAACAACATTTTTTCTCCAAAATGTCAAACAATAAGTAGACTCTCATCCACCAACTATGTTATAATGAATACAGGAAATCAAGGTCTTATGTCAATAGAAAGTTTTTTAGTATCCCTTCAAATAATGAAGATTAGCAAAGCACTTTTCCAAGATGTAATTCTGATTATATAAGATCAGTAAAAAATAGTGTTCTCATCTGACTGAAGTTTACTGACAACAAGCATCCCAAAAGCCTAATAAAATGTTTCAAATTCAGTTTACATAGTGATTCCGTAACATTATCATTATCCCACCCCATGAGGTTTTGATTGGCTTCTCATGAATTTTCTAGGCTGCCAACACAATTTCTGTGACACAGAAGAGAGAAGAAAGACACAATTTAGAAACATCTCTCTGGTCCAGCCAGCCCTACAGAAGCACAGAGAAAAACAGACTGAGAATAAATTGCTGTCTGCATCAGGCATGACCATGATTTGGATAATGAAGCACTCTAGAAGCACTTAAAGACTGGACTGAGAAGAGCTAAACGCCAAGGTTAAAATTCTGATTGGTGATGCCACTTCCCCCAAATCAAGGCTTTCTTCATTGTCAGAAGCTTCAATCTATGAATTCATTTATTTTTAATTGAGCCTATCTGTTTTTCTGGCATTAACATGGCCATTTTCTCTTGTAATATAAATATGTTAAAAGTTGAAGACAAATCTGAAGCTCCTCAAAGTTTTCTTTCAACATATCTTTTAATCAAAAGATTGAAAAAGTTTTCAGTTCATTTTCTGATATGCATGGTATATTTTTTGATATTTTCATTAGTTTATTTTTAGTTGTATCTGCATATTTTTACTATTTTGTTTTAATTAAAAATAAAAATTATATATATGTATTATGTGCAACATGTTTTGAAATATGTATACTGTACATTGTGGAATGACTAAATAAATGTACATTACATAGATACTTTTTGTATTAAGAAAATAAAATCTGCTCAGGAATTTTCAAGAACACAATATGTTCTTATTAACTATAGTTACAATGTTGTACAATAGATTACTTAAACTTTTTGCTCCTGTCTAACTGAAGTTTCATATCCTTCAATGACTCTTAGCTCCTGGTACCACCAGTCTACTCTCTACTTCTATCAGTTGAAACTTTTAAAATATAAGATCATGTAGAATTTGTCTTTCTGTGCCTGGCTTAGGTCACTGAACATAGTGTCCTTCAGGTTAATCCATGTTGTTACAAATGACAGGATTTCCTTCATTGCATAATATTCTATATTGTATATATATCACATTTTCTTTATCCATTCCTCTATTGAGGTTCATTTTACCATTGTTCACAAATAGCAAATCTATGGAATCTTCATTACTTTTTGTCCTTTCATGTATCTACCTTTTTTCCCATTTAAAGTAGGTCGAGAGGGAGAGAGGAAATGAAGATTGGTCATGAGGGAGAGAGACAGAAACACCTTGTGAGTTTAGGGAAGTGACAAGGAAATAGAAGATTATGTCTCTTTTTTAGTTTTGTATCTTATCTGGAGTGAATATTTAGCCACAAATTCTAGTTTTGGAGGGGTGTGGTAGTGAATAATGGGATTATTATCAAACCCAAGGAACTAGAAAAAAAAGATGAAATAAGAATAAAAGGAAATAGGAGGCAGAATTGTGGAAGGGACAGAAAAGCAAAAAGAAAGCAAGTTAGCAAAGTCATAGTAACATCCAACATTTATTGAGGGTTATCTATGTTCCGATCATTCAATGTTCAAAACAATCTTGCAAATTCTGAGCCTTAGTTTTGCAGATAAAGATAATGAGCCCAGAGAATCAAATAACTACTTAACTACTCTGTGGTAAAACCAGGATCTGCCAATATGGCTGTGTGATCCCAGTGCGCCAGAATGTCATCATTATATTATCTGTTCTTATTCTATTACAGTTTCTGATTTTCTTAAGAATCTTTCTTTGGCTGTCATAATAAATGCAGTTCATAATAAATAAAATTTCATCGGGGTAAATAATCACATAGTTTCCAGGAACAACTGCCAAGGCACATTAATGCATGGCCGACCTTTCGTATAACCCTAGCTATAAATTTACATAAACTAACAGCCTGGTTTCAAATTCTTAGACTTTTAGTTTTATAAACATTAATACTCTTTCACACCTGAATGTATTCCAGTTATTTTAGGGAAAAAAATTAAGTTATAATCAGTTGATAGACCTTAAAATTATATTATCTAAAATTTAAAGTTTATTATAATTAATATTAAGAATTTAAATACTATGGGACTTTCTAGATATTTTGAAGATGTATTTGTTAATTCTTTAAGTGAACCACAGGGCAAAATTAAAGCATGCAATTGGAAATAAGTATTTCAGAAATCCATAATATATTCAGCTTTTGAGATTTACACTGCTATCTTTATGTATATTAAGCAATAAATAAAAGATTGGGGAAGATTTTAGATTTATGACATATCAATTAGGTGATAAGCAAATCTCAAAAGATTTCATGAAGTTTTGATAAGCAGTCAAGGTTTCTTGGACTTATTAGAATTCTATCTCAAACCAAATACATTTTTAGTAAAAAAGAAATTCAGACAGAATATTCTATGAGATGAAGCTCTTACATATAAATTGGCGTAAGTGTTACTCATAGTTGGGATGACAAATGCTTTTCTTGTATTGGTAATCATTAATTTACTCATTAACTATTAAGTACCTTTAATGCAACTAGCCTAAGGCTCAGGCAATGAAGACAGATGTATGAATAAGATATGGCCACTTCCTCTCCAATAACACACAGTCTCATAATGGATATACCACGTTAAAAGTAATTATACTTCTGAAAAGTAAGTGCCAATAGAGGATATGGATAGGATCAGACTTGGAGGATGGTAGCTTCTGCCAGAGGTAAGGGCATTGCCAGGAAGTTTTCTTGAGAAGAAATATCATATTAGCAGAATTTTCAGTATATTAAATCAATAAAATAAATTTTATACAAATTTCAAATTCAACAATGCTTCATTGTTTGCTAATGTTCTAAAAATAAACTCTTGAAAGTCCTACCTCTTATTTCTCCCAAATACTGTAGCTTAGCATTCTGAAAAACACTCTAAAAGCTGTTGTGTTTGCGAGCTAAAGACAGAAACCACATGATTATCTCAATAGATGCAGAAAAAGCCTTCGATAAAATTCAACATCCCTTCATGTTAACAACTCTCAGTAAACTAGGTATTGAAGGAACATACCTCAAAATATTAGTCATATATGACAAACCCACAGCCAGTATCATACTGAATGAGCAAAATCTAGATGCATTCTTCTTGAAAAACAGCACAAGACAAGTAGGCTCTCTCTCATCACTCCTATTCAACATAGTATTGGAAGTTCTGGGCATTCTGGCCAGGGCAATCAGAAAGAGAAAGAAATAAAGGGTATTCAAATAAGCAGGGAGAAAGTCTAATTATCTTTGTTTGCAGATGACATAATTTCTTATCTAGAAAACCCCATTGTCTCAGCCCAAAAGCTTTTTAAACTGATAACTTCAGCAAAGTCCCAGGATACAAAATCAATATGCAAAAATCACTAGCATTCCTATACAACAACAACAGGCAAGCAGAGAGCCAAATCATGAATGAACTCCCTTTCATAACCGCTGCAAAAGAATAAAATACCTAGGAATACAGCTAACAAGGAAAGTGAAGGACCTCTTCGAGAAGAACTGTAAACCACTGCTTAAGGAGATCAGAGAGGACACAAACAAAGGGAAAACATTTCTCGCTAATAGGAAGAATCAATATCATGAAAAAGGCCATACTTCCCAAATTAATTTATACATTGAATGTTATTCCCATTAAACTACTATTGACATTCTCCAAAGTATTAGAAAAGCTACTTTAAAATTCGTATGAAACAAAAAAGAGCCCGAATAGACAAGACCATCCTAAGCAAAAAGAACAAAACGGGAGGCATCATGCTACGTGACTTCAAATTATACTACAAGGCTACAGCAACCAAAAAAGCATGGTACTGGTACAAAAACAGACACGTCGACAATGGAACAGAATAGAGAACTCAGAATCAAGACCACACACCTGCAGCCATCTATTCTTTGACAAGTGTGATAAAAACAAGCAATGGGGAAAGGATTCCCTGTTCAATAAATGGTGCTGGCAGAACTGGCTAGTCATACACAGAAAATTGAAACTGGACCCATTTGTTACACCTTACACAAAAATTAACTCAAGATGGATTAAAGACATAAATGTAAAGCCAAAAACTGTAAAACCCTGGAAGACAACCTAGGCTACACCATTCAGTACATAAGCATGGGCAAAAATTTTATGACAAAGACACCCAAAGCAATTTCAACAAGAGCAACAAAAATTGACAAATGGAATCTAATTAAGCTAAAGAGCCTCTGTACAGCAAACGAAACTATCATCAGTTTGAACACACAATCTACAGAATGAGAGAAAAATTTTGCAATCTCTATCCATCTGATAAAGGTCTAATATGCAAGGTCTACAAGAAATGTAAACAAATTTACAAGAAAAAAACACTAAAAATTGGGCAAAGGACATGAACAGACACTTCTCAAAAGAGGACGTTTATGTGGCCAAAAAGCATATAAAAAAAGCTCAATATCACTGATCATCAGAAAAATGAAAATAAAAACCACAAAGAGATACCATCTCATGCCAGTCAGAATGAAATTTATTATAAAGTCAAGAAACAACAGATGCCGGAAAGTTGCAGTGCAAAAGGAACACTTTTCCACTTTTGGTGGGAGTGTAAATTAGTTCAACCATTATGGAAGACAATGTGGCAATTCCTCAACTATCTAGAGGCAGAAATACCATTTGACCCAGCAATCCCATCAGTGGATATATGCCTAAAAGAATATAAGTTATTCTATTATAAAGATACATGCACACATATGTTCATTGCAGCTCTGTTCACAATGGCAAAGACATGAAATCAACCCAAATGCCCTTCGATGATAGATTAGATAAAGAAAATGTGGTACATATACACCATGAAATACTATGCAGCCATTAAAAAGAATGAGATCATGTTCTTTGCAGGGACATGGATGGAGCTGGAAGCTGTTATCCTCAGCAAACTACTGCAGGAACAGAAAAAGCAAACACCACATGTTCTCACGTATAAGTGGGAGCTGAATGATGCGAACACATGGACACATGAAGGGAACAACACACATAGGGACCTCTCAGGGGTTGGGATAGGGGAGGAAGAGCCTCAGAAGAATAGCTGAGGGATGCTGGGCTTAATACCTAGGTGATGGGTTGATCTGTGCAGCAAACCACCATGACACACGTTTACTTACGTAACAAACCTGCATATCCTGCACGTGTACTCCTGAACTTAAAAGTTGAAGAAAAAAAAGAAGCTGTAATGTTTGTTTTGATGAAATAAGCTAATCCTTGTATAACTTTCCATAGAAAAGTCATTATTTTCTTCAAACGTGAAGGATTCCTTTTGTTAATAATCAAAGACATTAAATTATGGAAATATTCATTCACTGTAAGTAAAACTGAGACAAGATGTATACTACACCCACAAGAGAGCACCCTAGGAATTTCTGACCCTGAAATTTGCCTAGTGAGGAGCCTATAAGCAGTTTTTCACTTCAGAGGAAAGAAATCTTGTTCTAAATCCTTGAGGAATTGCCACACTGTCTTCCTCAATGGTTGAACTAATGTATATTTCCACCAACGGTGTAAAACCATTCCTATTTCTCCACAGCCTCGTCAGGATCTATTGTTTCTTGGCTTTTTAATAACTGCCATTCTGACTGGCATGAGATGGTATCTCATTGCGGTTTTGATTTGCATTTCCCTAATGATCAGTGATGTTGAGCTTTTTTTCAAATGTTTGTTGGCTGCATAAATGTCTTCTTTTGAGAAGCGTCTGTTCATAACCTTTGCCCACTTTTTGATAGGGTTTTTTTTTTTTTTTCTTGTAAATTTGTTTAAGTTCTTTGTACACTCTGTATATTATACCCTTGTCAGATGGGTAGATTGCAAACATTTTCTCCCATTCTGTAGGATGCCTGTTCATTCTGATGATAGTTTCTTTTGCTGTGCAGAAGCTCTTTAGTTTAATTAGATCCCATTTGTCAATTTTGGATTTTGTTGCAATTGCTTTTGGCATTTTCATGGTGAAGTCTTTGCTCATGCCTATGTCCTGAATGGTATTGCCTAGGTTTTCTTCTAGCGTTTTTATACAAATCTGCATGTTCTGAACACGTAACGTGGAACTTAAAGTAAAATAAACAACAACAACAAAAATAGGTTATAGGTTATGTCCCCATGCTATTGAGACTTGTTTAGCTTTCCAAATACCCCTTTCCTTCAAAAACTCATCTCTACTTCCTCAGCTTCAAGGCTTCCCTAGCCCATATGTTGTTTTCATCTCTTGAAACTTGTTTCATCTCAACAGACTAATAGAATTTCCTCTGTATGTGCTCTCCTAACTGTATGCAATTTCTGTTTTCAACAAATTCAGCTAAACTGTCCCAGCTTATTGGCTGTAAGCATATTCAAAACAGCATTTAGCATAGCCACAAATGCAACTCAGATTTTATTCTACAGAATTATGCCTGTTAGTTTTATTTTTATTTCTCTAGAAAGGATACTACAACAAATTTACATTAATTTGAAGAATTTCTTAAAGCTGTAGAGAATGAGTTTTAAAAAAAACTTAATTTTTTCAGCATATTAAAAAGAAGAATAAACTAATTAACAGAGTTGTGGAATTTGAGAATATGATAAGGCCAATATAATCCCTTCCAACCCCTTTATTTTACAAATGGAGAAACTGAGACTCAAAGAGTCCCATTACCTACATGTTTATTCAGTGTAATTTAATACTTTAAACTTGGTAACTCTATGTTTATGGCATGAATTTCACACTTTATTCAAATATGTTTAGTTTTTATAATTCAAATGTTTATAATAGTGTTGGGAGTATTTTTATGGCAATTTTTTTGAAGTTTTTCAGTTATTGGCAAAATGCAAAAACAAACAAACAAAAAAGCACCTTCTCCAAAAGCCTGATTTTAAAGAGCCAATATAACTTTTTTCCTTATACTAAATGTTGCTGAGTATTTTCAATCTATTTTACAGATGGATAGCTCATCAACAGCAACTCAGTGGAGAAAAGAAATAAATAAGTAAAACGTTTAAAATCTGTAGATATGTTAGACTTGATAATAAACGTATTTCCTCTTTTATTCTTAACGTAAGAGTAAAAAAGGAGTAAAACAAAGGGTAAAGACTGTTTTCTTTTACCTCTTCCAAAAGATTTGAAATAATTTACTAAGCGACATGGAGAAAGGCCATATAAGAGAGGAAATAAGCATTCCAAGAAAATTAAAGAAGAAAAACAATACAAGGAAGTCAGGAATGAAGCACATTAATTAATTTATGTCTTAACACAACTTACTGCTGCAGTAAACAGCAAGAACTCTGACCTTTCATTTTTCCACTTTTTGTAATGTTTACCCTATTTTCAGGTAAAAATCACATTAGGTTACAGTGCAATCAAACAATATTCTTTGAATTGAGCCTCCTGCTATTTTTATTTTTAATCAAGACTGAGGAAAAAAATGCTGACTCCCTTTAGCTGCATGTTCTGCAGGTTTGCTACTTTTTTAATGTGAAGAAATAAACATTTTTCCCACTAAGTAGTAATAGTTATCCAGAGTAAATATTTACATTCTTCTCAGAGGCAGTCAACCAAGAAAACTATGAACAACTGTTTATCAGAAATATTAGCTAAATAAAAGAGTACTATCAATTTATTTAAAAAATGTAATTCACACTGCCTGTCTCAGCAAGACAACTCTAACATGAATACTTTGTATTTTTTTAATTACTAAAATTATACGTGTATATATAAAATGTCAAATATATGTATAGCATTCTATATATATTTAGTTAAATATGTATATATTTACAAACAGATGACAACCAAAAGAAAAATTGAACAAATGGTTATGTAATTTTCACTCTCTGGAAAGTGATGAATACCAAAATTTAGCTGCTACATATTACATTTTATCTTGGACTTTTCATATGTTATGAACATTTAAGGTCGATTCTCTAATTGATCTTTATACTTAGTTGTTAACATTAAACATTTCTAAAAATGGGTAATAAGCCAACATTTATTTTGGATTTTGTGAAATTTTTTTTTCCAATATCAAAGATTGATGCTTTTGATGTCAAATTTTATATTATTTCACATCAAATTAACATCAAACAGTTCGATATCACTTAGTCCTTATGATAGAGTATGCAGATGGGATGATCTAATTTACTTTTCGACAGGAAAAGAATAAGCTTATGTTAGAAAGTGTGATTAAAATGTAACACTTGCTTGTTAGTGAAGCTGTGCAGAATAGATGTGAACTTGGAAAGTAGGTGCTACGTGATAAACTATTACGCATATGCTCTCTAATTTGCCATGCTCAATCATTTTCAAACTGTGATCACCCAAAGTAAAAATGGAACAGCTGTCATTAGTATCTAGCAGTGTGAGAAAAAGAGAGAGAGAGAGAATACATTTGACCTCAGGATTGTGGAAAAGGATAAACTCTAAGCTCATCTTTCTGTAAGTTAGTTTTTGGTTTTTGTTTGTTTGTTTGTTTGTTTGTTTTGTTTTGTTTTTTGACAGTCTTGCTCTGTCACCTAGGCTGGAGTGCAGTGGCACAATCTTGGCTCACTGCAATTTCTGCCTCCCAGATTCAAGCAATTCTTGTGCCTCAGCCCCCAAGTAGCTGGGATTACAGACGTGCACCACCATGCCTGGCTGATTTTTGTATTTTTAGTAGAGACAGGGTTTTACCATATTGGCCAGGCTGGTCTCGAACTTCTGGCTTCAAGTTATCTGCCTGCCTTGACCTCCCAAAGTGGTAAGTCAGATTTTTAAGACTCAAATATATCATTGACTAGTAAAAATTTTAATCTTATGGCTGGGCTCGGTGGCTCACGCCTATAATCCCAGCACTTTGGGAGGCCGAGGAGGGTGGATCATGAGGTCGGGAGATAGAGACCATCCTGACTAACACAGTGAAACCCCATCTCTACTAAAAATACAAAAAAAAAAAAAAATTAGCCGGGCGCGGTGGCAGGCGCCTGCAGTCCCAGCTACTCGGGAGGCTGAGGCAGGAGAATGGCATGAACCCGGGAGGCAGAGCTTGCAGTGAGCCGAGATCGTGCCATTGCACTCCAGCCTGGGCGACAGAGTGAGACTCCATCTCAAAAAAAAAAAAATAAAATTTTTTAATCTTACCTATCACCAGGGATAGGTAAAAAAAATTCTTTAATGAATTAAAATGTAGAGGTAAACATAATTTTATCCAGAGAAACTAAGATACATAATGTTGAATGGATCTCTAATATTATCAAATAACTTTTTTAATGCTGTGAAATTGAAAAATAATACCATACATTTAATCTGTAATAAAGAAGACATGCTTCAGGAGAGAAATTGATTCTTTTATTCAAAATAAAATCAGCATTTATGTTATAATAAAAATACCAATTATTTTGAAAGGATTGCAGTGATAAAATATAATGTTATTAATTCAACACATATTTACTGACTTCTGTATTAGTTTTCTGTTGCTATTTAACAAATTACCACAATCACACTGGCTTAAAATAATGCCATTAGCTCACAGTTCTCTAGATCAGAAGTCCAGGCAGTCTACCTGGATTCTCAGCTCAGGGTTTCAGAGGCTGAAATCAAAGTGTCAACCTGGCTGACTTCTCCGGTTCTAGGGAAGTATTTGGAAGATTCTTATCAAAATTGGTAGAATTCAGTTCCTTCCTGTTGTAGGATTAAGGTCTTCATTTCCTGGCTGGCTATCACCCAAGGGTCTGTCTCAGCTCCTAGAAGCCCCTCCCATTCCCTATCATATGGCCCCAACCATCTCCAAGCCAACAACAGACAGAGCCCCTCATGTCAAATCCCTCATGTTTTAAATTTCTCTGACTTCCTGTGTCTCTGACTTGTCATGTGATTAGATCAGGCCAACCCAGATCATCTTGACGAACTGCAAGTGATTTGTGACCTTAATTTACATCTGCAAAGTCCTTTCACATCAGTACTTAGATTATTCTTTGATTGAATAACTGGGATAAGATGTGTGTACATCAGGGGTTGGAAATTATAGGGGATATTATAGAATCTTACTAGTGCAAGCACCTACTATGCATTAATCTTTGTTCTATGAACTGAGGGCCTAAAGGTAAAGACAAAGATATAGCCTTCCCTCTGGGAAACTCAGAAACATTTGGTGAAAGAAGAGAGTTAAAAAATTCAAGAGTTAATTATATTATACATTACATTATAAATTATTTATAAATATAATGCTATTTCATAAATGATATTTTTATATTGGGAAGTGGTAAGTGTAACACAGAAAAATATAGCAGAAAACAGGGAGGAGTTCTAAGGGGGGACTAAAATTTTAAGTGGGATTGTTAAGGAAACCCTATCTATCTGAGAAAGTGATACTTGAGTTAATTGAGCAAGCTATGCCAGATAATAGAAGAACATTGCAGAAAGAGAGAATGTAAATACAAAGTCTCTGAAGCAGAAGCATGTTTAGAATGCTTGGAGTGTTCTAAGAATAGCAGGTAGCACAGTAGGGCTGGCACAGAGTGAGTAAGGGCAAGAAGATAAGGAAGTGCATTCACAGAAGATACAGGGTGTGTTAGTACATTTTCACACTGCCATAAAGACAGTACCTGAGAATGGATAATTGATAAAGAAGGGAGATTTAATTGACTCACAGTTCCACATGGCTGGGAAGGACTCAGGAAACTTACAATCACAGCAGAAGGCAAAGGGGAAGCCAGGTATGTCTTACTTGGCAGTAAGCAAGAGAGAACACAGAGGGGAACTGCCAAACACTTTTTAAAATCATCAGATCTTGTGAGAACTCACTCACTATCATGAGAACACCCATGGAGGAAACTGCCCCAATAATCCAATCACCTCCCACTAGGCCCCTTCCTTGACCCATGGGGATTGCAATTTGAGATTTGGGTGGGGACACAGAGCCAAACTGTATCAAAGGGATATGGAGGAGGTGGGGCAGCAGATTGAGTAAGACCTCATAACACCTTGAAAGGACTTTGGCTTTTCTTCTAAGTAAAAAGAAAAGCTGTTGTAGGGTGTGAATGAAGGTGTCACAAGATCTGATTAAGGATCACTCTGCTTGGTCTAAGATAGACTTCAGGAGTAAATAAGGGAGACTGGTTTGGAGGCTACTGTAATAATTAAGGTGAAGGACAATGGTGAGTCAGAACACAATGGTAACTATGAATGTGATGAGAAGTAGTTACATTATGGATATATTTATAATGAAAACCCAATAAAGCTTTGACTTGAAGGAATGTGGGGTGTAAGAGGAAAATGGAAATTAAGAATGATTTCAAAGGTTTTGACCTAAGCAACTGGAAGGATGAAGTAACTAATTAGTGAAAGGAAACATAATATATATGGAGCAGATGTGACATGGAGAGAAAGCAGGACTTCAATTTTGGATATATTTATGAGATATTTCAGAGGATAGGTAGACAGTTGCATATATGAGCCTGAAGGTATCTATGAGTTGTAGATGTAATCGTCTTGTCTGGTCTGTATCTCTGGTCAGCAAATTAATGGTATTTAAAGCATAAGACTAGATGAGATAACCAAGGAAATGAATTTATAAAGTAAAAGATAAAAGATTGAGAACTGGATGTTGCGATACCAATAATCAGAGTTTGGGAATATGAGCAAAACATAGCAAAGGATTCTGAGAAGTAGTGCTCAGTAAGGCAGGAATAAAATCATGAGAATATGATATCATATGTGCAAGTAAAATATATTTCAAATGAGAGAACGTGTTATGCTCTGCCAAATGCTGTTGATAGGTTGTCTTAGCCCATTTGTGCTACTATAAATAAAACAAAAATATCAGACTGGATAATATATAAATAACAGAAATTTATTTTCTCATAGTTCCGGAGGGTAAGACCAAGGTCAAGGGACAAGCAGTCAGTGTCTGAGGGGAGCCTTCTTGCTGTGTCCTCACCTGCAGAAGAGTGAATGGTAAAAAAGGGCCTAAGCTGCTGGGCACCATGGCTCACGCCTGTAATCCCAGCACTTTGGGAGGCCAAGGTAGGCAGATCATGAGATCAGGAGTTCAAGACCAGCCTGGCCAACATGGTGAAACCCCTTCTCTACAAAAAAAGGTAGCTGGGCATGGTGGCAGGCACTTGTAATCCCAGCTACTCAGTAGGCAGAGGCAGGAGAATTGCTTGGACCCGGGAGACTGGTTGCAGTGAACCCAGATCACACCACTGCATTCCAGCCTGGGCGACAAGAGTGAGACTCTGTCTCAAAAATAATAATAATAATAATAATAATAATAATAATAATAATAAAATTTAAATTTAAATTTAAATTTAAATTTAAAAAGGCCTAAGCTAGTTCCCTCCAGCTTTTTTATAGGGCAGTAATCCATGAGGAGCCCTCATGACTTAATCACTTCTTAAAAGGCTCCACCTCTTAATACCCCATGCTAGGGATTAAGTTTCAACATGAGTTTTGGAGGGGACACATTTAAATCATAGCACAGGTTAAGTAAGATAAGAACTGAAATTGACCATTGGATTTCAATGTAGAGAACAATGTTTCCCTTGGCAGCAATTTCATTTTGATTGGGGTAAATTTAAGTGAGCAAAGAAGAAAAGAAATTGAAGGCAGAGGAATTTGGAGACAACTTTTTAAAGAAATTTTACTGTAAAGGAGTTAGAAAGAGTATTAAAGGGCATATAAAGCAGTGAGGTCAAAATAAGTTGTTTTTATTTTATTGTTTTCTAAATTTCCTCAGCAGCCGCCTCCTCCAAAATAAGTTGCTTTTAAATGAGAAAAATAACAGCATGTTTGTCTGCTAATGGGAATGATCTTCCACAGTGTGAAGAGGGCAGAAAAGCTGAAATAATATCCTTGATTAGGCTGAAGGGAACAGGATTTTATGCACAAGTGAAGGAGTTGACCTTGGTGTGGCGTGGAGAGTCCATCCATCGTAACAAGAGTGAAGGCAGAAAACATCCCAGTACAGATGCTGGTAATTGGGTAGATGTACTAGGTGCTTGTGGGTGTTTGACTCCAATTGCTTCTACTTTCTCACCTAAGTCAGATTATCAATTAATGTGCTGAAGATAAGAAAAGCCTAGTGGACTAGAAAGAACACCCCTGAAATAATTAGAAGGACTGGATTCTCACTTGGCCGCCCTTGAACAACCCTATAGCTACTTTGAACAGTCAGGTATAGCCTCTATGCCTCCATTCTGCTATCTGCAAAAGGTGAGGATTGAAATAATTGCCTTCACATCTCTTCCAGTGTTGAAATGTTAATACTGTAAATAATAACACCATTTTTACTGACATATTTGGTTTTCATTTTTAACTACAAGAAGTTAACCTAGTACTGTACATTTATATGAAGTTAAAGAACAAACAGTAAGGAAATGTGCCAGACTCTATCATTCCAGTTGAAACATATCTCTCTAATTAGGAAGCTGAGTATTTCTATTGAAAATTGGCAGGGCAAGATTTATTTATTTATTTATTTATTCATTCATTCATTCATTTTTAATTATTACTATTATTTTTTGAGATGGAGTCTCGCCCTGTCGCCAGGCTGGAGTATAGTGGAGCGATCTTGGCTCACTGCACCCTCTACCTCCTGAGTTCAAGCGATTCTCCTGCCTCAGCCTCCTGAGTAGCTGGGACTATAGGCACATACCACCACACCTGGCTAATTTTTGCATTCTTAGTAGAGACGGGGTTTCACCATGTTGGCCAGGCTGGTCTCGAACTCCTGACCTCAGATGACTCACCTGCCTGGGCCTCCAAAAGTGCTGGGATTACAGGCATGAGCCACTGCACCTGGCCAAGATTTATTTTTAATACAAGGGCTATACAAGTCAATTCCCCTCACAGCAAATGCCATAGAGTCTTAGATTACCTACAGATGACATGCTTATCTAAAACTTTAAAAAAATAGACATAGAAAAGACCTTAGAGATGATAATCCAAGGCCATCACTTCTCAATAGAGAAAACTGAGGCCTAGCAAAAATGAATTAACTTATTCCAAGGGTTTAACTATACAACCACTTAGAGAGATTAGACGCCAGGTCTCCTGGCTGCCAAACAAGTGTTTGTACATTATGCCAGGTAATAGACCTTATTTGTCAAAATAATTATTCATCTTTCTTCCTGGGTTTGGACTACGCTTGCTTACTGTTTAGAGCCCGAATGAAATTTTTGGTAAATATCTTTCAATTTTTGCCAATAAATAGTGCATCCGTTATTTCACCCATTCAAAAAATCAACAAGTATTTATTGAACATTCACTATTTTCTATGAATAGTCAGCTCCTATTTTAAAATTGGTGATACAGAAAAAAAAAGAAAAAAAGAAACTCAATAGATGATATCAGTGCTCTCCTGGTATGTAATTCTAAATAAATAAATTTGTTCTCATCCCAGGGATAGGGATAGATAATCTCACAAAAACTTTCTTTCATCTTTTTTTCATACATTCCAAGACATGGAGCACTAGGATCAGTTCTGGCAATAACGAGAAGCATAAAATGTGGTCCCTTCTCACAAATAGCTGATAGCACATTGAAGCATAAAGAAATAGAGAATGATAACTTCACTTGACATTGATAAAGGCTGGGACAGGAGTGCGCACAAAGGGGAGACCTGAATTAAGACTAAAAAGTCAAATTCAGGTTCCTGATATAGCAGATGTCTGTATCCAACAGGATTAAAAATGCATGAAGAAATTAACATGTTAAGGGCAGGAAATTAAACAGCTTTTCAAGTCAAGTGTAAAAGCCAAGAAGTAAAAGAGTAAAGATCATAATGTGGGAAATGCAAGACATTCTGCAAAAGAAGCAACCATATAAAGAGAAAGATGAGATTGGTATGAGGTAAAGTTAGAGATGGACCTGTAAAGATAGCAGAAAGTAATTCTGTCTATTGGATTTTCACTATGTGCCAGGAATTGTGCCTAGCACTTTTTCTTCATAATAATCCTATAATTCAACTTAATCAATTATATTAGCCCCATTTAACAAGTTAGAAAAATGAAATTCAGGAAGTAAGCAACAACCTGTAATATAGTGTGCATAAGAAGTGGAGTCAAATGACATTCTTCCTCAATTCAAAAGCAGAGTTTTTAATTGTGGACTGAAAACATTTAAAATCATATTTTAAATATTTTCTGTTTTTGTTTTTGCTTATTTGCTTTTACTTGCTTATACTTTTTAACTGATGGCAAAGGAGAGTCTTTAAATGGAGTTTAGGGAGGGTTTGAGATGATACAAGTAAATTTTATCTATTTGGATTTTTAAATATTCTGGCTATAAAACATATTTAGAAAAAAAGTGCATATATGGGAGAAGACAATATTAGAAGCAGAGACACACATTTTAAGGCCCTTTTAGAAGGCTGTAAAGATAATGAGTGTCTAAGTTAAAGTAATATAACAAGGTATGAACAGAATTAGATATATTAAAGAAATGCTAAAAATGCTGAATTAACAGTACTTTGCAATTGGGTGTGGAGAGTGATAGACTAGGATAGGTGTCCCAGCATGAACATTGGGAATACAACATTGCAAGTGCGGTGAGCTGACTTGTGTGCCCCCAAAAGATATGTTCAAGCCCTAATCTCTGAAATCTGTGAATGTATCCTTATTCAGAAATAGGGTCTTTGCAGATGTAAGCAAGTAAAGAAGATGTCATACTGCATTAGGGTGGACCCTACATCCAGTAGCTGGTACCTTTGAAGAATAAGAGGGTATTACAAAGACACACACAGAGGAAAGTGTGAAGATGGGGACAGAGATTGGGATGATGCAGCTACAAGCCAAAAAATAGCAAGGATTGCTGGCAACCACTAGAAACTAGGAGAGAGGCCTGAAATAGATTCACCCTCAGAGCCTCCAGAAGGAACCAACCCTGACAATACCTTGATTTCAACCTCCAGAACTATTACAGAATAATTATCTTTTGGTTTCAGCCACCAATTTGTGGTAACTTATTATAATAAACAGAGGAAACGAATACCATTAACAATGTGATAGGTGGGGGAAGAAAAGGTACTATTGATTCAGATTGTTTTCATAACTATAATTCAGTTTGGCTAATTTTGAGGTCATTGTAGAGAAATTTAGAAGGAATTGGAAACATAAAAGTTGAAGATTAAAAAAGAGATCTGAGCTGAATGTATTAAAAAAAAAAAAAAGCTGAATGTATTAAAAAAAAAAAGTTCTTCTTAAAACTTTCTTCTATTGACTAAATGATTGACCCTTTTATTTCATTGTTCTCAGATTAAATATTTTTTCAGAGGTCTTTACCTGATCATCCAATCTAAAGTTGCTCTTAGATTACACCTATATATTACATATTTTTACTCACTTTATAGTTTTATCACCCTATATTTTTCTCCTTTCCTTTTTACATTTTTTTTTTCCTTCTCATTAGAAAAGTCTAGGTCATGGGAACATTAAAATGAAATTTTGTTTGGCCTGGGAAGCCATTACTTCACTATGTTCTTTAGGAGTTCCTAGAGGACACAGCCTTCACTGAGGAAATGAGAAACACACTAGTGATGGTGGTACCAGAATCTAGATGCTCAGTAGAATCTGTCCTTTGCAGGATGGCAGTGATGCAGGGCTGCTGCCATCAAATATCAGAGGCTAATGGTAAAGCAGAGTGGGAGAGACTAGATGGAAATGCGTAACTATAAACCAGAAGATCAGTGTAATTCCAATGTAATTCCATCAATGGGAGATAAGATTAATGTGACAATTAGGGCATGTCAACCTGCAAGTGTGTATAGCAACGGGTCAAGTTGTGCCGAGGGGTAAGATAGATGGAGAGTCACATAGTGTGTTACTGCATTTACACAGTCAGAAGAAATCACGACCAAGCAGAAGGCTGATGCCAGCTGTTGCAGTGAAACCATTGCATCCCTTCACCCAGTTGCCACATCTAAACCAGTTCTCAGTCTCATATGGGATCCCCTCACCAGCATGTGTGTGCGCACACACACACACACACATTGAGGATGTGGATGGACAAGAATAAAATAAGAAGAATTCAGAAAAGGGATAAGAATTAAGATAAAAGAAAAAGGAAAAGATTAATGAAAGAGGAGGGACACCAACTATGTACTAATGTTTACATAGGAATTTGGCAGAAGTGAAGAACTGAAGACTATGTGTTAAGCTTTGAAGGAACATTTTAGCATAGCGTTTCTATAAAAAAAACAAGGAGCCACATTCCTTGAGAAGGTTTTATGGTGTAGACTATTTTTAAAGAAACTGACTAAGCTCACATATTTGAAATTAGTCAATATTGTTAAGAAATTTTTTAAATTAAAAAATGTAACCTGATATGGTAGATTAAAGCTGGCCACAAATACTTTTTCTTCTCCTATTGAGAGGTAGAGACTAATTCATTTATCTTTGAGTTGGAACAGCTATTGATCTTCCTGGCCAATACAGTACAATAGAAATTGTATATGGGACTTAGGCTAAGTCATAAGGAGTACTGTGGCATCACCTCAGGCCTCTTGGAATGCTCACTGTCAGGATCCACTTAGGGTGCTCCCTCCTGGAATTCAGCTGCCATACTGTGAAATGCACAAGCCAGGTGGAGAGGGTCCAGCCCATAGCTGTAGCTAAGTTCCCAGCCAATAGCCAGTATCAATGATCAGCCATGTTTGTCAGCTTTCCTAGAGTTCAGTCCAGTCAATGCTTTGGAAATACAGCCCAACCCAAGGATGCTAAGAAAGGGGAAGGCTCTTACTCCATTAGGAGGAATGTAAAGTAGTACAACCACTATGGAAAATAGTATGAAGAGTCTCCAAAAAACTAAAAACAGAACTACTATATGATATTGCAATCTCACTGCTAGGTATATATCCAAAAGAAAGAAAATCAGTGTATCACAGAGATAGCTACTCTTCCATATTTATTGCAGCACTATTCACAATAGCCAAGATTTAGGATCAATCTAAGGGTCCATCAAGGATGAATGGATAAAGAAAATGTGGTACATATACACAATGGAATACCATTTAGCCAGGAAAAAAAAGATGAAATCTTGTCATTGGCAACCATGTGGATGGAACTGGAAAACATTATGTTAAGTAAATAAGTCAGGCTCAGAAAGACAAATATTGCCTGATCTCATATATAGGAGCAAAATAAAATTGATTTCATGGAGTGAGAGAATAGAATGATGGTTACCAGAGGCTGAGAAGGATAGTGAAGAGATATGTTAGACTGTTCTCACATTGCAATAAAGAACTACCTGAGACTGGATAATTTATAAAGAAAAGAGGTTTTTGGCTCAAGATTCTGAGAGGAAGCATGCCTGGGGAGGCCTCAGGAAACTTACAATGATGTCAGAAAGTGAAGGGGAAGAAAGCACATGGCCAGCAGGAGAGAGAGAGTGTAAAAGGGGAAGTACTACACACTTTCGAACAACCAGATCTCTAGAGAACTCACTACCACGAGAACAGCAAAGGGGAAATCTGCCCGCATGATACAATCACCTCCCACCAGGTCCCTCACCCAACACTGGGGATTACAATTCAACATGAGGTTTGGGTGGGGACACAGAGCCAAACCATATCAGGAGGGGATATAAAGAGAAGTTGGTTAATGGGTAAAAAAAAAAAATACAATTAAATAGAAAAAATAAGATCTAGTGTTTGGAGGTACAACAGAGTGGCTGTAGTTAACAATAATTTATTGTATATTTCAAAATAACTATGGGAGAGGAATTAGAATTCTTCTAACACAAAGAAATGATAAATGTCTGAGGTGATTAATATCTAAATTACCCTGATTTGATCATTACACTTTGTATGCATATATCAAAATATCACACGTGCCCCATAAACATGTACAATTGTTATGTAGTCATAAAAATAAAAATATGTATTTTTTTAAAATTAAGTTCAGCCAATCTGAACGTAAGCTCATGAAAAAAACCACCAGAAAGATCCACCAAGTGAGCTAATTTGACGCAGCGAGTGATGAGAGAGAATATTTGTAAGCCATTGTGTTCGTTTTCTGGGACTGCTACAGAAAATTACCACAAACTGAGTGGCTTTTTTTTTTCTTCTTCTTTAACATATGATAGATACATGTATAGCAAAAATATGTTTAGCATTTGTTGCTTGACCAGAGAAGATGCTAACTTCTGGTGAAGACGAATTTTTACACACTGCTGCTGGAAGGACAGGTGCCGTTGTTATAGACAAACAACTGGCAATTCATTCAAATGAAGGCTGGGTCTCAGAGTAATAATTAGAGTGGCTATATGTCTTGACTATGGGGCTCATTATAAGGATAATTTGGTTCCTGTTTGCCTCCTGAATCTTCACATAATGCTCTTCACCATTGTCTTTTGATAGATTCAACCACCAAGCATTCATTTGCAAAGTGACTCTCTTTCTCTCTCACAACTTACTTGGGTCAGCCTCAATGACCTGATAATGCTTTTTGCTCTTCAACCTTCTGTTCCATCTTCTAACGTCCTACAGATCTTTAGGAAATACTTGCCAATGGGACATTTTCTTTCTTTTCCTCTTTTGTAAACCCCTTCTCTCCAATCAAAAATTCATGCCCACTGTTTTGTCAAAATATATTTTGATGGCTATTGTTTCCATAGACTAAACAAACAACAAAATTTAGCTTTCCCTCCCTCTCTCCCTCCCTTCCTTCCTTCCTCCCTCCCTCCTTTCTTTCCTTCCTGTTAGAAATGCTTGTTCTTTGGTGCAGTAAAGATATAGCACTTGAATATAAATTTAATTTCCTCAACAAGAACACTTTTTTGCTTTCTGCAGAAAGGGTACACTTGCCAGCAGTTTTGCCGTGAGAGTACACTGAACAAAGGAGACAGGGTCATTTATAACTTGACACGTCTACCTTACTGCTGTGTCCGGTTTGTATTGGCTGGAATGGGACCTCACATTCTGTATTTGTCCTGACTGGCTAGCAACTTAGAACTTTTTAAAAGAGGCAAAGGCAGAGGAGAACAAAGGAAGGAGGAAGTATCTTGTGGAATACTGAGAAAGGTAAAAAGACCTTCAAATAAGGAAGAGGAACAGGCTATGACCTAATGCTTGCTTGGACTAGTATAAGCATGCCAGGGCAAATATTTAGGCTAAATTGTGGGAGGTAAGAACGTAAAGTACATTGATTTCTTTATTACAGCTAGCAGATATTTAAGAATATTAGCACAAGTCTTTGAATAAATTTTGCTTCTAAGAGAAGTTACTATTTATTACTAATTAGATGGGGAGGAAAGTCTTTGAAGAGGAACCTAGACTTTACTTTTTACATTTCCTTTCTCTTTCTCTTTCCCTTTCTCTTTATCTTTCTCTTTTTCTCTTTCTCCTTCTCTTTCTCTTTCTCTTTCTCTCTTTTCTTTTCTTTTTCTTTTAACAGCTCTGTCAACCAGGCTGGACGGCAGTGGAGCAATCAATCATAGCTAGCTGCAGCCTCAAACTCCTGGGCTCAAGCAATCCTCCCATTTCAGCCTCCTGAGTAGCTAGGACTACAGATACATGTCACTACCATGACCAGCTACTTTTTTTTTTTTTTTTTGTAGAGATGGAGTCTCACTACATTAATCAGGCTGATCAGGAATTCCTGGCCTCAAGCCATTCTTCCACCTTGGCCTCCCAAACCACTAGGATTACAGGCATGAGCCACCATGACTGCTCCTAGCTTCTATTTTCTTTTCTTTTTTTTTTTTTGGACAGAGTCTCGCTCTGTCGCCCAGGCTAGAATGCAGTGGCATGATCTCGGGTCACTGCAACCTCCACCTCCAGGGTTCAAGTAATTCTCCTGCCTCAGCTTCCTGAGTAGCTGGGATTACAGGCGTGTGCCACCACACTAGGCTAATTTTTGTATTTTTAGTAGAGATGGGGTTTCACCACGTTGACCGGGCTGGTCTCGAATTCCTAACCTCAGGTGATCCACCCGCCTTGGCCTCCCAAAGTGCTGGGATTACAGGCGTGAGCCATCGCGCCAGCCGCTTCTATTTTCTTAAAGGCAGATAGTACCTAATATTACAATTCTTCTAATGCATCTGAAACAGAAAAAAAAAGGCATGTCTATATTAAAACATTCTACATATTAACATTTTGTTACAAATATATTTAGATAAATGACTATAAATTACAATTCTACATTCTTTTGTATAAAGAAAAAAGATAAAGCCACCTAACAGTATAGGACCATGAAATCCATACAGCTTCCTACTACATAGAAAAAGAGGAATTAACAGGAGCTTACATCTATACAATAATCTCTTTAGTTTATAAAATCTGCAAATAAATTGAAGACAGTGAATAAGTAAAGTGTAAACATTATAGCTTTTCAGTTTTAGGTGCTTAAATAAAGTTAGAAAAAAGCCAAGAGTTTTTAAGTGGAAAAACGTTTCTCTTCTCATTAAAATGAACGGAGGCTCTTAACCCCAGAGAAAGCAAAAATAAAGGCTGAAATCTTCCCCTCCATGTACTTGCAAAGCCACACTTCCCTGACTGGTTTTTGTTATTTCCTCTGATATTTCTGAGTTTTCATTTACAGGTAAAGCTCTTTTTGTTTTTCAAGAATGATTCCATAACTAAAAAATAAACACATTTATTTCGTCCCTGTTCAGTTGCTATTTTGAATTGTTTTACTTATTCGTAAAATATTTAATAAACAAAAGAGAGTTCAATTACAGGCATCTGACCATATTTGGGATGAAAAGAGCAACCTTCTAACCATTTCTACTAGGAAACAGCACTACAATAACGAACTCAAAATTCAAGTATATTACATATGAGTGGAATTTCAATCTGTGCAACACTTTGCTGAAAGATCAAGCAAATCAAGTTAGTCTTATATAAGAATGTATCTGTTCAGTGTTTATAAAGTCTATTCAAACGCAAATCCAATAATGACAAAATCAAACGTAAGTTAAAATGAAATCAATTTCAGTACAACCTTCTCTAAGAATAAAATCTTTTCAATCCTCAAGACAATTTGACATCAAGTGGAGGGAACTTTAGGTGAATACTATAAATTAGTACCAGAAAGAATGACTGTCAGGGGAAACTAAAGGTAAGGAAAGAGAGCAATAAAACTCCTTGTTAGAATTCACTGCCACAACATTTTTAGACCTTACATTTCCACTCTTGTTAAATATCCTACATCACAAAGTCTTGTAAGAACAACTCAGCTTTAGATATGATAGTGGAAAACTAAGCAAGTGTCAGTTAAATCACAAGACACTTTGGCATTTTGCTCAGTTGAAAATTGAAGGCAGAGTTCAAGTTTTCTTGGCTTCTGCATTAATCTAAAGTAGAAATGGATTGATTTCACATTTTGAAAATGATTTTTAGAAAAAGACAATGGAATATTGTAAAAACAATACAAACCTGTGACAGCCTTTTCCTCTAGCATTATAAAAGGGAGATACCTTGCATTTGAAGTTGAGTGTTTCTAACTGGCTATCAAATCTTGAATGTGTGAGGGCTCTACAAGAAACTCTAAAAGGCAATTGGAATTAATAGGATTCTAGCAATGAACTCCTATCTCACAGCCCTTGTATACAGGGTACCTAAACTGTACTAATATTTTGAAATCAATGCACCTCTCATGAAGGCCAAAAGCGTTGCTGCATCTGGGGCTTCTTTATTTATGTGTCTAGTACGGCTCTAAGGTTGAGATATAGCCGCTGGTATTAACAAATCCCCACCAAAAAGTTTTAAGTCTGAAGCTACTACTAATTAGTTACATGATTTAGTCCAGTTACTTTAGCCCAATATACTTCAGTTTCCTCATCAGTAACATGAAAGACAAATTTCAGATAATATTCATGTAGGAATCTTTTTAAAACTTGATCAGTAAATATTCACTATTCAACATCATCAAAGCACTATACTTTTAAAATGCTACATTGTTGATATAAGCCCACATTCAAGGACATTAATTAAGTTGTCTTAAGAATAGTCCTTATTCAATATCCTGTCTATATACCTATTATTAGATTTCTATATTTGCTTTATAGAACATGCCAAATTCTATGAAACCGTCTCCACAACTATCACAACCAATGACTCATGAACTGCTATCATCAGAGTCTATGTTAGTTCCAAACAAAATTGAAATCCCATATGAAGTTTTCTGTTTGACGCTGCATGAGTTTCAATTGCAAGATCTTGCTGCTGCTTCCTCACATCTGCTAACCACTTAACATTGGATCTGCCATCCATGTTGTTTGGTCCTCTGACATCTTCAGTTACCATCATTTTTAAGTGTTCTATTCTTGTGTGTTGAATCATCCACACATTTATTTTGTTTTTTTGCACACAGTGAACTTATTTTGGGACTTGTGTTCTGAATCGAATCCTTCCATTATTCTAGTGTGACACCCTGGAATTTCCCATAGTGTCCAGGAACACTTTGAGTGTAGGAGTTACGTAAACGAAAATCACTTTATATTTCCGCATTATTGTTTCCCTTACAAAAACCTGAGGGATATCCAGTCCTGGAAACATAGTTCAGTGTCAGAATCATTTTGTAAATTTCTGGTTCAACAACAATGGTTGTAAGTCTCTATTACTCATTAGATCATAATGAGTAATTATTACTAATTATTAATAAATCTTAAATTTAACAATAAATAACAAGTACACCTTCACAGCTTAATATAAGAGTACAAACAATATATTTACATTGTTTACATAGGCAAATGCCCTGTCTTACTCTAAGGTTTCTGATAGTATCCCATTAGAATACCTAATCTTAAGCTGATTTCCTAATGTAGTACTCTATACTCCAAATTCTTTCCTTTTCTTTTTCCATTTCAATAAAACTTACTTCCTTTAATTCAATAAAGTAGACAATCTAGTCAAATTGCTCTTCATTTTAATAACCTGTTTTTAAAAGAGCTTTATTAAGGAACAAATAACATGCAATAAACTTCAACTATTTAAAATATACCATATTATAGATTTCAATATATGCATATACCTGTAAAATTAATGAGCAAATCAAGATAATAAACATGTTTATAACTCACCAAAATCTCTTTAATCCTCTTTGAAATCTCTTCCTCCTTTACCTCTTCCCTCACCTCCAGGCAACCACTGACCTGCTTTTTGTTATTGTGGACTAGTTGCATTTTTTAGAAGTTTATATAAAGTATATACTCTTTTTTTCTTTTTTTGGTCTGACTTCTCTCGTTTACTTAACAAGATATTTTGAGTGTGATTCATGTTATTGCATGCACAGTCCTTTTAAAGCGATTTCTTACACATAAATTGTAAGAACTGTTGTAAGTTGAATTGTTGTAAGTTGGCCCTGTATTTCCAATCACCCTGGACTAGTGATTCTCCACTCATGCCTGAGAATGAGAGCTAATTTATCTCAGTGCTCTCCTTTAGGGTATTTGAAGTTGAAGCACAAAAAGAGCTGCACTATTGGCCAGGTGCGGTGGCTCAGGTTTGTAATCCCAGTACTTGGGAGGCTGAGGCAGGCAGATAACGATGTCAGGAGTTCAAGACCAGCCTAGCCAACAAAGTGAAACCCTGTCTCTACTAAAAATACAAAAATTAGCTGGACATGGTGGTGGGCACCTGTAATCCCAGCTACCCGGGAGACTGAGGCAGGAGAATTGCTTAAAACTGGGAGACAGAGGTTGCAGTGAGCCAAGATAGTGCCACTGCACTCCAGCCTGGGAGACAGAGGTAGAATCCATCTCAAAAAAAATAAAAAATAGAAATAAAAAAAAACGATGTATGGTTAATAGCAGAAGTAGAATCTACAGGACATGTAGAAAAGGAGACAGGTTTTTCCTGTTTCCTCATACTGGCAGAGCAAGAAGGCAAGACCAGCAATCTAGCCCATAACTCAAAGGCTAGGCATTTGCCTTAGTGCTCATGCGTTCCCAAGGATCCACTGAGCACATTTTGAAAACTAGACCCTAGGTTGAAAACGTACATATGTATATATTTTTAAAAAAATATTTCTTAGAGTAGGAATCAAGACATAGGCCTTTTTATCAATCAAATCAGTAACCAAAGTAGGATATCTATGCATTTATCTCTTTAACCAGTTAGCTTTTTAGAGAAACAATCTTGCTCGGTCACCCAGACTGGAGTACAATGGCACAATCTCGGTTCACTGCAAGCTCCACCTCCTGGATTCAAGCGATTCTCCTGCCTCAGCCTTCTGAGTAGCTGGGATTACAGGCAGGCACCACTATGCCCAGCTAATTTCTGTATTTTTAGTTGAGACACGGTTTCACCATGTTGGCCAGGCTGGTCTCGAACTCCTGACCTCAGGTGGCCTCCCAAAGTGTTGGAATTACAGGCGTGAGCCAATGCACCTGGCTCTGAAAGTCTTTTATTTCAAGGAAATAAGTTGATGAAGGAAATTTCTTTATAAAATAATTCAAGTTATTAAAGATAAAATTAATGGTTAAATTAGAAATATCATTTTTTATCCCTTAATGAAATAATTGCCTATGTAATGATTATTAAAAATTAAACTCAACAGTGAAATGTTGATAGGGAGTTTTGTAATGAGTAAGCTAAGGCTGTCACCATCTGAATCCACTGATTAGTATTTGTATCCTTAATGAGGCAACTCCACGTAATGTACTTCATGCTAGGATGCAATACGAAATACATAGACTCACCTATAAATATTCATCCTTTAAAAATTAAACTTAAAAGTACTCAAGCTTCAAGACATGTAAGTACAAAAACACAAAGGATATGGAGTAACAAAATAACACTATGAGGGCATTAAAAAAAATTCAGAATGTGTAATATCCTATAGAATTCTACAACAAATGACTGAATTTATTTAATAAATCAATGACATTGAAGAGTGTGGAGAGAATGTTCTAAAATAAAAGAGATCAGCCATACCCATACAAATGAGTGGAACTTTCAAGGTCCTTATTTGGGCAAACCAACAGTAAAAAGATTCATGAGAAGAAAGAAAATAATTATTGTTAATTGTATTTGGTGTAACAACAGCATAGTGATAAATGTATATAAACAAAATTGTGGGGATTATGTCCTTCTTTAGTTAAAGATGCACACTGAAATACTTATAAGGGAAATGATACAATGTTGGGATTTAACTTTTAAATTCCCTTGAAACAAACAAATACATAGAAGCCTTAAATAAAGATTAGCAAAATAATAAATATGGAAGTTGCATAGTAGAAATATGTGTCTTTATTATATTCTTACTTATTTTGTGTATGTTTAAAATTTTTATAACAAAATGTAAAACCAAACGACTATATTCTCTATGACTATCTTTTATTCCCTGGATCGAGTACTAGGTGAACTCTTAACCCCTGGGAATCAGGCATTCCTCTTCATGCCTATGTCTTTCTCTTACTGAAATATATGATCCCTTCACTACCTAAGTCACATTTTTCTGATGCTGATTTCTAATAAACTCTTTAATATCCTTTTATTATCTTTCTTTGCCATAGATTCAACTATATATGTGACTTCTATGATTCCAATTCTGTCTGTTTTCTTAGTGCAATCAAAGCAACAGTTCTTATTTACAAACTAATAGCAATTAAATTCCACTTTTACCTTAGTTTTTTGACATCGGTTGCATGTATTAAAAATTTAATGAAATATGTGTAGATTGATTAATATTGATTATCAATGCATTAAATGTCAGAATGAATAAACTGATTAATTAAAAAATAATAAAATGATTAAATGTTACAGTGTATAGGGAACACAACCATATAATATAATAAACACAATTTACGTAAATTTCATGAATGTCAAACACCAGGTTCTATTTTATGATGCCATAAGAAGAAATTGCTGACAAGTATTTGGGGTCATACAAATCAGACAACAGTAATGTATGACTATCATTAACTAAAATAGAATATAATGTATTAATTGTAAGCTACATGAATTCTTAAGCTCTTTATATGCAACTAATTAAAGATTTTTACTTTAATTTTCATACACAAAGTTATTTAAAGACTCTGAAATTTTATTTCAAGTTCAGTTGATGAATGGCTATGTAACTGAGGCGTTTACTATTTTGTTTAGGTTAAGCCATTTTCATCCAAAACACTTTCACCTGTTTAGTATGTCAATCAGACACATGCCTTTGTCTACTGTAGAAAGTCAGGATAGATGTTTGTTGTATGTCTTGATATAAAATGCCATTAAATCTTTAGAAGATGCTCTGCTAAATCAGTAGCTACTTTGTTATTTAAATGACTCTGTGGATGAATACATCTCTTTAATGTATTTGAAAATATTACCATTCCTTTTCTGAAAATAGTTCTTATTATGATGACTTTCATTTTCACAAAGCTATTTATTTCATTAGAAAAGTAAAGGCAAATGAAATGAATTAAAGAAATATCAAGTTCCCTATACTGGCACACTGACAATATTGAATAATGTTCAAAGACTCTTTTTAGTAACAAGAGAAATATCCTTTTCAAGGTTAGAAATACCTTTGAAAAGTACAATAATGTTTTTATTTGCTCTATTAAAAATGGAAAATGCTTTTGAGAGGAATAAATATTTCTAATAAATGGATAGAACAGAGAGAATTTTTAGGAGTACTTTAGGAGTTACACTGGCATGGTTGTGTTAGGGAAGTCTGATGCATGTTTTTTTTCTAGAGGCACAAAATAACATAACTCGTTCAAACACTAAAACATAACCAAATCATAGTACATTCATATCATGGAGAAACTTTAAGCAGTCTTCTGGGAAGAGCTATGAGAAATAGCCCTGCTTGAAAAGTTAATGAGTCCAGGAAAATTAAAAAATACTGATATAACATTAGAATTATCAGGTGCTGCATTGGTATTCAGAAATGTTTCGATCATTAAGTATTTTAAAATAAATTATTATTTACAGGTGATCCAAAATACATGTCTTAGCTTTGTTGTAATATTTGCAATGAACCAAAAAATGGTATCTGGGATTTACTATTATGAATTCAAACCTCATAGAATTAATCTAGTCTGGGAAACTCTATCTGAAATATAATTTCTGTATCAAATATGTTTCAATTAATTTATAGCCTCTCCTGAGATTTTAGAAAAAGTCATAAATAACTTATTTCCAAATATGTAACTTTACTGATAATTACTATAGGTATGACTAGAAGACTCTAAAATACACTTTTATTTTATTCTGTTTCAGCATTTAGGATTTCTAAAGACTAGAAAAATCAAATAATTTCCCAAAAGTCCCAAATCTTGTATGTGGCATAGTGTGTCCTGTTTCACACCAATGCCAAAGTTCTTAATCACTCTGCTAGGGTACTATTGTCTATAGATAAAAAATTTATGTTTTTCAATCTAACTACATAAAATTTTTAGCATGTTATCATTTCATATATCTTGGCCTTGATTTCCTTATCTATTAAACAAATAGTTGGATTAGATAAGCTTTTTTAAATTTTTAAATTATTATTTTTTTAATTTTTGAGCATACATAATAGGTATATATATTTATGGGGTACACGAGATGTTTTGATACAGGCATGCAGTCTGAAATAAGCACATGATGGAGAATAGGCTACCCATTCCCTCAAGCATTTAGCCTTTGAGTTACAAAAAATCCAATTACAATCTTTAAGTTATTTAAAAATATGCTATTAAGTTATTATTGACTGTAGTCACCATATTATGCTGTCAAATAGTAATTCTTATTTATTCTTTCTAAATTTTTTGGTACCTATCAACCATCCACACCTTCCCCTCCATCCCCGTGACCCATCCTCTGGTAACCATCCTTCTACTCTCTATGTCCATAAGGTCAGTTGTTTTAATTTTTAGATCCCACAAATAAGTGAGGACATGAAATGCTTGTCTTTCTGTGCCTGGCTTATTTCACTTAACATAATGATCCATGTTGTTGGAAATGACTAGATCTCATTCTTTTTTATGGCTGAATGGTACTCTGTCGTGTGTATGTATCACATTTTCTTTATCTATTCATCTGTGGATGAACATGTAGGTTGCTTCCAAATCTTAGGTATTGTAAACAGTGCTGCAACAAACATAAGAGTGCAGATATCTCTTCGAAATATTATTTTCCTTTCTTTTCAGTATATACTCAGCGGTGGGATGGCTGGATGATATGGTAGCTCAATTTTTTGATTTTTGAGGAACCTCACAACTGTTGTCCATAGTGGTTATACTAATTCAGATTCCCAAAAATAGTATACAAGGTTTCTCTTTTCTCCACATCCTCACCAACATTTGTTATTGTCTGTCTTTTGGATATAAGCCATTTTAATTTGGGTTAGATAATATCTCACTCCAGTTTTGATTTGCATTTCTCTGATGATCAGTGATGTTGAGCATCTTTTCTTGTAACAGTTTGCCATTTGTGTGCCTTCTTTTGAGAAATGTCTATTCAAATCTTTTGCCCATGTTTTGATCAGATTATTAGATATTTTTCCTATAGAGTTGTTTGAGCTCCTTATATATTCTAATTATTAATCACTTGTCAGAGGGGTAGTTTGCTTTAAAATTTATTAGTGTTACAAAACAACTTAACATCCTGACACTTGTCCCATCATGAGTGTATAATTTAAAAAAATGTATAACCTTAATAGAGACTAAAATTCTATGTATGCTATATAGAATAGTTCATAGATTATCTGATCATTGTAAATACCTGATTATAAGTGTTGATATGGACATTCAAGGCCAATACACCTTTTTCCTATGTCCACTCTCAGATCTCTCACAAATTTATTGCTGGAATTCTCAGAGACTTCTTTCACCTTTATATAATTTATGCAACTCTGTTTTTAGAAATACATTTTCTTATGTGGATTTAACTCTGTTTCTCCGTGGTACACATTCAATTATTCTACACTTTATCTAATGGAGCCATGCAGCAGGGATATAATCGTACCTTGTATGGTATCCCTGAATATTTCTTTTCCATGCTAGGCAGTTCTGTTTATGACACTCACTATAACATAGGTTCTAGAATTTCCTCCTCTCAATTTTGTTCTTCTTTGAGGTATTTTAGATTATACACATTCCTTTTGCTGTGTAGCTCTCAAAAGTAAACATAAGGTGCTTAGCCACAATCAATAATTTGTTTAAATAATATAAATGAAATTAGACAGAGCACATTACATTAGAGGGAAAAAAGTAAACATCACTTTGAGGAGTTTAATGTAGTGATATTCAACCTGCATTTCAATTTAAAACAATTTAAAAATTAGAGTCTAAGGTACAATACAAACAACAAATAAGAATGACAGTATTCAAAGATTAATGTTGTACTTCATTAAAAAAACAGTTTTTCATTAGTATGTTTTTCTTTATGTTCCTACTCATTAAAATGTTGATAACAGGTATCATAGAAATTTTAGTATAAAATTAAAACATTTAGACAATTTACACATCATACACTGTGTCATATTTTTGTTTGAAAAAGACTTATGAAACAAATTGCAGTGTCATTAAACATATTGGATTTCACTGTGTTCAATGTCAGAAATTCTTAAAGTGATATACGTTGGAAACAGTCAAGAGGAGTTTAGACAGCTCTGTATAAATTGATTTATTAAAAATACTTGCTAATGGCAAACAATGCACCAGGTGAAGGCTCAAAAGAAGATTAATACACAAATAATTACATTTCTTATATACCATCTCAAGCATATATTTTTTGCTTTAAATACATGCTTGCTTCTAACTCAATAAATTTTCTAGTGCTACTCCATATTTCAGCATTTTTACCCACTGAGGAATAATTAAACACTGTTGTTTTGGTTTACTTTTATAACTGAATTACTACTTAAGATAGAGAAATATTAAATATAAAATTATTAATAAAATGTTTTAAATCATACTAATACTATAACTCAATTTGCTGTATAACAAATATCATTTTTATGATCAACTTTTAAAATTGGCAAAACTATTTGAAAAAATTCTAAAAGCTATCTGCAAAAATGACCTAAAAATTACATCATATAGCCTATTTAGAAATAACATGACAAAGGATATTTATGTATTTTTAGCTACTTTTTTCCTATATTATTGAAAAGTGCTATTATATATTTTAAAAATTGAAGTAAATTTAATAATTGAAATCCTGAAAGGCAAACATGTAAATAACTCAGATAAATTCTATTAGAAAGTATCTTGCTCCTGTTGCTTTTCTTGTTCTAATCCATGATATTATCACTAAACATATTTTTTTGGACCTGTACCTCCCTGAAAATAATTCATTTTTCATATGTATTGAATATTCAGTAACTTTTTCACTTCTGTCATATATGATATAACTGCATTTCACTAAAATTTATTACTCCTTTTTATTTTTTTCAAGATAATTTCCTGTATGGGTCTTTAGAGTTTTGAGCTTACAGCCTATATTTTCAAAACTAAATTATTGTCTTATTTACTGAAGTGCCCTGGGAGATAAAGATTTCTAGGGTGCTACTTTTATCTTTTTGTTGGTTGGGAGAACTTAAAATTTAGAATATAGATGAAGAATAGCAAAGGACCATGTATCAGACAACAAATCAGTTTACATCAGTTCATAGGAAAACACAGAAATTGTGCTCTCATATATAGCTTGAAAAATACATTGAGAATAGCACTGGAATATATAATTGGAAAAAAAACTTATAATGATTGAACAATGAATGAATGGCTATTTATTACCTATTAATCCTAAAGTTTAAGATGATAATTAAAAAAAGAAAGTTGAGGCCATGTATGAAATTGGAGGAAAATATGGCCATATATTAAAATGCATATTCTATTTACAATTAGCACCCAATATGATAATAAGGAATATATATTTAGTGGCTAAAATAAGATTCACAGATTAGAATTGCTAGATTAACTAATTAGTGTAAATGTAAAGCAAATTAAATCCTTTTCTATATACCAAAATACTACGTTAACAGAAGTTGCAAATGTATCATATTTAAGTTTTCAAGAAGATTTTATGTATCACAATAACTCTTCAAATTATATGTAATCAACAATATTTGCCAAAAAACATAAAAGGGCAAATATTTGCCAAAAAATATAAAAGGGGAAATATGGTGACTTTACTTAAATCAGCCTAATTCTTCTGCAAAAAAAAAAAAAAAAAAAGAGCTTTAAAAAATACAAGAAACATTAATTTGTGAACATTAGAGAGGTAGCTGCCGCCACATTTGAGGAATCAAGTCCAAGAGAAAAGAATACTACAATAACATAAGCCCAATATTTTGTGTACTTGTTTCTCACTTCCTCTGTGGCCTTGACACATTTGCCAATTTTTGACACCTGTGGAAAAGAGGTTAAGGAGTTGAGCAGAAATATTAAGAGGTGAATGGGGCTGTGAAAGAAAAATTTGAATTCAGGACCTGACAAAAAAGAAAAACTTTGGAAAATTCTTCAAGTCTTAAATTAGGAAACCTGAAGGGCTATCTCCTAGAATTAATGGAATATAGAAATCTATCAGTCTCCACAAAAACTGTTACCTCTCCGATAGGAATAAGATCCAGGAATAGGAAAAACTAAATTGTAGGCTCATCTTCACAGAGACTATAACCCTGTTTTTGTTTTGTTTTTTTAATTAGCTCAAACACTGATTGAATTAAGATCATCTTCTATCAGTGTAATTGTATGTAAAAAACAAAATAATTTCTCTGTGGAGACAATAAGCATCAACCAAAACCAAAAATTATATAGATAACTTTTCAGACACAATATTCTGCATGTAGACAATAGAAACAAGCCCACTGAAGATATCAGAAATGAATTTTAAATAACTGTGACAATGTATTTTAAATATAGGGAACAAGATAGAGAATTTTAGTAGGGAATTAGTATTTAGATTTTTAAATAATCTAATGACAATTCTAAAACCATAACCTATAATAATTGACATTAAGTACCAGATAAATAAATGTAATAGCAATTTTGATGAAGTAAAAGAGGTAAGGATAACTTAGCAGAAAATATCCAGATCGAAACCAGGAGAAGAAAAATAATGAAAAATAGAGTAAGAGATATAAGAGGCACACTGACAAGGTCTAATGTTAGAAAGAAAGGAGAAAAAATAGGTAGAAATAATATTTGAAGAGATAATGACGAAAATGTTTACAAAGCTGCCAAAGATATGGTGAACAATTGAATCTCTACAAGCAGATTTTTTTTCCAAAACAAATCCAAACCTAGGCATATGATAGTAAAATTAGTGAAAGCTGAAGACAAAGAAAACATTATAAAAGCAGTCAAGGAATTACTTCAAAAAATTACCTTATTAAAGGAATAACAATAAGACTATAGATTTCTCAAAAAAATAAAGACATCAGAACACTCTGGAATGATATCTTCAGAGTTTTAAAAGATAAAACTTCAATCTGGAATTCAAAACTCAGCAAATATATCCTTCAATAATGAAATCATAATACATTTACATAAAAACAAAAACTGAGATAAAGAAATTTTTTCAAGCAGAAAGAAAGGGTCCTTGATGCAAACAATTAAATAAAAGAATAAAGAGCAAAGGAAATGGTTAATATTAGGATAAATCTACATCAATATTGGCTGTATAAAACAAAAACAATGACACCATGTAGTGTTTAAAATACATGTCAAATTCACATATATTTATATTTAATATAAACATATAAATATATCTCATAAAGTAAAGGAATAAGACATTTGCCATATTTAGAAGTAGAAAACCAACAATTTGTAGATGCACATTATAATTTCTGTGATAATGACTAAAAGATGAGTAATAGAATAAGTAACTTATAAACTAATAAGGAAGTAAGAAAACTCCATAAATAATCCAGAAGAAAATAAGAAAATAAGGGAAAAGAAATATACTGAACTGTATATGGGACAAATAGAAAGAAAGAGGGTAAAAAAGTAAATTCAAACAGAAATGTATTATTAATTGAATTGAAGGTGAGTAGAAAACATTTCTAAAAATCATATATTTTATAGATCGTTAGGATTACAAAAGAGTACAAGTATATGTGGTATAGAAGAGCCATACCTTAAATAAAAGAATCCAGAAAACATGAAAGTTAAAGAATGGACAATGTTTGACCAAGAAAGAAAAACAAAAAGAAAACAGGTGTAGTTATATGAAAATCAGACAAAATAGACTTTAAAGTAAAAAGAGTTACTAGAGTTAAAGAATGATATTTGTAATGATAAAATGCTCAGTCCCTGGGAAGATATACTAATTCGAAGTGTGTTAACAGTCAATACTTAGACTCAAACTATATGAATCTAAAGCTGACATTAATAAAAGGAAAACCAGACAAATTTATAATTGTAGTGGAAAATTTTAACAAAATCTCTGTCTCACAGTAAAAGAGAAAAATAAATCAGCAAAAATAGAGAATATTTGCACAGCACAATTAAGAAATATGCTATTATTTACATAGATTTATACATAAGTTTCTATCCATTTAATTGTAGTATGATTGTCCAGTTGTCTAAGTGTTAAAATTTTGTGTTTGTGAATAAGGAGCAGATAGTAGAAGAGAAATAAAAGTTACCCTTTCTATTTTCTACTGCATCAAAATTTGTGTTTTTAGTATAGTTCTCTTGGCCTTGTAGTCAGTAACCTCTTTAGACCTGGTCAAGAGAGACTGTCATCCTGGGTTCCACAATTTAGAAAACATCCGAATCGGCTCTCTTCTAGCTGTTTCCTTCTTATGAGCTAAAGGATCTGCAAGGGCAAGGCACGTACCTGTCTGGACCTTGTGCCTCTCCCATATTCACATGCTGAGTGTACCTGAATCATTATAAGATCCCTGCCCAAATAGCTCCAAGCCTCTTTGCAGAGCCTGTAAGCTCTCCTCATTGGGTTTCTCCTTCCAGTGATTGACCATAACTGCGCAGGTACACTTCTACAGAGCAGTGGCCCTAGCTATATGTAGGAGTGGGAAGTTGTCAGCAGAACTCACATTTGTGCATTGATGTATCCACATTTGTGCATTGGGTTTCTCATGAAGAAGGGAGCTGAAAGTAGCAAGAAAAAGTGGGAGCAGGCCACTGGCTTGGGTTAAGGCCAGGAGGCAGGCTCTTCTCTTGCCTCTAAGTTATGATCTGCAACAAAAAGTTTGCAAATTCTAAACTTAAACCTGGCTTTCTGTGTTGTTATGAAATTATTATAATAATGATAAGAAGTTAAAGCATTTTCTTTAACAGTTAGCTAGATTAATGGTTTTAAATGTTCAGATACGATGTTTATATTAGTGAATGCAGCATAACACATGTCCCCAAACTTACTGGCTGAAACAATGACCTTTTTCTACTTCTCCTAAGTCTGTGGGTTCATTAAGAAATTCTTTGGATATGAGCCAGGCATGGCTGATCTCTTGTTGGTGAACAGCTAGTTGGTTGGCTGGGGTCTGGCTAGCTTAAAATGGTCTCAGCTGTCTTGATTCAGCACTCCATGAGGCTAGCCCACATGGTTCCATGGTGGTGACAGCATTTGAAGAAAAAGGACAGATACATGCAAGGTCTCTTGAAGACTAGTTTCAGAACTATGTATTATTACCATTGCATTGTATTAGCAAAAACAAGTCCAAGTCAGCTTGGATTTGTGTACAGGGAAATTCCATCACTTAATGAGAGAAGCTACAAAATCACATTGCAGAGATGAGAATTTTGGAAAGAGTGGAAAATTGGGGCCATTTTTGCAATCAACCTACCGCAGTCCATGTGTCTCAATTTGCACTCTTGCACGAAGCCCACAGAAGGTAGGCTGAGCCTGCTCATAATTAATGGAAAATCCTCGAAGAGTCTGCCAATAGACAACCATCAGTCCTGCCTGTTGTTTTTTTCTACTGGGATTCCTCTATTTTGTGTCATTATGGTTATTTTAATAAAATTTAAAAATATTTATCTAAGGTAACTGGTAACAATTTATTTAAAATAGATAGGTTTATCCATTTGTGTAAAATAAAAATGCAAGTATAATAAGTATACAGAAGAGCAACTTATTTTACATTATGGTAGTAATTTTTAAACACATTCCAATTACTACAGCAATCCAGGAGTCCTATATTATACTTTAAAAGTTAATTTAATTTAGGGCATCCATAAATTTATCCTTGAATGTTTTCCAATATCCCTGTGTTCTTCCCAGACAACTCTTTGATGTTGTGCTTGAACATTGTTTTTTTGTATCTATAATGGACATAAATAGAGGTGAACTCCAATGCTTTGCTATAAGGAGATGCAGCCCACGTATTCAGAGGTATAATTGAGTCTAAAAGCACAAATCAGTGTCACCACAGAAATTCCCAAATTGGTGGTGTTATTACAAAGGCATTGCCATTTAATAATCCTTTATTTTCTAACATCAGTGAAGTATGAAAGTAGATAAAACTGAGATATAATACTCTGAGATGTAATAAAAAAGAAAATAAAAACACTACCTGCAACCTAAAAAAAAAAATCAGGAAACACTTAGAGTTCATTTAAACAAACCTTCATTTTTTTTAATCTTCCCAGTTATTTTTGAAAGACTTTTATTTATTTGAAAAATTTACCTGTTACCTGTAAAAAATAAACAAATAAAATCTCTTTTTGGATAAATTTTATTTGATTTTCTTTCTTTCTTTCTTTTTTTTTTTTTTTTTTTGGACAGCCTCGCTCTGTCGCCCAGGCTGGAACGCAGGGGCACGATCTCTGCTCACTGTAAACTCCGCCTCCTGGATTCAAGCAATTCTCCTGCCTCAGCTCCCACACCTAGCTAATTTTTGTAATTTTAGTAGAGATGGCGTTTCACCATGTGGACAGGCTGGTGTCTAACCCCTGGCCTCAAGTGAATCGCCTCCCAAAGTGCTGAGATTACAGGCATAAGCCACCACATGGCGCCTAAATTTTATTTGATTTTCAAATTTGAAGAGAAAGTTCTCCAAAATGTAGACTTTTAATTATAATTCGTTTTTATTTTCATCAATTTGCCAACGTATGTAAGATTAAACTTACTTATTTTTACTAGAATGTTTTACCAGAGGTATATTTTTCATAGTAAGTTATTTTGGTATTCAGGTGCAATAAAAAACCATTAGCATTTACTTTAGTTTTTAGAACTTATACTAGATTTATTATGATTAAGAATTCATAGATTTTTTTATAAATCTAGCCAATTTTAATTTTAAATCTTGAATATTTTAATATATAATTCTAATACATCTTGTCATACTTAAGAAAACTTTTAGTGTTTAACTATATTTCTTTAATATGTTGCCTGAATTTCCAAAGAAAATATATTTAAACATCTCTTTAAGTATTTCTATACTCTAAATAATGAACAAAACCTTCCCACGTTCTCCAGAGACCTTTTGATATTTAACAAAGTTTACATATACATATTGTATCTTTTAATATTTTTAAATATTTATCTACAACAAAATTAACAAAAAAATTCTTCAATATGTCAAATAAAATCACAAATCAATATTAACTACTCAAATACACATTTCAAATGAAGATTAAAAGGGTAAACTGTTAAATACTTGAATATAACAAATGATCTTAAGTATCAAAAAATACTATAATATAATTATGTCTGTGCTTAATACTAAACTTTTTACTATTAAAAAATCACAAGGAAATAGTAAGAGCAACTCAAATAAACTGGAAGTTCATTTACATCTCTTTCATTTTACACAGCTAAAAAGGTTCTTGGCAAGAATTTGATATTTGCTGTCTCCTCCACCCATCGCTGGTAGAGTCCTATTTATTTTTATTACAACAAGACTTCAATATGATATCAAAGGATTGAGCTTTCAAAACATGAGTGTTAGTTATGTATTATCTTTTTTTCATTTGAATTTTCAACCCCATCCCCAGATTTTAGCTATCAGTTTTACTAATTTTTTAGATGTCTAAATGATTTATTTATTGGACTTTGAAGACATGCTGATATTTTCTCTCCATTTAAAGACTCCTTACGATTGTATAATTCACATGCAGGTATCATTCTTTTATATCATTTCAAACTCGTTTGCCTCATTTAGCTGGCAAGCACTTTATATAATTTTCTGTATTTTTTCCCTGTCTTGCAAGTTCACAGCTTTTACATGTTAAGATGACCTTGCAATGGATTGGAAATTTATCCTGTGACTTTCTCTGACCCTGCAGTAAAACTCGAAAGCCATGTTGCTAACAGTAACATGTTCAACAGAGTTGAACCTAAGCCTCAACTAGTATTCAGAGATACTTGTGTAATGGGTACTCTAGCAGATGAGTGCTGTCTTAAATCATTTCATGTTGCTGTAAATGAGTGTCCAATGCTAGGTAAGGTATTAAAAAGGAAAGATCTGTTTGCCTTACAATTCTGATGGCTGGAAAGTTCAAGATATGGCATCTGCACCCGGTGAGGGCCTCAGGCTGCTTCCATTCATGGTGGAAGGTGAGGGGGAGTCAGTATGTGCAGAAATCACGTCAAGAAAGAAAGTGAGAAAGAAACAGGGAAGGTGCCAGGCTCTTTTTGACATTTAGCTCTCATGGGAATTAATAGAGTGAGAACTCGGTCACCATACATGGAGGGCATTAATCTATTCATGAGGGATCTGCCCTCATGACCCAAACACCTCCCATTAGGTCCCATCTCCAACAATGAAGATCAAATTTTAACATGAGATTGGATGGGAACAAACAACCTACATTCAAATGATAGCAGGTAACTCATTTGATATTAAAGTTGTCTTTATTTCTTCTTTTCTAGGGAGAGAATTGTCAGACAACTATCTTGAAACCATTAAGAATTACCTCTTTTAGAAAGTTTGGGAAGCAAAGGACGTCAGTAAACCCTTTGGATTTTGAGCGTTCACCATAAAAACCTTTAAAAGCACTAGATGATACGGGTGAGGGGGGGATAAGGAGGTAAAATCTATAGGAAGTACATTTATGTTCTGGAGCCTTTTGTGGGGGATGCTTCTGGAACCAACTGATACCCATGTATATGATTGTTCACAGGAACTAAAAAGGTGTGAGTAGTTAAGAGCTACAACTTTGGTTGGGATGGAGGAGATCCCTTGACCAAAGGATGATAGCATGATGTTCAAAGGCCTGTCTACTTATACTGGACCACAAACTCAACAGCGACATAATTGGGCATCAAAACAATATCGGGGTAGACTAACCAGACTTTAACGCTTTCTTTGTTTACCTGTAGGAATTGGAATGATCAGTTTTGAATTGTTTAATAAATTAGGATACTTGAACAATTCATGGGGTTCTGAAAAAAGAGTTGATGAGTCTTAAGCAATGAATTAGGAAAATCAAAAGGAGGTGATGATCCTCTCTGCCTCAAATTTAACAACCAATTAGCAAACATTAGAATTTCATCTGAGAAACGATTATGTTCTAATTTCTCTATTTTCTTGAGATGACATGGATGTTGGGAATAAAGCTTTCAAAGGTTTGTGATGTGGATGATGTGTCACAGAAGAAGGAAAATTGTAACAAACAGAATGCCTTCCCTCAGCCAGTCCCCAGTAACTGAGCTTGGCCCACCACAGGGAAAGCAATAAGGGCAGAAGACAAACTCTTTCATAAGGGACACTTGGAAGTTTCGACACAAGCAGTGCTGAATCAGGGCCCATGTTCTGACGTATGATTCAGATATAGAAAGTGGCCCCTTTCCCCCACACTCTACTTCAGGCATCTGCTCAAATTTAGTAGCTCAGGGGTTATGTTACCTACCATAGGAGGAGAGATATTGCCACTGGAGGAACAGCAGTGACCAACACCAGCCACTGGCCTGCCAGGCAGAGAAGCTCTGCAAAGAAATCAGACCAGAGCAGCTATTTTCTGATTCTCCTCAGAAAACTTCTAGGGCTTACCAGAAACAACTGGGAGAGAGTTTAAAGTAGACATCGATTTCCTCAAATTATGCAAAAAACAAGCCAGCAATATTTGAGAATTTATATTAGTGTGACCTGGTTGGACCTACAGGCTCGGGAGGTATAAGGAGATTTGGTTTCAAATCAATTATTGAATAGGTATGTGCAGTTCAAGGTGTACTTGCTTCCTGCACTTTTCAAGGGTGAATAAATGTTTTGTTTTGCTTTGACTTTTAAAATATAATTATTAAAAATTGATTTAGGGGAAGTCATATCAGTGTGAATTGTTCCCTCTCTGATCCACTCATTGTCATAAACTATATAACTGAGTATTCCCGATGCTGCTCAACAAATGTTTATTAATCTGAGGTGAAATAAATAGGAAAGTCTGGGACAACATGGGAAAATTACCCAAGGAAGAACTTAGGAAACTTAGCAGAGTTTTACAACAACAAAAATTATAGGGAGAGAAGGAAGTTTTCATTTTTGCTTTGATAGGATGAGATTGTTGTTTAATATACAGCCCTAAATTATATTAAAGCACTGTTGGTTTATGATATGTACGTGTAAGGTAACATTATCTAATCTTTATCTACTTTTACTATATGGTGGGTACTAGATTAAGTAATTTGGATTTATCATGCCATTTAATCCTCTCAGGGATACTATTATAAAACTATTTTCACAATCTTTTATCTTACATAGTAAGACATTAAAGAATAGAGTGGTTTAATAATTTTGGTAGTGATTAATAGTTTAATAATTTTAGTAGCCAGGCAAGATGGCTGACTAGACACAGCCAGGTGGAAAAGCTACCACCAAAGGACCAGGATGACTGGCACACTCCTAACAGATCTTCAGAGGCAAGGCACTGAGAAGGGGACAAAGGGAAGATGCAGAAGCTGGGCTGAAGTGGGACGAAGCTGGGAACACTGCATGGGGCTACTGCATACCAGGACTCATTCCTGGACCCTAAAATCTCTGGAGGAACAGAAGAGTTGAACAGGCAAGGAGCAACCTGCTCTTGCCATAGGCCTCTGGAATCCAGGCAGGAGGAAATTCCTCTACCACCGTGAACACTTGCATTGGCAAGGATAAGTGCTATGGTCAGCATACCAGCCAGTGCAGAGCCCAGCCGGAGCGTCTGTAGTGAAGCACAGCAAGGTATGTCCATCCCCCTAGGCTCCACTTGCTCCCATAGGAGACTTTAGCCCAAGAAGAAGTGTCCGACCTGAATTCTGCAGCACAGTCTTGGCCACTGGATGGGGGTGGTCTGACATGAACACTCCTTCGTTTACTGGCCTCTCCAGTATCCCAACTGAGCCACGCCTGCTTTCAGTGCAGCCTTGGGTGCCCTGGTGGCCCACATCACAGCTCCTGCACTGGCGGACTGTGCTTGACTAGCAGAGAGCTTCAACAGACCAACCCCTGCAGTCACACATCAGCCCACCTGGACCTTCCCCCATCCTAAGCAGTCACCCCCATCTGTGCAAATGCACACATAGGGCGCACACAGACCTGTGCCCACCAGCACCCTGCCCTTCTTATAACACAACCACCAGCATGACCACATGCACAGTTGCCAGTGGGAACCTCCACCCCGCTGAGCCATGCTGCCTCTACCACTGCTGTTAACACCTGCAGGGAGGCAGGCACGCTGGCACAGCCAATAAGCATGCACAATGGCACACTGCTGTTGCAGCTGCTGCCATTGCTGGCGCATGCCAATAAGGAGAGATCCTGCTGTCACCGCTCTACAATATGCTTTGACTGACAACACCTATTGGAGTGTAGTGACCAGCCTATTGGGAGCACCCTGACCCCCTAGCACAGTGGATTACTAACCACAAGGAGCCAGATAAAAAAGTTGGGGCCCAATGTGAGTTACCCAGAGTTAGAGCATGTAGTCCAGGAGTTGGCAGCTGTGTGCTGGCTCCCAAATATTTTCCGGAAACAAAATCAGTCGGCTGAACCCACCTTTTACCACAATCAAACCCTCAAGGTCACCAAATAGGATAAAAGAAAAAACAACCCATCCAAAAGTCAACACTTCAAAGATTAGAGGAACATCTGTCCACAAAGATGAGAAAGTACCAACACAAGAACCCTGACAACTCAAAAAGCCGTATTGCCTTCTTATCTCCAAGTAACTGCACCATCTCACCAGCAAGCGTTCGGAATCATTCTGAAATGGCTGAAATGACAGTAATAAAATTCAGACTATGGATAGGCATGAAGATCATTGAGATGCAGGAGTACATTAAAACCCAATCCAAGGAAGGTAAGAATCACAATAAAACAATGCAGGAGCAGACAGACAAAATAGCCAGTATAGAAAAGAACTCAAAGAGCTAAAAAACACACTATGAGAATTTCATGATGCTATCACAAGTATTAATCACAGAAAAAATCAAACAGAAAAAAGAATCTCAGAGCTTTAAGACTGGCTTTCTGAAATAAGACAGGTAATAAAAATAGAGAAAAAAGAATAATAAATAATTAACAAAAGCTCCAAGCAATATGGGATTATGTAAAGAGATCAAATCTATGATTCGTTGGTGTCCCTGAAAGATATGGGGATAATGGAAGCAACTTGGAAATCATATTTCAGGATATCATCCACAAGAACTTCTGCAACTCAAGTAGAGAGGCCAACATTCAAATTCAGGAAATGCAGAGAATGCCAGTAAGATAGTTCACAAGATGATCATTCCCAAGACAGATAATCATCAAATTCTCCAAGGTCAAAATCAAAGAAAAAATGTTAAAGGCAGCTAGAAAGAAAGGTCAGGTCACCTACAAAGGGAAGCCCATCAAACTAACAGCAAACCTCTCAGCAGAAACCCTATAAGCCAGTAGAAATTAGGGTCAATATTCAACATTCTTTATTTTTATTCTTTCATTTTAGGGATGGAGTCTCGCCCTATCACCAGGCTGGAGTGCAGTGGTGTGATCTTGGCTCACTGCAACCTCTGCCTCCCAGGTTCAAGTGATTCTCCTGCCTCAGCCTCCTGAGTAGCTGGGACTACAGGCACCCACCACCATGCCCAGCTAATTTTTGTATTTGTAGTAGAGATGGGTTTCACCATGTTGGCCAGTATAGTCTCAATCTCTTGATTTCATGATCTACCCACCTTGGCCTCCCAAAGTGTAGGGATTACAGGCATGAGCCACCACGCTCGGCCTCAACATTCTTAGAGAAAAGAAAGTCCAACCCAAATTTTCATATCCGGCCAAACGAAGCTTCATAAAGCAAGGGAGAAATAAGATCCTTTTCAGACAAGCAAATGCTGAGGAAATTGTTACCACTAGACCTGCCTTACAAGAGGTCCTGAAGGAAGCACTAAACATGGATAGGAAAGACCATTACCAGCCACTACAAAAAACACACTTAAGTACACAGACCAGTGACACAATAAAGCAATCACACAAACAAGTCTGCGTAATAGCTAGCTAACATCTTGACGACAGGATTAAAACCCACACGTATCAATACTAATCTTGAATGTAAATGGTCTAAATGCCCCTATTAAAAGGCACAGTGTGGCAAGCTTGATAAAGAAAAAGACCCAATTGTATACTGTCTTCAAGAGAACCATGACACATGTTATGACACCCATGGGCTCAAAATAAAGGGAAACTGAAAAATCTACAAGCAAATGGAAAACAGAAGAAAGCAGGGGTTGCAATTCTAATTTCAGGCAAACAGACTTTTCAAGAAGAATGATCAAAAAAGGCAAAGAAGGGCATTACATATTGGTAAAGGGTTCAATTCAAGAAGAACATCTAACTGTTCTAAATGTATATGCACTCGACACAGGAGCACCCAGATACATAAAGCAAATTCTTACAGACCTTCAAAGAGACTTAGATCCCACACAATAGTAGTGGGAGACTTCAACAACCCACTGACAGTATTAGACACATCGCCAAAGCAGAAAATTAACAAAGATATTCAGACCTGACCTCAACACTGGATCAAATGAACTTGGTGGACATCTACAGAACTCTCCAACCAAAACTAGCAGAATATAGGTTGCTCTCATGGCCATGTGGCACATACTCTAAAACTGACCACATAATCAAGCAGGAAACAATTCTCAGCAAATGCAAAAGAATTGAAATTATGATAACCACTCTATCAGACCACAGTGCAATACAATTAGAAATCAAGACTGAACAAAATCACTCAAAACCAAACAATCACATTGAAATTAAATAACTTACTCCTATATGACTTTTGGGTAAATAATAAAATTAAGGCAGAAATAAAGAAATTCTTTGAAACTAATGAGTATGAAAATAGAACATATTAGAATCTCTGGGACACAGCCAAGGGAGTGTTAGGAGGAAAGTTTATAGCACTACACACCCAACACCCACATCAAAAAGTTAGAAAATCTTAATTTAACAACCTAGTATCACAACTAAAAGAAGCAGAGAGCAAAAAGCAAAACAACCTCAAAGTTAGCAGAAGACAAGAAATAACCAGAATCAGAGCTGAATGAAGGGAGATTGAGAAACCAAAAACTATTCAAAAGATCAACAAATCCTGAAGTTTTTTTTTTTTTAATTAATAAAGTAGGTAGGCAGGAAGCTAGACTAAGAAGAAAAGAGAGAAGATCCAAATAGACACAATTAGAAACAAGGGGGATATTACCACCGACCCCACAGAAACATAAATTACTATCAGAGAATATTATGAACATCTTTATGCAAAAATAAAGAAAATCTGGAAGAAATAGATCAATTCCTGGATACATAAACCCTCCCGAAACTGAGCCAGAAGAAAGCGAATCTCCATACGGAACAATGAGCTCCAAAATTGAATCAGTAATAACCGATCAACCAAAAAAATCCCAGGACCAGACAGAGTCATAGTCAAATTCTACCAGAAGAACAAAGAAGAGTTAGTACCATTCTTACTGAAACTATTCCAAAAAAATTAAGAGGGAGAGACTCCTCCCTCCAAAACTTGGCAGAGACACAACAAAAAAGCAAACTTCAGACCAATATCCCTGATGAACATTGATGCAAAAATCCTCAACAAAATACTGGCTAACTGAATCCAGCAGCACATTCAAAAGCTTATCCATTATGATCAAGTAGGCTTTATCCCTTAGATGCAAGTTGGTCAACATATGCAAATCAATAAATGTGATTCATCACATAAACAGAACTAAAAACAAAAACCACATGATTATCTCAATAGATGCAGAAAGGGCTTTCTATAAAATTCAACAATCCTTCATGTTAAAAACTCTCAATAGACAAGATATCGAAGGAAGATAACTCAAAATAATAAGAGCCCTCTATGACAAACCCACAGCCAACATCATAATGAATGGGCAAAAGCTGGAAGCATTCCCCCTTGAAAACTAGCACAAGACAAAGATGGCCTCTCTCACAACTCCTATTCAACTTAGTATTGGAAGTCCTGGTCAGGGCAATCACGCAAGAGAAAGAAATAAAGCGTATCCAAAAAGGAAGAGAAGTCGTCCTATCCCTATTTTCAGACAACATAATTCTATATCTAGAAAAACCCATAATCTCAGCCCAAAACCTCCTTAAGCCAATAAACAACTTTAACAAAGTCTCAGGATACAAAAATCAATGTTAAAACTCACTAACATTCCTATACACCAACAACAGTCAAGCTGAGAACAAAATCAGGAATGCAATCCCATTCACAATTGCCACACACACAAGAAAAAGATACCTAGAAATACAGCTAGTTAGGGAGGTAAAAGATCTCTACAAGGGAACTACAAAACACTGCTCAAAGAAATCAGAGATGACAAACAAATGGAAAAACACTCCTAGCTCATGGATAGGAAGAATCAATATTGTTTAAATGGCCATACTACTCAAAGCAATTTATAGATTCAATGCAATTACTATTATACTACCAATTACATTCTTCACAGTACTGGAAAAAAACTATTTTTAAATTAATATGGAACCAAAAGAGATCAAATAGCCCAGGCAATTCTAAGCAAAAAGAACAAAGCTGGATGGCATCACGCTACCTGACTTCAAACTATACTGCAGGGCTACAGTAACCAAAAATAGCTTGATGCTGGCATTAAAACAGACACAGACTAATGGAACAGAATAGAGAACCCAGAAATAAGGTTTCACACCTACAACTATCTTATCTTTGAAAAACCTGGCAGAAACAAGCAACGGGGGAAGGATTCCCTACTCAATACATGGTGCTGGGATAGCTGGCTAGCCATATGCAGAAGATTAAAACTGGACTCTTTCCTTATAACATATGCAAAATTCAACTCAAGATGAATTCAAGACTTACATGTAAGACCCAAAATTATAAAAACCCTGGAAGACAACCTAGGAAATATTATTCTGGACATAGGAATAGGCAAAGATTTCATGATAAAGATGCCAAAAGCAACTGCGACAAAAGCAAAAATTGACATATGGGATCTAATTAAACTAAAGATCTTCTTCACAGCAAAATAAACTATCAATAGAGTACATAGACAACTTACAGAAAGGGAGAAATTTTTTGCAAACTATGCATCTGACAAAGGTCTAATATCCAGCATCTGTAAGGAGCGTAAATAAATTTACAAGAAAATAATAAACAACCCCATTAAAAAGTGGGCAAAGGACATGAACAGATAATTCTCAAAAGAAGATATATCTGTGGCCAACAAACATGAAAAAAAGCACAACATCACTGATCATTAGAGAAATGCAAATCAAAACCACAGTGAGATACCATTTCATACCTGTCAGAATGGTTATTACTAAAAAGTCAAAAATAACAGATGCGGGTGAGGTTGCAGAGAAAATTGAACACTTATACACTGTTGGTGGGAGTGTAGATTAGTTCAACCATTGTGGAAAGCAATGTAGAGATTCCTCAAAGAGCTAAAAGCAGAATGATCATTCAACCTAGCAATCCCATTACTATGTATATATCCAAAGGAATATAAATTGTTCTGTCATAAAGACACATACTAGTGTATGTTCATCGTAGTGCTATTCACAATAGCAAAGACATGGAATCAACCCAAATGCCCATCAGCGGTAGACTGGATAAAGAAAATGTGGTTCATATACACCATGGAATACTATGCAGCCATAAAAAAAATGAGATCATGTCCTTTGCAGGAACATGGATGGAGCTGGAAGCCATTATTCTTAGCAAACTAATGGAGGAACATAAAACTAAGTACTGGATGTTCTCATTTATAGGTCAAAGCTAAATGATGAGAACACAAGGACACACAGAGAGGAACAGCAGACACTGGAGCCTACCAGAGGGTAGTGGTTTGGAGGAGAGAGAGGATCAGGAAAAGTAACTAATGGGGACTAGGATTAATACCTGAGTTACGAAATAGTCTGTATAACAAACCCCCATAACATGAGTTTACCTATATAGCAAACCTCCACATGTTCCCCTAAAAAGTTAAAAAAATAAGTTTTGTGAGATACCTGTCAATAACTCTGAAGGGTTTGAGAATTTTCCCCTCTTGCAAGCTAACAAGATTCTGTACCACATTTTCATGGATGCTGGAAGAAGGTACAATACTTCTGGGTCAGAGATCAATTACTTTATTATTTATTGCATAGCAAACATCATAAGTTTCATCTTTGTGTCAGTCCCTTTGCCTCCAAGTCCCACATGGGCAATATGGAAGAACCTAGTTGGGTGCTGTATAAATAGTGAGTCTGTGTCACTATTGAGGAAATTGAAACCTATGGAACCTCATGCTTTGTGATAGATAATTAAGACAACCTGCTTAACTTTTGCTCTGGAAAGAGACTCTTTTTTATTTTACTGACTTTATTTTACTATATATTTTTTTACCCTACTTTAGAGGAAGACACTCTATAATCCAAGACTGACCACTATACCAACATCATTAAAAAGATGCTCTGTAACATAAGGGAGTTGGTGTTCTGCTTGCAGGAGGTGCAGAGAGAAACCCACTGAAAATTGTTTTCCGAAAAATATATACTTCTCATTTCTATATTATCCTGCTTTCTCATGAATTTCCTCATAAGTATGCCATTCTGTCGCTTGTCTAATTCATACCCAGTTCTTAATAGTGGAGATACGATTTAAACCCAGATACTGACTCTGATGTCTCCAAAAATATATATATATATCTAAGGGTACTAAGCAAGAATCTGAGGTAGTTCGTATACTTGGCACTAAGTAACTAATAAGTAAAGAACTCAGTCTTCTTGGTTAAAAAGATAAGATCAATTAGGAGAAGGGAATTGTGTGAGCTAGTGATCAGAGAGTTAGGGCATTAATTTTGCTATATTTATTCTCCTGGGGGATTCTTCAACATCTGCATAGAAATCAAAACTGTGTCTTAATGTTAAATGTAACTTTGACAACTACAAATTGTGATATGTTTTTTTTTAAAGATATACTGCTTCATCAATGAATATATATTTTATATAAATTTGTGCAATTACAGGAAGCTATGTAGAGAAGATATTTTTTAAAAAGAGATTGTTTTATATATATAGATAGATCTAATTTCTGAGACTCTGATAAGTTTATTTATTTTATATTTATCTTCTGTCAAACACAGCAAGTCTAAAATGAATAGAAGGAAGGAGAATCACAGCCCTTGTCAGAATTACTAAAGAGGAAAGTGCTAGCTGATACACAGACAGTATTTTCTTTCACATTTCTAATTTTGTGATACCTTGTTTGTTAAATATTTTAAGTAATTTGACCATTTTATTATTACTAGTTTTTTAGAAGGATCACGTCATGACATTTCAGTTCTGTTTTCTTTTTTTCTGCATTATAATTCTTTAATCTCTATTTTCTCAGAGCTGTTCTATTTTTAATCTAACCATTTTAGAGTAGACTTCTGGTAGCTGTTCCAATAAGTAGTATGGTTCCCAGAGAATCTGAAGTGACAACAGTATATATATATATATATATATATATATATATATATATATATATATTTCTCCACATAAGGAAATTTCAGTCAACAATGAATTGCATGTATGACGGTGGTCCCATAAGGTTTTAATACCTATTTTTACTGTACTTTTTCTATATTTAGATATATTTGGATATACAAATACTTACCATGTGTTACAATGGCCTACAGTATTCAGTACAGTAACATGCTGTACAGGTTTATAGCCTAGGAGCAATAGGATACCCTATATGTCATAGATGTCTTGTAGTCTATACCTTCTAGTTAGTTTGTGTAAGTACACCCTATGTTTACACAATGATGAAATTGCCTAATGACATGTTTCTCAGAATATATCCCTGTCATTAAGTGACACATTACTGAATATATATGTTATAATATAAATAAATTTCTAAGCACTACTAAGTTTCTAAGCACTATTATGGAGAAAGATTTTCATGTCTCAAAATGTTTTAATCCTACCATTCCCTATGAGGAATAGAGTACAGTGCTTTGCACACGAGCACATACATTCTTAAAGTAGCTAAGGGCAACAAAATTATGAAAGTTGAAGGAAAAATATTGGGAAAGACTTTAAGAAAGTGATGCAGAGAATAATTATTTTTTGTACTTCAAGGAGTGTTGGACTCTGGCAGCCTTCAGAGGTTTTGCATCTCTGGAGTCAACCCTCAGGAGTTTTCTGAAGTTGACAGATTTCTGGATCTCTGGATGTGAAGAGGACTTTGCTCCCCACAGGACAATCATTTAAATAGAATCAAACAATTTTCATGTATGGGCCTTGGCTTTTTATAAAGCTTTTTATAAAAAATAGCAAAGTACTCTGAACACGGCAGTTGTTCTTTAATTCTTTGGGGGTTAGTAGAAAAAGAGAAATGCTATTTTTTTTTCTATTTTGGGGGGGTCTCTTGACTTGATCTGAAGTTTGGATTTAGATTTGTTTTGTGTTTGATGTATGTTTTAAAATCAGTGAATACATACATTGTTTTATATATTTTCTGAAAGTTCCTCCTCATTACATATACATATATACTCATATATATGCATATACATAGATAAAGAATATATGTGGGGTGTGTGTAATGTTTGTATATTAAGATATAGTTGAGAGTAAAATCTAAAATGAACTATGGGTTGTCACATAGAGGGGGATGAAGGATGTTCCCCTCAATATTTTAAAACACAAAAAGAAAGGGCAGTTCAGTTTTTGAAGTGATATAAATCCAGTAATATAAATCCATATATTTTATTTTATACCACAGTTCCGCATGGCAAGGCTGGATTCTGAATACCATAATTTAACTTTGGTAAAATTCTAACTTATGCCATCTGTCCTTCAACATATAACAGTGTATCACTTCCTATCAATCCAGAGGGACAAATTCCCTAGGATCACAAGCAAGAGACACAAGGAAATGACATGGCAATGATGCTCATAATAGGCATGCAGAAACATGAGGTGGAAAAGAAATATACCTCTTTAGCCTCACAGAAGAGAAATCTATTTCTCCTAACTCTGCTGTGCAAAATGGGCTAAGTTAAAGCAACTGGAATTTTTCCACAGCCATCCTCAAGACGGCAACCTTAGAGGAGTCACCTCTAAGAAACGTTTTGATTTCTTTGGCTTGATGCTAAATAAGTTCCTTGCTTGCAAAGAATTCAGTTCATTTTCAGCAAATGCATCATGTTCTAGCTGACTTACCCTGAACTAAGAAAGAAGTGGTCTGCACCTCTTTAAAGGGAACATTACAAGAGGAATTTTAAGAAAAATGGCAGAGGTAGGAGATTAGATGGTGGAATAGATTTTGAAGTCCCTTTCCTAAAAAAAGTAGCTATGTGACAAACATCAAGATTTTCCTGGACTTGGCATTCCATCATTCTGTACACATTTAGTGGGATAATACAAAGCAGGTTTGCTAACCGTTAATCCCAAAAGATGGCTCCCACTGTGGTAAAGACCATCACTATGCCAACTGCCATCAGTATGCCCATTACTGCCCAAGATGGACGGTGTCTTGACCGCACATGCTCCACTTTGCACCACAGCTGAAGGATCCCAAAAGGCAGCCCACCCCAGATTATGTATCTCAGGGGCCATATGACACACTGGGCACAGCTTTGAAGAAGATCCTGCTTCTAGGGGAGAGAGGAACAAAGACCAGGCTGTTCCCCCAAGATGTTACATTTCCTAGAAGGGGCAGAAACAAGGCATGCACTGTTTCAGGCAGTTCCTTCCTGTCTCAGAATATCATATTCTCAGTAGATTCTACAGTATTCTTAAGAATTACAAGCAAGAAAAGGGGAGAACTGGGTTGGTCCAAGGCTGCCAGGAAAGCTGTCTTCCAGACAGGGCAGGACATTTCTACATCTATTTTGCTATACCTATATTAAACCTATTATTAAATCACAAGCCATGGAAAACCAGACTATTCAGGGTTTAAAATACCACTATTCTAAAGCAAAGTAATATGGTATAGATCGTTTCCACAAAACTTTAAGAAAATATTTTAAAGGCTATACAGTTTTGCAAGTTTCTGAAAAGCAACCTTCTGGTAAGTTTAAATTTCCAAATCCTAAGTTTAAAATCTACTCAGTCATATATATATTCTCTGCAAAAGAACTTATTTTACCTAAAGAGGTGTTATTGACATTAACAGAACAGCGAATCAAATTCTCAAGAACTATAAAAATTAGAAAAAATGGCTTACATTGTTAAAGGGTATAGAATCCTAAAATATACAAAGTAAGCCTGCAATACTAAAAAAATCCAATTTGCAATATTTAAAAAGCATATAATATGAAAGACACTTTCTGCCATTTCAAAAAAGATAAAGACTTTATCCACAAGAAGTGAGTTCTACTTTAGGGAGATCTTTTATATTTTGTCGAGGCAGGAGCTCAAATCTTTAACTCCTTTATATCATTAGGGAATAAATGATTTCTCAGATAAAGTTTAATAGCTCCCATTATAACTTTTTTAACGGGTAAAAGTTTATTATCACATTTTAGAAGATTCTATTTATGTTTTATTATTTTATTTTCATTTTCCCCTGCAATTGTTTCTTGTCAACTATATCTCAGATATCATCCAGCGTGCTACTCACCCCTATAATTTGAATAGTTGAACTCGCGGTCTTTTCCAGGTGATTAGAACTGTTGAGGGATACTGAAATTTGAACATGTAAGCTGTAATCCATTTGCTACCACTAACTCTACAATTTATATGCAAACCATTCTACATAATTCCTAGTGGGAGATTTAATGACATCCTGGACTCCTCACCAAGTCACCTTTGTGAGCACAATGGCTCTTTACTGTCTGCTAGTAATTAAATGTGCTGCCTCTGTAGTTATTCAATGTATGATGTTGAGTGCCACGCATGTTGCAAACATGCTACTAATGTTACGGGGGTTCAAAAATGATGATAATAGAACCTTTAACTCTAGTGACCAACTCTGAGAAGGAGTTTGCCACAGGTATTCTCATACCTTCACACCACAACCACCCCACCAGTGATGCCAACATATACACATCTAAGTAATTCAGACTTCCAAAGATGAAAAGAAATACCATCATTTTAAAAATGGGAATGCCTATCTCATGTTTATTGTTTATAACTATGTTTAGAAATTAATTTGAATAGGAAATACATTAACAGTTAAAATTTGGAAAAAATGTACGAAATAATTAATTAGAAAGCCTTGCTCCTTTCTTTGCTTCCAGGTACCCTGTTCCTTTCCTTACAGGCAGCTGACATTACTAATACCTTATGCATCTTCCTAGGGATATTCTGCATGTATACAAATAAGTCACTTTTTCTTACTCCAGTGGAAATGCTCTTCCCACACTGCTAAGACACTTGTATCAGTCAGGCACCATACAAGTTTTGCTAAGAACTTCTTCATTCTTATTATTTCTAGTGGATGTACTATGACTTAATTAAATAGTCTCTTACTGATGAGCATTTAGATGTTCTGGGTTCCTTTACCCCAACTTGTTACTATTAGAAATAATGCTTAAAAAAATAAGTTTGTAAACACCTTATTTCACACATACACTATCAGAATTACTACATTCGGGACATGTGCGTTAATAATTTTGATAGATACTGTCAAATTCCCCTCAGTGGAGGCTATACCCATTTAAATTTCTACCAGCAATATAAGAAAATTAGTTTTCCCCACAACTTAGCCAAAGCAGTACATTATCAAATTTTTGATATTTGCAAATAAAGTAGGTGAAAAATGGATCATAAATGTAATGTGAATATGCATTTTTCTTGAGTGAGGTTGACTTTCTGTAACAGTGCTTTACAGCTACTGATATTCCTTTGCCAGTGAATTGTGTATTCGTATCTTCTGCTCAGTTTTATTGAGTCGTATGTCTATTTTTTATTTCTTTGTAAATTTAGATTGGGGAATCCAAACTCACTTTAATATATATTATGGAATATGTATATTCATATTCAAATTATGTGTATTCATAAGCCAGATAGATTCGTATTCAACTTTTTTTCCAGATGGCTACACAATTATACAAATGAGTGATTGAAAAGTCCTTTTTCCACATTTAGTTCTTGGATGTATTAATGTCTACTTCTGGACACCTGTTCTGATTCAGCAGATTAAATCATGATTTTAGTTATTGATAGTTTATAATTTATTTTAGTATTTGTAGAATTAGTCCCTTTACATTATACCTTTTTTAATTTTCCTCATTTCCCTGGCTAATCTTGCTCTTTATTTACTTTATTTCTTAATGTAAATTTTAGAATGAACTTGTTCAAAATAAAAATATAGTGATATTATATTTATTGAACTCACATTACCTTTGGAACTTAACTCGGAGGTGATATCCTGATAATGTTAAAATATCATATTCCTTTGCAATTGAATATCATATTCCTTTGCAATTGTTTGAATCTTCTAAGTCCCTTAATATGTCTTAGTGTTTTTTTTCAGTTAATTATTTTATGGATTTCCATGTATCCTACCACACAATCTGCAAATTATTGTAGTAATTCTCTTTTTATAAATAATTGTTATGCATTTAATTTTTTTCTTCTCTGATTATATTGGATATTACTTCCAGAACAGTTCTAAATCAATAATGGTGATAATGGAAACACTGGTCTTGGTCTAATTATACATTTTGGAAGATACTAGTTGTAGGTTAAGTTAGGTTTTTATTTTTATTATCATGTTATAAAATAGCCTTTAATAACTGCTTTATTAAATATTTTAAAGAAGAGCAACCCTAAACATAAAAATAAAATGCCAAGAGCACTTTAAAATGAAATACATGAAAAATTGTAATAAGTTTATATCTCCCATCTTTTCTCCTTCTGATCCAAAGTTCATGTAGTTTTATAAATTTTTTCCAAAACACAAAAATCAATACACATCACTAGACAGTGATATCTCCAGTGGCTTCAATTATTGCAGAAAACTATCCAAACACCTCAGCACGTGAAGTACAATACCCTTCAAAATATGTCCCCAATTAATCTTTACCCCTTATTTTCTAAATTTACATGCAAAAACTCCACAGTCTTGCTATGCCAGAGACTTCACCTTCCATTAGGTATTCTTACCACTGTTATGATTTTAAGCCTGTGCTTTTTTGTTTCTCCTGTCATAAAGCCTCTGTCAACCTTAAACCTATCAAACTTCTTCTTGGCTTGATTTCCTAGACAACCTTCAAAAATATGCATACTTCTCTAGGATTCTACATTATTTCCATTTTCATACACTTATCCATAGAAAATGACTCATTCTCTTAGATATACTTTTATACCAGTTTTCCATCCTGCTGTAGTTTTTATAAAACTATAATGAGGTATCATATTTAGCATATTTATCTTAGAATTGTGTTATATGCAAAAAATGATCATTGTTTTAGTCGTCTTTGTAATTCTAGTGCCTAGTACACTCCCTGGAACAGAGAAGGTACTCATTAAATAACAGTTTTGGCTTCAAAAATGGATTTCACAAAAGGTAATAATTGTAATGGTTGAATATTGCCAAAAAGTCTCTCTAATTAAAAAAATTAAAGGTCAATTCAACCAATATTTATAATATATTATAATAATCAAGCATATATTTTATGGAATAATTATAATGAATTTGATGATATATTTTGAGAATCTTGATATATACTATCATTAACTGTTATGTGTGGATGTAAAGCCTTTCTAAAATTGTATTTATAGACCATATATAGTCAAAACTAAATGCTTTAATTATTTTATACGTATGTACTGTTAAAAGACTTTTAAAATGCATTTTGAATTTAATTTCTAAAATAGATAACTACTGTCTCTGTTTTATCAATTTGCCTAGAAAAGTTTCTTAATAGATTTTACAAAGGCAAACTTTGTAAAACTATCAAGAATAGGCACCTGAAGTCTGAATAAGTGCAGCTCCCCTAAATTACGAAATATTGTTGTCGTAACTTATTTGAGTCACCAATACACGTACTAAAATAGAATGTAGAAACATTTAAAAATGCACATACTAAGATAGAGTGAACAAATATTGAAAAGATACAGATGTGTCTTAGATACTCAAAGAAAGAAAAAATACAGATTTTATTTCATCTTGTGAACACAAATACTCCTAGAGTAGAATGCCATAAAATTACTCAGGGCTAAATATTTTTAATGCTGAAAAGTTCTATGACTAAGTTGACTAACCCTTGTTTATGTCTTACAGTTAACTGAGAAACATGTTGGCATGATTATTATTTTAACTTATGACCTAGTTCTTAGCACAGAGCATGTTACAGTAGATTTTCAAAAAAGTTTACTGATGACATTTTAGCCAATCATATATTTTCTTTTTATTTTAGCCACTTGTGGTTAATAGCTTTCAATTCCAATTGCAACTTTAACTGCTAAATAAGTTTCAGCATCAATACAGAGTGTAAACTTGGTAGAGAAAATAATTCAGCATCTTCATAATCACAAAAAGACAAATAGATGCTTAAATGCAGTGACCAGACAAAGTGAAAATGGAATAGTTAGTCCCTTCCTGCCTTTCATGCATACCAGATATATTTTCCAAATCTAGTAGCAACTGACCTAGACTAATAGGTAGCTGGTTTTTGGATAAAGTTTAATTTTCTTTCCTTTCCAATTTTATGAATGAGTATGAATACATTACTTTATGTTTTTGTCTATATCTAGGAACTAAAAAAAACCCCTCCTTTTTTATCGCTATGATAAAGTGAAGATTATTGTATTGCAGTGTAGGACTTTCAAGTGCTTATATATGAAAACAGCATGAAGGAATCCATACCCAAACCGATTAGCTTCTCCCATGCAGCGTAAATAGGTATTTGAGTTTGTTCAAAAGGCTAAACGTAGAATAAGAGATAAAAGTGAAGTGACAAAGTGGAAGATGAGCTGCAAGCAAGAACCTTTAAAAATATATTTAAATGAATGCCTCCACAACTGAAAAAATAAAAATAAAAAACAGTATCAAGTATCCTAGGAAAACTGAGAAACCAGCCTCCCTCTCCAAATCCTGTTTTGTGGGGAAAAAAGCAAGTGTCTAGTAAAGTTAGACAGGGCCAAAGGGTCCTACACATTAGTATTTAGTGTAATTTGAGAAGCTCAATGTCAAGAATGGTGAAAGGTCTGACATTTTAGGCTACTTGCAAGCTAAAAACTCTCAATTTAATAAATACTGTGTGTGATCATTAATTTTATGTCAACTTGACTGAGCTAAGAGATGCCCAAATTACTGGTAAAACATGATTTTTGGGTGTGTCTGTGAGGGTGTTTTGGAAGAGATTAGCATTTGAATCAGTAAACTCAGTAAAGACTATCCCCCTCATCAATGTGGTGGGCATCATTCAGTCTATTTGTTCTAGTAGGTAATTAAGCAGACATGAGCAGAGTAGGAGAGGCCCTGACCCCCACCAACTAGGAATGTCAGGTGACAATCAGGTGATGGTCAGGTGGTTGTTAACTGTCTCTCTAAAATAAAAATTGGTCTCAGGTAGGGCCAGGAAAAGGTAGTCTTTCTACAGACAGCAAAACACTGAAACTGGTGTGATCAGTAGCTTCCTGATAAGATCTCAGGAGTTGCGTGAGTGGACTTGAGCATGTACACTAAGAGGCAAAATAGCGGAGTTTACTGTTACATGACTTCTTAGGGACACTCAGCTGGTAAGTGGGGAAGGCCTCAACTGAGTATGCATACAACTCCAGTAAACACACTGGGCATGCTCACCTCTCAAGGGCTGGCAGGCCACTGTGCATTTGGACAGCTCACCCCAGGGATAAAATCAGAGGAGAAGAGATGCAAGACCCCAAAAGTATGCCAGTGTATAAAACCCCAAAAGTCTGAAGGTCAAACTGTGCACTTGTCTTTCTAGTCACCCGCTTGGCCTCTTCCGAGTGTACTTTCCTTCCTTTTGTTCCTACCCTAAGCTTTTTAATAAACTATCACTCCTGCTCTAAAACTTGCCTCAGTCTGTACTTCTGCCTTCTGCCCCTCAGTCAAATTGTTTCTTCTGAGGAGGCAAGAATTGAGGTTGCTGCCGACCCATATGGATTCACCACCACTAACATATTTTGGTGCCGTGTGACTCAGATAACTTCCATCGCTAACATACTTTGCTGCGTGACTTGGATACATTCCCTAGTGGTAAGAGATCTCTACGCCTCACCTTTGGATAAATTTAGTCTTTCTTCGTCAGCTAGGACATCTGTGTTCTCATCTCTTGGACATTGGTGCTCCTGGTTCTTGGGCCTTTGGACTCAGACTGGGTCTTACAACATTGGCTCCCCTAGTCTTCAGGCATTTGGGCTTATATTAGAACTACACCACTGGCTTTCCTAGGCCTTCAGTTTGCAAACCTCTCAGCCTCCATAATCATGTGAGCCAGTCCCTCATAATGCATCTCTTTCTATATATCTATAGATATCCTATTGGCTCTGTTTCTTTGGAGAACCCTAACTATACACTGGCAAAAGACAGATTCCTGAGTCATGGGCAAATGTGTATTTCTCTCAACACAGTAAGCAGTGTAAGTATCAGCATATTTGGCATCTATTATCTGAGTCAACATCTTGAGGTGATAGAGAAAGAGACAGGTGACACCTGCATATGCAGTGGATGGTGTTACAGGAGAGGAACTCTGCACTTAAGGAACCTGAATCTTATCCTGGATAGTAAGCCCTACTTGCCCTTTGTTCCAGAGAGAGAGAGGTACCATTTATCTTTGTCTTCCAAGACATTTTGCTACAAAAATAGCCCTGAAAAGAAATTCTGGAACAAAGACATTCAGCCCTTCTTGTAAGACATCCAGAAACACATGAGCCCCATGGAGAATTGTCTACCAATCTTTGGTATTAATAATTGACATATATATATTCATAGTATATTTAATGAATATATATGGAACTGTTTGACATTGAACTCTTACATATTACAACCTTTTAAAAATGTTGGCCGGGTGTAGTGGTTCACACCTGTAATCCCAGCATTTTGGGAGGCCGACGCAGGTGGATCACCTGAAGTCAGGAGTTTGAGATCAGCACGACCAACACAGTGAAACCCCATCTCTACTAAAAATACAAAAATTAGCTAGGCATGCTGGTGCTTGCCTGTAATGCCAGCCTGCCAGCCACTTGGGAGGCTGAGGCAGGAGAATCGCTTGAACCCAAGAGGCGGAAGTTGCACTGAGCTGAGATTGCACCACTGAGCTCCAGCCTGGGCAACAGTGCGAGACTCTGTCTCAAAAAAAAAGAAGTTATCATACCGTATTCAACTTCTGTTAAAATACTATATTTCTTTTAATATTTATCTTGTTATATAGAAGGAACCAGTTTTTCCCAATTCCATGTCTGTATCATTTATTCACCTTTTTTCTTCCTCTCGTTATTAAAGAACACGAACCTCCTCCTGCTAAATAATATCCCAGATTTATTTATTTAGATCTGTTTTATTTTGCTTCTTGTTTCAAAAGTGTTAACTTTAAGGTCATCTGAACCCAGATTATTTCAATTTACAAATGAGAAAACTAAAATGAGAAAGTCCTTCCCTAAGTCACTAATTTCTCATATTCTGAGCCACCATTGTAAATAAATATTCTAAAAGTTTAAAAAATGTTAGAATATATGCTCTTTAAAGCCTAAGGAAGAGAAGTAAAATAAGGACAATGAAATTCTGTAAAAATTACCACATATGTATTTAACTCGTATATTGTATTTATATAATTAAACACAAAACACATACACAGAGAAATATATATACAAATTTATACATCTGGTAGAGTGGTTATGTATTTGGGTTCTGGAGTCAGATCACCCATGTTCATACCCGGGCTCTGCCACTCAGAGCAGAGGAAGCTCAGTTTCCTCCCATAGAGTAAGAGAAATAGTAGCAGTGATATATACCCATCATAGGATTGCTGTGAAAGTACATTAAATTAAATTAAAATTAAATTACTGTTTTTTATTCCATTACTTAGACCTAGTAAGCGCACAATAAATTCTAGGTATTATTATAATGCAGAGTGATGTAGAAAAGAACTAGGTTTCCCATCACCAATGGGTAGGTAGCACAGCCTTTCTTAATATCAGTATCTGTATAAAATTGGTATTGCAGTAACTTGATTTTTGTGCTTAATCTAATGGCAATATTCTGTTGTTCTGTGGCTATAATTACATTTTATGTTTGCTCTAAAATGTCAGCAATATAGTGGCGTTCAATCATGAACAACCAACATAAAAATTATTATTGTAATTATATTATTATTGTGATTACTATTATTCAGACAACTGTAATTATTATTTTGATTGCTAGTGCTTATTTAGCTTTTTCTCACAACTAGGCAGTGGTGTTTCACAATCATCTTATTTCTTCCTCGGGAAAATTATTAAGTACTATTATTATTTCTGCTTTACAAAAGAGAAAACTGAAGCTTGGATAGCTTAATGAATTGACTAAGGTCACATAACTGGAAAGTGCAAAGAATGAAGCCTGAAGAGTGAAGGAACAGGAATGCAATCAAAGAAAAATTAAGATAATTTGGATGATGGTCATGAATTTAAAATCATGTTATTTATAGACCCTTGATCATAAATTTATGAACAAAATTTTAGTTTTCAAAGACAAGGACCGTTTATTTTGTTCCCCAGTTTTCTTTAGAACTTGTGTAAAAAGAATGTTATTGTAGTGTTCTCAATAACAACATATTGGCTGAATCAATGAGCTAATCAGCCTATTCTCCTAAGCATATCTCAATAATATATTTGTTTCCTTAGGTGAGATATAAGCAGTCTCAAGTCATAAAGAGACAGTATTTTTTTCTTTGTATCACTGAGTAAATACATAATAGCTACTCAGAATCTGGTATGTTGGAGGCAAAGGACACCTCAAGATCCCAGTGTATTGGTTTTGGAACCCAGAACAGTATGTGGATTTCTAGTTGAAGGTGTTATTTTTTTAAAGGAAATTTTGGCATAGTGATCATTGACTTCCCATGTGAACATCAAGTGGTTGGCAAAAGATAGGCAAAGTGAGATCAGCACTTAGTTCAGGAGATCGGTCGGCATTTGTCTTTACTAAAGACATACCATATTTTGATAACATGTGGCAGGGAGAATGTCAACATTTCCCAAGAGTTAAAAATCTAGCAATTATAGGTGATCTCTATCTTGGATAGAGGGATTTTTTTTTATTATACTTTAAGTTTTAGGGTACATGTGCACAACATGCAGGTTAGTTACATATGTATGCATGTGCCATGTTGGTGTGCTGCACCCATTAACTCATCATTTAACATTAGGTATATCTCCTAGTACTATTCCTCCCCTCTCCCCACCAAACAACAGGCCCCGGTGTATGATGTTCCCCTTCCTGTGTCCATGTGTTCTCATTGTTCAATTCCCACCTATGAGTGAGAACATGCAGTATTTGGTTTTTTGTCCTTGCGATAGTTTGCTGAGAATGTTGGATTTTTGTTTTTTTAATTTGAAGTGATTAATTCTAAACAGTATCAAAACCTCAATTACATGTACCCTTTTTGTTGTTGTTGTTCCTCAAGCTTATAAGAAAAAATACAAGTACTACTAAAATTAAAGGTTCACGAATCAGGAGTAGGTCATGTTGACAATATAATTTTCCTTCCAGCTCTTAACATGAAGCTTTGAAATGATGCCTATGCTTTCCAAATGACAGAAACAATGTAGAATATTATCAGTATGGGACTGACATGCAGATAGTTAAATAACACAGATCTTTCACCTGTTTAACCAAGAGCATATCATGCCAAAACATGAACTCTTGTGTTGTTTTGTTTACACTGTTGTTACAATCTCTTCCAATGCTTCATAAGGCAAGAGTAAAATTAGAGTCAAAAATTTCGTTTTGATATCATCAGAAAATATAGGATGCTCATATTTTAATAAAAATATTAACCACTGCTTGCTCAGAACATAATTTGTGTCGATAATATGCTAATAATTTTTCATACCTCATTTCTTTTTTTTTTTATTTTTTTTTATTTTTTATTTTTTTATTTTTTTTATTTTTTTATTTTTTTCTTTTATTATTATTATTATTATTATCATTATTATACTTTAGGTTTTATGGTACATGTGCGCAATGTGCAGGTAAGTTACATATGTATACATGTGCCATGCTGGTGCGCTGCACCCACCAACTTGTCATCTAGCATTAGGTATATCTCCCAATGCTATCCCTCCCCCCTCGCCCCACCCCACAACAGTCCCCGAAGTGTGATGTTCCCCTTCCTGTTCTATATTATATTACTTGAGCGATAAAGTGGCCATCCGAAAGAGTAAATAACAAGCCAAGATCACTGTTGGCTGTGCCTTTAAATTCTGTCTGACTCCAAAGTCTGTGCTCAGACAGTATCATGTGGCCTTCTACAAATTCACATTCATTTTAATAAACACAGCTGCAAAAGGTTTATGTACCTGGGGAAGACATTTCTAAATAGTATTTGTTAATCTGATACAGCATGAAAATAATTTCTTACAGCTAGCTTTTACAAACTCTTTTATACATTTGATTCAGTAGAAATGTTAAAAGTCATTCCTAAAACATGAAAAGTTGTGAAAGTAAATAAATATAAAAGGTGCTAGAAATATCTTTCTTCCAGTTACTTTAGATATATTTAAGAAAAGACTAATCTCATTATTTATTAATTGTTTGTTAATAGGTCTTAAAAAATAAGCAAACTGGAAGTTAAATGTTACATATAATTCATGAACAGAAGCCCCTGATGCTCTATTTGTGTATGGATGCAAGGGAACAATTCTAAATATCAAAATTATATATATATATTATCTACTTATTATTGTTAATCTGTGTTATGTATATGTCTTTTTGTCATTTCAACATTCGTGAGTTTTATTATTGTATATTTTGCATTTATTGTATAAAATTATATATATTTTTTGATCCAAGGCCCTACATATTTTAAATGTAAAGTCTTATGGTTCTAAAACTGTATTTAAATAAAAAATACAGAAGTCAGAATATTTCAAATAAAACATGCAGCTTTACATTCTCTGATTTTCTTTTTCTTTCTTTTTTTGTTTTTGAGAGGGAGTCTCGCTCTGTTGCCCAGGCTGGAGTGCAGCGGCACGATCTCGGCTCACTGCAATCTCCGCCTCCGGGTTCAAGTGATTCTCCTGCCTCAGCCTCCCGAGTAGCTGGGATTACAGGTGCCCACCACAATGCCTGGCTAATTTTTTGTATTTTTTTTAATAGAGATGGGATTTCACCATGTTGGCCAGGTTGGTCTCGAACTCCTGACCTCAGGATCTGCCTGCTTTGGCCTCCCAAAGTGCTAGGATTACAGGCGTGAGCCACCACACCCAGCCTTTCCTCTGGATTTTCAATAAATGGGAGGTAAGCAGCCAAAGGTGAAACAATTAGTGACTTTGGGAGTGGCTTAATTTCTGGCCATTGTAAATTTCAGTTAACAATGAAATTTGTTCCTTCCTACCGTGAAAACGTATTCATATGAAACAATTTTTGTTTTACTCCACAATGAAAGGAAAATATAAGAATAGTCTACTTTGGGAGGCTGAGGTGGACAGTTCGCTTGAGCCCAGGAATCTGAGACCAGCCTGGGTAGCATGGCAAAACCCTGTCTCTATAAAAAATGCAAAAATTAGCCGGGCATGGTGGCATTTGCTTGTAGTCCCAGATACTCTGGAGGCTGAGGAGCACTTGAACTAGGGAGGTGGAGGTTGCAGTGAGCCAAGATCATGCCACTGCACTCCAGCCTGGGAAAAAGAGCAATATCCTCTCTCAAAAAAAATAATAGTCTTACTGCTGTGCCTAAAAATTCAATTCACCAATATTTTGCTACTTTAAAATAGGTATGTGAATAGGATATAACACATAAATACCTTTTCATAAAAATATTGTCATATTTTAATTTTTATACCAAAAATATAAAATGCATAATGTTGCAATGTATTTTGACACTTTTTTCTAATTAAAAGTCAATTGATATAGTTTTTATATTTCTGAAGTTATAAAGTTTACTAAAAGTTTATTTTTAATATCAACCAATTTATCAGAGACGTATCAATTACTGTATAATTCTCTCCCGATGGTATTCTCTGTATCTATTAGTATTTGAAAATGATCCAGGTGGCAATAATCCTGGGGAAACCTTCTGTGTTAGGCAGAATTCTCCCTTTCCCTTGAGTGTGGGTGGGCCCAGTGAAAATGATGGGATATTATGCCCATGATTAGTTTATATGGCAAAGACGAAGACATTTTGAAGATGTAATTAAGGTGCTTAGACAGATGGCTTTAAGTTAATCAAAAGAGGGATTATCCTTACCTGATCAGGTGAGCCCACTGAAAGAGCGTCTAGAGATCAGGGACAGAAAAATAGATCCAAAATGGCAGAGTTGCTTTCCTATTGGTCTTGAAGAAGTAAACTGCCAAGTTTACTTCTAGAGTGTAACTTGTAATGTAACTTGTACTTACTTGTAGAGTGGGCCACTAGACAGGGAACCACAGGAAACCTCTAGCAGGTGAGGACCTCAGCCCTACAGCTCCAAGGTACTGAATTCTGCCAACAGCCAGTGAGCTTGGAAGAGAATCTCAAGCATTAGCTGAGATTGCAAACCTGGCTGACAACTTGATTTCAGCCTAGTGAAAACCCTGAGCAGAGGACTTAGCCTAGGCATAGATTCCTAATTCACGGAAACTGTGGGATAATACATTTATACTGACTTTAACCAATAAGTTTGTTATCATTTGTTACACAGCATTAAAAAATCAATAGAGCTAACTACTATTTTTTTTTTTTTTTTGGTCTTAAACCATTAAGAATTATTGCTATGTTGATTGCGTTATATTAGGGAGAAAGTAAGTACGGATAAGCATTCATACTTCCTGTATTGCTATTAAATAGCCACCTTTTCTACCCATCACTACTACTTATTCTTTCTCAGTTCAAACAGCAAAACTGAATAATCAAAACTTTGTTAACTTCCGATCAAGGCCTGAAGCAGCACAGAAAATAAATAAACAAATAACCATAAATTCAGTGGTTGTAAATCAATAATACATCTGAGTTCTCTATCCTGTAGATTCAAGTCACAGTCCAATTTTCTTCTAAGAAATTGAACTTGAGTTTTATTTCATTTCCAAATTTTTTAAACTATGAAATATAATATCTAGAAATGCATTAACTTCCAACAATCCCATTTCAACTGGACCAACAAATTTAAATTTCCCATGGGACTGATTATATAGAGATGATAAGCAAAATAGATGATGAAAATATGACTTATTTGCTGTCCTGAGAAAATTCTCTTGTCCTTTCAGTTTTTCCAATTATAGTATCTGTGACTTACTCAACAACATAATGGGGACTATTTCATTTATGATGATTGTGATGTTCCAAGGCAACTTCCAAAGTATTTTTAAATTATGCAACAGGATGTATTTCTGAAAAGATTTCTTTTGTAATGTTGAATTTTATAAATCAAGTATTATTTCTTCATTGCTTTTCTAGAAGTGCATTTCCAAAGGGAAAAATGGCTATAAAATAATCATACACTCTGAAAAGTTTAGACAGTATTCTTTAAAACCTGTGTCTTTATTTTAATATAAATAAAAAATTTGAGTGCAACTTTAAAATGACATTAGGTAAGTGGAATGTAATATGTAAATCATCATTTCAAAGTCATTAAATTATCTAATATTAAAATTGAATCTCTGACAGAATCAACAAAATTAATTTAGCCAAGTGTAAGTATAGCTCTATATATTAAATTATTTAACCTGAGAAAAAGTCCCTAGCCTAGGTCAGGCCCTCTGTAACAAATTCTCAAGCATCTTCCTCTATTTTAACAATTGGTTAATTGTATTTTAATGACTTTAATGCTTACCTCCTGATATAGTTTGCCTCTGTGTCCCCACCCAAATCTCATCTCGAACTGTAATCCCTACATGTTGATGGGAGGAACCTGGTGGGAGGTGATTGGATCATAGGGGCTGCTTCCCACATGGTATTCTCGTGATAGTGAGTGAGTTCTCCTGAGAGCTGATAGTTTTAAAGTGTGGCACTTCCTTGCTCTTGCTCTCTCTTCTGCTGCCTTGTGAAAACGGTGCTTGCTTCTCCTTCACCTTCCTCCATGACTGTGAGTTTCCTGAGACTTCCCCAGCTATGCAGAACTGTGATTTAATTAAACCTCTGTTCTTTATAAGTTACCCAGTCTCAGATAATATCTTTATAGCAGTGTAAGAACAGACTAACACAGCTCCTCGGTTCCCCACCACAAGCCCATGAGCTCACTAGGGAAAAACTGTATCTGTCTTATTCACCACATGATTTTCACGGGGATGACTAACACAGTGTGTAGTCCCACAGAAATACTTACTGGGATGACTATCTGACCAAAGGAAGGATGAAGGGAATGAGGGAAGAGAAGAAGAGACAAAGGGAGCCAGGGAGGCAAAGGCTGCAGAATAGGGAAGAAAGTCTGGAAGGCAAGGGAGGCAGGAAGGCAAGAAAGCAAGAGGGAGGAAAGATGATAGGAAAGAAGGAAGGGAAGAAAGGGGAGGAAGGAAGAAAGGGGAGGGAGGAAGGAAGGGAGGGAGGGAGGGAGGAAGGAAGGGGGGAAGGCAGCCAGGCAGGCAGGCAGGTAGGCTATTATTATGAATTTAAAGTACAATCTGTTTCCCTACAGTAATAAAATTATACCTACCTTTTAATAAATACCTACTAAGAGAGATTTATCTCTTCAGGATACCCATCATATACATTTTACATATTTACATAGTGTGTAATTAAAAATATATTCAAGAAATTCTAATATACAAATAGTTCTTGGGGACTATTCAAAAATTGGTGACAATTTTTTTTCTGTAAAATGAGGATATTAATAATACTTATCTCATTGGATTTTGTGAGAATTAAAGGAATATAGAAAAGAACTTAGAATGATGCCTGGAACACAGTAAATGCTCAATAAATATTATTATTACTGTTTTGACTGTGCTACTATTAAAGTGAAATCAAATATTTTTGTCCAGCATTGTATGCCTGCGTTAAAAAGTCTCCTGTACTCCATAAGCATATATATATATACTATATATAGTATATAGATATATATCTATTATGTACCCATAAACATTAAAAATGAAAAAAAAAATTTTGCCTAAAGACTCACTGAAAGTGGCAGCACCTGAATTTGAATACAGGTAAGTCTGCCCCAAAACCCACATTCATTTTATTACAATAAAATGTGACTGCTCTGATGTTGTAATACTTCAAATTCTAACTGGCCATGTTCATAATATTATTTCTATAACTGACACGTATATTTAAGACATTCAAGTATCAAATCCGGACTATTTGGAGACTCTCTCTGCTCCCAGTCATTCTGTGGTGTGGCCATTCTCTAATAGCCAAGGATACTGAATGACACACAGTCAATATACGACTATAAAAAGAGAATGATGAGTTCCATTACTAACTTCTTCATATGGAAACATTTCTTTCATTTTCACCTGCATAAATATTTCACAAACAGCAAAGGAGTTGCAGAAGGGATTCTTCTTTGCTGAAGCAGTCTGTATTCAAATTTCTAAAACATAAAGACTCGAAAGCTTTTCTTTTTTATATAACTATTTCAAAAGTTCACAATTTAAACCCATATAACTATTTTCTCCAGTGACTATTGATTAGAGCTAATATTATTTGAAATTTTGCATTTTAGCTTTTTCTACATAAGCTCTTAGATTACCTTATGATATCCTGGTGTGGTTTTACATTATTCCAAGTCAGTCTGCCCTGAGTTAAAGCTGGTTACTTTTCTAACATCAGTGAATTGACAGATTCTTCCCGGAAGGTCACAGGCTTCTGTAGGACCCAGATGATACAATTGCTAGCATTTCTACATGTAGTCATAGAGTCTGCTTAAATAAAAGTGAAAATTAGATTCTCTCTAGAACCAAAACTAAAATATTCAGTTATTTTCCATTACATTGCTTTTTATTCCACTTTTTTTTTCCTCTGAGATAGTAGTTAGAATATAATATCCTGTAATAAGCAGCATTTATACCCTATAAACCATACCCAGGCCTGCCCTTCTTTTGGGTTCATCAAATATGATGTATAATCTAAGTTTTGTTCACATGATATTTTCTGATTTTAAAAAGTAGTATAAACTTAATTAGTACACTTTATATCTGCCTAAATGCATAATATTGAAATATTGCTTTTTATACTCTACTTATTTGATGTGTTATGGGGTTAAAAATTATAGTACAAAATTTAACTATTGTCTGAAAAAGGGATAACTTTTTAAGAACTTGTACAATAAATCAAGATTAACTGAACTGTGAATTGAGATAAGTCCCTTTAAACTAGAACAATAGCAAAATCTACAACATAGAAAATAAAATCTGCCTAGAAAATAAAGATGATCCGTATTTACCTTATTGTGGCTTTTCTTACTCTGTGTTGTCGTACTTGCTTACAACTCCATGTTGGGTTGATCTCCTTCTAGGAGCTCCTTCTCAGTGCCTGAAAGCCTTCTCACAGTTCTGAGGCTGCAGTTTCTAAATGCTAATTCTCTTCTGAGACAACGAATGCCAAACTATGGTATGAAGTTAGTTGCTTTGGTGTCAAAACCTTTTAATCACTTGAATTTCACATTTAGTAACTTACCTGTTTCCAAAAGCTCTACCTCCAGTCGCTGAGTGCATTGATGTGGAGCCAGTCTTCAGTTTCTTACTGGAAGTGCCCATTCTGTCACTGTTTCACCTCCAGCATGATTCTGGGGTCCCTTGTAACCACTTAGCACTTAAGACTTAGCACTTGCCCTTGAATAGTAACATTTATATTTGAGTAATTATTTACTGATATTCTTTCAAACATCTCTGGAATTTTGAATTTTATTCTTTTCTTTAGAAGGATCACGCCTTCTTTCTTTAATTTTCTCAAGACATAAACAATTCCAAAATGATACAACAATCTCTAGGTAATCATAGTTTATTAATTTCTTGACACTGTCACGTACATTTCCCAGAATTCTATAGTGATCCTTTTGTCTGTCTTGCATTTTCTCTTTTTGAGATTCCCCTCTATTTAGCAAGAGCTTAGTTTGGTTGCCAAGGCTATCATAATCATATTCATCTTATTAATTCCTCTTCACTTGTTAGTGTTTCCATAAAAATCTTGACGAGCATATACATGTATCCACAGTCACGCACCCACAGATGTGAAAGCTGCAATTAATGAGTTTTTTTCTATCTCCTCAGGAAAGTGATCAACCATATTTTATTAAATATAACCTTATGGGCCTTCTATTTGGGTATTTTTAGTGGTTATAAGTATCAGCTATTTGTCAACCCTCTTTATCCCATGCTTAATCCTAACACTGGTTCATCCCTGGTTCTGACCTCTTTTGGTCAGATGAGCGTGCTGATTTCCAGGAAACTGAGGGGTCTTTTAGGTTAAGGTATACACTTAGCATTACCTCCTTTGTAAGCTATTTGAAAACAACGTGCACATTGTTTTGCATCATTTATTCTGTACAAGGCACAGCAGTAGGCACTGTATATAATGACTTATCTGGATCATGAATATTTCCTCAAAACCCTCATGACTAAATCCTGTTTTATTAGCTCTGAATTTCCCCTGTCCATCTGGGAAAGATGAACAGTGGAAGAAGCAAATAATCTCTAGCACTCTGCCTTGTGTTCATTTTTTCATCAGGACATGCTTTGATGCAGAGAGGTAATCATTCTCTCAGTTACCTGCACTGTCACAAAGGAAAAGCATTCTTCAAACCACTCTTATCACTGATGCAGAAAGAAATCACTGGATTTCCACCCATGTTAAGACGCTATACAGATACTATGCAGTTACTTTACTCCTGATGGGAGCACAATTCTGCCCTTCCACAAGAAACAAAAATGTATTTAGTAACTTATTAATGGATTTACTAATTTACTGCAGAATTAGACTTGAGTGCCTTGAAGCAACAACCTGAACTAAAGAGGCAAGGTCACAATTTGTATTAAACTTTCTTGAAAGTGGCAGCCAATAATTTTTTAAATAAATGAATGAATGAACAAATAAAAAGAACTAGAAAATAAATATATCAGATGAGGGTGAGTGAGTTACAGAGAATTTAAACAAAGTTATGTGACAGGGTTGTGACTTCTGATTGGGTGGGAAGGGAAACCTTTCTGAGGGAGTGATATTTTACCTGGAATCTGAAGAATGAGAATCAGCTGGACTTTAAGTTTCTGTGACAGATCAATCTAAGCACAGGGTAGAGCTGCTGCAAAGGTCCTGAGGTAAAGTGAGCTTATTATCTCCTAAGAATAAAAAGAAAGCCAGTGTGTCCAAAGCCTAATGGTGGAGACAGGAAAATATGCAGTATAAGTTTGGAGCATGTGAGGAGTCATATGGTGCTCCCCCATAAACGATATGTCCATGTCTAAAGCCTTGAAATCTGAGAATATTGCTTTATTGGGAAAAAGGATCTTTGCAGATACAAAGAATGAATGTCGAGATGAGATCATCCTGGATTATTCAGGTAGATTCTAAATCTAACGACAAGTATCCTTATAAAAGGCAGAAGAGGAGAAGACACAAACAAGAAAAGAGAAAACACACACAGAAAAGGAGAAGATAAAAGAAAACACAAGCAGAGATTGAAAAGAGCTAGCCATAAGCCAAGGAGGCCAAGGAATGTGAAGCAACTAAGATTTATCCCCTAGAGTCAGAGGGAGTGAGAACCTGCCATCAGGTTAATTTCAGAGTTCTGGCCTCCAGAACTGCTAGAGGAAAGTTTGTTATTTTAATTCACTTAGCTTGGGGTAATTTGTTGTGGCAGCTTTAGGAAACTAATACAGAGAGATAAGCAGAGGGCTGATCATTTGGAACATTGAAAGCAAGTATAAGAACTCTGAAATTTTATCTACATTCAAAGAACAACTTGGGGGCTTCTGTTGGGATGGAGAGTGAGGGGCTTAGTGTTAGAGGAACAAGATGGTCTGATTTTCCTGGAGGCAGATCAGTATTGGTTATCAGATTATGGTCAGGTACAATACACCTTTGGGCTGAATCTTGGATTCTCTCATATTAGCTATTGGCTATGTGACAAAGGACGATGTCTCTCAAGCATCTACACCTTAGTTTTCTCAAGTTAATGTGGATAATAATAATGCCCTAATTCATAGATTTGCTGTGAGAATTCAATGAGTTTAAAATTTAAATACTCTGGAACAGTTTGGCCCTTAATAAGTACTTAAAAAGCATTAGATATTGCATTTTGGAAAGTTTGGAAAATAGATTTTAAGAGGGCAAAAGGGGAGTCAGGGAGAAAACAGGGATACAGAAGTCCCAATCAAGAGATTGGTTAAAGGTGGTCATCTGAGAAGTAAATGGATTTGAGAAATATTTTGAAAATAGAATCTACTCTACTTGGATCTGGATGGTAAGGGGAAGAGAAATGAAGGAAGATGTGTAGCTTTTCAGTTTGAGTAAATCAGGACCTTGTAATATCATGAATAAGGATAAGATACAGGGCTCTAAAAGGCACAGACTTTTTATAGGGAGAGTTCTGTTTTGAATATATTAAGTTTCAATGCCTCTTAAATGTTGAAGCCAAGAAGGCAATTATACAGATGATTGTGGGGTGTAGAGAGATTTTTTTTTTTTTTAGTTCGGAGCTTAAGGCTAGAGATATAGATTTTCAAATCCTTATTCTACTAATGGTGTTTAAACTGTGGACCTGAATTGGATCACCTATACAGAATGTTTAAATATTTCAATGAATCTATTATTTAAAAATAAGAAGAAAAGGGGAAAACAATGGTAATAAGCCCAAAATTTATCATTTTCTAATAATTTATAACTAACTATTATTTATGCTGTATTATTCCGCTCAGGTTCCTAAAACAGATCACCCTAAATGGGATGGCTTAAACAATAAACATTTCTTTCTCACCATTTTCAAAGTTGGGAAGTTCAAGATTAAGGTGTCACGTTCTTGCTGTGTCCTCACATTGCAGAGAGAGAGCATGTGAGCACTCTGGTCTCTCTTCCTCTGCTTATAAGAACATGAATATTCCATTGGGAGGGCCCTACCCTCATGCCCTCATCTAAACCTAATTACCTCTTAAAGGCCCGTCTCCAACTATTATCATATTAAGGGGTATGGCTTCAATATATGAATTTGGAGGTACACCAACATCCAGTCCATCACATTTGCCCTTGTGGTCATCTACATCTATCGTTTCTGTATGGTGGGAAGATACAATGGTGTGCTACTGCACATTTCTTCCCAACTCTGTATTCAAAGATAGTACACTGGTAACTTGAAATAGCCATCATTAGATAATTATAACATGGACATTGGAAAATGCTATAAACCAGCCTCCTTCCCTTCAAACCCCTGGAAAACTGGTGAGTTAACATTTGCTAGCAAACCATATCACTGAGTCTGGGCAGGTTTCATTGTTTGTTTTTAGGATTAAAAAATACTCTTTATTTATATGCCAACATTTGTAAAATAAGACTTTTCACATCACTGGAATAATTTTATTTCTTAACAGTGTATTTATGTTAAGATACAACATAAGTTAATTCTCTAAAGGATAAGATCTTTGAGAGGAAAAATTCATGGAAGTGAGGATTATTGCAAAAGCAGTAAAGCAGAGTTTTTAAAAAGTAAAGAGGGAATAGCATCCAGAACCCAAGAGAAAAAAATGGCCTCAGATAGATAAGAGTCATCTGTAATGACATCAGAAAATACCAATGCCAGTAGTTGTGTGTGCTGATGTGGGAGATGATGAGAACATTGCTTCTTTTCCTGCCAGAAGGAGAAGGAGAAGGAGAAGGCATCCTGCCAAGCCTATGTCTGAGAAAGAAGTCTTATTTCACCCAGTTGCAACTACCACATCTGCCTCTAACTGGAATGAGCACAGCCAACAACTTGCCAACCATTTTCTCTTATTTGACTGGGTCTGCAAAGATAAAACTATAAAAATTAAAAACTTTTTTTCCAATTGTTTATGAAAGACCTGTAAGTCTTAGAAATGAAAGTACTAACCAACCTTATTTACCTGTACTACTTGCTTATACAAATTAACCTCTGGAATTATATACAAATCACAAGTCTCACAAATCCTTGAAATATCCATAAGAAATAAACCCATGGTAAATTTCTAGAGTTTATATAAATCTCAAAATGCTTTCATTAGCTTATGAGTGGAATGTTTAGCCCTCAGTGCAGTCGACACTAAGATGTTCCATTAGTGTGTAGAGCACTTGATAAAATATTCTATTTCTAGTACCTAAATATAAAAATTAGAACCTGTTATCTCTAAAATAGAGCAATCTTCAGCCACTGTGTGGTCACTGAGAGGAGATAGGTAATTTCTGAGATAATAAACCTCCAAATTCCTTAGAGTTTAAGCCTCATAACTATAACCAATTGTCAGCTGAGAATAACTCAATTGAGCTAAATATCTAGGGTAGCCAAAAAGCTTTTATACTTTATTAAATTGCTTCCTCTTGCTGATGATTGAGACCTAAATTGTGTGTTGTGGTTTTATGATTGTGATATAAATTGCCACCAGGAAATATTCTGATGTTTCCAGATTGCACAGAAGATAATCAATGTAGTCTGAACTGATTTTAAACTAGTGGACTAGGGTAAGTCTTTTCACATCACTAGAAAAATTTCATTTCTTACTGGTTTAATACTGTGAAGAAAAATATGCCAGTTGTCTGAGGAGAAAGTTTTTTTAAGTGATCCTGTATCACAGATATTGTGACACAAGTCTCTAAGGGAGCAACTCGTAAGTTAAATAAGGTATTTCCAGTAGACAGGTTATGTTATTTGACTGAGTCTCATCCAGGTTAGCTGAAGAGGAAGAGATTATTATAGAGATTTATATGGAGCAAAAATGGGGGCAGAATCTCACAGAAATTAAGTACAAAATGGGTAATCAGTTTGAGTCTCATGCAAAAATAGTGTTCTGGGTTTTTTGTTAAGAGTATTTTTTTGTTAAGAACAGGAAATTATAAGCTCTCTTTCTTATGCACTAGCTTTAACCTGGGTCACATTTTTTTTGTATGTCCGCGGAGTTCTCCACTCACTACCTACAGTCTTCTTCACCCTTCCATATATCTCTTAAATGTTTCATAGCTTGCTTTATTCATTAATTACAGAGATTCTTTTATATGCCAGACACTGCGCTTCGTGACAGTAAAAAGATGGATATGGATTTTGCCCTCAGAAAGCATACCTTCTAGTAGAGGAGATGGACAGTAAACCAGGAACTCAAAGCAAGTCACGTAAGTAGATTGTGAAAAGTACTAGGAGAGAATAAAAAAAGCCTTGGGATTAAAAGGGATCTGGGTGAGGTAAGGCAGGAGATGAGTGGTGGGCATGGACAGTACGTTGGATATAGTAACTCAAAAAATGTTGGTCATTTAGAGAGTTGGAGAATGACTGATGAAGCCAAGGGTTTGAAGTGAGAAGAGTTTTGGTTGAATAATTGTAGCAATGGCTTAGTCGTAACCTCCAGCTAACAGATAGCCCATACTGGCAAAGTATATTGACCGTTCATTCATTTTCCCTTTCATGTTTGGCAATGTGCTAGCTGACCCAGCCAGGGAGGCTCTACCCATTCCACTTAATTCCTTTTTAATTCTGCAATTTGCAGCTCCATAACAGACTAGGTTTTATGAAAGTGGAGACTTGCTTCTGTTTTGTTCACTGTGTATCTCTGATCTCTAATACCTAAAGCAGTGCTGAGCACACAGTAGGAACTCAAGAAACATTTACGGAATGAAGTAATTAATAAATGGGCTGTTGAAAAATAAGCAGATTAGAGGATGGATGAGGATTTTATTGATCTAGGATTTTATCAATAATGCATTAGAATGTAACTCAAGAGCTTTTCACCTGAGCAAAATTTGCTAGAACTCTTAAAAATAGAAGTACTACTAACCTATATCTTGCATATCTTGGGTATGCAGTTTAGATTTGCATTTTCTTAAAGAAAAAAAATTGTTGCTTATATTTATTTAGGTACACATATATGAAGCCACTGGGAGTCAAAAAAAATACTATTAACATATAATCCATATTGACACCTCCCAAACACAAAATACAATGCCTATACTTCACTGATACTTTGTAAGTAGCTGTTGAGTAATTGAATTAATGTGCATATACATTTTTATTTTCTCTATTTTAACGTTGTCTTGGGAAAAGTGATAATATGTGTATCTTTTCTACTAAAAATATATAGAAACGTGAGCTTATTTAATATTAAATATACAAAATGTCTTTACCCATAGAATTAGAGATATTATTCAGTTTTAGAATATTTTTCCCTCAAACCATACCTTTTTAATGTAGCCTTCAAAACTTTTTGCAAAGTCATGTATTCTATGAAATGAAAAATTAATTATTTTCACAAATGTCACCCACAGAAAAGCAGTCACAGAGCAGATGAACATTAATTAGGTTTTTGATATATTTCTTGCAACATATTTTTTATTCGTTAATCAGTTAAAAATAGCTTTTTAATGCTGCTCAAACCTTCAAATTGTGGTGGGGATTTATTTTTTTAGATTGAATCAGAAACAGACATCTGTTATAAATATATTTAAAAAATGATTTCCAACTCCAACAAATCAGATTTTCATTTGACAAGTTGGTATAGGTTTTCTCTACAGAATTTGAATTTTTTCAGGTTGTAAGTTATAATAATATGAGGCAACTTGCTTCTCATTCTCTGGAGACATTGATGCTAATTGGACTAATAATATCCAGCATCTAAGCACAAACAAGTTTGGGACTAAATGTGTATCATTGCAGCCACTGAGGGGGAGAGAGAAGATAGGAGCAAACAACAGCTCCTGTCTGAACAAAACCTTACTTTCTGGATTGTTCAACTGTAAGCACTTTGATACACGCTGCAGCTCCAAAAAGGGCAAATTGCATATTAACAGCTTAACCAGCATCAATCTCTGCCTAAAATGTCAGACTTTCAGCAGATTGTTTTAATAATAATTGAGATGATTTATATTCAATCATTTACAACCTCTGGTGTTCACTCAATGTCAGACCCTGTTCTAGGGGCTAACTGGTTTATTTAGCAAAACAAAACAAAAAGTTGTGTTACATAGAACAGAACGTTATGCAGTCGTCATGTTTTAATATAAATTACAATAAACATGAATTTTGAATGTTATTATGTTAAATGTTATTGAACCTCAGATGAGAAAATAAATTGAGTCTAATAACGTGCTTACATCATTTGACTAAAGGTATGCTGAGGAACAAATTGCAGAGCGAGTGAGGACCAGTACTCTGGAGGTAACCTCAGTTTTCCAGGACAGTCAAAATTTTATATAATTTTATCATTTAAAGTGAAAGCTTTTTCTTTTTTATTTTATTATAAATCTATGTTTCAAAAATAAAATTATGAAAAGATTTACATTTGAAAAATGTTCCTCTTCTATCTTAGTGGGACTGGTAAACAGCGAAAATTGTCAGTCTAATATCCCACCTGGCATTTTCCCTACCAGAGGCAACCAGTCTTCCCTGCTTGTCGAATATCTTTCCAGGAATACTTCTGTGAACACATAAGCATGTATCAATATGTAGGGTAATTCTTTTTTATTCTGAAATTTTGTGTTTTCTTTCTTAGTGTAGCCTAAAGGAAACAGAAGGCTCTTGCAGAGATATTGATTAACAGAAAGACACTAGGTTTTAGTGTAACCAGCAGGTTAGAAACATGTGTATTCACTGTTCTGTGATTCAATTTCAGATATACATAATCTATATAATAATAATTCCACTGACTTATATTAGGTCGACAGATAATGATTTCTTCCTTCTCCCTGTCTACAAATTGTTGAACTTCCTCTAAATGAAACAAGTTTACCTTTATACCTGGACACAGAAATGATCCCAGGAGGCACTTTCAACATCACACCATCATCCAGAAATTTTCTTCTCCTATCTTCAGTATGAGATCTGCTTCTGGTATATAATGTCTCTCTCTCTCTCTCTCTCTCCCCCCACCCCCCACTTCCTCCCTCTCTTTTTTTTTTCTCTTTCCTTCTTTCTTCTTTTTGTCTTACTCCCTTAATGGTGGATCATACCCTTGGATAACTTCCTAAGAAAGTGCATGAGAGAAGCAGATTTTTTAAAATTCTAAATGTCTCATGTGGTTGGTAGTTTGTATGAGTATAGAAATCTAGGTTGCAAATATTTTCCTTCAAAACGTAAATGGCATTGATCCTTTATCTTCTTGCTTCTGCTGTGGCTATTAAAAAATTCAGAGTCATTCTGATTTTGATCCTTTTGTTGTAGATCTGTTTATTTTTCATCTTGGAGAACTTTTCTTTGACTCCAGTAATCGAAAAGTCACAGTAATTTTTGTCTCGTGAGGGTCTATTTTTAACTGTTTTGGTATGCATGATATTTTGCATTTGCCATTTCTAATGCCCAGTTTGGTACATAAACTCTGCCCATGTTCCTTTCCCCAGTGATCCTGGTTCTTGACTAAACGAGATACCAGAGAGAAATCTTAACAGACTGTAGAAGCAGAAAAATTTCCTTGGTCCCCAACCACTGTTCATTTCTATTTCTCATATCATGTGGGATGCTCACAGAGAACACAAAAGGCAGCAATCAATTCCAGATTGTCTGATGCTACATGAAATTCAACCAATAGTTCATATTATTATTAATAGTACTATGGCAGATTGCAAAAATGCCCACCAATCTTCACTCTCCCATAGAGGCAAAGTCTGTTTTCCTAATGCTTGAATCTGAGCTAGCCAATAGATTGCTATGGAAGTAGCCATATATCAGGTCTCAGGCCTTCCTCCTTTCTGTTCCTTTTCAGAACTGTACCATGCCATGTGAATTAAGACAAGAGCTGGCCTCCTGGAGCATGAGACAAGTGTGGCCAGTTGTTCCCCACCCCTTATGCCAGACAGCCACTCACCAAACCCCAGAAGTGAAGCCGCCTAACTTGCCTAACGTTGTGATGGAAAATAAAACTGATTTTAATATCTAGTTTCCACAATGTATAAAATATTCTTAAACATGGTCTGAGGCAATGTCAAAACCAAGGGTATGGCTGTAAGACGCCTTCTTAGAACAACCGAGAGAATTCAGACAGTGTGTATTAGACCCTCTCAACTAGACAAAAGTGTTTCTAAAAATCGTAAGCGTTTCCCACAGCAGCCTGGCATACCCAAGCAAAGTAGACAGTACTGTGGGTATGACTTTTGATGAATGGAACTGATACAATCAAATTTATTGAGAGCTATAAAATTTTAAATGGAATTAGACTAACAAAGGCACTGCTTGCAAGGATGAAAGGAGTACTTCAAAATTTAAAAAAAGATCTATGTGTCCCTATGTTTCTTTCAACAGGAATTGGAAGAAATTTCCTAAAAGGTATATTTTCCAATAACATTTTCAGAAGTGGCCAAAAGAGTGGAAATAAAAGGACATCCAAGAGGATGGAGATGAAAGGCAAGAAATGCAATGAACCATGGACCGAATTCTAGGTAGCAGAACTAAACCCTGATCAAGAAAATTCTCTGTTCCTAGAATAAGTAGACCTGGTGACATTTGCCTCACTGGATTTCAGAATTGTCATGAAGCAGTGACTGCAATGTTTCTCTGCTTTCCCCTCAAGATGAGAGTGTTTCTGTAGTTTTTCTGGTTCTGTCTCACAATTATCTGTTGTGGTACAGAAGAAAGATAGCTTTTCTTTCCTAGGTTTTGCATAGGTCTCTGGAGCAAAGGGAGTGTATCCAAAGAGCTGCATCTAGGGTTGACACAGATTCTCAATTTCATGGCTTTCAGCCTGGTGCCATGATTGGATGACACTTTGCAAGATCCTGGGATGGATGTACCATATATTGGCTTTGGAGGTATGTAATTAAGTTAGTTAGCTTTCCAGAAGATGAGAAACACATGACTCTGTTGTTCTTGTCACCCCGGAGAACCTCCTAGCTAACGTGTAGACCACAGATGCATGAGGAAGTCAAGCTGAATTCAGAAGAACTTACCAGCAGACTATATCTAAAATTGTTAACCTACAACTTTTATCCAGTGTGTTAGGCAAAATATTTTTGTATTAACCTATCATAATGCCCTGGTTGGCACATAAAACTTATGCTATGTTTTAACATGTGGGCCCCTTAACCCTGGAAGTCAATCTGATTGTCAGTCTTATGAGATAATAGGGAGGAATATTTTCAGTCAATAAAGAACAAGGACCAGTGGTCCCAAATCAGTGTTTTGTTGTTATTGTTGTTGTTGTTTGTTTGTTGTTGTTGTTTCCTGTTCTCATAGGGTTAGCCTCTAAGATTGGAAAACGGCAGACAATCCTGGACTTTCTGACAGACAATCCCCGACTTTCTGAGATTCATGAAGCTCAACGAATAGCTAATGTCACCTCTTTTGATATGTATTACCCCCTACCAATATCAGCCACTGTGTGAGAGGTGAAAGCCATTCTGAGTGCTAGCTCTTCATTGTATTGTAACCCTAAAGCTGCTCTTGTGTGTGGGTCCCTGTAATCAGGGGAAATGACTATGCTTGCTTATCTTAATAAAACAGTAGGGAAGAATCCAGGATATAATAAGGAAAACACATCATTTATCTAAACTCTTCTTCTGTGGATTATAGATAAAACCTCAATTTAATGGGGGAATGAAGAGGAGAAAGTGTTTGAAACTCACCTTCTGAAACATTAACAATGCCTGGAAGGGTAAAAGCTAAGAATGTGAGACTTAAGTTATTCCAACCTGTGCTTCACTGGAGTTTCTCATCTGATTCATTTGTAAATATTGCTATTGTTTCCTTAGTGGTAAAAGCTATGCTTCAGACTGCACAAGCATTGTCTTAATCTTCACAGCTACTCCATGAGGTAAGCTATTATTTGCACCATCTTACAAATGAAGAGTCTCTAGTCTGGGGAACTGAATTACTAAGTCTTGCAGTTAGGAATTGGCAGGGCCCTCACTCAAACACAAACACGTATTATGACATAAAAGAGAATGCTGTTAAAACTACATTTCACCCCAAATTTATAAGTTGTATTAACTTTTTTCATTAAAAACTGCTAATAAAATGTTTGAGGACCACTGGATCTCTCATTATGGAAACTCTAACACAACTTTCATTCTATGTTGTTTCAAGGGTATGCAAAGTATTTTAAAAACACAATTTTTAGGGAAAGAATTAGAAGTAATGATTTGCCCCCCCTTTATGTTCTAACATTTTTTTTGGTAACATGACAGGTTTTTGATATGTAGAACATACCACCAGATACTAACTCTTCTGGGGAGTGGAATATATATTTCCTGGCATCACTATAGAAAATTAAAGATTGCTGGTTATGTTATTAAGACATAAATATGTCAAAGTGAGATTTCCCAAAATAAAATCTTGAAGCACAGATGCTTCAAGCTTTCTTATACTAAAATATCTTGAAACATCAATTCTTTTTTTTTTTGGGGGGTGGACGGAGTCTCACTCTGTCACCCAGGCTGGAGTGCAGTGGCACCATCTCGGCTCACTGCAAGCTCCGCCTCCCAGGTTCACGCCATTCTCCCACCACGTCCGGCTAATTTTTGTATTTTTAGTAGAAACGGGGTTTCACCATGTTAGCCAGGATGGTCTCGATCTCCTGACCTCGTGATCCATCCGCCTCGGCCTCCAGAAGTGCTGGGATTACAGGCATTAGTCACCCAGCCCGGCCCAAACATCAGTTCTTTAGAACATCCTGAAGTGCTGATTTAAAATAAAATAGTGGTAGTGATTGTATGCCAATGTAATAAAGTGCTAGGTTAACAGACAAAATTACTGGATATGGAAACACACTTTGTTCTTTATTTAAATGTGAGGTACACCTGTCAATTGTGTATAGAAAAACATGATCTAGCTAGATTTAGTGTTAATGGAAAGCATTTAAAATTTAATTTGCTGAAAATATTTTAGGAAAAACCCTGGAAGAATGATGAAATAAGGGATAAAGCATATTCTCAGTAGGCATCAGACCATCTTAGATTTCTCATAACAGTCAGGGCTTTGCAACTACCTCATTAAATCACCTGGAGTAACTTACTTGCATTTTGTCATAGTTTTCAAATCTTTGCAATGTAATTGTAAGTTAGATCACGTTTATGAAGATGCTAGGTTAAAATGTAAGAAACTAATTTTTAAATTTGTAAAGAAACAGTATAATATGTAGTACAAATACAGTACTGTAGTGAGAAATACATTCTCATACACTTTTCATTAACTGTACCTTTTTTGTTGCATTATAACCCACTCAAAAAATGATTATATTCAAAAAAATCATCATCTATAGTCACTGGATTTTTTTCTAGAAGATGAGACAACCATCAGGCCAGAGGAGGAGTGATAAAGCTATGCCTTTTGATGGAACAATCCCTGGGGCTTTTAAGTTCTTAAAGCTATGAGTCAAAACTAATAATGATAATAATGGAAATAAATGATAATGATGATGATAATAAATGTATTATATGAAAGAGACATTTAAAATATAAATAGATATTAGAAGTCTCTCTTCTAAGACTCTTACTTGGTAAGAAATAAAACTGAGACCATGGAAGCTATTCAGATGTTGACATAGGGAAAGTTTAAAGTCGACACTTTCTTAGCTTTCTTTCTAAATTTCACGTTAATGTTATTTACAGTTATGTTAAAAATTGTTCAATCTATCATCCTCACCTTGAGTGGCTGCATTTAGTTATGTTGGAGTTACAGTGACCATATTTTATGAGAAACAAAACCCCATGAGGAATTTAATAGTAATTAAATTGATAAAATAATAGAGGTAATGTACTCTTTTACTAAACTATGAATAAATACAAGTCAAGAACGATCACACTTCAGTTTATATCATGTATGCTTTTTAATTCATTTTATCATGTATTTCTATTAAGAATTTCTTATGGTCAGGGATGTGAGTTTAGAAACCCTAAACTCATCTAAGAGTATATTTTTTTCATTTCTGCATTACCTGGTAAGTACATAGCCTATACAGGAATTATTTTGGTTAGCAGGATATAGTGCCCATCTTAGGGAAAATGAGTCATAAACATAACTTAAGACCTACTCATATTTATGTGGGAATATAGCATGGTTATCAAAACCTCTGGTGAGCTATATGTGGCAGGGATATGCATGTCATTATGCCTTGTAAAATTACGTAACCTAAATTATAAATCCAAAAAGTTACTGAATTTATTAATCAAAAGAGCCTTCAAAATTCTGGTTTTACATCAAATGAATGATGTAACATTATTGTGCCAAAACACTTTGTATATCTAATGAGATAATGTGCACTACATTTATGAATTGTAAATTCCTCGGCCACTTGTATACAAATTCATCCATTCATGTAGTAAGCATTTATAGAGCTCCTGCTATCTGACAGACACAGGGACACAAAGCTAATCAAATGACATTGTCTTTTAAGGCATTAACCATCCTATTTAAGGCACTTGTTTCAATTTGTATATATCTGAAACAACCTGATTCATTATTGGTAGACAGCATAAAATATAATGTTTTTATATTTTATATACATAATGTTATATATAAATGTTATATTTTATATATATGTTTTTATATTTTATGCTACCAATAATGAATCATAACATAGTATAATTCTATCACAAGAAAGTTGTCCTTTCTCTGCATATTTGTATGTACTAAGCAATTATTACAGATTTATGTGTGAAACCCTAGATTATGAATCATAATATATTTTTGGCTTTAACGTTGTTAAAATTTCAAGACTCAATTATATTGATTTTTTTAAGATGGAGATATATCGCTATGAAGAAATAAGCTGGAATTCCACCACTCACTTCAAACCTAATAACTTAGTTTCAAGTAAAATTAAACATTCGTCATAGACTAAAAAATGTTTTTGCTCCAAATTTATTCCACCATAATTTTTTAAAAAACACATTCAATTATTTCAAAATATAAAAAGCAATAAGCATTCATTCAATCTTAAGAGTTCCACATTTTCTGAATTTGTACTGTAAACAAGACCAAATAAGTTCATACACTTATTTTACCATTTCTTCGTATTGTTTATGACTGCATGCCCATAAAGGTATGAAAACAGTATTCAGCAAAATGCCTAGAGCAGCAGAAACTAACCATAGTACAGTGTCAAGGACACCCAGTTACTCCTGGGGACCCACTACCGAATGTAAAACTGAAAGTTTCTGAATTTCTTTTGAGTCTTGTGCACCTCATGTTTTGATGTTTGACAGGTGATATCATAACCTTGAACAATCCCTCAACTATAGCAAATCTTTTTAATGTGGCCCTTTGGTGACTAGGAGATTAACAAGTTCATGTTTTTTTCTTATGTTAAAAATGCTTCAAAGTGATCCTGCCAGATTTTCCAATAAGATAGTCATTCAAATGAACTTGACTCTTGTGGTAGGTTTATAGGGCTGCTGGGCTTGCCCTATAAATAGTTATTTCTTCTCATGGTAGTATTAAATGATCATTTCTCATTTCCTAGGGAACATGTCTTAGTTCAATTGCTCTCAAACATTTATGGAGTAACATGTTAAAACTCATTCCAAATTAATATTGAGGACAATTGCAACAAAGAAGTCTGACAAAAAAGTAAGTGTGACCTGCTTTGAAAAGAAAACTCGAAATAATCATAACTGTCTCTAGACCAAATTTCAAATATCAACCTGCTACTAACCTACAGAACACCAAGAAGTTAGCAGAAACCTGTCTTGCCTTTCACTGAACTGTCTTAAAGGCATATATAGATTGCCTCTGATTACCCACTGGATATTGAAGTTGTTTTAGATTAATACTGTAATGATTTCCATTGGATTGCACTCATTCCTTTGAGAGCTAAGTATTATTCTAAGAATAGTTGGGAAAATAAGAAACAAATATGTAGAATACCCTTTGTTCTAGTTGATTAAACATAAAATGATAGATTTTCCCCAGTGTCATAATCTAATACTCTTTCACGTGCTTAGGGAAGCACATCAACTCTTCTAGGTCACTTGGGTGTCGTTTAATGCACTGTAGCAGTAATGATTTAGGAAGATTTAAAAGTCATAACCTGGAAGTTAAAAAGGCCTCTGTTCCTATGGGCTATCTTTTTATCAGCCCTATAGATAATTCATTTTAGTTAAAATAAACTATATCATAATGAATATAAATCATTGGCATCACATGTATAACAAATCATGGTATTAACATCTGCATTGCAAGTATAATTTTATAGAGGTACCTGTTGTACATGTATATAAAGAAATATTTAGTGTTTGAAGGCATAGAAATGTGTGATCTATAGGTATCTTATTTATTTTAGTGTCATTGGAAATTTTGTGTCATCAGATATTTCATTATGTGATAAAATATTTCTAGTGTTCTAAAATTTAATTTAACAAAAAATGCATAAACTGTGTATAGTTCCAGGATCAGTTGCTAGAACACAGCTCTTTCCTTTTGCCATACAGGCTGGCTTTGAAATCCTTTTCATAGTCAAAGAAAACATTAAGTTACTGAAAATTAGAGATGAAAGGGAGGTCATTAGATTATGAAGTAATATTTTTTGTTAGCTGACTTTTTTATTTGGTTTGGGTTTTACCAACTGCATCTTAGTAATGAAATAATGACCAAATCTAGGAAACAAAAACATTAATCTCAATAAACATGAATCAGATGAATAGCTTGAGCTCTCTATTTATTTTAGCCATAATTTCCTGGATTAAAGTAATTAAGACAGATAAGTCCTTACCTCATTAATGAATCTAGTGATGTTTGATGGATATCCTTAAACTTTTAAAGTTCTTTCTTAAATATTAACCCTGGAACAGAATGATGGGATACCTCAAAAATCAGTCTGATCTACTATTGCTTTTTTTCTATAAATGGATGATTTTCAGATATTTCTTTTCATATACGTATCTAAAGAATATTTGAAAAACTGAAGTATTCTCAGAAAATGCTATAGTATTTCAAAGTAGAAATCAAAATAATAATTAAGCTAATTCAGTTGAGAATGTACATGTTGTATTAAAACTTTTCAAGGATAATGAACACATTCTTATGTCATTACATTTATCATTGAGCAGCCAACTAATATAAAAGAATCCAGTTTGCCTAAACATGCAACAATCAGTTAAAATTGCCTCCCTCCCTTCCCCTTCTTCATCTTTCTCTTCCATGTCATTCTTCTTATTCTCTAACCAAGTTAATGGCACAAAATATATAATCACTCAAAAGAAAAACCCAAGAATAATTATTCTTAATTCCTCAATCTGTCTCTACCTGACAGTTTTGCTAAATTTGTCTTCTAAATATTTTTTAAAATCTTTTCCCATACTTTCATCATTACTATCAGTGTTTTCATTTAGATTCAAAACACCTCTCTCTTAGACTACTTCAATAATCTCTTAACTACCTGATCTTCAGGCTCATAATTTTTTTTTCTTTTATTGTAATTATTATTATTATTATTATTATTATTATACTTTAGGTTTTATGGTACATGTGCCCAATGTGCAGGTAAGTTACATATGTATACATGTGACATGCTGGTGCACTGCACCCACCAACTCGTCATCTAGCAGGCTCATAATTTTATCTTCTCAAATCTATTCTACACACCACTGCCAAGGTGTTCTATTTCAAACACAAAGCATCTCTTCAAACTCTTCAATGGGTCTTTTCTGTAGGATGAAGTTCAAACTGCCCTGTATGCCACAGCTAATATAACTTGACCAGGACCCTTTCTGTCTCTAGAGGTGTATCATTCCTCTTCTCTGTTTGAACTTTATAATCTAACAACACTGAGTTGCTTATAGCTTTTTATAGACTTGGCTGTCTCTCCACCCAGATCTCATCTTGAAATGTAGTTCCCACAATCCCTACATGTCATGGGAGGTACCCAGTGGGAGGTAATTGAATCATGGGGGAAGTTACCACCATGTTGTTCTCATGATAGTGAGTTCTCATGAGATCTGATGGTTTTATAAGGGGCTTTTGTCTTTGTTCAGCACCTCTCTCTCCTGCTACCATGTGAAGAAGGATATCTTTGTTTTCCTTTATGCCCTGATTATAAGTTTCCTGAGGCTCTCCCAGCCATGTAGAACTGTAAGTCAATTAAACCTCTTTCCTTTATAAATTACCCAGTCTTGGGCAGTTCTTTACAGCAGTGTGAGAACAGACTAATACAGCTCTCCACCCACACTATGTTGTTTTCTGTCTTCTGGCTCTTCAAATGAAGTTCCCTATGATGGGAATGCCTTTACTCACACTCTTCACCTTGAAAATTCCTATATGGTTTTCTGTTTGTGTTTAAGATTCAAGTTACTTATGTCTCTCCATCCTTTTCCATTATTTAATAATGACTTGTATATGTGTTTTCTTTCCCACTGTATCTTATCTAACTTTAGCTCTGTAGACTCTAGCACAGCGACTAGAATACAGATACTCTATACATTGTTATGAATAAATTGTAGAGTTCAAGTGAGTATAGCAATTTTAAAACGTTTATCCATGTTAACAGACAATATCAATAACTCAGCCTAATCTTCACAATTCAACCAGATCTTCCCTTAGTCATCTGTTGACATGCCAAAGTGGAGCCCAGGATATTATCATAACTCACTTAAAGCAATTCAAAATGTGGTTACCCTAGGATGGATAAAGGAAATATATTCCAAGAATATGATGCTAATTTATTTACTTACACATGAGAACATGCTCTTCTGTGTACCAAAACACAGTCCTTAAAAACTGTGGATCATTTTGGGGATGAAAGCAAAGACCCTCACCCCTCTCAGTGGTCAAATGGTACATTGCTAGAGTCTTTTTAAACTCAATAAATATGGTTCTATACATGATTCTCACGTTTTAAAAAGTGCTGCAACTTTAATCATATTTATAAGCAAGAAAATTATATTCATTGAATTGTAGCTGAAGTATTTGCCATTTGCTTTCATTCTTGTATTTTTTATTGAAATTTAAGCTCTTTCCAAGATGAGCTTTAACATGTAAGAGAAAAATATGTATATATTTGAAGTTTCGTTATACATTTAATTAATAGTCAATATTATTTTTAACATGTACAGCCCATCAATTCTCTGATTTCACCTCTTCACCTCTCCTGTGGCCTGGTAATGTGTAAAGCCTAATGCAATATTTCTTAACTGCCTGTGAATGTATCTTCCAGATAACGGTGATTTTTATTTTATTTTTTTTAATGGCAGATGTCTTACCTTTTTAGATCTTAAAGGTAGTGGAGTTTTCATCAATAGAAAAATGAGGGTTACATAAAATCTTCCTACCACTGTAACAGCTCAGATTCTATTCAAATTAAATAGCTCTTCAACAAGAAGTTAATATGTCAGCTGAAGTGTTAGCGAGACACAGTTTCAGCACAGAGCCTTTCTTTTCAGTTCACAGAATACCCTGTGGTGAAGGTGTTGATGTTGAAAATAAAGTTATTTCAATTCAAAGAAAGATGTTTAATTCATGTGGAATTTTTTCCAAATTGTTAAGTTATGCTTTGTAGGAAACATGAATTGGAAGTCAAAGAACTAAACTCTATTCTCAGCTATGTCATTTTCTTGTTGCTTTAGGTTACGGGAAGTCACCAAAGCAATTATCTCTCTGTGTTCCCACAGGTACAAATGGAGACTATTTTTCCCACAAATAACTGGAGAGAATCAGATTTTAAATGTATCTTTATTAAATGTCTGTTTTAAGAAGATGAAGGACATCCCACTGAAGTGCAGGGTTTTAAAGGAGTTGTAAACAATATTTCATTTGATCAGTATATTTAATAACTGTTTTTTCTAGGGGTCAAGATGGGAGAATATAAATCTGAATGAAGCATATATCCTGTCCCAATGAGTTTACAAGTCTGAGAAAAGACACATGCAAAGGAGCACACACTAAGACAGAAAGGAGACATTTTCAAGAAACTGAGATGAGTTCAACATGACTACAGCATAAAGCTAATGGGGACTGGGAAAGAGTTAAGGCTAGAAGTTTGAAGGAGTTGACATGAGAGGGCTGGTGTATGCCATGCTAAAATAATTATTTTAGGGAACAGTGGGCACACATCTGTGAAGGTGGTTTGGGTCTAGATTATGGAGGGTCTTGCACAGCAAACTAAAAGGTTTAGACTTTTCCTTGTGGAAATCAGGGAGCATATTTTGAAAAATTGTATATGAGAACGATTCATCTTGAATAAACTAGCAAATTTAGAGAGTGAAGGCAAGTGGCTCAACTGACATTCTTATCAGTTTTCCCAGAATGTAATTATACCAGCCTCATATCTTGGGTTGAAAAAGGAAATTGTTAGTAGTGAGAAGTATTGAGAATACGATTTGATGACTCACTGGATGAGGTAAAGAATTACCTTCTGAGAGTAGGTAAATTTTCTGAAAGATGTAACTGAATAGGTAGCTTGAAATTGAGTCTGGAGAAATGTCTATATTTAGAGGAGGTATAGTAGAAGGATATGAGCCTAGCTTAAATGATAGAGAAAATTTAGAAGGCTAAAAGAAAAAAACAGAATGCCAAGTGTGGCAGATACCAAGGAAACTGTCTTCTAAGAAACCCAGCCTCTCCCTTATGAGCTTCTTTTCCTCTCCCAGACCCAGTTCAAGAATAATCTCCTTTGAGGAACCTCCTTTGAATCTCCCTGCAGCCACCACTGCTCCACCTTTATAGAGGCGATCAATCCCCTCTTTTAAGCCAACATACTACTTTTGCATATGTCTAGCATGTGTCTAGTAAAGCACGAATCTCACTCTATTGTCATATTCATTTTCATGCCTAATATACATATTAGGCTATGAGGTCATGAGGGCTGGCCTCAATTTTCTTAGAGGAATAGTCAGAACATGAGGAAAATTACATGGGAAGATTCAAGCATTCATTGTTAACTGGAGAAATGAATGGATTGGAGAAGTTTGGAACTTGCAACCAGGGAAGTATGCTAGAAATCAATAAGATAAAATAAGTAGTATGGGTAGCGGGCACAGGGTAGGTTATCTGATTTTCTACAACCACATTCAGGTAATAAGGAAAAGAACTAAACCAAATACAGTTTCAGGGGATAATTCACAGTTGAATATTGCAATGGTTAAAATCAGTTTTTTTCAAAAGATTAGAGATTATAATATAGAAATTTCCAGTCAAGGAGAGATGGCTGGATATGGCTCAAGAACAAACAGAAGAGGGTTAGTGGTCTCTGTAAAGTTGGGTGAAAAGTATCATTAAAGGATTCTATGCTCCAGTGAAGATAAAGAGTGGAGTCACAGTTAGGAGTGATAGAATAGAAAGGCAAGAAAACCATGTCTGGAGAGAGAGAATATAAAGTTTAAAGCCTTGAAAAAAAAATCTTGCTGGCTAGAACGATTCAAAGTGAGGTGATGCTTTTTGAAGACTGATATAAAGTAAGAATAAATACCACCAGATTATGATGTGGATGCTAAAGACCACCAGTATTAGGGTTCTTTAGAGAAATAGAATCAATAGGTTTGGTGTGTTTGTGTGTGTATGTGTGAAATACAATCAATAGGGGTGTGTGTGTGTGTATGTGTACAGAGAGAGAGAGGAGAGAGATTTATTGTAAAGAATTGGCTCATGCAATTATGGAGGCCGACTAGTTCAAAATCTGCTGTGTGTGCCAGTAGGCTGGAGTTGCAGGGGAGTGAATGATGTAGTTCCAGTCCTAAGGACCGGCAGCCTGGAGACCTAGGAGAATTGATGGTGCAGATTAAGTCTCAAAGCAGTCTGATGAAAAAATTTCACCCTGCTTGGAGAAGTTAGTCTTTTTGTTCTATTCAGGCCTTCAGCTGATTGGGTAAGACTCATCCACACAATGAAAGGCAGTCTGCTCTCCCCAGGGTTTACTAATTTAAATGTTAATCTTACCTGAAATCACCCTTCTAATTGACCACAGTTCCCATGCTAGAATGGCACCCAAGTCTGTTTCATGCATTGTGGTAATGTGCTTCATAATTTCTTCTTTCCTCCTTTGCTGTCACTATTTATATTTCACACATACTCAGTTACAAAATGGGCTGCAATATCAGCAGGGAACAAGAAAGATCTCCAAGAGAAAGTCAGAAATGAGTTGAGTCAAGGAGTATCCTGACCTAATAATTACCTTCCAAAGGGTGTGATCATCAGTTCAAATTACAGAAGACAGGAGAAGGATAAGCACAGACTTCAAAGATTGCATATTGTAATCCTAACAACCTGTGAATACTTCAGGTTGTAGAGCAAAGGAGACTTAATGTTTCATGTGGAATTAAGGCTACTAATCAGCTGATCTTAAAATAGGGAAATTATTCTGGATTATCCAGGTGGGTTCAATGTAATCATAACAGTCTTTAAAAGTGAAAGAAAATGAGAAGGAGATGTGAGGATGGAAGCAGAGATTGGAGATGAAAGGTGACTTTAAAGCGAAGTTATTCGACAGCCTTTACAAGCTGGAAGAGTCAAGTAAGTGAATTTTCCCCTAATGCCTCTAGAAAGAAACACCACCTGCCAACACCTTGATTTTAGCCCAATGAGACCTGCATTAGACATCTGAGTTTCAGAACTGTAAGATAACAAATTTGTAGCAATTTATCATAGCAACAATAGAAAAATAACGCAAATACTTCCAATGCAACAAAATTCCAGTTTCCTTGGCACATTGACCAAACTGAGTTTTAAAATGGAAACACTTTGGTGTAGTGGAAATAGTATTTATCTTGAAGTCAAGAAAACCCGATTTTAGTCCTGACTTTTACAAAATAACCAAACAAATGAACTTGAGCAAGCCCTTCAAGCTCTGCAAAGTACTTTGTTCCCCTACAAAACAAAGAGTGAGATTAGATTATGTCTAAGGCTCTTTGTAATTATAAATTATTATAAGCAGATAAATGGGTCCACTCAAACAAACATGTATTTTTTCACAGTTGTTTTATCAGTTGTAACTGTCCTCTAAGGTTTTTGAAATTGTGTTTTCCCCAAGAAGAAATGGATTTCTGAATAGGAAATTCTAGGGAGTTCTACATGCAACTGTACAAGGGTGCATGGAATAAGGAATTTTCTTGACCTTTCTAAAATAGAAATAAATGGGAATTTTAACCGTCTGTATCACTGGTCTTAAATGGGAATTTTAACTATCTGTATCACTGGTCCAAGAAAGTACGCTCCCAGAGTTATCTACCACTTTACCCAATTCTGTGTACCCCTTTCCATGTCATAATTCACTGGTGCTGGGGTGCTCAGCTAATGAAAGTGGCTGAATTTGCAACTCAGTTTCTACTTTGGCGTTGCTAGGTCCTTAAACTAGAAGCTGTGTAAAAGACTTCACCAAGACAGCCATATTTGGGACATTGGTGAGTAAATTTAAATGAGTTTATCTAGAAAGAGAAAGTAAAAGAGGCAGATATGCAGTGGTAACCAGAAATAAGACAGTATTTAGCCCAAGATAGGGCTGCAGAGGCAGGTGAGCCCCAGAGGAGGGGGGTGGGAGAGAAAGAGAGAAAGAGAATATGAATGAATGGTAATGAATGGCAACTGTCTAACTCTGGGCCTTAGGGAGACTCAGCTGCTTTTACTTCTGAGTAATATGGTATGCACCTGTCAAGTATCTTCCCTATTTCAGGAGCTAACTTGTGTTGCTTCTTTTCTTTGAAATCACATAATTTCTGCCTACAGTAATAGATCTTCACCAATACAGTACTATTTTTTTTTCATGAAAATACCAAACTATTTCTAAAAGCTCAATTTAAAAAGATCTTATATCATTCAGTGAACAGAGCACCTAATTATAAACTAATGGATATTCAAGTATATAAACTAATAAAATTTAAGCTCATAGCATTTGAATTAAAAATTGACATGTGCTTCAAGGTTTTTTCTCCTCTTTGCCTATTTCTTATTTATCATTTCCTATTGAGAAACCTAAGAAGGTATGGGAGAAAAATACTAGTATTATTTATTATGGATTTAATCCTGTTTAGGAAAAAGTAAAAAGCAACATATGGCCTACTAAAATCCTCTGGGCTTCACAAGTACTTTTTATTTAAAAAAAATTTGTATGGACTTCTGAAGGTTATTTTGTTTATACCCAAAAATGATGAATGAGAGTATACAGCCCTGTGTTTTGCATTATATTCAAATACATGAATGCTTTAAACATTAATATTCTCTCTTGGTTCTATAAAAGACTGTGTCCATTTCTATTGTACCCAGAGACTTTTTCATTGTTTTAGGTATAAATATACAAAAACTCACAAAAGGTGGAATTTATTGATGTATTGCTAGTGTTGTGGCAGTGACAGTTTGTCATATGCTCTGCAAAGAAAGTCATTAGCCAAATGGAAATTTAGGTCAGCTAACATTTCTGAATGATATTTAAGGGATCACTGAAATTATTGAAAATGTGTTTCATATTTCATCATGCAAATGACAAACTCAATTTCTCATTTATTTATTTACAGTAATCTTCCCAATGTTACTTGAATATCTGTCATTTAATAAAGTTTTACTCCCCTCACATTTCTGGTTCTCAACAATTGAGGTAAATCACTATATCTCATGTCCTTGAATAAACTCTCACACACACGAATATCTATGCACATTATATATACATAAACACATGTTGCAGGGACTAAATACATGTAAGTCTAAGTATTTATGACTTTTTTTCCCTCTCATGCCTTTTTAAAAAAATGCATGATCTACAATGCATTATGGGTGAAGATACAAACAGCAGAAGTACCAGAGCCCCCAACTGCCTTACAGCTTTGTCAAGGTGACCAAAGGGCAAAAGATGTTAAACAATAAGAAAAAGGAGTGAACTAGCATAGATGGGAAAGACAGTTAAGGGAAAAAAAAATGAACAAAAATGTAATTTAAGAGAACTTTTAGAAAGTTTTGATGAAGGTTGTGTGCTGTACTTCCTTTGATATAATATTCTTCAAGAAAACCTGGATTTAAAAGTTTCTGCAATCTTCAATGTTTTCAGAGTCAGTTTCTTTGCATGTGTCACCATGCTGACATTGGACATGGCATAAGTAAAAGACCATCTAGTATTACCTTGAATTCACACCTAAGTATATGCCCATGTATTAATACATTTGAATACCTAATATGTTAGAATAGTTTTAAGTGCTTTAATTTAAGGAAAAAGAATAATAAGCAAGATTATTTGAATATTCTCTCAAACTTTGGCCTTGGACCAGTGCAAATACCTTCTGATTAATTCAATTTCTCTGTAACTGACCTTCACAAAATTCTGGGTTTTGTTTTCTGATTCTCCTCATTTCTAATAATCTTAGTCTCCTTTCACAGCCAACCAATTATCATAATCAGGCTTTAGAGCTTGTTATTCCTAATAATTGTACCCTGTCTATACTTACAATTGCAAGCATCCAATTCTCCATTTACAACTTTTTGTCTTTTCAGCTCACTCTCTCTAGTAACCTAATTCAATAATTCCTTGACTCCACAAAAACCTTCAATTCATTGATCCTACCATATTCTCATTCTCCTGCAACTCCATCTTTGCCTCAGTCCACTCCTTATCTGGCTTAGATTCCATGAGAACAATTATAATTATTTCTGCATAGATCCTCCCACCTTTCCTTTATCTGCTCCATTAAATTTGCTGAGGAAAATCCCAACTAACTTATATTTCACATCTGCTTTAAGAAATACATACAAGCAGCCTGGCGTGGTGGCTCATGCCTGTAATTCCAGCACTTTGGAGGCTGAGACAGGCGGATCAACAGAGGTCAGAATTTCAAGACCAGCCTGGCCAACATGGCGAAACCACGTCTCTACTAAAAATACAAAAATTAGCCAGGCGTGGTGGTGGGTGCCTGCAATCCCAGCTACTCAGGAGGCTGACGCAGGAGAATGGCGTGAACCCAGGAGACGGAGGTTGCAGTGAGCCAAGATCACGTCACTGCACTCCAGCCTGGACAACAGAGCAAGACTCTGTCTCAAAAAAAATAAATAAATAAAAATAAAAAATAAAAATACAAGCATGCTCAAAGTCAATTTATGGTGACAGAGCTTTAATAGGTCTTTAGTGCTGTCAGTCAATCCCACAACCCTCTCTCTTACATTAGTATTTTATACCTTTCTCTCTCTTCACACCACCGACAATCTTCTTCTACTACATTCTCTTCTGATTATCTTAATTACTATTTCTCTGATAAAATAGAAGTGACTACAGATGATATCCTTTATCTTCTCACTGTCAAATTAAGTCCTTTTCATGTAATGCCCTCTGATTCTTCCCTCAGCAATAGGTTTTGTCAAGGTAGTTTGTTCTGTTTTGCCTTTTTATATTGTTTCCTGCTATGCTCCCAGCACCCAGAATAATAATGAGCAAATAGTAGCTCATACATAACTGTGGAATGAATTCAGTCTAATTTCTGATGCCTTCTACTATATGCCTTCTACTGCTATGGCACTGTCGTTTGTTATCTAATAGTTTGTTCTTTATCTTGTTTTTTTAATACCTAGAACAGTACCAGCACATAGTGCTTCTTCCCTAAATTTATAGAATATAAGCATGTTTCAAACTAAGGATATTTAATCTGAGTTACTTCAATAAAATCAACTACAGACAAATGTAATTATGCTTTGCCCATCTTATTAAGGTATTTTCTAATCATAGCTTACGAAATTTGCAAAACATTGAGTCCATCTTCAATTAATCAGAAAACTCAAACCACAGCTTTCTCTTAGAATTCTAACATATTCAAGTTTAAAAATTACATGTTTGCTTATAATTGGTATTTATAGGAAAGCACTCTTTTTTCCAAGAGCTATATTATTTCATTTTTCATTTCTTATACTATAGACTTTGAAGTCTTTGTAGCAATAGACAAACACAAAGCATACTTAATAAATTCCATTTAAACCTGCATATGTTCCTAAAGGGTTTGCTTCCTCGTTATGGGTTCTTCTTATCTTAATATAAACTCTATTTTTTCAGATTGAAGAATCACAAATGGAAGCTCAAAACACTTATCTAAATTCCTGAATTCAAACTTGGATTCGTAACTCAAGCTTTAAAGATAGTATGTAAACTTTTATCTGTTTGTGAGCATCACAACACAGATTAAAGTTTTGTTGATTTCTTGTTGTTGTAAACTTTCTCATTTCTACAGTTGAAAGTTTCTGACTCTGATGGTTTCTGTATTAAGTTCATTGATGAAAATAGCAGAAAGAGAACAATCTCTGAGACTCTTCACATTTATCAACATAAATTATTCAACAGATTTTACTCAATAACAATTTCCAATTTTCTAGTTTTCCTCATCCGTTCACTCTGTAATGTTACAGACAATTGGCATCATGTTACTTTGCACATAAAACTAAGATCAAAGATGCACCTTTTTAAGACACATATTAAACTGAGGTGGGCTTGATTTAAATTATGTATATGTATATGTAAAAGCAACCTGTATTTTGATGGCAAATAATTCCCAAAAACTGTGTCAAAAAGTGGTATTCATAAAATGGCTCATTTCTCCAATAGCAATATAGTGTTTTAAAGTTTTGTATCTTACCAAAGCATTGGAATAAATCACAGACATAACCAACAATAGGTGATTTTAAAAAGAGAGATACACCCTAGTCCTGCTGGCTAAAGCAACATAGCGTATCTATTTCCTCTTCTATATTATAGTCAGACACATATTTGAAGGGCACTAAAATATGGTGTCATCTGAGTACTTCTTCTCCCATTAAAAATCCATGTATCCTTTCTATGCTGCTCTATCGTTTTATATGCTAAGATTTTATTCATCGGTAAATATTCAGGTTAATATTGCTATTTTTAAAAAAATCCTTAAAAGTCACTTCCCAAAAGAAAAATTAAAAGTAATAAGTAATAATGGTCTATCTGTAGTTTAACTGTACACCTCTAGAGTAGGGTTCATCCTAGTCCAACTCTCTCTCTCACTTTTATTAAAATTTGTCATATCTCTGTTGCTGCCTCCAGGATAGAAACTGCATCTCTCCATCTTTATTCAGGGCCTAGCATGGTATCTAGGACACATAATAGATGCTCACCAGGGTGTTCTAAGTTGAATCAAGTTAAGGTCAAGTAAATTCTAAAATCAATGAAATTTAAATGTTGACTTTAATAGAAAGAGGCAGCTCAGGTCTAATTCTGACTTGTTTGCATATATATTATTATCATAAGAAATTCTTGAAATTAACATTCTGAGATTTTTGACATTTTTTTAAATTTTACATGAAACATACATTCATTGTAGATAAAAATCAGAAATGCAAATGAACCAAAAGAAAAATAATAGGACCATCTAAAATTCTACCACCCAAGGGTAACTACTATTAAAATTCAGTGTATGTCTTTCCAGATGTTCTTCCCAAGGTATATTACACATGTGTTCTCAATGGAGAGAACAAGAGAAATACTACCAGGTCAAGGTAGCTAAAGGAAAACTGTGGTCAATTAGTCTAAAACTATTGTCTAGGTAGCACTATAGAAGGAGGATCTTAAAAATTTAATCTTTATTTTATCTTGTCTCCTACCAATTTTCCATTGATCATATATAGCATTAAAAACAGTCAGCACAAAATTCTAATTTACTTTTATATTATTCTTACAATTATTCTAAAAATTCCAATTAAAGATATAAAATAATTTGGCTAAATGTTTTAAAATTTAAGTTATCAAGTTAATTTAGTAATATCAATATCATCAAATAATATTATTTATGAGTTGGCATTTTATTCTTTTCATTTTTATAATTAATTTTTTATTTTGTTTAAGTAAGAAAATTTAATAGAATTATACATAATAGAATTAAAACTAGTGAAACTCATTTATGCAATCTTATCTATGATTTTTAACTATTTTACATTTTTCAAGTAGTATATAAAATTTATCTACAATTTCATATCTTGTCAGGTTTCTAGGGTAAAAACTATGTCATAATTAATGAGGTTAAATGATATATATTTTAATAAAGTAACTAATTTCTCCATTGATAAGCTATGGTATAGCCAAGTGTTGATGTTTAAGGAACATGCTCTTAGAATGTAGAGAAATGCTTGGCATCCAACTAAAATCTATAGTATGGAAGCCTTAGATTGTTTCAAATTACTTGACCATTTTTGCATCGCTTTCCTCTGATAAAAAAAAAAAAAAATCGGCTTAATCATTCACTGATATTGTGCCATAGGCTTATGGCCTGTTTCTAGTCTAAAGCTTTCATTCACCAACTCACAGAAGTCCTCGTAACAAGCATCATTTTTCTTAAAGAAGAGTATTTGGGTTGGACTAGATTTTCAGAGTTCTATCTGTCATCATTGTTATGTAGCAATAAATTACCTTACTAAAGAGAAAAGAAGGCAATTCAGGTTGTATAGAGTTAAGAAAGAAATTCATGTTGTGAAAATATGCACAGTAGTATCCCATCAGGTTTTAAAAGGGTTTATTTACAGGAAGAATAATTACAACTGCAGGAGCAGGTTTTGGGGAGCCGTGACAAAACTCTTACCACTCCAAGAGGCTAAAGGCTGAAAGAACAGTAAAGAACCCTGGATGGATGTCAGAAAAACCAGGTTGCCTTGAAAGATGCAGTGAACCATAGTCAAAATAAACAGTAACCTAAGTTGACTTCTCAAGATTTGAGGTAACGAATATTCCACTCCAATTTCTGTTTTCCTTATAATCTTCTTTTGACCAAACCTAAGTGACACCTGAGGGTTTGCAAACCCATTGGTGTAATCCATTCATAGTGGAGAAGATTGAAGACTTGATCTGAAGAGGAAACAGAAAATAAGCAGAACAGTTGATGAATGTAAGATTTAAAAAAAATCACAAAACTAAAAAGCAAAATAATATCAAAAGAAAAAAATGGTTTATTTTACTGTAAGAGAGCTGAGTACCTACTTAAGAACAAAGAAGTCAGAAATTGACAGAGATTAAAGAATACATGGAGAAAGAATAGCAGAGAAAACAAAGATCTAGAGTCAGGGCTGCCATATCAATGACAAATGCAACACTGAAATGACCAAGGGAATAGGGAATATACATACTTCATGTCAGCTCTTGAAAAAATTTAGGGATAACTCCCACTGTACTTCCTGTGGACACTGCCTAGCTGTTCCCAAATTCATTCTTTTATTATGTTATTTATAAAAGCATGTTGTCTCCCCTACCAAACATTAAATTTCTTTACAGTGTAGCTTATATATTTAATTCTAAAAAATACATTAAATAACTATTATATACCAGGTACTGATATGTGACACAAAAATAAATAGAATAAATTCCTGATCTCTGATAGTTAAAAACATCCTGGAGAAAGACAATATGTGAAACTCATGTAATTTGCGTTACTCTGGATAAGTACTGTATGATAAGAAGAAAATATTTAGGAGAATAGAAAGGAGAGTAAAGAATTTTGAGGAAGAAGATGAAAAATGTTTTATAGAGAAGGTGTGGAGATGCACCTTCAAAAACAGTTATGATTTCAACTGGTAGTGAATAGGACAGGCACATTTTAGTCACAGGAAAGAGCAAAAAAGAAGCAAAGGCAGTGAAATATGAACATAATAGTGTACAAATGGTGAGAAACTCCAGTGCAATGAGCATGGAGTACATATGTAGAGGATGTAGTATGGACCTTTTCATTGCTTAGCTAATATCTGTTCTTGTTTGCTTCCTTATTAACTGGATTCTAATTTTATTTGTGGTGGAAATGCTCCCCAGTTAAAAACAATATTTCTTAGCCACCTTGAAGTAAGGATGCTTATGTGATATAGTTTAAATATTTGGCCCCTCCAAATCTCATCTTTAAATTTGAACCCCAATGTTGGGGTTGAGGCCTGATAGGAGGTTTGTGTCATGGGAGCAAATCCTTCATGAATGGTTTGATGCTGTCCTCAAGGTAAAGAGTGAGTTCTTGCTCTATTAGTCCCCATAAGAACTGATTGTTAAAAAGAGCCTGCACCTCACTCCCCTTTCTCTCTCTCTTGCCTTCTCCTCTCTACCCATGTGATCTCTGCACATACCAGCTCCTCTTCTCTTTCTACCACAAGTGGAAGAAGCTTCAGGGCCTCAACAGATGCTGCTGTCATGATTCTTGTACAATCTGCAAAAGTATGAGCCAAATAAACCTCTTTTCTTTATAAATTACCCAGCCTCAGGTATTCATTTATAGCAACACAAACAGATTAAGATACCATGTGATTATGTTCTGGCCAAATTTATTGAGTAGGCTCTAGGCAAAAGTTCTTTAAAAAGAGGCTGACATCTGGCAGGCAATTTTTGTCCTTTGCCATTTACCTTCCTCCTCCCTTGAATATAGTTGTGAAGAGTGTAGCTTCAGCTGCTCTCTTATAACTAAGAGGCAATAAGTATATCCTTAAAAAGGCTAAGTGTAAGAATAGAAGGATCCTGAGTCCTGATGATACAGTAGACATGCTGTACCACTATGGGGAGTCTATTCCCAGATTTCACAGCATGCTTTCATATATTCTTTTGAAAAACTATTCCGTCTTGTTAAGCTAATGTTGTGGGACTTTGTTCTCAGAGCTGACTGCAATTTTTTCTTAATGTCATAACAATTTTTTATTTAAAAAGAATCTCAGGCCAGTCACAGTGGCTCAGACTGTAATCCCAGCACTTCAAGAGGCCAAAGCAGGTGGATCTCTTGAGCCCAAGAGGTCAAGACCAGCCTGGGTAACATGGCAAAACCCCATCTCTACTAAAAATAAAGAAAAATTAGCTGTGCATGGTGGTGCACACCTGTAGCCCCAGCTATTCAGGAGGCTGAGGTGAAAGGATGACTTGAGCCCAGGAGGCAGAGATTGTGAGCTGAGATCATGCCACTACACTCCAGCCTGGATGTCAGATTGAGACCTTGTCTCAAAAAAAAAAAATCTGAAATTATTACCACAACAGAATGGCAGAATTAAAATCCTATTTTAGCTCTGATTACTTAATTTTTAAAATGTATTATTCATATAATTTTAATCGACAAATCTATAATTATATATTTAGGGGGTACAATATGATGTTTTGATATATGTATACAATGTGGAATTATTAAATCAAGCTAGTTAACATGTCTATCCCCTCACTTACCTATCATTTTTTATGACGAGATGTTTCAAAATACTCTTAGTTATTTTGAAATATACATTACTGTTGACTATAGCCACCCTGCTGTGATATAAATATTAAAACCAATTTCTCCTGTCAGTGGTAACTATCATTGTACTCTCTACTTCTATGAGTTCGACTTTATTACATTTCACATATAAGGGAGATCATAAAGTATTTGTCTTTCTGTGCCTGTCTTATTTCACTTTGCATAATTTCTTCCATATTCATCCATGTTCAGGATTTCCTCATTTTTAAAAGTGAAATAGCATTTTATTGTGTATATATATCACATTTTCTCTATCCATCCATTGATAAACACTTGAGTTGATAGCATATCTTGGACATTGTGAATATGGCTACAATAAACAAGGGAGTGCAGTTATCCCTTCAATTTTCTGGTTTCAGTTGTTTGTGATATATACCCAGAAGTGAGATTACTAGATCATATGGTAGTTCTATTTATAGTTTTTTCAGGAAACTCCATACAGTTTTTCATAATAACTATATTAATTGACATTCCCACTAACGATACACAGGGCTCCCTTTTCTCCACACCTTTGCCAACACTTGCTATCTTTCATCATTTTTACAATAGCTATTCTAACAGATGTGAGGAACTATCTCTTTGTGGTTTTAATGTACATTTCAACGATGATCAATGATGATCATTTTTCTAAATATATTTGTTGGCTATTTGTATGTCTTATTTTGAGAGGTGTCTATTTAGGTACATTATTCATTAGTTGATCGAGTTATTTGTTTTCTTGCTGTTCAGTTGTTTTAAATTCCTTATATATTTTGGATATTAGCTTCTTATCAGATGTATTATTTTCAAATATTTTCTCCCAGTCCATGAATTATCTCCTCATTCTATTAATTGTTTCCTTTGCTGTGAAGAAGCTTTTTTAGTTTGATACAATTCCATTTGTTTATTTTTGCCTTTGTTACCTATGCTTTTGGGATTATAAGCAAAAAATCTTTGCCCAGGCCAATGTTGTAGAGCATTTCCTCTATGTTTTCTTCTAGTAGTTATACAGTTACAGGGATTACATTTATCTCTTTAATCCACTTTGAGTTGATTATAATATACGGTGAGAGGTAAGGGTCCAGTTACATTCTTCTGCTTGTGGATATCCAGTTTTCCCAATGACATTTATTGAAGAGACTGTCCTTTCTCCAAGGGTATCAAAAACGCTTCCATCAAAAATCAATTTACTAGAATTCTATGGGTTTTTTTCTGGTATCTCTATTCTGTTTCACTGATCAATATGTTGGTTATTATGCCACTACCATTCATGCTGTTTTGATTGCAATTACTTTATAATATGTTTTTAAATGAGGGAGTGTGATGCCTTCAGTTTTATTGTTTTGGCTCATGACTCTTTTTACTATTTGGGGTCTTTTATAATTCCACACAAATGTAAAGATTGCTTTTTCTATTTCTGTGAACAATGACATTGGCATTTTGATAGGAATTTCATTGAATCTGTATATTGCTTTGGATTTTTATACATATTTTCAAAATATTAATGTTTTCAACCCATGAACATGGGATATCTTTCTGTTTATTTGTGTTTTCTTCAGTGTCTTTCATCAATGTTTTGTAATTTTCAGTATACAAGTTTTTTTATGTTATGATAAATCAGTTTGCAATTTCTTTTTTTTTCATTATACTTTATGTTCTCGGGTACATGTGTAAAACGTGCAGGTTTGTTACACAGGTATACATGTGCCATGTTCGTTTGCTGCACCCATCAACTCATCATTTACACTAGGTATTTCTCCTAGTGCTATCCCTCTCCCAGCCCCCCACCCACCGACAGGCACCTCCACCGGTGTGTGATGTTCCCCTCCCTGGGTCCATGCGTTCTCATTGTTCAGTATACAAGTTTTTTACCTCCTTGATTACATTTATACCAAAGTATTTAATTTTTTGTTGCTATTGTAAATGGGATATTTAAAAATTTCCTTTCCAGATAAGTTTTAGCACGTAGAAATACTAATTTTTGTATGTTGATTTTGTGTTCTACTGAATTATTTTGTCAGCTCTAACAGTTTTCTGGTGGAGTCTTTAGAATTTTTTACATATGTGATCATGCCATCAGCAAATAAAGATCTCACTTTTGATTAGGACGCCTTTTATTTCTTTCTTATCTAATTGCTCTAGCTAGAATTTTCAGTACTATATTGAAAAAAAAAGTGGTGAGATTAAGCATCTTTCTTTTGTTCTTGACCTTGAAATAAAAACTTTCAACTTCTCACCATTAAGAGTGTTAGCTACAGGTTTGTGATATATCTCCTTTATTGGGTTCAGGTACATTCCCTTTATACCTAATCTATTGAGTTTTTATTATGAAATGGTCCTAAATTTTGTCAAATGCTTTTTCTGCATCTATTGAGATAATCATACGGTTTTTATCTTTTTTTTTTTAAAGGTATTACATCACATTTATTGATTTGCATGTGTTGAGCCATTCTTGCATCCAGGGACAAATTCCACTTAATCATGGTGAGTGATCATGTAAATGTGTTCTTAAATTTGATTTGCTAATGTTATTTTGAGGAATTTTCCATCTATGTTCAACAGAGATATCGGCCTATAACTTGTTTTTCTTGTGGATTTGCCTGGATTGGGTATTAGGGTAATGCTTGTTTCATAATATGCATTTGGAAATATTCCCTACACTTCAATTTTTTGAAAGAGTTTACAAAGAATTAATATTAGTTTTTCTTTAAATATTTGGTATAATTCAGCACTGAAGTCTGGGTTCTGGGCTTTTCTTTGAAGGAAGACATTTTAAATTATTTAATCAATCACCTTACTTGTTATTGGTCTGTTCAGATAGTCTATGTATTCATAATTCACTTCTGGTAAATTGTATGTGTCTAGATATTCAACCATTTCTTCTGGACTGTACAATTTTTTGGTGTATACTTATTTGTGGTCATTTCTTAGAATTTTAGATTTCAGAGATATCAGTTGTAATGTCTCCTAATTCATTTCTGATATCATTTATTTGAGTAGTTTCTCTTTTTTCCTAGTTTGTCTAGCTAAGGCTTTGTGAATTTTGTTTACCTTTTTAAAATCTCTTCGTTTTATTGATTTTCTTCTATTGTTTTTCTAGTCTCCATTTTATTTGTTTCTGTCATTTGTTATTTTCTTCCTTCTGCTAACTTTGGGTTCAGTTTGTTATTTTTTAGTTATTTGAGGTGTAACATTAGATTGCTTATTTGTTGTCATTTTTTGGATCTAAGCATTTGTTATTATAAATTTCTCTCAAGAATGTTTTTGCACATACCATCATTTTTAGTATATTGTGTTTCCATTTTCATTTGTCTCAATATAATTTTTATTCCTGTTTTATTTATTCTGTGACCCATTAGTTATTCAGGAATATGTGGTTTAATATCCAGATATTTTTGTATTTTCCTAGATTTCTCCTTTTATTGATTTTTAGTTTCATGTCATTATTATCCAAAATGATACCTGACATAATTTCAATTCTTGTTAATTTGTTAACCATTGTTTTGTAACTTAACATAAAGTCTACCCTATAAAATGTTCCCTATGCCCGTGAAAAGAATGTGTATTCTGCTGCTATTGTATGGAATGTCTTGTATATGCCTGTTAGGTCAATTTGGTCTAAAGTGTAATTCAAGTCCAATACTTCCTTACTGGTTTTCTATCTAGATGATCTGTTTATTGTTGAAAGTGGAGTGCTGAAGTCTCTGGCTACTATGGTATTGCAGTCTATCCCTCCATTCAGATCACTTAATAATTGCTTTATTTATGTAGGTGCTCCAGTTTGGGGTGCATATATAAGGGTATTTAAAAAGTTCATGGAAATGTATATTATGAAAAAACTGCAGGAGTTTCAAGGTGTTTTTTCTCATTTTAATTTATTTTTTCCCATACTGCACAAAGAGGTTTCTAAGCTTTTTTTTTTTACACCAAAGTAACTCATACTAATTTGTTATAACATGTCTGAACAGGATGCAGTTTGAGGCCCTAAGAAGGATAAGTCTTCAGTTTGAAGAGAACCCCCTATCAGAGCAACATAAATTCTGCTAAAACTGCAGCAAGAACAAAGAAAATATATGGTGAAGCCTGGGTAGAAGAATGGTAAAATTATTGGTGCTTCATGAAAATTTTATAGGGACAATTCCCCCCAAAGAAATCAGCAGTCTATACATGGATAACTTGTTTTAAGAAGGGATGAGGCAATAATGGAAAAAAAATTCCACAGCACCAGACCATCCACGTCAATTTGCAACATAAAAATTCATTTTGTTTGTGCCTCAATTGAAGATGACCAACTATTAACAGCCAACACCATAGACATCTCAATTGTTTCAGCTTACACAATTCTGACAGAAAAATTAAAGTTGAGCAAACTTTCCACTTGATAGGTTCCAAAACTGTTGTACCCAAATCAGCTGCAGAAAAGAGCAGAGCTTTAAATGGAAATTTTAAACAAGTGGGATCAAGGTCCTGAAGCATTTATTCAAAGAATTGTAACAGGGGAGGAAACACGGCCTTACCTGTATAATCATGAAGACAAAGCACAATTCAAAACAAAGGACAAAAGGTGTAAGTTATCCAGCCAAAACCAAAGCTAATCAGTCAAAAGTAAAAGTCGTGGCAAAAGTTTTTGAGATGGTCAAGGCATTTTGCTTGTTGACTTTTTGGAGGGCCAAAGAATGATTACATTTGCTTATTATGAGAGTTTTCACAATGTTAGCCAAAGCTTTAGCAGAAAAATTTCCATGTTCTGGACACTGGCCTAGGCAAAGAATTTGCAACTAAGTCCTCAAAAGCAAAGGCAATGAAAACAAAAGTTGACAAAAATTGAACAGATACTTCTCAAAAGAAGACATACAGGAAGCCAACAAACATGAAAAAATGCTCAACATCACTGATCATCAGAGAAACGCAAACCGAAACCACCATGAGGTATCATCTCATACCAATTAAAATGGCTACTATTAGAAAGCCAAAAAATAACAGATGCTGGTGAGGTTGTGGAGAAAAGAGAGTGATCACACATTGTTGATGGGCTTGTAAATTAGTGTATCCTCTGTGGAAAGTAGATTGGAGATTCCTCAGAGAACTAAAAATAGAATTACCATTTGAGCCAGCAATCTCTTTACTGACTATATACCCAAAGGAAAATAAATCATTCTCCCCAAATGACATCTGCATTTGTATGTTTATCACAGCACTATTCGAAATAGCAAAGACATAGAATCAACCTAGGTCCCCATCAATGGTGGATTAAATACAATGTGGTGCATATACACCATGGACTATTATACAACCATGGTATAAGAATGAAATAATGATCTTTGTGAGAACATGGATGCAGCTGGGGGCTCTTGTCCTGAGAAAATTATCACAGAAACAGAAAAACAAACACTGCATGTTCTCACTTACAGGTGGGAAGTAAACATTGGGTATACATGGGCATAAAGATGGGAACAATAGACACTGGGGACTCCAAAAGGTGGGAGGACAGGAGGGGAGCAAGGGTTGAAAATTTACCCATTGGGTAATATGTTCACTATTTTAGTGACAGGTTCACTCAAAGTCCAAACCTCTGCGCAATGCAATATGTCCATGAAACAAACATGCACATGTTCCCCTTGAAGCAAATTTTTTTTGTAAGTTATACGTTTTTGTAATATTGAAAACAAACTGTCAAGGTCATTAAAAATAAGTCTGAGAAACTGTCAAAGTCTAGAGGAACCTAGGGAGATACAATGATTAAAAGTATTATGGTATCCTGGATAGGATCCTGGAAGACAAAAAGGACATTAAGTGAAAACTAGGAAAATTAAGTGAAAAAAGGACATTAAGTGAAAACTAGGAAACTAGGAAACTATGGACTTCAGTTAATAATAATGCATTATTATTGGCTCATTAGCTGTGAAAAATGTACCATACTAATGTAAGATGTTAATAATAGAATACACTGAATGTGAGGTATATGAGAATCCTATGTACTATATTCTCAAATTTTCTGTAAATCTAAAACTCTTCTAAAATTTAAAATATATTTAAAAAGAAAAAAAAAGAAAAACAAATAATGCCAAAGAAAGCCTCACCAGAGTCCTTCTCCAACATGACAATGCTCCTGTTCATTTTTCTCTTTACACAAGGAAAATTTTACAAGAGTTTCAGTGGGAAGTAATCAGACATTTTCTCACAGTCCTGATTTCACAACTTCTGACTTGTGTTTGTTCCCTAATCTCAAATAGTATTTAAAGGGCACCCATTTTTCTTCAGTTAATAGTAACAAAAGACTGCATTAACTAGGTTAAATTTCCAGGACCCTCAGTTCTTTAGGAATGAATTAAATGGCTGGTATCATTGCTTAATTCAAAAGTATTTTGAAGTTGATGAAGTTTATGTTGAGAAATAAAGCTTATATGTTATATTTTTATCTTCAATTCCCATTTTCCCATGAACTTGTTGAAGTCCCCTCATATTTATAATTATTATATCTTTTTGGTGAATTAACCCTTTTGTGATTATGCAATGCCCTTCTTTGTCTTTTTTCATAATTTGTAGCTTAAAGACTGATATATGCATTATATTTTGTCTGAGATATACATAGCTTTTCCTGTTTTCTTTCAGTTTCTGTTTGCATGGAATATCTTTCACTATGCTTCCATTTTCAGTCTATGTGTGTCCTTACTAGTAAAATGAGTTTTTTGTCTGCCACATATGGTTGGATCATGTTTTGTCATCCATTCAAATACTCTATGACTTTTTATTGGAGAATATAATCACGTACACCAAGGTAATTATTGATAGATAAGGACTTGCTACTGCCATGTTGTAATTTATTTTTTCATTGTTTTGTAGGTCCTTTCTATTTTTCTTGTTGTTTTCCTTTTTAGTCTGATGGGTTTATGTGGTGGAATGCTTTGACTCCATCCTTTTTATGTTTTGTGCAACTACTATATATTTTTGCTTTGTGGTTATTATGAGGTTTACATAAAATATCTTATTCTTAGGCTACTTTAAGCTGATAACAACTTACTTTAATCATGTACAAAACCTCTGCACTTTCATTCTCTATCCCCCATCTTTTATAATTTCCATGTCAAATTCTACATTTGCTTTTCTTTTGAACTTATATCCCTTACATTGTATTGTAAATGTATTTATTTTTAATAGTTTTGTCTTTTAATCCTCCTAGTATGCATAAAATTGATTTATAACACTCATAAATATTTGATAATCCTATGACTGTGTATTACTTACACCGAACATAAAAAATTGTTTTTTCACTTTCTTTTTTTGTTATTAATTAGCAGTCTTTTGTTTTATCTTAAAGACTTTCCTTTAACAATGCTTGTGAAGCTAGCCCTAGTGGTGACAAACTCCCTTAGCTTTTGTTTGTCAGGGGAAGTTTTTATCTATCCTTCATTTCTGAATGACAGCATTGACAGGTAAAGTATTCTTGGTTGGCAGTATTTTTGGTTTTGTTTTTGTTCTTTAACACTTTGAATATATCATTCCCCCTATCCTCTGGCATGCAAGATTTCTGCTGTGAGAAATCTACTGAAATTGTATTGGGATACCCTTGAATGTGACTTTGTAAATTTCTTGTTACTTTTAATATTCTTTTTCTGCCTGTCATTTTTGATTATTTGATTGTGCTGCACTTTGATGAACCCTTTTTGGGGTTGGATTGGCAACCTCTGAGCTCCCTGTATCTGGATACTGTCATCTTTCCCCAGATTTGGAAAATTTTTCAGCCATTATTACCTTAAATGTACATGCTAGTGCTTTTTCTCTCTCTTCTCTTTCAGAAATTCCTGTTATGCAAAAGTTAGTTAATTTCATGGTACCTCATAATTTCTGTAGGATTTCTTTCTTGTTTTGTTTTATTTTTGCTCATCTAATTAGATAATTTAAAATTTTCTAATTTCAAGCTCATTGATTCTGTTTAGTCATGTCTTCTGTTGAAGCTTTCTTTTGAATTTTTCAAATCAGTTATCACAGTCTTTATCATTATAGATTCTTATTCTTTTTTGGCCAGACTTTTCATTTTGTTCATAAATTGTTTCAAAAATTTTATGTAATTTTCTCTCTGCATTTTCTTGGCTTTCTCTAAAACTCTTTAAGAGAGTTATTCAGAATTAATTGTCAGTCATTTCCTAGATCCCCATTTATTCTTGTTCCATTATTGGAGCTCGATTAACTTCCTTTGGTAGTGTTACATTTCCCTGATTTTTAATAATCCTGTATACTTACATTGATACCTGTGCACTTGATAAGACAGGCACCTTTTCCAATATTTGCAGGTATTTTTTGGTGGTGAGAGACCTTTATTATTTTGTCTAGCCTATAACTGCAGGTAATCCAGCCAGTAGCAGCTATAGACAGGCAGACTTTGGTGTCGGGTTCTTCCACTGGGCTGGGTCACTTCCTGTGCTCTGAGGTTGAATGGTAATGCTGGCTGAGCTCTGTGGTCTAGTAAGACCACTGAATAGACTTTGCCATCAGATTTGGCTGCTTCCTGGGCTCTGCAAATAATCTCTGGTTGGGCAAAGTTGCAGATTACCACTCTTGGCCTGGAGGAGATGTTGTTGTTTCAAACCTGTAGTTGGGCAAGGCCATGTGCTAAACTCCAAGGCTGAGGGAAGTATCTTGGGTTGCTTCTCAACCACACAGGATGGACAGGGCAGAGGCTATGTGGCACAGATATGCATGAACTTGAGTTTGTTTCCCAGCCTGGCATATGCTTAAGCAGAGCACCGAAGTTTGGTGAAGTCACCACTCAGCAACTGAGGTTGGGCAGAACAAGACACTCTCTACCCTGGTAATCACTGACCTGCAATTGCCTTCAAGCATGGAGACTATTTTTTTTTCTTTTATTATTATTATTATTATTATACTTTAGGTTTTATGGTACATGTGCGCAATGTGCAGGTAAGTTACATATGTATACATGTGCCATGCTGGTGCACTGCACCCACCAACTCATCATCTAGCATTAGGTATATCTCCCAATGCTATCCCTCCCCCCTCCCCCCACCCCACAACAGTCCCCGAAGTGTGATGTTCCCCTTCCTGTGTCCATGTGATCTCATTGTTCAATTCCCACCTATGAGTGAGAATATGCGGTGTTTGGTTTTTTGTTCTTGCAATAGTTTACTGAGAATGATGATTTCCAATTTCATCCATGTCCCTACAAAGGACATGAACTCATCATTTTTTATGGCTGCATAGTATTCCATGGTGTATATGTGCCACATTTTCTTAATCCAGTCTATCATTGTTGGACATTTGGGTTGGTTCCAAGTCTTTGCTATTGTGAATAATGCGGCAATAAACATACGTGTGCATGTGTCTTTATAGCAGCATGATTTATAGTCCTTTGGGTATATACCCAGTAATGGGATGGCTGGGTCGAATGGAATTTCTAGTTCTAGATCCCTGAGGAATCGCCACACTGACTTCCACAAGGGTTGAACTAGTTTACAGTCCCACCAACAGTGTAAAAGTGTTCCTATTTCTCCACATCCTCTCCAGCACCTGTTGTTTCCTGACTTTTTAATGATTGCCATTCTAACTGGTGTGAGATGGTATCTCATTGTGGTTTTGATTTGCATTTCTCTGATGGCCAGTGATGGTGAGCATTTTTTCATGTGTTTCTTGGCTGCATAAATGTCTTCTTTTGAGAAGTGTCTGTTCATGTCCTTCGCCCACTTTTTGATGGGGTTGTTTGTTTTTTTCTTGTAAATTTGTTGGAGTTCATTGTAGATTCTGGATATTAGCCCTTTGTCAGATGAGTAGGTTGCGAAAATTTTCTCCCATTTTGTAGGTTGCCTGTTCACTCTGATGGTAGTTTCCTTTGCTGTGCAGAAGCTCTTTAGTTTAATTAGATCCCATTTGTCAATTTTGGCTTTTGTTGCCATTGCTTTTGGTGTTTTAGACATGAAGTCCTTGCCCATGCCTATGTCCTGAATGGTAATGCCTAGGTTTTCTTCTAGGGTTTTTATGGTTTTAGGTCTAACATTTAAGTCTTTAATCCATCTTGAATTGATTTTTGTATAAGGTGTAAGGAAGGGATCCAGTTTCAGCTTTCTACATATGGCTAGCCAGTTATCCCAGCACCATTTATTAAATAGGGAATCCTTTCCCCATTTCTTGTTTTTGTCATGTTTGTCAAAGATCAGATACTTGTAGATATGTGGCATTATTTCTGAGGGCTCTGTTCTGTTCCATTGATCTATATCTCTGTTTTGGTACCAGTACCATGCTGTTTTGGTTACTGTAGCCTTGTAGTATAGTTTGAAGTCAGGTAGTGTGATGCCTCCAGCTTTGTTCTTTTGGCTTAGGATTGACTTGGCGATGCGGGCTCTTTTTTGGTTCCATATGAACTTTAAAGTAGTTTTTTCCAATTCTGTGAAGAAAGTCATTGGTAGCTTGATGGGGATGGCATTGAATCTGTAAATTACCTTGGGAAGGATGGCCATTTTCATGATATTGATTCTTCCTACCCATGAGCATGGAATGTTCTTCCATTTGTTTGTATCCTCTTTTATTTCCTTGAGCAGTGGTTTGTAGTTCTCCTTGAAGAGGTCTTTCACATCCCTTGTAAGTTGGATTCCTAGGTATTTTATTCTCTTTGAAGCAATTGTGAATGGGAGTTCACTCATGATTTGGCTCTCTGTTTGTCTGTTATTGATGTATAAGAATGCTTGTGATTTTTGCACATTGATTTTGTATCCTGAGACTTTGCTGAAGTTGCTTATCAGCTTAAGGAGATTTTGGGCTGAGACAATGGGGTTTTCTAGATATACTATCATGTCATCTGCAAACAGGGACAATTTGACTTCCTCTTTTCCTAATTGAATACCCTTGATTTCCTTCTCCTGCCTAATTGCCCTGGCCAGAACTTCCAACACTATGTTGAATAGAAGTGGCGAGAGAGGGCATCCCTGTCTTGTGCTAGTTTTCAAAGGGAATGCTTCCAGTTTTTGCCCATTCAGTATGATATTGGCTGTGGGTTTGTCATAAATAGCTCTTATTATTTTGAGATACGTCCCATCAATTCCTAATTTATTGAGAGTTTTTAGCATGAAGGGTTGTTGAATTTTGTCAAAGGCCTTTTCTGCATCTATTGAGATAATCATGTGGTTTTTGTCTTTGGTTCTGTTTATATGCTGGATTACATTTATTGATTTGCGTATATTGGACCAGCCTTGCATCCCAGGGATGAAGCCCACTTGATCATGGTGGATAAGCTTTTTGATGTGCTGCTGGATTCTGTTTGCCAGTATTTTATTGAGGATTTTTGCATCAATGTTCATCAAGGATATTGGTCTAAAATTCTCTTTTTTTGTTGTGTCTCTGCCAGGCTTTGGTATCAGGATGATGCTGGCCTCATAAAATGAGTTAGGGAGGATTCCCTCTTTTTCTATTGATTGGAATAGTTTCAGAAGGAATGGTACCAGCTCCTCCTTGTACCTCTGGTAGAATTCGGCTGTGAACCCATCTGGTCCTGGACTTTTTTTGGTTGGTAAGCTATTGCTTATTGCCACAATTTCAGCTCCTGTTATTGGTCTATTCAGAGATTCAACTTCTTCTTGGTTTAGTCTTGGGAGGGTGTATGTGTTGAGGAATTTATCCATTTCTTCTAGATTTTCTAGTTTATTTGCATAGAGGTGTTTGTAATATTCTCTGATGGTAGTTTGTATTTCTGTGGGATCAGTGGTGATATCCCCTTTATCATTTTTTATTGCATCTATTTGATTCTTCTCTCTTTTTTTCTTTATTAGTCTTGCTAGCGGTCTATCAATTTTGTTGATCCTTTCAAAAAACCAGCTCCTGGATTCATTTATTTTTTGAAGGGTTTTTTGTGTCTCTATTTCCTTCAGTTCTGCTCTGATTTTAGTTATTTCTTGCCTTCTGCTAGCTTTTGAATGTGTTTGCTCTTGCTTTTCTAGTTCTTTTAATTGTGATGTTAGGGTGTCAATTTTGGATCTTTCCTGCTTTCTCTTGTGGGCATTTAGTGCTATAAATTTCCCTCTACACACTGCTTTGAATGCATCCCAGAGATTCTGGTATGTTGTGTCTTGGTTCTCGTTGGTTTCAAAGAACATCTTTATTTCTGCCTTCATTTCGTTATGTACCCAGTAGTCATTCAGGAGCAGGTTGTTCAGTTTCCATGTAGTTGAGCGGTTTTGAGTGAGATTCTTAATCCTGAGTTCTAGCTTGATTGCACTGTGATCTGAGAGACAGTTTGTTACAATTTCTGTTCTTTTACATTTATTGAGGAGAGCTTTACTTCCAAGTATATGGTCAATTTTGGAATAGGTGTGGTGTGGTGCTGAAAAAAATGTATATTCTGTCGATTTGGGGTGGAGAGTTCTGTAGATGTCTATTAGGTCCGCTTGGTGCAGAGCTGAGTTCAATTCCTGGGTATCCTTGTTGACTTTCTGTCTCGTTGATCTGTCTAATGTTGACAGTGGGGTGTTAAAGTCTCCCATTATTAATGTGTGGGAGTCTAAGTCTCTTTGTAGGTCACTCAGGACTTGCTTTATGAATCTGGGTGCTCCTGTATTGGGTGCATATATATTTAGGATAGTTAGCTCTTCTTGTTGAATTAATCCCTTTACCATTATGTAATGGCCTTCTTTGTCTCTTTTGATCTTTGTTGGTTTAAAGTCTGTTTTATCAGAGACTAGGATTGCAACCCCTGCCTTTTTTTGTTTTCCATTTGCTTGGTAGATCTTCCTAAGCATGGAGAATATTTAATAAGAAAATCAGGGCTTAGCTAGATCACTTCTTGCCTGCAGTGGCTGGTCAGGGGCAGATGCTCTATCCACAGGTAATATTGGAGTCTGGCTCTGTCACCCAGGCTGGAGTGCAGTGGCGCGATCTCGGCTCACTGCAAGCTCCGCCTCCTGGGTTCACACCATTCTCCTGCCTCAGCCTCCCGAGTAGCTGGGACTACAGGCGCCCGCCACCATGCCCGTCTAATTTCTTTTGGTATTTTTAGTAGAGATGGGGCTTCACTGCATTAGCAAGGATGGTCTCGATCTCCTGACCTCGTGATCTGCTCCCCTCAGCCTCCCGAAGTGCTGGGATTACAGGTGTGAGCCACCGTGCCCGGCCACAGTTGCTTCTTAACTAAGAAAACCAACGAAAGCATCCAGGATGTGTGAGGAAGCTGGCTAGAGATCCAGATCAGGAAGTCCCATGGACTGTGTTTCTTGCAGCATGGCACTGTTGGTTAGTCTCTCCGGTGTGGTACTTCCACTGGCCAGAATGCAGAGCAACTACCAAGATCCACATGCTAGTTGATGTGAGCCCCAGCCTCATTCTTTGTTTCTAACTTACCTCAGGTAATCTAGCCCTGCCAGTACTACCAGTGTTTCCCATGGGACAAGATGGAGGTGAGCCTCCTGTAGAGTCCCAGAATAGTAGGGAAGCTGAATGTCTACCTCCAAATCACTTTTTCCACAATAGAAATCATAGATCTAGGGGCATTCTCCATGTGTGGTGCTGTGCCAGCTTGGGGAGGGGCAGCATGGTCAAAGAACTGTTATTACCATTAAATTACAGCTTTTTTCAGTTATGCGGTCCAAAGAGGTGTCTCAGCCTTATTCCCAGTTTCTGGGATATTCATGGTAGTATTTTTGCCTGTGGATAATTGCTAGTTTAATTTTCACTGTGGGGGAAGAGTGAAGCCTAACAACTCCTATTATGCTAGCTTGCTCTGAGTGTAATTCTTAACTGATACCTATAGAGGTCAGATTAAAATATATCATTTACGTTGCATTCATATAATGTCTAAGTCAGTTTCTTCAATATTGTATATTCTGATATTTCAAATGATATTTATCAGGTGTATGAATGAATACATTAATTCATTAATGGTGGACTTTCCAAAAAGTCTAAATGGCTTAGGTATAAAAATCATAAAGAAAATTATTCTCTGATATCCAAAAAGAGTTTGTACTGTATAAAAAGATGAACAGGCTTAAGGTAGATTAAATTCACTTCTCAGGAACATATTAAAGTGAAACTAAGAATACTTGAGTTACATTATTGTAAGGTGACTGTTGGGGAAGGAAACTACTACATTCTAGATATTTATGTTACAGAAAAAGTGGCAGCTGAATAGACCACTGTTCTGATCTTGAATGACATTTCCTATGTTGCTTTTATGCTATGTTATTAAGATGATGATTCATCTCATTTTTAAAGCCCTCTAACCTTCCCTTGTTATAACTTATTCCAATGTTTAACAGCTAACACTGTCAAGAACATTTTCATTATATCTAACTCACATTCATTGTACTGCTCTTAGAAGACACAGAGAAAAATATATATCTAGTCTCTGAATAAAAATTCAAACAGAAGCCAAAGTTATATTAACTTTCTTAGAAAAAGAGCCAAAAATTGTGGTGGGACATTCAGGTGATATGCCTAAGAATTCCCCCCAAATACCTTAAAGAGCATAGGAAATGATTGGAAGAGAAGAACCAATCACCTTAATGATGAACTGATCACAGTATAATTCTACTCTCTTCAATGACTTTCATTATTAAATTCTCCTTATGCAAAAAGTATTGTAACACAATAACATTATCCAATTAAGCATCTATTAACTGCCGAAAATGGATATATGGACTATTACCTTAGAAAACTGGCAGATCTATACTAATTCAGTGTAAGTCTATACTCTTGACAACTTTTAAATATGTAATATACAGAATAGATACATCATTTTATTATGTTTATATGCATATATGCACACACATAAATATATACATGCAGTAACATAAACCCAATGATTTACTCGGAAAAACACATGTTAAATGCCCTCAAAACATGCTCAAATATGGAACTGTGTAGTAGGAAATATGCTTGGTTTAAAGAAAAAAACAGGTGTAAATTAGTATTATCAGTGTAGTTGGTGCAATTTCATAAAACATTGAAATATATTGGAGAACTCAACAGACCGTATCTACAAAAGTAATAGGTTATGAAATGAGTTCTAATTTTGCCTGTAAGAGTGGGAGGCTAATGTATTTTGCGCTGAAAAAGTCATTCTATTGCATGATTACTTTTTAGTTAAGTTAAATATTTAAAGCATGGAGGACACAGACTGGCATGAAGTGGTTACTAAAAGTTATTAATTCAATTTTCTGTTAGTACACCATATATATCAAATTATAAGTAGCAAGCGATGATAAGACCTTAATCTTTCTTTAACATCTTTATCATTCTATTTCCCTAATCAAGAGCTTATTTGCTTATTTCTTTCTGTTCTTAGATCAAAGTGTTTTGGTCAGAGCCCTCAGCCATTCATTCTGGCTCCTCCTTGGCTAACTAATATTGTCTCTAGTCTGTCCTTCCATCCTGTCTTCTTGTAGCCTTCCTGAATGCCATACTAATTTCTACTTCTCCACATGTCTCTAATTCTCCACATTGACTTTTGTATTTTCCCCATCTAGAACCTGTTCATCGAATCTTACTTTTACTCTTGCCAAATATAGCTATCATCACAATGGGAGAGCTTTTATTAAGTGTCACAATCCAGCACCTGTTGTTTCCTGACTTTTTAATGATCGCCATTCTAACTTGTGTGAGATGGTATCTCATTGTGGTTTTGATTTGCATTTCTCTGATGGCTAGTGATGGTGAGCATTTTTTCATGTGTCATTTGGCTGCATAAATGTCTTCTTTTGAGAAGTGTCTGTTCATATCCTTTGCCCACTTTTTGATGGGGTTGTTTGTTTTTTTCTTGTAAATTTGTTGGAGTTCATTGTAGATTCTGGATATTAGCCCTTTGTCAGATGAGTAGGTTGCGAAAATTTTCTCCAATTTTGTAGGTTGCCTGTTCACTCTGATGGTAGTTTCTTTTGCTGTGCAAAACCTCTTTAGTTTAATTAGATCCCATTTGTCAATTTTGGCTTTTGTTGCCATTGCTTTTGGTGTTTTAGACATGAAGTCCTTGAGAGGATGTGGAGAAATAGGAACACTTTTACACTGTTGGTGGGACTATAAACTAGTTCAACCATTGTGGAAGTCAGTGTGGCGATTCCTCAGGGATCTAGAACTAGAAATACCATTTGACCCAGCAATCCCATTACTGGGTATATACCCAAAGGACTATAAATCATGCTGCTATAAAGACACATGCACGCGTATGTTTATTGCAGCTCTACAGTATTCACAATAGCAAAGACTTGGAACCAACCCAAATGTCCAACAATGATAGACTGGATTAAGAAAATGTGGCACATATACACCATGAAATACTATACAGCCATAAAGAATGATGAGTTCATGTCCTTTGTAGGGACATGGATGAAATTGGAAATCATCATTCTCAGTAAACTATTGCAAGGACAAAAAACCAAACACCGCATATTCTCACTCATAGATGGGAATTGAACAATGAGAACACATGGATACAGGAAGGGGAACATCACACTCTGGGGACTGTTGTGGGGTGGAGGGAGGGGGAAGGGATAGCATTAGGAGATATACCTAATGCTAAATGACGAGTTAATGGGTGCAGCACACCAGCATGGCACATGTATACATATGTAACTAACCAGCACAATGTGCACATGTACCCTAAAACTTAACGTATAATAATAATAATAATAATAATAAAAAACCTGTCACACTCTACACAAACTTTTCATCCTAGACTCAATATTTTACTTGTAATCACCACCGTATCATTTTTAAAATTTATCTTTAAATACATTCAAACGTTTGGGAAAGTAGAGAAAAGTAGATTAAATTGTTTACATACCATCAAACATGATTTTTAAAGTTTTCATAAATAAAAGAAAATGGATGAGATAGTGAGCCATCCATTCACTCATCAAGAATTGATTGAGTACCGGTTTGTATTCAGTTACTATTGTAGAGACTGGGGATTAAAATATATGTGGAAACCAAGATCTTTGCTTGTGTAAACTTACATCTAATGGGAGGAGACAGATATTAATCAAAAAATATGAAAATGATTGTATCGTCTAGTAGGTTCCAAATGAGAAGTACTATGGAAAAGAAAAAACAAGTAAAGTAGAATATAAATAATGGCTTTCTCAAAAAGAGAAAGCATGTGATTTTTTGAGAAATTAGAGCAATGAACGACAGTTTTTTTTTTTTAAATTGAAGATAGAACAAACAGCTTTCTTGAAGAGTTATAAAGGCAGAGAGAATAAGATACTAGTTAGGAAAAAATAAAGCAAGCCCAGAACAAATCTAGTAGTTGTTTGGCAAGCTGTGAAATAACTGAAAGAACAGACTATATGCTCCATTGTCAATTGGAACTGGAAACAGAGAAAGGAAATTATTCTTGGGAGCTAATCACATTTGAGTAAATGACTATTTGAGATTCCTTGGAGATAAACAAAGTCTGAGGACTCCATCTTGATTTGATCTTATCAACATCTGTCCATATGCCTGAAAATTGTAGTTGTTTTCCTCCTTTGTTATGCTATAACAGGTTACAAAAGATAAATGAAAGAAATGGGTCTATGCACCAGTACTCTGGTTTGGTGGCTTCAGGTAAAGGTAAAGAGGAACTACATGGACATGAATATTTTTCTCAAAGTGGTTATTTGAACACTGAAAGCCTATAATGTATAAGACAACTGGGAGACAAAACTGACTCCTTTGACTATACTAAATGATGCGAACACAAGTTTGTCTAGAAGGAAAAAGTGTGATGCTTGAATCACTGTGGTGACTAGGGTCATAACTCTAACGGGAGGGTTCTTATGCTAATAGCTAGGTGTTACCAGATTAGCAAAAAGGCACCTATGATCCAAAGTTCAAGTGCCAAGAATATAAATATGTGTTGCTTCAAAAATATTTTAATACATTTTTCAACCATGGCTGAAGAACCATGGCCCACTGAAAGCCTAATGAGGTACTAGATGAGCAATTACACATATTGTTAAAAAATCAATCAGCAATGAATATTTCTGCAATTTGAGTGGAAAATTCAAATTAAATTTAATGACTATCTTAATCTCTTTCTGGGAGCTGAAAGGAGGCTTACATCTGTTTAATGTTAAGAAGAAAGCCTACATGGGGAAAAAAATAGAGACTACACTGTTCTTAAAATATTCGGAAGTGGTATCAAAAAGACTGCAGTGCATTCTATTTGTTACAATCAGACAGATTTGAAAACCAGTTCTGATTCTGCCACTTCACTGTAAGACATTGAATGAGTTAGTTGGTGTCTTTGAGCATCAGTTTCTTCATCTTATAATAGATGCCGATAGTAATGGCAATATATATTTATTGTGATAATTTAATGTAGATAAAATGAGTTATCTTTGTCTTTGACATGAAATACAAATATTGATACTTTAATTGTATTTTGTGCCATCATTGGTATTGGTATTGTTACTGATGTCAATATTGCTATTCATGTTTGTAATGGTATATCAATATTAGTTATGTTCGTGTTCATATTGGTACTGATGTTGTACTCGCATTGGTGTTGACATTGATATCACCATAAGGTATAGTCTGAAGGCAAATATTAGCATAATAGGAAAAGAAATATTTAGACCAAACTTTAGTCAACTACAGGAGCTGGATCTACTAAGAAACAATATAAGAACAATCTCTCTTCAGTAACTTAAAATTGAAGACCTTTACAGTGAAAGAGAAATAAGAGTTCCCAAAGTGTGGCAATAAAACTATATCAGGTTGTTGCATGAATAAGCCGCTACCTGCTGTGTCAGGATGGGAGTATTATCTAAAAATTAGTCACTTATAAACACTGTTTAAAAGGATCACAGTGTAGATTAAATGAAAGACATGTCTACAATAATGCCCAGAATATGGTAGATAACTAAGAATTATTACTTCCCCATCAATCCACTCCTGCCCATATAAATTCATGTACTTTTGTCCCACCTACTTTTAAAGAAATCAACTGCAGACCTTTCTTTTCTGAAACTCTTTCATTTTCTATGGAAAAAAGATTTTATTCATCCTTTTAAAACTAAAAGAAGCCAATATATATGAACAAAGAATATGACAAATTCTGAAGTCAAGATAATTTTAGATATTTCTTTTAATATAAGTGAGTGGTCTTATAATAGATACAGTCAGGAGAAATGGCTACTACAAAAATTCCACTTAATCTCCTTTCCTTCACTGGGATGCTGAGAAATAAGAGCATCTGTTAATTTTATAGCACCTTAAAACAAATTTGAAAGATGCAGAATAAAAATTGCAGCTGCTCAAAGATAATTTCTGATTTCTATAAAAATATGGACTTAATGTTGTATATTTTTAGAAACTGGGAAAACAAGCTCATGGATTAAAACTTTAACGGATGTGTTAATTTCCTCCTGAAAGCTGAAAAAAGGATTATGGCTATGTAGTCCTGAGAAGAGAGCCCAAAAAGAAAACTGAAGTCATCTATTTGGCTAATATAGAATAACTGATAATTTTAGCAGCAGTTCTGCATGATTGATGTAAAAATTTTGACTATCAAATTTCTCAAGACCCATAAATTTCTGATTTCATCATATCCCTTTTACTTTCATACATTTAATAGTTTACAACTGTTCATATGTCTTTGTATTAGTTGTTTATACCATCTAGATTATAAGTTTGGGCAGCAACAATGTTATTATTTATCTTTTTTTCTCTTGAGTGCTTAGAAAATAGTTGATATCAATATATATTTTTAATGAACTAATTGTGCAGATGGACTATGAAAATGAACTTGATCAACTTTTCCATTTATTATAATTTAAGCCCAAGTTCTATAACTTCTATTTTAAATTTTCATTTATTGTTTTGAAAAATTGAATACAAAAAGTCTTTATAATCCCAGCACTTTGGGAGGCCAAGGCGGGTGGATCACGAGGTCAGGAGTTCAAGACCAGCCTTTCCAATATGGCGAAACCCCGTCTCTAATAAAAATACAAAAATTAGCCAGGCATGGTGGCACGCACCTGTAGTCTCAGCTACTCAGGTGGCTGAGGCAGGAGAATCACTTGAACCCAGGAGGCGGAGGTTGCAGGGAGCTGAGATCGCGCCACTGCACTCCAGACTGGAAGACAGAACGAGACTCCATCAAAAAAAATAAATAAATAAAAACCTATAAAAACCAAAATGGGCAACTTGCGGAATGAGTTTTGTGGAAAATTTTAAAAGAAAATAGATCAATTGCTTAAAGGATAAAATGGAAGTTTTTGTTTGGTTTGTTTTGTTGTTTTAACAAGTGGCATGGCTGGAATAATGTTTGGAAATTCAGTAAAGATGGTAAGAAATAGGGAGTGCTGAGAATGTCTTCAAATAGGAAGTTACATCAAGGAAGATAGCTGAATGATTTCATTGTGGAATGTGCAGTAAGCTGAAAACATCAGGACAAAGAATCAATGTTCAATGATTGCTATTGACTGCCACTATTCCTAAAAAGATTGCCAAGATGTGAAGGTATGTGGAAACGTGAATAGTTACTTTTGACAGTATCCTTATACCTTGGTTACCCTACTCAGTTGTAGAAGTGTGGTAATAAAGGATAAAGAGATTTGTGAATCACTATGAAATCCTGGGTTCATGAACTGCTTTTACTGGCACTATAAGTAGATGAGTGTCATTGGAATTCAGACACTGAAGTTTAGAATAACTTTATTTGTAAGTTCCTTGCTCATAAGATTTATGAGAAGTGTCATATGCAAGCTGATTTTTAAGGAAAACAATTACAACATATTATTCATAATCCTTAGTTGCCTCCCCACCTCACTGCCCCTCACATACACACATATTTCTCTCTCTCTCTCTCTCTCTCTCTGTCTCTCTCTCTCTCTCATCTCTCTCTCTCTCTCTCATTTCTCTCTCCCTCATCTCTCTCTCTCTCTCTCATTTCTCTCTCCCTCATCTCTCTCTCTCTCTCTTTTTGAGGGTAGAATTCTGAGATTAGATCATTAAGAAACCAAATAATAATTATGTGCTTGGAATTTCCTAGAATTCAAGGCAATATGCATCGTTTACTGCATCTGCCAAATTCTCATCCAGGTACTAATCAGTTTGACTTAGCTTGGTAAGTATAAATATGAAATAAAATAGAGAAATTATTTTAGACTGCCTTCAAGTTAATAAATTCATAAAACAAGGAATTTTATAGAATTTCTAATGTATGCTAAATAAATGCTAATGTGTCATTTGATCTGACACAAACAGACCTGGAATTAATGTCTTAATTTGGATCGCAGGTATCAGTAGATTTCATGATCCCTTGCTCTTTCTCAGTTTCCCTATGCTAACATAACCTAGGCTACAAGGAGACTCTCTTCAGGTTAAGATATTAACAAAAGACAAAAGAAAAAGCTTTTGCTCTGCCTTTCTTATAGTGATATATTAATGCTTCTGATGGGCTGCACACTCAGATTTGTTAGATTTCTTTTGAAAGTGCATTATCAGTGTATCCATTGTTTTCATCTTTTAAAATAAAAGATTCAGCCAGAATTAAACTTTTATCGTCTATAACAGAGATAAATACTCATTTTTGTTCAACTTTATAAATACATTTTTTACTAATAGACTTTATTCTTTTCTTTCTTCTTTCTTTCTTTGTTTTTTTTTGTTGTTGTTTTTTTGTTTTTTTGTTTTTTTTTCTTGAGACAGAGTTTTGCTCTTGTTGCCCAGGCTGGAGTGCAATGCCGTGATGTTGGCTCACTGCAACCTCCACCTTCCGGGTTCAAGCGATTTTCCTGCCTCAGCCTCCCAAGTAGCTGGGATTACAGGCACCCGCCACCATGCCCAGCAAATTTTTTGTATTTTTAGTAGAGATGGGGTTTCACTATGTTGGCCAGGCTGGCCTCAAACCCCTGGCCTTAAGTGATCCACCCACCTCAGCCTCCCAAAGTGCTTGGATTACAAGCGTGAGCCACCACGCCTGGCTGACTTTATTCTTTAGAAGAGTTTAGATGTACATAAAATTGGGCAGATAGAACAGAGATCTGAGATACCTAACCCTGATACACATACAATTTTCCTTATTTTAACATCTTGCTTTAGTATAGTACATTTGTTACAATTAATGAACTAATACTGACATGTCATTAACTGAAGTCCATGGCTTAAATGGAGATTCACTCTTTGTTTCTTTGTAGACTATTTGTACAGTTCTGTGGGGTTTGACAAATATATAATGTCATATATCTGCTAGTAGACCATTAACACAAAACAGTTTTACTGCCCTAAAAATTCTCTATGCTCCACCTATTATCTCTCCCACCACCACCACCATTGCCAGCAACAACTGACTTTTACTGTCTCTACTCTTTATCTTATCCAGACTGTCAAATAGTTGGAATCATACGGAATGTATTATTTTCAAACTGTTTTTTTTTTTTTTCACTTAAATGCCATATGCATTTAAAGCTCCTTCCTGTCACCTAATTGGCTTGATAGCTCCTTTCTTTTTACTGCAGAACAATATTACATTTTACGGATATAGCACAATTTATCCATTCACTTATTGATGGATATCTTGGTTACTTCCAGTTCTGCGAAATTATGAATACATCTGCTATCAAGGTGTTTGCAGGTTTTTATGTAGCTATAAGTTTCAACCCAACTGCATAAATACTTGGGAATATGACTGCTGGATCATGTGGTAAGACCATGTTTAGCTTTGTAAGAAATTACCAAGCTGTCTTCCAAAGTGGCTATATCATTTTTTAAAATTTTTCTTATCAACGGATGATAGTTTCTGTTGTTCTACATCCTAGTCAGCATTTGATATACTCAGTGTATTTTTTTGGATTTTAGCTATTTTAATAGGTGTGTGATATTATAGTGTTTTAATATGCAATTACCTTATGACATACAATGTTGGGCACCTTTTCATAGGCTTATTTGCAATTTGTATATCTTCTTTGGTGAAATGCCCGTTCAGATCTTTTGCCCAGTTTTTGTTTTTTTCTCATTATTGAGTTTTAAGGGATCCTTGTATTTTTAGACACACCTCCTTTATCAGAAATGTGTTTGGCAAACATTTTCTCCTAGTCTATGGCTTGCCTTTTTATTTTATTAACAGTGTTTTCCAAAGAGCAGAACTTTTTAATTTTGCTAAAGTCAAACTTACCATTTTTTTTTCTTTCATGAATCGTACTTTTGGTGTTCAGTCTGAAAACTCATTGCCTAACCTATGGTTACCTACATTTTCTCCTTATGTTAGCACCTAGGAGTTTTCCAACTTTGCATTTTACCTTTAGATCTATGACCCCTTTCAATTTTTGCAAAAAGTCTGTGTCTAGAGTTATATTTTTGCATAGAGATGTCCAATTTTCTGGGACATTTGTTGAAAAGATTATCATTTCTCCACTGAACTGCCTTTATTCTTTTATCAAAGTTCACTTCACTGTATTTCTGAATCTATTTCTTGGCTCTCTATTCTGTTCCCTTGATCTATTTGTCTTTTCTTTCATCAATATTACAATGTCTTGACACTGTAGTTTCATAGGAAATCTTAAGTTCTGTAGTGTCAGTCCGTGAACTTTTCTTATTCAGTATTGTGCTCTCTGTTCTGGGTCTTCAGAATTTTCATACAAATTTTAGAATCAGTTCGTCAATATCCACAAAATAACTTGCCTTGATATTTATTGGGATTGAGTTGAATCTATAGATAAAGATGGGAATGCTTGACATCTTAATTATATTGAGTATTGTTACAAAAGAACATGAATTATCTTTCCATTTATTTATATCATCTTTGATTTTCTTCATAAGAGTTTAGTTTTCTTCATATTGATTCTATACATATTTTATTAGATTTATATCTAAGCATTTCATTTATTTGGTGCTAATATAAATGGCACTGTGTTTTTAATTTCAAATTTCATTAATTTATTACTACCATATAGGAAACAACTGACTTTTGTTTTAACATTGTATCTGCAATCTTGCCATAAATACTTCTTAGTTCCAGGATATTTTTTGTGGAATGGTTGCTGTTTTCTACATAGACAATCAAGTTATCTATGAATATACACAGTTTTATTTTTCTTTCCAATCTATATAGTTTTATTTTCTTTCTTTGTCTTATTGAATTAGTTAGCTCTACTTCCAGTACAATATTTAATAAGAATGGGAAAAGAGGACATCTTTACTTTTCCCAGTTTTAGGGGAAAGCATCTAGTTTCTCACAATTAGTGAGGTAAACTTGTAAGATTTTTGTATATGGTCTTCATCAAATTGCAAATATTCCCCTCAACTCCTAGTGGGCTGAGAGTTTTTAATCACAAATGAGTGTTGGGTTTTGTCAAATATTTTTATGTATCTATTGAAGTGTATAATTTTTATTCATTAGCTTGTTATTGTGATGGAATATCTTAATTTTTTAAAATGTTGAATCAGCCTTGCATGCCTGGAATAAATACCACTTTGTCATAGTATGTAATGCTTTGTGTACATTATTGAACCTGATTTGCAAATATTTGGTTAAAGTTCTTAAAAACTCTATTGATGAGAATATTGGTCTGTAGTTTCCCTTTCTTGTAATATTTTGTTGGATTTTGGTATTAAGGTAATGCTGGCCTCATTGAATGATTTAGAAGGTGTTCTCTGTTCTCCATAAATGTTTACAGAATTTATCAGTGAACCATGTGGGCCTGGTGGTTTGGGATTTTTTGTAAGATTATTAATTATTTTTTATTTTCTTCTTAGATATAGGTCTATTCTTATTCTCTGTCTTCTTATGTGAGTTTTGGTAGTTTATGTCTTTCAATGAATTAACCCATTTCATCTAGGTTGTCAAATTTATGGACATAGAGTTTTTCATAACATCAACCCCCAAGGACCTTGAAAGGATTATAATGATGACCCCTCTTTCATTTCTGATAGTAGTAAATTGTATCTTCTCTTTTTATTTTGTCTTGGTTATCCTGGCAAGAGTTTTATCAATTGTATTTATTTTTTCAATGAATCAGCTTTTTGTTTTATGGATTTTCTTTATGGATTTTTTTGTCTTCGATGTCAAGTTATACACTATTTTCTCTTTCTTTTATTCTGCTTCCTTTAGAATTATGTTTCTCTTATTACAGGTTTAAGGTGGAGGCTTAGGTTAATGAGGCTTAGATCTTCATTTCTAATATATGAATTCAATGCTATTAATTTCCTGCTTAGCACTGCTTTTAGTAAGTCCTACAAATTTTGATAAGTGGCATTTTAACTTTTATTTAATTGACAGTATTTTAAAATTTCTCTTGAGACTTCTTCTTTGATCTTATTTTTTAATTCACTCTGACAGTCTTTATTTTTTAATTGGTGTATTTTGACCATTTATGTTTATAGTGATTACTAGTGTACATAGTTGAATTAATATTTATCATGTTTGCAACAATTTTTTATTCATTGTCATTTTTCTTGAATTTTTTACAGCTACTTTTTCTTCCTTCTTTGGTTTTAATTGGGTAGTTTATATGATTCCATCTTATCTCCTCTCAGCATTTCCATCATACGTTTTTAAATTGTTTTAGTGTTGACCCTAAGGTTTACAACATACATTTATAATTATTCTAAATCCACTTTCAAATAACACTATACCAATTCCAGAGTAGTGCAGATACCATATAGCAGAGTATTTTCAATTCCTTCTTGCTGTTTATTAATTTCACTCATCCACACACTGTAATCACTCCATATATTATTACTATAATTACTTTAAACAAACATTATCTATTTGGTTAATTATGAATCATAAAAATACATTATTTTATTTTATCTTCATACATTTCTTCTCTGATGCTCTTCCTTAATGTAGATCTCAGTTTATGACACATATTATTTTTCTTCTCTTTAAATAATTTCTTTTAAAATTTTTTGCAAAGTATGTCTACTTGTGACAAATTATCTCATTTTCTTTGCCTCAGAAAGTCTTTATTTCTCTGTCACTTACAAAGGGTAATTTCACTGGAGACAGATTTCTAGATGTTTGCAGCAGTTGTAGGTCCAAGAGACTTCAGTTTTCTCAACTTTCCTCGTTTTTTTACTTTAGTTTTTTCCATCTTCCTATCTTTGGGTTTCCTAAGAATGACTTATTTAATAGAATCTGCCTTCAGGTTCTCTCAGTTGTAATTCACTGTTGTTATTCTAGAGCTGTATTAATGTGCCAGTAAGATGTTGAGGAGGGGAAGCATTCTATAAACTTACGATTAAATCTTTCTTTTAGTGGCCAAAATCCCCCTTCTGTGACCTTCAGAAGTACTTCTTAGACTTTTTTGCTCTTTACCTTATGAAAGAAAAGAAGGCTAAAGGGTACTGGAGTTGGGTACTTGTCCCTTCTTCAGATTTCACAAGGCTCTGGTAAAGTAGTTTCCCTTGAAGGATGGGCCTTTGTTACAGAGAATAATCCAAGTTTATTTCAGTATAGTCACCTTTCACCTGAGCATTTTTGAAATGACTATTTCCCTCTAGACTACATAATCTGAACATAACTTTTATATGCACTGGGAAACAACAAATTTATGTGAATCACTTTATTATGATATTTGTTTTCTTAAGGTGATCTGGAACAAAATTCACAATATTTCTAAGGTATGCCTGTTTAGTTGTGTCTCAGGGGATAGGGAGAGCTGAGAAGGAGAGAAATGAGTGAATAGCTGTTCAGTTGAGCAAGTCAGAACACACACAGCACTTACCATATGCCTTCTTATGTGGGTGTGAGTCTTGGTGCCCCAATAAAATTACATTAATAACATCAAAGATCATTGATCACAGAGCACCATGACAAACATAATACTAATAAAAAAGTTCCTGGAGGAACTTAAAAATGCTACTTCAGTAAACAAAGGAATGGTAAAAGAGTGAAACAGCCTTATTACTGATATGGAGAAAGTGTTAGATGTCTGGATAGATCAAACCAGTCACAATATACCCTTAAACCAAAGCCTAATTCAGAACAATGATCTAACTCTCTTCAATTATATGAAGGCTGAGAGGGGTAAGGAAGCCGCAGAAGAAAAGTCTGAAGCTAGCAGAGGATGGTCCATGAGGTTTAAGAAAAGAAGCCATATCCATAACTAAAAAGGCAAGTGAAACAGTAAGTGCTAATATATAAGCTGTAGGAAGTTGTACAGAAGATCTAAGATCATTGATAAGGGTGGCTACACTAAACAACAGATATTTCAGTGTAGATCAAACAGCCTTATATTGGAAGAAGATGTCATTTAGGGCTTTCACTGGTCACCCAAGAGCTCCAAAGGAGATGTACAACGACATGAATGTTTTCATACCTGCTAACACAACATCCAACATCCACTCTGTAGCCCAGGATCAAGGAACCACTTCAAACTGGAGCCTTATTATTTAAGAAATACATTAGGTAAGGCTATAGCCGCCTTAGATAGTGATTTATCTGATGGAACTGGGCAAAGGAAATTGAAAACCTTCAGGAAAGGATTCACCATTCTAGATACCACTAAGACCATTCTGGAGTCACGGTAGGAGGTTAAAATATCAACATTATCAGGAGTTTGAAAGAAGCTGATGCCAACCCTCATGAGTAACTTTGAGGAGTTCAAGACCTTCAGTGGAAGACATAACTGCAGATGTGATGAAAATAGCAAGAGAAAAAGAATTAGAAGTGGAGCTTACTGATGTGACTTAACTGCTGCAATCTGATTATAAAACTTGAATGGGTGAGGAGTTGTGTCTTGGAGATTAACAAAGATAGTGGTTTCTTGATGTGGAATCCACTCCTGGTAAAGATGCTGTGAGCATTGTTGAAATGACAACAAAGAGAAGATTACATAATATTACATAATCTCAGAATACTACATAACATTAGAATATTACATGAAAGTTGGTAAAGGCAGCAGCAGGGTTTGAGAGCACTGACTCCAATTTTGAAAGAAGTTATACTATGAGTAAAATGCTATCAAATAGCATTGCATGCCACAGAGAAATCATGCATGAAAGCATGAGTCAATCAATGCGGCAAATTTCATGGTTGTCTTATTTTTAAAAACCACCACAACCACCCCAATCTTCACCATACACCACTCTGATCAGTCAGCAGCCATCAATATTGAGCAAGACCCTCCAGCAGCAAAAAGATTAAGGCTCACTGAGGGTTCCAATGGTGGTAAGCATTTCTAAGCAATAAAGTATTTTTAAATTAAGATATGCTCATTTTTTTACAATAATGCTGTTGCACACTTAATAGACTACATTATAGTGTGAACATAACTTTTATATGTGTAGGGAAACCAAAATATTCATATGAGTCACCTTATTATGATATTCACTTTATGGGGGTGGTCTGGAATCAAACCCACAATATCTCTGAGTCATGCTTGTGGTTAGTTACTGACTCTAACAGTTTATGATTCAAATCAGTTGACCTGGGCTGTGCCTCTCTATTTAACTCTCTCTTCAGATTTTGGTATGGCCATTTGCCCCGTGACCTCAATTTTCTAATGAACCTAAGAAAAACTGTTGGTTTTCAGTTTGTACAACTGTTTTTTTTTTTCTTTTGAGGATAGGAATGATAATCTCCAAACTTTGTGGAAACCTGAAGAGTTTCAAAAAATCTGAAGTCTTTAAAATATATTTGAAAGTATTAAAAATTATGTGCATACCAGTATTTAAAGAAAGAACTATAAATATATGCAGAAAAAATTTGTTTAGCTCATGCTCATTTTTAAATCAAAAATATATATATTTTTGGTTTTAAAAAACATTGGAAAAATTTTTAGTGTTTCTCAAAATGTATATTTCTTCCACTTTTTAGGTCTATAAATGTTTATCAGTGAAACCTAAACATTTTTGTAAAAAGTTTTAGCCTGTTAAAAGATAGGTTTTTACTCATTTTTGGAACAGTTAATAACCTTTATATTAAAGTCTGTGGTCTCTTCAGTAGCCAAGGACATTTTACAGTGAAATAATTTTCTGGTTTCTGTATAAAAGAACTAAGAAGTCCTTGAAATGAAGTATTTTCATTTTTGTCTTCATGCCACTTACCCTGTCAGGATCTTTTTTAAATAGTCCTGGCTCACAGGTTTCCTTTCCTTTCATTACAGTTATTTGCATGTCTGACTAATCTGTAGCCTTATAAGCCATTGGAGGTACAGAAAAAAGGACTTTATCATCAGTGTCTCACTCATACACCGAGCATAAGCTTTTAGCCATAAACATAGAATCTTGAAATCTTAGATCATGCAAAAACAATTTTCTCTTCATTTTCCATGGAGAAAATTAAAATAGAGCATAATCAAATTGATTAAATATATTAAATAAGCAAAATGGCAAGAACAATGGTGAAAGAATAAGTGTACTTTCCACTCACTCCCTACTGAAGCCATCATATTCTATATATTATACTTTAATTGCCATATTTATGAATTGAGTAATTCTCTTAATTGATTCCAGACTCAGAAAATAAAAAAGAAGTATTATTTTTTGACTTCTAAATTCTCAACAATGAATAACATCTGAGATAACAGGAGTCAGTTCACAGATGGGTAATTTCTTAAATAAATATGTTTTATATTAATCTCTCTTGGGAAGATGTAATAGTATAGAAAGTGTTATTTTGGCTATTTAATTTAAAGATAAATTTATATATGCCACTGTCTTAGCCCATTATAGCTTCTGTAACAAAATACTATAAACTGAGTAGCATATAAACAGAAATTTATTTGGCACTGCTCTGTATCAAGGGAACCAGCCCCTAATATTTCAATGTAGGTTCTTTTCTATTTTCCCTAAGTGTTGGCCAGTCTGAGAAATAAAGAGAAAGAGCACAAAGAGAGAAATTTTACAGCTGGGCCTCTGGGGGTGACATCACATATTGGTAGGACCGTGATGCTGACTCCAAGCTGCAAAACCAGCAAGTTTTTATTATGGATTTTAAAAAGGGGGGAAGGTTTACCAACAGGGAGTAGGTCACAAGGACCACATGCTTCAAAGGGCAATAAAGATTACAAGGTGAAGACAAAATTAGAATTACTGATGAGGGTCTATGTCCCGCTGTGTATGCATTGTCTTGATAAACATCTTAACAGGAGACAGGGTTCAAGAGCAGACAACTGGTCTGACTAGAATTTACCAGCCTGGAATTTCCCAATCCTGGTAAGCCTGAGGGTCCTGCAGGAGACCAGGGTGTATTTCAGTCCTTATCTCAACCACATAAGATAGACACTCCCAGAGCAGCCCTCTATAGACCTACTCACAGAAGTGCATTCCTTCCCCAGGGTTATTCCTTGCTGGGAAAAGAATTCAGCAATAATTCTCCTACTCGCACATCCGTCTATAGGCTTTCTGCAAGAAGAAAAATATGGCTCTATTCTGCCTGATTCCGCAGGCAGTCAGACCTTAAGGTTATCTTCCTTTGTTCCCTGAAAAATCACTGTTATTCTGTTCTTTTTCAGGGTACACTGATTTCATGTTGTTCAAACACATATGTTTTACAATCCACTTGTACAATAGCGATCCTGAGGTGATGTACATTCTCAGCTTATGAAGATAACAGGATTAAGAGATTAAAGTAAAGACAAGCATAAGAAATTATAAGAGTGTTAATCGGGGAAGTGATAAATGTCCATGAAATCTTCCCAGTTTGTGTTCAGAGAATGCAGTAAAGACAGGCATAAGAAATTATAAAAGAAATTATTAATTTTGGGAACTGATAAATGTCCATGAAATCTTCACAATTTATGTTCTTCTCCCTTGGCTCCAGCCGTTCCCTCCAGTCGGGGTCCCTGACTTCCCACAACAGTTCTGGAGGCTAGGAAGTCCAAGATTAAGGTGCCAGCAGATTTGGTGTCTGATGAAGGCCTGCTTCTTGGTTTGTAAATATCCGTCTTCTCACTGCATGCTCGCATGGTAGAAAGCACACAGCAGCTCTCTAGGACTTCTTTTATAAGGCCAATAATTCCATTAATTAGGGGTCTGCCTTCTTGGCCTAACTACCTCTCAACAACCCCATCTCCTAATACCATCACATTGATGATTAGATTTCAATATATGAATTTTGGGGGAACAAAAACATTCAGAATATAACAGTAATCAAGTTATTGCCGTTAAAATATTTGGTAAATAGCTTATTGACATTATTGGTTTTATATCTCCAAATAGTTCAGGCTATAGTATTGATGTTTCCTCTTTTGAATTGACCATAGGAGCCAATGAGAAAGAAGCCACTGCATCTGATGTGACAGCACTGGTGGAAAAGGAGCAGAATGGGGAAAACGCTCTTTCTGATTCTTTGTGCATCCTGTTACCATTACATTGTTTAGGCCTTCACATAAATGTTGCCTCATAAGAGAAGCTGGCTCCAATAATATAAAGTAGACCCAGTTTCTATATCTAACCGTTGAATTATTACTGATGCTTCATAAATCCTGACTGATAATTTTGAACCCTAATACATTTCTTTACAAGGTAAAACTCACTGACTTTGTGTTGGTTTGAAATTATAGAAAATATTGTGTACTTAATGAGTATTAGTCCTGTAAGAATGTTCTCCTTCCTTCTTCTGTACAATATATTCAGTTTCAGTACTAGTTCTTGGTGCTAGACAAAAAAGACCAAGACAGACAAAATTCTTGATTACATAAAGCTTACATTATAAAAAAGTGACTGAAACCTAACAACAAAAAACGATTTTTGGATAAGTGGAACGAGTACAGGGAGAAATGAGTAATTTAGGAATTTTTCCCCTTTCCTTTTGAAACATCTTCTCTATCCAATAAATACATATGGTACCAAGGTTAAAAGTCAGGTGTTGGGGGTTAGGGGTTTTTAATATCAACCCACATTATGGCAGACAAGAAATGAGACACATTTTCCCCCCTACCTTTAGTTTCAATGCCAACTAACAAAGCATGTCCAAAGCATATGAAGAAGCAGAAATCCTAGGTGCAATCAAAGAGTTTGAAAATAATCATTTCTGAAATTCCTTCGAATTTGATGATTGACTATTGGACAAAGTTAAGTAGAAACCTGGAAAGTAAAAACTGACCACTTTCTTTTTACTTCATGGAAAAGGCACGAGAAATATATGATGATGCCAAGCATCAAAAAATAGAAGATTTCCATGTAAGTATATTTTTGATGTTAAAGAAAAATGAAACTACTTTAAAGTGAGCATTTTACTGCATCCAAATGATATTTATGAGAAATCATAGTAATGTAATTTTTAAAACTCGTACTTTTAAAATCATTTATTTGCATTTAAGTAGCTTAAAATTCAATTATTTCCAAGTTAATTTTAAGAATTTACCCATAATTTGACCTTAAACATAACTAATTACAATATTTTCTAGACTTATAACTAGAGTTGTACCTCATTTATGGAGGATTATAGTCATTGCATAACTTATGAATAGTGATGTTGGCAAGCCTAGTTGTAGATATGTGAGGTCTCCCTGAAATAGAGATCCAGGGTCCATTGTCCAGTTTCCTAGATCAGCTGTGGCATCAGCAATAGTAGCAGTAACTCCTATGACTTCCTAATTCCTGACTCATAATTATGGTGTTTCTTTCTCAAATCTACAGGGAGGTCAGGGGCAGAGACAGCAAAAACTAAAGTAGATTCTTATTCCAGCGTAACTCTAGTGGTGGGATCTGAAGTAGTAGTTCTCATGATTGGACAGCTTTTCATTATTCTGGGAATCATTCTACATTTCAGCAGCATTTCAAAAGATCCTATTCTGTTTTAAATATCTAAGAGTCTTTTGTTGCCTGCACTGAACCTTGAACAGATAGCAATGCCAAAAAAAAAAAAAAAAACCTCACTATTTTCTTTCAAACTTTTAAGTTATAGGAAAATAAGTGTCATTTTCATAGACATTAAAATATTTGCTATATTGATAAATAAGTATTGATAGGACATTTGAACATAAATGAATGGATGTAGAAAAGATGCACAAATGTAGACACAAAAGAAAAAAAGATGTATGTGATGTGAAAAGAAGTAAGGTTTTATAAAACATACCAGAAAAAATTATTCTGCTAAAGCACACATTATAAATCAAGCCTCTGACATTATCTGCCAACAATAGAAAGAAAAATACAATATACGCCCACATCATCCTTTTTAATAGATACATGGCTTCCTATTTTGAGAAGTGAATATATCCTTCTCCTGAAAGAGTATTTTGAAAGCTTGAATTGCTTTTTTCTTTAACAAAAATACCAACCATCTAAAACTAAAAGTGGTCAAAAATATCTTTTCTTAGTAGTCCATTAGTAAGTTTTCAAATATTAATTGTTCATATATTCTCGGCAACCCTTCATATGCTATAGATTATCAAGTGGATCAGTACTTCTTTAAGAGGTCAATTTAAGGATAACCTTTCTACATGTAAAGAAAACCTAGAGGATAAACTCAAATAATTAAACTGAATTATCAACCTGATACAACCATCAGAAAGAAAATACTGTGAATTATGTAGGGATAGTCATTTAGGGTACAGCAGCCCCAAAATGTTACATACAGAATGAGTTTACCAGCATGGCAAGCAGCTGGTATATAGGTAGTCTCCACAAAGGCACTGTGCCATTTGATGTAGGGGACAGCAGGTGACTGAGGATTTATTGTAGCCCAAGTATTTCTGATCTGGAGAATCAAGCAATTCTGACACAAAGAAAAATATGTTAGAGAACTAATCTGATAAGGAAAATAATTTATGTCTGGTTTTTTAACAAGGAATCAGAACCACCTTACTTGCCTAAATATCTTGGGTTGAAAATCTGCAAGACAGACATTTAAATATTAATATTTTACATCTGGCCAGGCACAGTGGTGCATGCTTGTAGTTTCTGCTACTCAAGAGGCTGAGGTGGAAAAGTCACTTGAGCCCAGGAGTTTGAGTCAACCTGGGCAACATAGTGAGACCCTGTCTCTAAAAACAATAAATATTTTTAGCCTCTAAGCCCTTTGAACTAAGTTAAGATGAAAATAAAATTTGTCAAAACGTATAGGACCCCTTTTTTTTCCCTAAGATGGTGGGTTAGAGGCATTATTAGCATGCCTCTACCACTTGGAAAGACAAAATGGTGTGTAGAGATTCACACTGTGAACTTTTTTTTTACGAAGAAGCAACACAAGAACTTAACAGAAAAGCTTAAAGAAACCACAGACTCTTTGAAAAAAGCAGTGGGAAACAGTCTATACCGGGAATCAGGAAGAAAACTGTGAGTTTCCAGAGCATGAGAGAAAGAGAGACTGCTTCTGTGACATAAACTCCCATTGGGGAGCCAGGCAATCTAGGCCACGGGGGAATGCCTAACCCTACCTAGCTCTGAGGCTGATTTAGTGAGTGGTGAAGAATATATGAGAAGGAGCAGCATCAGGATGTTCTTTGTGGGGATGGAGGGATGCCATTCCTGATTCTACCTCACAGATAACCTGGTGGAAGTCAACCAGGGAACTCAGACAGTGGTCACAGGTTGAAAGAAGCACCTGAGATTTGCAATATAATCTTGAGTGAGAATAACCCCCTCGGCCAGAACCAAGGGGTGAGCAGGAGGTGCGTTATAGCCACAGGCACAGAAGCTGGATGCTCATGCTTTGCAGGTGGACCAGGAGGGGCATGGCCTGAAATTTGTGGTTTGTATCTTGGTTGGGAAGGCTTATGGCCTCAGGCAGTTTTGGATCTGAGCACAGGCTGCCTAGATCACAGCTAGCTGCTTCTAGCAGAACACTGTGGGTGTAAGACCGGCCTTGCCAAGTACATGGGAACTGAGTGGGGTTTACTGCCACCTGCTACCTCCTTTTCCCATGCAGAGTCTTTTGTGCAGCAGATACAGCTGTGCCCCTTCCTGGAACATTATTCTAGTGGCCCAGGAACTGCCCTGAGATCCCTATTGGGGCCGCTGCCTGCACTTGCTTGCGGGGAGCCAAGTGCAGACTTGCCTGACCCAGACCTCACTGGGCTTTGCCCCTCCATCCACCCTTGTAGCATTACACAAAGCACAAGGATTTCTGAAAGGTCCATGGCCCCATCCACTGCCTGAGACACTAGAGTACCTCCCTTGGGTAACATAAGGCAAGCACAAACACCATTGCTATCATTGCAGCTGGTGCTCTTTTGTAAAAGCCACCTCCTGGCTGGAGGCCAATTGGCATAACCCATTAAGACATCTGCAAGTAGAACAATACAGTGCTCAGGAAGGAGAAAACTTTTGCACAACCTCACCTATCACCATTTCCTGCATCACCCCGGCTATCCATGGGGTCTTGACTTTGTCCATGTGACTAGTACATTACTACTACAGCTAGCATTTGAGAAAGCCAACACATTAAGGCTATTTATAACCAAGGAAATCTCAGATTCTACATTACTGTCCCTCCACTCCCACCAGAACTAGCGCTGGTACCCACTGCTTGGAGACTAGAGGACAGGTCACATAACTTGATCCCTTAGAGACATTTCCCAACACCAGCCTGGGGTATGGCATCCCTACTTAGTGGCTAGACCCAGAGAAGCAGAAGTATTTACAACATTCTGGCCCTCAGGGATAGCTACTTTTAGGGAAAAGGGAAGTGAACCACATGAAGGAAATGCCTCGTGGACAAAAGCAAAATAAAACCAAAAATAGCACAGACTACAGGTCCTGAGTTCCTGAACTTTCCACTTGTAGAAATTTTCTTTCAGTAGAGACACACGTGAGTACTAGGCTCAATGGGGAAAGTCTGCAGTTCTACCCCAACAGTCAGACAGCCCAAGTGCTTACAAAGGGTCTTCGAGAAGGGGACTTCTCCTTCTCAACCACCATTGCAGACACAAGTAGGGCTTCTCCAATGAGTGTTCCACATGGGTACATCTGTAGACAGCCTCTCTGGAACACTTCATGGTGAATGCATCCCCACAGGAGGAGTGCCCCGCAGGTTTAGGCTTGCATGAGAGGTAGAGTCAAAATCCTTCTCTCCTTGGAACATTAGCATTCCTGCAGATAAAAAGAGGTGCCTGTCTGGTCTCAATAGCTGGCACACAAGGTCAGGAGAGTGAATAGGAAGCAGATTGCTTTCCTGCTGGCATGAAAGGAGACCTGTGGTAATTGCTTCCCTTTCCCCTGAAAAGACCTCAGCACATTTCACTGACAGCTTCCGCAGCTGCCTCTGTCAAGGCTGGGACCTCTGCCCACAATTGGGGTATTGCATTTACGCACCTGCTTTAGCTACAGCCAGTTTTTGCCCATGGGTATCTCCTACAGGCCTGAGGTCTGAACCGCTCAACCCAGTGAATAAAATACTGGGAAATAAATGTAGAGTGAACACCACTGGGGAATGAGATAAGCTTCATAAGATCTCTGCCATTCCAGCCCCGCAGGAGAAAGTGACCCAGCATCTGAGAAAGCCATCACACAAAGATTCTCTAGAACCAAAGAACTTATACAAAGTCTTCACCACTGGAAGCACCCAGAGCCAAAGCTAGGTAACAATAAACTATAAACATTAAAGTCACATCCTCAAGGGGAAAGAAAGACATTTTAAAAAAATCTCAAATAAATAAATAAATTAAAAATAATTAATAAACGGTGCTGGGAAAACTGGCTAGCCATATGTAGAAAGCTGAAACTGGATCCCTTTCTTATACCTTATACAAAAATTAACTCAAGATGGATTAAAGACTTAAATGTAAGACCTAAAACCATAAAAACCCTGGAAGAAAACCTAGGCAAAACCATTCAGGACATAGGCACGGGCAAGGACTTCATGACTAAAACACCAAAAGCAATGGCAACAAAAGCCAAAATAGACAAATGTGATCTATGTAAACTAAAGAGTTTCTAAACAGCAAAATAAACTATCAGCAGAATGAACAGGCAACCTACAGAATGGAAGAAAATTTTTGCAATCTACCCATCTGACAAAGGGCTAATATCCAGAATCTACAAAGAACTTAAATTTACAAGAAAAAAACAAACAAGCCCATCAAAAAGTGGGCAAAGGATATGAACAGACACTTCTCAAAAGAAGACATTTATGCAGCCAACAGATGAAAAAAATGCTCATCATCACTGGTCATCAGAGAAATGCAAATCAAAACTATAATGAGATACCATCTCATGCCACTTAGAATGGTAATCATTAAAAAGTCAGAAAACCGCAGATGCTGGAGAGGATGTGGAGAAATAGGAACGCTTTTACACTGTTAGTGGGAGTGTAAATTAATTCAACCATTGTGGAAGACAGCAAGGTGATTCCTCAAGGATCTAGAACTAGAAATACCATTTGACCCAGCCATTCCATTACTGGGTATATACCCAAAGGATTATAAATCATGCTACTAAAAAGACACATGCACATGTATGTTTACTGAGGCACTATTCACAATAGCAAAGACTTGGAACCAATAGCAAAGACTAGGAACCAACCCAAATGTCCATCAATGATAGACTGGATTAAGGAAATGTGGCACATATACACCATGGAATACTATGCAGTCATAAAAAAGGATGAGTTCATGTCCTTTGCAGGCACATGGATGAAGCTGGGAACCATCATTCTCAGCAAACTATCACAAGGACAGAAAACAAAACACCGCATGTTCTCACTCATAAGTGGGAGTTGAACAATGAGAACACATGGACATAGGGAGGGAAACATCACACACTGGGGTCTGCCAGGGGGTGCGGGACTGGGAGAGGGATAACATTAGGAGAAATACCTAATGTAAATGATGAGTTTATGGGTGTAGCAAACCAACATGGAATATGTATACCTATGTAACAAACCTGCACGTTGTGCACATGTACCCTAGAACTTAAAGTATAATAAAAAAAAAATTAGAGTAGTCTAATCAAATGAGAGGGAACCAGAAAAATAATACTTGCAATATGAAAAAACAAGTTTCTGTAACACTCCCAAAGATCCCACTAAATCTCTAGCAATGGATCCAAACCAAGATGAAATCTTTGAAGTATCGGATAAAGAATGCAAAGAGTTGGTTATTAAGTTACTCAAGGAGATACAAGAGGAAGGTGAAAACCAACAAAGAAATTAAAAAACAATTCAGGATATGCATGAAAAATTTTCTAAGGAAATAGATACTTTAAAGAGAAACCAATCAGAATTTCTGGAAACAATAAAACACATTTAGGGAACTATAAAATTTCGTGGAAAGTTTTAATGGACTAGACCAAGTAGAAGAAAGAATTTCAGAGGTCAAAGACATTATCCTGATCAGACAAAATAAAGAAACAAAAGAAACAAAGTCTCCAAGAAATATGGGATTATGTAAAATGGCCAAACCTAAGAATTATATGTGTTCCCAAGGGAGAAGAAAAAGCAAAATGTTTGTAAAACCTATTTCAGAAATAATTGACAAAGTCTTCGTTGGCATTGCTAGAGATTTAGACATTCAAAGCAAGAAGATAAAAGAACTCCTGGGAGATCCATTGCAAAAAAAGGACAGCACCAAGGCATGTAGTCATCAGGCAATTGTCAACATGATGGAAAAAGTTCTAAGAGCAGTAAGACAAAAGCATTAGATAACATATAAAGTAAAACCTATGAGACTAAAAGCAGACTTCTCAGCAGAAACCTACAAGCCAGAAGGGATTGAGGTCCTGTCTTCAGTCTCTTTAAACTGAATAACTGTCAGCTAAGCATTTTGTATTCAGCAAAACTAAATTTTATAAATGAAGGAGATATGAATCTTTCTCAGATAAGTAATTGCTGAGGGAATTTGTCAATACTGTACCAATACTGTGAGAAATTCTAAAAAGAGTTTTATAGGTCTTAAAAGGTCAATACACACTAGAACTTTTAGATAGATAAAGAAATGAAGGTTATTAATTTTAACATAACTTTTTATACTTTGATGTTATAATGTATTAAAATATATAATACCCTGTTATATTTGATTATGTGGCAGTGATATTTTTGTATCTGCTTGGAATAAAACTGCTTATTTGATGACATTAATATGTGTACTATGCTCACAACCTGAGTGACAGGATCAATCATACCCCAAACCTCAGCATCATTCAGTATACTCATGTAACAAACCTGCATGTTCCCTAAGCTGAGGATTTCAGCTGAGAATCCTGAGGACTTGATCTGATTTCTTTTTCTCTTACTTTTTCCATCTTTTCAGTGAGAAATGCATATATAATGGATCTCTATTGATTCCAAAGTTCAGTTATACCATAATGATTTTGATTTATCAAAGTATTATATATCATGTATATCACATATACATGTGTATCATAATACTATGATAATATGTATCACAATATTAGCACATGTTAATAAACTTCTGCTTGTTTTTATTTTGTTTATTTGACTTTTTTTGTTTTCAGGAGACTATCTCAATAAAGAACCGAAAAATAGAATCGTAGTATAAGATACTATGACACTACGTATCATATTATTATGCTATCATGGTTTTATTATTTCAACACAATACCAAAGGATGTCCTCTAATTAATATGTAGGAAAATTACATATTTGCCTATACAAGAAAGCCACAAGTAACCCACATTCTTGTATGTTGTTTTCAATTTACTATATTTTAATTAAAAAAATTCATAACTTGTGTTTGTTTTCCATTGTCAACTTTATTCGAAAGTACATATTTTGGCAAAAAGTCTGTGTTTCCTGGGATCCAATATAGATCGTTACTAATGTAAAAGAATTTTATTTATTTATTTATTTATTTATTTGAGACAGTCTCTGTCACCCAGGCTGGAGTGCAGTGAAACTATCTCAGCTCACTGCAACCTCCGCTTCCCTGATTCAAGTGATTCTCCTGCCTCAGACTCCTGAGTAGCTGGGATTACAGGTACATGCCACCACGCTCAGCTAATTTTTGTATTTTTAGTACACATAGGGTTTCATCCTGTTGGCCAGCCTGATCTCAAACTCCTGAACTCTGGTGATCCACCCACCTCGGCTTGCCAAAGTGCTGGGATTACAGGTGTGAGCCACTGTGCTCAGCCCAAGAATTTTAAATATTAGATTCTCTTTATATATCTTTAGTTTGAAGAGATCATGCATTTCTCTACATTTATAATGCCTCATTAGGCTCTGTGTTAATTAGTAAATAATACTATCCCTTACAAAGCTAACAGGTATTAGGAGACCTGAGAATTCCATCTTTAGGAAATAACTAAAGTTTAAGTACCAAAATAGGAGTACCTTTTAATGTATGTTATTCATTGAAAGAGTATTTTATTTGGGAACACCTAGGTGGGAAAATTTCTTGCTATGTTTTGTCTCATCAATTAACTCCAGGCAGAATTAGTCATTTAGGATTAAGTAGTGGTGGAGGGAGAAGACTTTTTCCTTTTTCTTTTTTTTTTCCCCTCTTTTTATGTTCTAAGTTGAGATACCCTCCTGAAAACAAAAGTCAAATTAACAAAAGAAAAAACAGCAGAAGTTTATTAACATATGTTATACCCATCACAAGGGAGAGGCCTCAGTACAAAAGTATTTCTCTCTCAAGGCAGTAGCTTAGGGGCCTTGTTTAAATCGTGTTTTAACAAAAAGCCATACATTCTATGTGACAAGACAAAAGAGAGAGCTGTTTCAGTCTTTTAAGGGGCAGGAAAATAGTAAATCTGTTCCCAGTTTCCTCCGGTGCTGGCTGGTGCCTTCTCTGCACTGATAAGCAAGTTCTGTCTCTAGGAAGAAAGGATTTATGTGCTACCATAAGGCAAATAGAGGCTGAGGCAGAGTATTCCCTTGTGTGTTCACTGTTTTAACAATCCCCAATACTTCAGGAATAAGTATTTTGTTTTCCGTCAAGTGGTTTCTTCTTTCATGAACTAAACAGCATTCTTTGGTAAAGAATTTTCATAAAGATTGGATACTTGTTCCAAGTGTGTTTTGTTTTTGTCATAATTGCTATTGTTGATTTACTTTTTTGAATAAGAAATCTGCCTGAATGTTTTCAGCTTTGTCAATATCTCAAGTAAACATCTTCGTAGTTTGAATGCACTCAAATATAAGCAATCTTCATCTTGGAAATAATAGTCATTTTCCAAAGAGAAAATATGTCAGAGATTTTTAAAGTTAAAATAATAAATCTAAGTTAAAAACACACAGAATCAGGCATGTGAAACTACACGCACAAAATCATAGAGATTAGAATGCAGGAACAGTGAAGAAACCAATTTGAGCAGAGGTTGTGTGCTGTAGAACAGTTACATATAGGGCTGTAAAGATAATATATGGAAATGGAATCATATTGGAGTTGTATGTTGCAGCCAATGGAATATTTGAACACTGGACATTCTGAGCAGGAAAGGCACAGGATGAAAGCCTTACTGTCATAAAAAGATGAGTTAGTGAAGGAAGAGAGAATGCAGATTTCTTGAGGGCAGATGCTGCATCTTACTTATCTTTTTAACTCTATAGCACAGTATAGTGCCAAGAATGCAATATGTTTTAAGAAATAGTGAATGACGTGCAGGAAAGAGACGGGAGCCAGTTGAATAAACTAAATATTGGTTGAAACGGCCTAATCCAAAATCAGAGTAGTATTTAGAATCTCAGGACAAAGTATCAGAAAAGTAAGGAATCAAAAATGACATTGAGTTTTTAACCTAAAAAAGCACTGAAAGAAACAGGAATGTCAAAAAATTAGCTAGTTTGGGAAAAAGTACTTTAGAAGTTTCAAATTTGATAATGGAAATAAATCCAAGAAGAGCCATAATCAGCAGGAAATACAGAAGAGAATCCCTAATAAGAGATGTCAGTCATGAAAATATGGATGTGGAGCTCATCTTCCTAGAAGTCACAACTAAAATCCAGGACAACATGGATTGGTTCTTGATAGCTTCTTTCTTCTCTATAGATCTGCTCTACAATATGGTAGCCATTAACCACGTGTGGCTTTTGGGCACTTGAAATATGACCAGTCCAAATTGAGATAGATGGCAGGTATAAATTACAAACTAATTTATACCTTAGTATGAAAACAAAGAATGTAAAAGAGCTCATTAATAATGTTTATACTGATTACATGTTAAAATGATATTTTAGCTATATTTGGATAAATAAGATATATTATTACAATTGATTTTACTTATTTATTCTTTTTTAATATGGCTACTAGAATATTTAAAATTGTATTTTTGGCTCATATCCTATTTCTTTTGGACAGTACTTCTCTAGAAGCTCAAAGATTTTATCCTCACGATGGAAAATTAGGTTAAAAGCTTTGTCTAGATTTGGTAGTCCTGATGCACATAGATTTTGTCTTTTTTATCCCTGTAATCTCTGATGTTGCAAGGCATGAGGGCTATAACTTTACTTCTACTTCCAGACAAATTTTTGTCTTTTTTGATTCATATTCACCTTTGTTAAAACCGGTAGTGGCCGTAAGCAAATTATAAGTTGTTGGACTTTCCCCTTAGGGGGAAGTATGTTTACAATCATACTTACATTGAATTATAAATAGTCAATAGCAGTATTCTCAATGTGTGTTGCTCCTATTGGCATCATCAAAATCGTCTGAGAGCATTTTAGAAATGTAAATTTTCAAGCCTTAACACAGACCTACTGAATTCAGAATAACACTATAATCTCTGTCCCTAACATAATGCCTAAGAGATGATAGTGAACAGATTCTGGTTGGTTAAGTTTTTGAATTATCAAAACTTTATATATAATCAGTAGTAGTGTTCTCAATGTGTGGTGCTCCTATTGGCATTATCAGAATCTTCTGAGAACACGTTAGAAATGTAAGTTTTCAAGCCTGAACACAGATCTACTGAATGAGAAATTGAGACTGCAGAGCAGCAATATCTGTTTTAACAAGCTCTCAAGTGATTCTAATTCTCTCTCAAGTCTGAGAACCATTGGACTAGAAAAAGTAAGCAAATTGAAAATATTGGGATAATTTGTTGGTTATCCCTAAGAAAAAATTAAAAATATTCATTTCAGTGAGAGATACTCAGAGATAAATCAGTATTATAGGTGACATCCGAGCAACAGAAAGGAGTGGGGTTTCAGTGCAACAAACCTGAGAATTTAAAGCCTAGATTTTTGCCTATTGAGTTCTTAAAAATAAACATAACTTTCACAAAGTAAAGTAGTGTAAAAGTTTAAAACAGAAATAAAATAAAAATAAGATTTTTTACATTTATTATAATGTATAAAATGTATAAAGTCGTAAAGTCTATTGTCAGCATCCTGTTAAATTAAGGAACACTATTATATTATCCACACATTCCCCACTTTTTAATCAGCACTTATGGATCTATCCAGGTACATCAAGGCTTCAGTTCACCCAGTGACTATCTTCATCATGCTTTTATCAAATCCTTACTATTCCACAGAAAGGCTCAATCTTTAGAAAAATATTTTCTTGTGTATTGGTGGATATACCCAAAGAGAATTTCATATTTATCTATGACCTTCACTTCTTAAATGAGCTTTTGCTCTCTGCCATTGTGGATATTTCTTTTCTTTTTCCCATGATCATTATAAACCATTGTATATACTTGATAAAACAGTCTATTTTAATTTTATCACTATCTCTAAAGAAAAAAACACCCTTATTCCCACCTCTTTATCCTTGGTCTTACATAAAATACAAAATAAAACTATTTAGAACTATAGTTAACTTGTAGCTTTACCCAAAAAAAGACTTCTTATATTAAAATTTGTGTTTTGACCATCATTAGTTATGTCTCCAGCCCACCTTGCTTAAAATTCGGAATAACACTGTTTATTGCCTAAGAGAAATGAAAATTAATTTATTTTTCTTATTATGAATATTAAGCTGTATTAGATTATTGAATATAATACTTAAAACCAATGCTTGTAAACATACTTAGGGGAAAGTCCAACAATTTATAATTAACTTATGGCCACTGCTGGCTTTAATAAGAGTGAATATGAATCAAGACAGAAATAAATTTGTCTGAAAATAGAAGTCTCATGCCTTGCAACTTTAGGCAGTCAATAAATATGTCTTGAAAGGATAAATTCCAAAATTAAAATTTACAAAATAAAGATGAATTCACAATAAACTTCTCATTAGATCTGCCTTGAGGCAAATATTACTCTCTTATAGCGTGTAAGAGAGAGGATTTTATTTTATATAACTTAATTTTATTTTTTCAGTGTTATTTGTATGCACAGTATGAGGAATAAAATGTTTACCTCACATTCATAATGAAAGACAGGAATCCCATGCATGCTGCCATTCACTCTTTCTCACCCACATTTCCCATTGGCCAGCATAGTCAAATGTTTTACCAATCTGTTTGTGTATTATTCCGTCTCTCCATGGAAAATAATATTCTTTTTTTTTTTTGAGACGGAGTCTCGCTTTGTCTCTCAGGCTGGAGTGCAGTGGCGCGATCTCAGCTCACTGCAAGCTCCACCTCCCGGGTTCACACCATTCTCCTGCCTCAGCCTCCCGAGTAGCTGGGACTACAGGCGCCCACCACCACGCCTGGCTACTGTTTTGTATTTTTAGTAGAGACGGGGTTTCACTGTGTTAGCCAGGATGGTCTCGATCTCCTGACCTCGTGATCCACCCGCCTTGGCCTCCCAAAGTGCTGGGATTACAGGCGTAAGCTACTGCGCCCAGCTGGAAAATAATATTCTTATATTATTATTTTCTTCATTTACCAGTTTAGGGGTTATCTATTTCCACCAGAAAAGATAAGAATTTAGCTTTCTTTAAGGACCCTCGCCTCTTCTCATACAGCATTTATATAAACACTTTCTACTTTTCTATCATCCTAATATAGTTATATAAAACATTTGGTTAAACCAATACTCAGTGTGTATATTATTAATATTATTTAAATTATTTTCATAACAAAGCCTATAATAATCCACAATCATTTCCTACATAATTTTTGTTTTTATAGATTAATAATTGCTTCATTTTGTCTTTGTTTTTAATCACTAATTCAATCTGCAACCTTCCCCCAGTTGTATAAATCTCCATCCAATATTTCTATAGATTAAGTACTCTCTTTTTTATCTTTTTAAAGAAATATCTCCTACCCATTTTTATTTGACCCAATTTAAATAAATTGATCTGTAGGTTTATTTCACAGGTATTATTTGACATTACTTCTTCACTATCATTTTGCAGAGTCCCATTACCTCTCTTAGATTAAAGCCATGATTTCTTGAATACCAGAATACTCCCTTTTCTTAGATTACTCCCTTATTTTAGTGAAGTATATTTTCTTATAATTTTCTTTAAAATGATGCATGGGAAATACATCTTTGAAACCAAGAATGTTCAGAAGTTATATTTATTCTAGATTCACATATATTCATAATTTTGCTGGGCATATAATTCTAAGTAGAAAATAATATCTCCTCAGATTTTTGAAGGCATTTTTCTGTTCTTTTCAAGTTTAAATTATTTCTGTTAAGAACTCTAGTAGTCTCCTAATTCTCAGTTCATTTGTATGAAATTCTGTGATATCTTTTCTTCTTATTAGTTTATAGAATGTTCTTATTGTTCCCAATAATAAAAAATGCCACAGTGATGGTTGTGGTGAGTCCACTTCTTTCTTTCTCCTAGACCCTGGTGAGCACTAATAATTTGAAAATTGCTGACCTGAATATTTGGAAATTTTCTTAAAATTTTAAAATATTTGTCTCCTCTCTCTTCTCTTAAACTGCTGGAATTTTTAAAATTTAGATATGGAGAGAGTAACAAAGCAAGATGGTGGAATAGGAGATTTCACCAATTGCCCCTTCTACAAGGACACCAATTTAACAACTATCTACAAAAAAAATGAAAAAAATAAAAAAATAAAAAACAAAGAGAAAAAGGTATCTAGAACCAAAAATCAGGTGAGCACTCATAGTACTCGGTTATAAGTTTGTATGATTGAAAGAGGCACTGAAGAAGCAGGACAAAGAATTTTGAATTGCCAATGCCATCCCTTTTTCATCCTCCAACAGTGGCCATGTGGCACAGAGAGATAATCTGTGCACTTGGGAGAGGGAGAATACTATAATTGTGACATAGTGCCTTTAATTTAGTACTTAGTGCTGCCTTGTTATAGAAGAAAGCAAAACTGGAACAAACTCAGCTGATGCCTGTCCATGGAGAGAGCATTTAAGCCAGCACTAGCAAGAAGGGAATCATCCATCCCAGCAGTCAGAATTTGAGTTCTGACAAGCCTCACCACCTTGGGCTGGAGTGTTCTGAAGTGCTGAATAAACTGAAAGGCAGTCTCCTAGGCTGCATCTCCTAGGCAATTCCTAGGGCTGAACTGGGCTTAGAGCCAGTGGATTGTGTGGGGGATGGGGAGGGGCAAGCATGTAAGCTACTGAAACACCAACCAGGATGGCTGAGGAAGTGCTGGTGCCACCCCTCCATTAATCCCGGGCTGCATATCTTGCAGCTCCAAAGAAGACACCTTTTTTTTCCCACTTGATAGGAGAGTGAAGAGTGGAGAGGATTTTGTCTTGCATCTTGGATACCAGCTCAGCCATAGCAGGGTAAAGCATGCACTTGGTGCTCAATATATCCCCATGTGGCAGAGCTGATAGCTATGGTGCAAGACAAAGTCCTCTATTCTTTTCCCTCTGCTTTTCTCAAGTAGAAGGAGTCTGTCTCCATAGCCACCACCACTGGGAATGTACTGAGTTTCACCTGAAGCCAACAAGTTTCAGAGTCTCACCCAAAACCTGTGATACCTACCTGAGTATCACTGCTGGTTATTCAGGGTCAATAAAACAAAAAGCTGGTTTTTTGAACAAACAACCCCATCATGAAGTGGGCGAAGGATATGAACAGACAGTTCTCAAAAGAAGACATTTATGCAGCCAACAGACACATGAAAAAATGCTCATCATCACTGGCCATCAGAGAAATGCAAATCAAGACCACGATGAGATACCATCTCATACCAGTTAGAATGGCGATCATTAAAAAGTCAGGAAACAACAGGTGCTGGAGAGGATGTGGAGAAATAGGAACACTTTTACACTGTTGATGGGACTGTAAACTAGTTCAACCCTTGTGGAAGTCAGTGTGGTGATTCCTCAGGGATCTAGAACTAGAAATTCCATTCGACCCAGCCATCCCATTACTGGGTATATACCCAAAGGACTATAAATCATGCTGCTATAAAGACACATGCACATGTATGTTTATTGCGGCATTATTCACAATAGCAAAGACTGGGAACCAACCCAAATGTCCATCAATGATAGACTAGATTAAGAAAATGTGGCACATATTCCATAGTGTCATGGAATACTATGCAGCCATAAAAAAGGATGAGTTCATGTCCTTTGTGGGGACATGGGTGAAGCTGGAAATCATCATTCTCAGCAAACTACCACAAGGACAGAAAACCAAACACCGCATGTTCTCACTCATAGGTGGGAATTGAACAATGAGAACACTTGGACACAGGAAGGGGAACATCACACACTGGGGCCTGTCATGGGGTGGGGGTAAGGGAGAGGGATAGCATTAGGAGATATACCTAATGTAAATGACGAGCTGCATGTATACATATGTAACAAACCTGTACGTTGTGCACATGTACCCTAGAACTTAAAGCATAATAATAAAAAGAAAAAGCTGGTTTTTTGAAAAGTTAAACAAAATTGAGAAACCTAACTAACAAAAAAGAGAAGAACCAAATAAATAAAATCACAGATGAAAAAGGAGTCTTTACAACTGATACTGTAGAAACTCAGAAGATCATTAGTGGATACTATGAGCAATTATACAGGCCAAATAATTAGAAAATCTAGAAGAAACGAACAAATTCCTAGAAACATACAACCTACCAACATTGAACCATGAAGAAATCCAAAGCCTGAACAGACCAATAACAAGTAAGAAGATTGAAGCTGTAATAAAATGTCTTCCAGTCAAGGAAAGCAGTGATTCCATGGCTTCACTGCTAAGTTCTACCAAACATTTAAAGAAGAATTAATCCCAATCCTATGCAAACTATCTCAAAAAATAGAGGAGGATGGCATACTTTCAAGCTCATTCTTCCATGAGGCCTGTATTACCCTGGTACCAAAACCAGTCAAAAACATATCAAAAAAGGGAAACTACAGGCCAATATCACTGACGAATATGGATGCAAAAATTCTCAACAAAATACTAGCAAACAAATTCAACAACATATTAAAAGTTTGATTCATCATGATGAAGTGAGATTTATCTCAGGGATGCAAGAATGGTTAAACATATGCAAATCAGTCAATGTGATAAATCATATCAACAGAACGAAGGACAAAAATCATACGATCATTTCAATTGATTCAACATCCCCCCATGATAAAAAAAAACAAAACCTAAGAAAACTAGGTATAGAAGGAACATACCTCAACATAATAAAAGCCATATATTACAGGTCCACAGCTAGTATATTAAATGGGGAAAAAGACTGAAAGCCTTTTCTCTAAGATCTGGAACACAACAAGGATGTCCACTGGTCATCGCTGTTATTCAACATATTACTGGAAGTTCTAGCTAGAGCAATCATACAGGAGAAAGAAATAAAGGGCCTCCAAATTGGAAAAGAAGAAGTTAAATTATTTCTATTTCTGTTTACAGATAATATATATTTTTTTTTAGACAGAGTCCCACTCTGTCACCCAGGCTGGAGTGCAGTGGCATGATCTCAGTTCACTGTAACCTCCACCTCCTGGGCTCAAGCCATCCTCCCACCTCAGACTCCTATGTAGCTGGGACTACTGGCACATGCCACCACACCCAGCTAATTTTTCTATTTTTTTTTTTTTTTGTAGAGATGGGGTTTCATCATGTTGCCCAGGCTGGTCTCAAACTTCTGGGCTCAAGTGATCCACCTGCCTTGGCCTCCCAAAGTGCTGGGATTCCAGGCATGAGCCACCATGTCTGGCTAATCAGTAGTACTTCTATATGACAACAGTGAACAATCTGAAAAAGAATCAAGAAAATAATCCCATTAACAAGAGCTACCAATAAAATAAAATATTTAGGACTTAACTAAAGAAGTGAAGTTTTTCTACAGTGAAAACTATACACCATTGATGCAAGAAACTGAAGAGGACACAAAAAAAATGAAAAGATAACCTGTATTCATGGTTTCAAAAAATAATGTTGTCAAAATATCAATACTTCTCAAAGGAATCTACAGATTGAATGCAATTTTTATCAAAATAGCAATGACATTCTTCACAGAAATAGAAAAAACAATCTAAAATTTACATGGAACCACAAAAGACCCAGAATATCCAAAACTGTTCTAAGGAAAAAGAACAAAACTGGAGGGATCACATTGCCTGACTTCAAATTATATTATAGAATTATAGGAACCAAAACAACATGGTACTGACACAAAATCAAATACACACACCACTGGAACAGAATAAAGAACCCGGAAGTAAATCCTTACATCTATGGTGAACTCATTTTTGACAAAAGTTCTAAGAACATACATTGGAAAAGGACAGCCTCTTCAATAAATGGTACTGGGAAAACTGGATATCCATATGTGGAAGAATGAAACTTGAAATCTATCTCTTATCATATAAAAAAATCAAAATGGATTAAAGACTTAAATCTAAGACCTCAAACTATAAAACTACTAAAAAAAAACTGTGACAAAACTTTCTAGGACATTGGACTGGGCAATGATTTCTTGAGTAATACTCAGCAGAAATAGGCAACCAAAGCAAAAATAGATGAACAAGTTAAACAGCTTCTTCACAGTTAAGGAAACAATCAACAAAGTGAAGAAATAACCACAGAATGGGAGAAAATATTTTCAAACTATCCATCTGACAAGAGATTAATAACCAGAATATATGTGTAGTCCAAACAACTCTATAGAAAAAAATCTAATAATCTGATTTAAAAATGAGCAAAAGATTTGAATAAACATTTCTCAATGGACGACATGCAGATGTCAAACAGGTATATGAAAAGTTGCTCAAAGTCATTGATAATCAGAGAAATGCAAGTCAAAACTACAATGAGATACCATCTCACCACAGTTAAAATGGCTTATATCCAAAAGACGGGCAATAAGAAATGCTGGCAAGAAAATGGAGAAAAAGGAACCCTCATATACTCTTGGTGGGAATAAAAGTTAGTGCAACCACTATGGAGAACACTTTGTGGGTTCCTCAAGAAACTAAAAATAGAGGTACCCTATGATCCAGCAATCTCACTGCTGGATATATACCCAAAAGAAAGGAAGTCAGTTTGGAACCAACCCAAATGTCCATCAGTGATAGCCTGGATTAAGAAAATGTGGCACATATACACCATGGAATTCTATGCAGCCATAAAAAGGGTGAGTTCATGTCCTTTGTAGGGACATGGATGAAGCTAGAAACCATCATTCTCAGCAAACTATCGCAAGGACAGAAAACCAAACACCGCATGTTCTCACTCATAGGTGGGAACTGAACAATAAGAATACTTGGACACAGGGTGGGGAACATCACACACCTGGGCCTGTCATGGGGTAGGGGGAGGGGGGAGGGACAGCATTAGGAGATATACCTAATGTAAATGAGTTAATGGGTGCAGCACACCAACATGGCACATGTATACATATGTAACAAACCTGCACATTGTGCACATGTACCCTAGAACTTAAAGTATAATTTAAAAAAAAGAAAAAAATATAGAAAAGAAGTCAGTATACCAAAGAGATATCTACACTCCTGCGTTTGTTGCATCACTGTACACAAAAGCCAAAATTTGGAAGCAACCTAAGTGTCCATCAAAGGATGAATGGATAAAGAAAATATGGTACTTATACACAATAAAGTACTATTCAGCCATAAAAAGAATGAGATCCAGTCATTTACAACAAAATGGATGGAATTAGAGGTCATTATGTTAAGTGAAATAAGCCAAGCACAAAAAGACAAACATCACGTGTTCTCACTTATCTGTGGGAGCTAAAAATTAAAATGTTTGGAACTCTTAGCAACAGAGGATAGAAGGATGGTTCAGCCCCTGGAAGGGTAGTCAGTAGGTGAAGTCTGGGAGAGGGGAGTGGAAATGGTTAATGGGTACAAACAATAGTCAGAAAGAATAAATAAGACCTACTATTTGATAGCACAGTGGAAGGATTCTAGTAAAAATAATTATTTATTTTAAAATAACTAAAAGAGTATAATTGAATTGTTTTAAACACAAAGAATAAATGCTTGAGGTGATAGATACTCCACTTACCCAGATGTGATTATTATGCATTGCATGCCTGTATCAAAACATTTCATGTAATCAATAAATATATACATGTATTATGTACCAACAGTTTTTTAAATTAGATATTGGAGCACTGGGCTAGTCTTTTCATCATCTTGCCCTTTCTCTCCAATTTTGTTTTTTTTTTAATTCTTGGGTCTTATGTTCTATGGTCCAAGATTTATAATAAACTTTTCTGTTTCAATTTTATTGCTTTCACTATTGCATTTTTTTCACAGTTCAATTTTTTGTTCACTTCTTGTTCTTTATTTTATATAGCATATTATTCTTCATTTATGGCTAGAATATGTTTGTCTTTTCAAATAATAATTATAGTTCTTTAAGAAGTTTTATTCTCTCTGCATATTCTTTGTTTCTTAAACTGTCTTCTCTCTGTTTGCTATCTTGGTTTCTACCTCTCATGAGATAAGCTTTTCTCTCAAATTCCAATCATTGGATGGATAGCCCTTATGAGATATTTAAGAGTATTCCAGTATAAAGCTGATTTAAAAATTTAGGGCCTTTGTGTGTGCTTTAGCACCATAAGCTTCACTTTAGAGTGACCTGACTTCCATTTAATTTGGGGAAACCATGTTTTGAATTAGATACTTTATTTTACTCTGATCAGGTTTCCCAAAAAACACTTTTCCAATATTCTTTTTGAAAGCTTATAATTCTAAATGCCAGGGCTTGAGAAGCTGATAGAATAGGTCTAAGAGGTCTCATGAATTTTCACCAAGTTTTTGATATGGTATGTTTACTACTAACTATACATGATGTCCTTCAAAGCGGAATCTTTATATTTATTCTCTCCAAAGGAAAACTTTTTAACCTGTAAATAAGTGGTTATAGTATAGATATTTGGAGTTCTCCCACAAGTTTTGTGGTTTATTTATTTGATTTAGTCAAATCTACTTGCCAAAAGCCGCATCCATAGCTTTTGCTAGACGTAGCTTATTAGACTTTTCCAGAGAAACAGAATTAACCTGGTGGGGCAGGGAGAAAAATTATTTTAAGAAACTGGTTCACATGATTGGGGAGGCTGGGTAAGCCCAAAATCTGCAGAGTAGTACAGCAAGCTGGAGACCCAAGAAAGAGGTGCAATTCAAGTCCACAGGCAGTCAGCCAGCAGAATTCTTTCTTGCTCAGAGGAAGTCAATCTTTGTTCTATGATGCCCTCAAATGATCTGATGAGACCCACTCATGTTATGGAGTGTAATTTGTTTTACTAGAAGTCCACAGGTTTAAATGTTACTCTCATTTTTAAAAAAAAAACCCTCACAGAAACATTCAGAATGATAATTGACTAAATATTTTGATCCCATGGTTCACCCAAGTTGACACATAAAATTAATCTTTATATATACCTACCTCTTTTGACTTATTTACAGGTAGTTTGACCACATCAGCCTTCTCTGGGGCCATAACCTTAACAATTTTAGCCTTTTGGCATAGCTTAAAAAATTAACTAGATATGACCTAAATATTTTTAGCAATCTTAGCAAACCTGCTACAACCACAGCCTTGATTTGGTATTTACCCTAAGGTCTTACTGGTAGCATCCTGGACTTGGTCTTTTCTTCTAAGACTCTGTTCTAATGGGTGGAGTGCAGTGCATCCTTGATTTTGTAAGAAATAGCTCATATGTTCTAATCATGCAAGTTGGAAATTTGGGGCTGCCTATATTCCTTTGTTTTTGTTGTTGTTGTTGTTGTTTTTCTTTTAGATGGAGTCTTGCTCTGTTTCCAGGCTGGAGTGTAGTGGTGTGATCTCTGCTGACTGCAACCTCTGCCTCCCGGGCTGAAGCATTTCTCCTGCCTCAGCCTCCTAAGTACCTGGGACTACAGGTGTACGCCACCATGCCCAGCTAATTTTTGCATTTTTTAGTAGAGACAGGATTTCACCATGTTAGCCAGGATGGTCTCGATCTCTTGACCTCGTGATCTGCCTGCCTCGGCCTCCCAAAGTGCTGGGATTACAGGCGTGAGCTACCACGCCCGGCCATTCCTTCTTAATTCTGTTTGCAAAGTGACCTTTCTTTTTCTGATTTTGTCTCTTTTTTGTAATACCATAATTAACAATAACCAGCTCATGCTTTCAACATTTTGACTTGAAATATCTTCATATTGCTCTAAAATTCATTAGATATATTTTCTGTCTTTCTATCACGAAAGTGATGGAATGTACACCATTACATACAGTTTACCATCTTTCCAGCACCTATAACAGTTTCCTCAAAAATTTTCCAGGTTCCTGTAACTATTTTCTCACTGACCACACATCCCCAAATACTTTTGTGGTATCACATCAGTGCTAATGTTGTGGTACTAACTATTTCTGTGCATTTTATAACGTTTCATATTTTCGCTATAACAAATTACTGTTAACTTAATGTCTTAAAACAACACAAATGTATTGTCTTGTAACTCTAAAGGTCAGAAGTTTAAAATAAGTATCACTGGGCTAAAATCAAGGTGTTATTAGGGCTCGATTCCTTCTGGAAGCTCCTGAGGATAATCTGTTTCCTTCTCCCAGAGACTGCCCACCCTCCTTGGCTAATGACTGCCTTTCTACATATTAAAATCCAGCAACAGCAGGCTGACTCTTTCTCAAGCTGCCATCTCGCTGGTTCTCAATAATCAAATCTTTTTTTTTTTTCTTTAAGTGCCCTTGTGATTATATTGGCCCAGCTGGAAAATCCAGATTAATCTCCCTATTTTAAGGTTAAATGATTAGTAATCTTAATTCCATCTACAAGCCTTAATTCCCATTTGCTATGTCATGTAACATTCACAGGTTCCAGGGATTTGGAAATGAACCTCTTTGGTGGGCCATATGCTGCCTACCACACTGTGTCATCAGCAATTGCAAAATCTCACTGGTTTAAAACAACACACATTTATTTCTAGCTCCCACATATGCTAACTGGCTGGGGTTCAGCTAATGTAGGCTGGGTTTGTTGATCTTAGGTCTAAGCCTCAGGTCAGGTTGAGACATGCTTTACAAGCCTTTCATCTTCCTTGGGCTATAAGCTGTCCGAGGCATGTTCTTATGGCAGAAGGTAGAAGCACAAGAGAGCAAGCCCAATCTTACAAACATTTTTCTCACCATTACTTGCATCACATCCACTAACATCCTTCTAACGAAAGAAAGTTGTGGACGGGCACAGTGGCTCACGCCTGTAATCCCAACTTTTAGGAGGCCAACACAGGAAGACTGCTTGAGCCCAGGAGTTCTAGGCCCCCCTGGGCAACATAGTGAGAGCTCATTTCTACAAATACAAAAAATTAGCCAGGCATGGTGGTTCATGCCTGTAGTCATGGCTACTTGGGAGGCTGAGGAGGGAGGATTAATTGAGTCTGGAAGATCTAGGCTGCCGTGAGCTGTGATGGTGCCACTGCACTACGGCCTGGGTGATAAGGCAAGATCCCAGTTTCCTAACAGAAAGGAAAGAAGGAAGGAAGGAAGGAAGGAAGGAAGGAAGGAAGGAAGGAAAGAAGGAAGGAAGGAAGGGAGGGAGGGAGGGAGGGGGGGAGGGGAGCAGGGGAGGGAAGGAGGGAGGAATTGTGTAGCCAAGCCCAGCATCGTTGGGATAGAAACATATACTCTCCCATGTAAATGTGGAGAACAGGCATTGAATATTTACTAAAACAAACAAAACACTAACTTACCTTACCAAGCAAGGAATTACAGAAAATGGAAACAAACAGCTTAAAACTTCTTATTCACTTCACTTACATATATGAATGCTATTCAAATCCATAGTGCCAATTACATGCTTTAGCACAAATTTTATAATTCATCTCTTTTTACTCTCAGGTTAATTTCTTTGAGCAAGTAATACAGCTAAAAGCACTCTTGAAAAATAAATCATTAAGCTCCCTACCAATTACTATATACATAAAACCATTTTAACTCTGAAAAAATATAAAATCCATAAGTAGGTTCATAACAAAAGTATAAGTAAGTGGTCAGACTCCTATGAAACTGCTTCATTTTTAGAAAGATTATAGAGTCGAGTTTTCTTGTGAGGATAACATCTTCTCAAATAAATACTGATATAGAAGTATGATGTTTTGTTCCTATAATACTTCAAAGTCAAGAGAAGATTATCCATGCTAAATGCTTTTTTTGTAATTAATTTCACTGAAGACCATCATTTCATAGTACAATGATCTACTTTAAGCCATCTCTTAAGTCTTTAATCATTCTAACAGTTTTATTTCTGCATACAAAACACAAAGTGACTATTAGAGATAATAAGACTATCTAAAATAAATAAACTTCTAAGCGAAAGGTTATCATTAGAATTTTTTCCCAAAAGATTGTGCCCTAACTAGACTTCTGAGTTGTGTTTTACATATTGAAAGTTAATAGTTTATGGTGTTCAGTAGGTCAGTATTTATTTGAACTGTTTACCAATCTTACTGCACAAGGATACAGAAAAATCCACAATCAATAGTGATTTCTGTCATCTTCATAGTATCTAAACAAGAATTTATAACAGACTTTGAAAAAAATCACTTTGATGGGAAGTTTTATTGAGCGTATCCAATCTACAATCTAGGTAATAACTTGAAATTTTAAAATTTGATTGGTTTTTATTTTACTGTTATTAAAAAAGCACAAGTTTCTTTGCAATATTATTTCTTCATTTTGAAACAATCTCAAACTTATAGAAGAGTTGCAAGTACAGTACAAGGAACTTTTTCTTTTTCTGAAATATTTCAGTGTAAGCATGTTGTCCCCAGTACAGACAGCTTTATTACCTGGATTGAGCTTTGGTTCCCCCTATCAGGCTTTCCCTCCACAAGTAAACCTACCTTGCTCAGTCCATGTAATTACTGTAAGAATGAATTACCCAGGAAAAGAAGTAGAAGGAACAACCGTAATTATACTTCTGTATTTCTTCCACAGTCAGGTTGATTAAGGAGTACACGCTGTGTGATCAGGTATAGCATGATACTAAGGAATCTTAGAAAGCATTAATCCAGAAAATGGTAATTCAAAATGCCTTTGCTTTGCCTTATATATTTCAATACCCGATGCTGAGATTTCCTATATAAAAATGCTATATCTAACAAAAAACAAAATTAACCACATAACAGCAGACTCAATCACATTTGGCTGCTGTATATTTTTATTTTACTAAAATATTTAATAACATAAATATTTTAGATATTTGGCAATAATATAAACTGATAAAGTCTACACAATAATTGAAGACTTTTTTTTTTTCTTTTTGAGATGGAGTTTTGCTTTGTTGCCCAGGCTGGAGTGCAATGGTGTGATCTTGGCTCACTGCAACCTCCGCCTCCCGGGTTCAAGAGATTCTCCTGCCTCAGCCTCCAGAGTGGCTAGGATTACAGGCATGTGCCACCAAGCCTGGCTGATTTTTTTGTATTTTTAGTAGAGATGGGTTTTCACCATGTTGGTCAGGCTGATCTCGAACTCCTGACCTCCAGTGATCTGTTTGTCTTGGCCTCCCAAAATGCTGGGATTACAGGCATGAGCCACCGCGCCCAGACTTGAAGACATTTTGAATGCATATTTCAACTATCCTATGTCCAAATATTTGAAGATAATTTTTATATTTTTTGTTATAATTATCAATTATACTTAGTAATTTTCATTTTTACTACTGTTGTTCTTTTTGTTTATTTATTTTTAGTTTTTTATCTTACAGGCTTCTTTATTTTAAATAATAAAATGTAAAAGGTGGTAGGCCTCTAGCCAAAAATAAACACATGGGGAAAAAAAGAGAGCCTATTCTAAAATAAAAATATTTCTGTCTTTATTTCTGGAAAAAATGGTCTGTTTCTGTAACATCAGTGGCAAAGTTTAAGCATGCTATTAGTACTAAGTGCATTTTCTACAAGGAAACCACAAAGTACCTTTGAAAATCAATACACTCTGAAAAAAATATTTTAAAACTTATCCATTGGAGAAATCATTTCAAAGTCAAAGAACAGTGGTGGAAGATAATGGGTTCTGTAAAGTTCTTCTTTCTCTCTGTTCAGTACGCCCCTGTGTTTTCTCATGCTGAAGACAAAGGAGTTAGGTACATGGACCATGCAAAGGAGGAATAACAGCTCAGTAATCCTGAGACAGTGAGCATGTCCATGGAAAGTGCCACAGTAGTGGAAAAATATCTGGCTTCCCTTTAATCCGTTCCAGACTTTTTGCAAAGATTTTTCCACTGCAATGTAAGTGTTATACTTTAGACACAATTTTCTACCATTTTTCTACTGATTCTCCTTTAATAATATAATTGTATGTCAGAATTTTGATAAACATAATGAGCACACGTACTTTGAAAATAATGTTTTCTTCCATGATTTTTATACAAAGGCAGTCATGTAATACATTCAACTTTGCCTAGGCAAACTGTGGGTGTCAACATTTTTCTTGTTATGCTATGGAAAAGACATAGGAGAGGACAGATCACACTAGTCCAGAATCATATAGCTACTAAGAATCTGAATTATAAAGATTCGGATTTACTACAGTCTTATAACCATTCATTCAACAGGACAACATTTATTGAAAAACTACCTTCTTCTATAGAACTGCAAAATGTTGGCCCCAAGGAACACAGTGATAAATGAGATTGCATCTGGACCTTAGAAATATTCAGTCTAATGGATGCTTCCACAGAGCAGCCTTCAAAATGTTTAGAAAATTGAAAGTGAAAGTCATTCTATCATGTTCTGTTAATATCCATGAGAAGAGAACACTTGAACACTTGCTTTAGAAAGAAGTAAATTGTAGGAGTCAATGTACCTGTAAAATACTGATTAAATATTAATAGTTTTCTATAATGCATGGAAAACAATAAGTAGGAATCCACATTTGTTGTATTCAATCATCTAAGGACCTAAAATCTTCTAAAAGGGGGGGTTATGAATTGTATTAGTATGGAGTCCTGTGCTTTAACCTAAGTCATTACAGTCCAGTTGTCAAAGAATTAGGGGATTAATTATGCTGTGATTGAAATCTTGACTCATTCTACACCTCTTCTCGTTCCTTAATTAAGGAGGTTTTGAACTATCTGTTTTAAAAGGATAATTGCCTTCACCCTTCAAATTTACTTTTTTTGTAGACATCCTGCACAGTTGTGTTAAGATAATAGAATACTTCTTTATATGTTTTATTCATTCAAGTATACCAACTAAATATATACTTTCAACAAGTCATAAAACTGTTCACATTCCATTTTGCTGATGGATAGCCTCTTTTTCACTTTTGCTATTGTGCATCTCAGTAGAGTTACATGTTTTTGGTGTCATTCTAAAAATCAGTAAATTCTGCACTGATTTTCAATGACTACAACTTCTTGTGTCCTATTATATGATCAAGTAAAATAAGGAAATGATCTAGTAAAATAAGGAAAATCAGTCATCTAATGCGATACAACTAACCACTCAAAGTTTTGGTGCCTTAAATCAATGATAATTTACTATTTCAACCAAATCTGTGGGTTGGTCGAGTAACTCCTCTTTTGGTTTTGCCTGGGCTCACCATGGGACTGCACTCAGCTGAAGGGGGCCTGGGCTGGATGGCCCATATGCCTAGAAATTAGTACAACTTCTCAGCTGGGGAATTTTGATTTTCCTGTCAACCTCACATAGGCTTGATTGAACTTCATTCCAACATGGTAGCCTCGAGGTTCTAAGATGTAGAGAGGAGAAGCTCCAAGGCTTCTTGTGCTAAACTCCAGAACTCACACAACATCACATCTGTCACATCCTATTCACTAAAGGAAGAAATCAAGATCATCCCAGGTACAAGAAGGTGAATAAATAGAATTCACTCCATTATGGCTGTATCAGCAAGGTCACATCGCAGAGTCATTAACCCAGGAAGGTCTTATTCATTGTTGAACATTATTAAAATTTTCTACTACAATATATAATAACCATATATTACCAGGTGTGAAAATATCTTTTGTGAGCATAAAGACCATGAATTCATATGATTTGAATACATATTTAAGTCAAGTTAAACAATTGTTTTAATGCACACATTTCAAACTAAAATGGTTTTCAAGCCCAGAGGTTGCATTATCAGTTAAAACATTGGTATCCAGTTATTTATCTTTTGGAAAAAGCCAGTATAAAATTAAATCAGGGAACCCAATGAAGGAAAGCTCTATGAGGTCAGGAAGCTGACTGTTTTGTTGTTGTCATTCATTTTTCTTATCTTTTAAAAAAATCACTGTATCCTCAGCACCAAGACATCAGACACATAGGATGAATTGAATTGACATAATAAATACAGGAAGCTTTTTTGTTGTTTTGTTGTGACACATATAGTATATATTGATTTGGTATAATAAATATAATAGACTTTTTTGTTTAAGATTTTCAGTTGTTTTGCTTTGGTTTGTTTTTATGTTTGTTGTTTGTTAGCTTGTAATTTCATTTGAAGGTTGAACATACTTGTTATAAAAATGAGGACACTGAACCCCAGAGAACTGATATTAATCATCCAGGTTTAAACATTTCAAGCACTACAACAATTTGATCTAAGCTCTCAGTATGTTATCTTACAGGGAAGTTATGTGTCCTGAATTTCCTTTCAAAATCCACTCCTGACTTCACTCCTCTTCATGTAATAGTAATATGTTTTATAAGCAATATATGCAAAGATTTTAATAAATAAGTAGCAATTTATATATTATTGTTTTTATTATTTTACTGTTTTAAACCGTTATTTTAATTGACAGAATTTTTCTGGAAAAATACAGTTAATTAAATAAGTATGCATCACAATTCTGTTTTATTACATTTTCCTTCTCTAAATCCAGTCATATCTATGGAGAATTTCTTATATTTATTCAGTATCCAACTGCAAAATACACGTGCATGCATATATGTGCTCAACACAGAAAGATAAACATAAAGACTTGCATTGGATTTATTGGGCTTGCCACTAATTTAAGAAATTAGTTAAAGCTAATCTAATTAGCTAAAACTAAGAAATTAACAAACCTAAGAAATTAGTTAAAATATTATAATTGCTTTAATTGATTTAATTTTAAAATGTAATGGTTATTTTAATTTTAACACAGTATCAGGTTAATGTCTACGAAAATCATGGTTTTAAAGATCATTGCACAGTCAAACTTAAAGCTATTTATTTTCAAGTACTAAATCAATAGCTGATTTTTAAAATACATGTTAAACAGTATTATATTTTAACGTTGCAAATTACTTTTAATATCATAGTAAAGAGGATTTCAAAGTTCTTGCAATCTAAGAATCACTTTTAATACTATATTTTGTCATTTTTTCCTTAAAATAAATTGAATAAGGGAATTTTTCATATTTTAGGGAAATGATGGAGCAGGTTTAAATATACCAATCTTTTCATGAAGAGCTGTGTGCCAAAGAATTCACCATTTCCTTGGCAGCGTTAAAAAGTTCTGAATATTTAAGTGTTCTTCATTTTACAGGATGAAATCTGTTTCCTGGTAACTTCTACTCAGTATTTCCCATCTAAGCACTTCCTAGAATGATCTACTCACAATGGAACCCACAGCTTTTTTCATCCCATTAAGTACTTCCTTTTCTATGCCAAAAGGGTACTCTTGGTGCTAAGGGGTTATTCTGGTGGTTTTGCAAACCCTGATGATGGAACCTCATTATGATTTCTTGGACTGTTGAAAATGCCTTTTGCTTTCAGCATTGTACTTTTAAGGTCTCTCTGAGGTTGTGTTCCATTTCCTTGATTCTGATGGGATATACATCCCTGAGGTGGTGGTTGGAGCCTGAGATACTAAACTTTTACTGATCAAAATGAGATCTTAAAAGAGCTTAATCTCAAGAAATAGTATAAATAAGTCTCCCCAGATATTAATTAATAATGATTAATCGCCTCTATAAATAGAATATTACTATTAATTTATGTGTAGTTTTAAATAAAGACAGTGAAACATACATTGTAGATAAACCATCTTGAAGCAAATAGAAATTAAGCTTATGTAAAAGATTAGGAAACCTGGCCAGGTGTGGTGGCTCACACCTGTAAATCCCAGCACTTTGGAAGGCCGAGGTGGGCAGATCACTTGAGGTCAGGAGTTTGAGACCAGACTGGCCAACATGGTGAAACCTTATCTCTATCAAAAATGCAAAAATTAGCAGGCATGGTGGTGAGTGCCTTTAGTCCCAGCTACTTGGGAGGCTGAGGCAACAGAATCACTTGAATCGGGGAGGCGGAGGTTGTGGTGAGCCACGATTGCACCACCACACTCCAGCCTGCGTGACAGAGCGAGATTCTGTCTCAAAAAAAAAAAAAAAAAAAAAAGAAAAAGAAAAAAGATTATGAAGCCTAATAAAAGAAATGCCCACATACATTATCTTCTAGAGTGAAAAGATGAAATGCACACTCTGGAAATTTAGACAAAACATGGTTGAAAGAATGTCTATGTTATCTCCCTTCCCATTGTAATAAAAAGTCAGATTTTCTTAAATAAAATAAAATAGGCAACTAAATACAGTAAATGGAGAATTAAGAATCAGTTTCTTGTATCCTAGAGAAAATTTAAGGGCCATCTAAAAAAGAATGCTGAAGGCAATTAGCTTATTAGTATTCTTAAGAAGCTGACAGGTTGATCAGTTTTAGTCCTGTGCAAGATTGTCTGGTAAGACTGGAAATTGGTCAATCTGCTTAAAACCTGGTATATACGAGGTTCTCTTCATACATGTAATCTCCAAAACATAAAGGTTTCACAATATTTTTATGGAGATATTATTTAAAAATTTAAAACATGAGGAAAGTGAGGCTCAGAGAGCTTAACTAATGTGTCCAAAGTTACATAGTTAATAAACTGTGTGAAAAGTAGTTTACTTGACTCAAAGGTTATATCTATTATTTGACAGCACAAGCCAAATCATTGTTTCTCCAGACCCACAGGGAGGAAAATCCAAGGAGTACTGAGCTCATTTGTGGTTGCTTTAGCAGTGTAGCTTAACAACAAAAGCAAAGACTGTGAGTCAGGCAATCTGGTCTTGAATTTTCCCTCAATGATGCTGCAGGACTTCAGGTGAGTCATTTTGCATCGTGGTTTCCAGCTTGTCATATTTATAAAATATAAGATTAAAACTAGATGATCTTTAGGACATTCCAGATTTGACATTCTGTGATTCCCTCATGCACCTCTTTAAGTTATATTTTCCTTTTAAATCAAAAGTTATTTGGATTTAGATAGTTGTATCTATTTTTTATGTCAGTTATTGTAAATATTTGGAAACATGGTAGATTTTATTCCACAAGATATTGGCAATATCTTCCAATAAACCTTTCAAAGTCTTATTTTGCTTTCTTCAAGTGCTATATTTCAAAATGAGTGATGTGTGATCAAGGGTCTTTTGAGACTAGCACTGTAATTCTCTTCTTACTCGGAACTGCGAGGTTCTTTGGCTCACGTATATTCCAGATGCACAATAGCTATGCTCCATTTTATACTTTTTATGTAATTCAGTGGCTTGGTAATTGGGAAAAAAGCTGGCATTTAGTTAAAACTAACTATAATGTAAAATCTGAAAAAAAACGAGGGGAGAGTTGTACACATACAACATATATGTAACTATATGTGTGTTGACATACATACACAAGCCTACACACACAGGTCACTTTTTTTTTTCTTTTTCTAACTGATGTGTCATATTTTGCATATGTTTTAAAGAAATAAACCTAAATTACTCAAACTATGCTAACACCCATTTATTTTTTACATCACTGAAATTGTCTTTTACTTTGAAATGGAAAATCAAGAAATTTTCATTTCCCTCTATTATTATTAATTTTAAAATCAGAATTTTTTATTTCATAAAATAGAAAATGCAACTAAGCAAAAACAAAAATTGCCTCTAGCCCCACAATATAGACATAATCAATTTTAAAATATCTTAGTAAACAACCTTCCAAACTTCCTCTAAGAATTCATACATATAAATATGATTATATTACATATGCTATTTTTTAACTTTTTTTGTGCAATAGTTTATTTTATAAAAAAACTCATTATAATATTTGCCTGTAATCCCAGCACTTTGGGAGGCCGAGGTGGTCAGATCTCCTGAGGACAGGAGTTCAAGACCAGCATGGCCAACATAGTGAAACCCCATCTCTACTAAAAAAATACAAAAATTACCCAGGCATGGTGGTGCATGCCTGTAATTCCAGCTACTCTGGAGACTGAGGCAGGAGAATAGCTTGAACCTGGGAGGCAGAGATTGCAGTGAGCTGAGAGCATGCCGCTGCACTTGAGCCCAAGTGACAGAGCAAGACTCTGTCTCAAAACAGACAAGCAAAGAAAAAACTAATTATAATATTCAGTGCTTACAAAGTATTTCAGTATGTGGGTTATTCAATTAATTCTTTATTATTCATCACTTAGTGGTTTTCCCATGTTGATATTAAGCATATGCAGTAAACATATATATTCATTTTTGCTTGACCAATTTTTCCCTTATGATGAATTTCAAGATATGACTGTGAGTAATATGGTGAAGCAGTTATAAAAGTGTTGATATTTACTGTTAAATTTGCCTACTGATTTCTTTTAACACTTTGCCTGTGTGCTTATTCCCCAACACTCCACCTAACATTGAAATTCTCTTTTTTAAACAACATTTAGATATGTTGGCCACTTTGTTAACATTCTATTCATATGTTCATACAAAACATACAAGTATGTGAACTATAAGTGTTAAAGATGAAGCCCCACAATCCCCTAACTGATACTTATGTTGCTTCATAACATCAAGCCTACTGCTTGTAGATCATCTACAAACCATTTTGTTTTTTTAAATTTTCCTTTCAGGAGTGGCAAACCACACTTTCAGTTTGCTTGTTTTGGTGGAGCTGGTTAAATCCCCTATTTCAGGGGTATATATTTGACTCAGGCTTTAGCCATTTAGTGCATTCTGTTTTCCCATCAACAGAGGTTGGCTCAGAGATAGTCATGCTCCTCGATTTGAAGCATTGAATTGGGGCTTTTTTTCAATTTGACTTTAAAAATATATCATCTATATATACTAAAACTCAGAATGACAGGAGGCTGAAACTTCCATAGCCTTCTTTGCACCACAATGGGGCACGCTTGTCTGGCCAGAGCCAAAACAGGGGCAGAGAGAACCAAGAGATGGAGAAAAGTCACTGCTTGTACCAATCTTTGGTCCTCTGAAGCCAGCCATCGCTGAGTCATGAAAGATCTCCGTGTTCAATCACATAAACAATAATTTCCCATTTAGTTTTTGGAAACAACAATTTCCCAATTGAGTTTTTGGCTACCTGCAATTAAAGAGACCAATGCTAAATAATATATTTTAAATCAATTATTGACATTTAAATAGCTTAGTCTTCACCAAATAGTTTCAGTAATAGATTTATTTCTGAGTCTTTCAGAATTTGTTTTTTTCCTTCTTATTGTTCTATATACAGTCTATACCTAGAACCATATTATACACACACATATTATGTTATTCACTGCCCTATCACCTCTCTTATCTACGGGCACTAAAACATTTATATTTTATTCCAGGTAAAAACCTGTAAACAAGTAACAAAATGAAAACAAAATCTTCAATGTTAATTGTTGAAATACTTCTTATTAAATTATCTTAATTCTCTTTAAATATTATAGTCCTTCCACTCCCACACAGACTATGAGCTTTTAAAGGGCAGGTTGTAATTCCTATAATTCTTTACCTTTTCCTTACAGTCTTGCCTTTAACAAAATAGGAACTCAATAAAAAATGTGCTGATGGATTGGAAACAAGAAGTAAATGACAAAGGAGCAACAAAAGAGGACCTTTTCGTAGTATAGCTGATGGCTGTAAGAGCCCACAAATCCATATTAAAGAGAAGATAAATTGAACAGCAAAACTCTGCAGGCTACCTTGGATACAATATCCCAAAGATTAGTAAAATGATGTTTCTAAACAACCACACATAATGTAAACCATACAACAGAGAGAGATAATCAGCACTATACTAGCCCAATTCTATTTGAGATATATTATTTTTTTCTCTTGTCTATTAATTTCAAAAGTGTATTGCTTTTCTTTATCTTTGAAAACAAAATTCTTTTTCTAGAAGCCTTAATGTATACTTGACATTAAAATAAGGAAATGAGTAATTCACACAAATAATTAGTGTAATATGGTATTTTCCATTTAAAAAAGAGTTCCATTTATTCACTCGACACATACTTTAGGTCTTGTGGAGATGAAGCCTTTATTACAAGCACAGAAGGATTTTCACAATATAGCAGGCAAGCCTCAGATTATCATCTGCTTCATCACGATTTAGCTCAAAAAAGTAGAAAACCTGTAGACTTATCAAGACATACAGAAATGCTGTATGAGTGATGCTGGAGTCAAATAACTGGTATAAAAATGAGCCTTGAATTACAGGAGGTTTATAAGAATAAAAATGGGTTTCTATTATATGAAACCTTTATATTGTTTTGTGACTTACATGCTGATCATCATATCCTTTATTGCCTTTTAAGTAAAATTGTTATATAATTTTATAGCATAAAAAATGATACATGTATAAAATTTTAAATGAAAAAAATTTAAAATTCAATCTTAAAATACTCATTGTAATATTCCTTAGAAATAATCTTTCCTAACATTTTGATTAAAACTTTGTGAAATTATGTAAAAAATAAATATTACAATAAAAATGGGCATAGAATGTAAATAGATAATTCAGGTTGGACAGAATGGCTCATGCCTGTAATCCCAGCACTTTGGGAGGCCAGGGTGGGCAGAGAGCTTGAGCCCAGGAGTTCACGATGAGCCTGAGCAACATGGTGAAACTGCTTCTCTATAAAAAAAAATACAAAAATTAGCCAGGTATGGTGGTGCATGCCAATACTCCCAGCTACTCGGGAAGCTGAGGTGGGAAAATCACTTGAGCCTAGGAGGCTGAGGCTGCAGTGAGCCATGATGGCACCACTGTACTCCAGCCTGGGAGGAGTGAAACTCTATCTCAAAAAAAAAAAAAAAAAAAAATTCATTTAAGATGAAAGTTATTGTCAAAAAGCAAAAGGAAAAGAAAGAAGGTGTAACCTCACTAGCAGTCAAGATATCACAGTTACAATAATGAGGTTTTTTTGACTGTCAGGTTTGCATAATTCAAAAAACTTTGTTCATATTTAGTATTGGGGAAAACATGTACTGTGGTACACTACTTATAGAAATTTAACTTGGTACTAACTTTACAGAAAATCTAAGAATATCTATTAGAATTTTATATGTGTCTGCTTTTTGCCCGGTAACCTCTCAACTAGGAAACATTACAGAGAAAGTTGCAAAGTTGCAAAATTGCTGGAGTTTATACAGGTATACTTACTAGTTTGTTTGTTACAGCACTGTCTATGACAGGAAGATCATCAACAACAACAAAAAACTGCAGATGACCTAAAAAGCAATAAATAAGGGATTAGATGCTTATGTTTGTAGTTGTTATATGAAGGAATGTTGCATGCTCATCTAAAATTACGCTAAAAAATGTAATGAACCACGAATATATCTATGATACATTGCTTAGTGTATAATGAGAAAGAGAGAAGAGGATGAAGGCAGGAAGGGAGGGAAAAACAAAAGTGGTAAGATATACATATTCATGTGCTATGCTCGGAGGCATTCAGGAACATTCCCAAAAGTTATATTCTAATCTGGAAGCAGTCATTAAAAACCAGTGGTAGATTATAGGTGATTTTATATGATATTTAAAAAGCTAAGTAAAACATCAGCATTTGCCTAATATCTTAACAATTATTTAAAACCATTATGTTATGAAGATTATAAAATAATTTCTATTGAATTGGTTATGATTATTTATCCTTTTTAATGCTGGACATTAGCCTGTTTCCAATATTTGATGTAATAAATAACATGATAGTTTATGTGATATGATCAATATTCTAGAATAATCACCAACGTAACTAAAATTTTAATCATACACGAAACTATTTCAAGCAGTCTCCTTAGTATAAATTCTTAGAAACTGGTTCACTACGTTAAAACTTACATTATTTTTATCCTTCTTGATATATATTGTCAAATTGTTTCTTAGAAAGGTGGAGGCAATCAATAATCTCACTGGTGGTGTATGAGAGTCAGATATCACTGGGAAATATTCTTTCTGCTTTGAAGTTTACCTTTTAATTCTTTTATGATTTTTTGACATATAGAAGTTTTGTGTTCATTTTATGTAGACACAGAAATTAGTCACTAACTTATCTTATTATTTTCATCTTTAAAATGTTCTTATCCAAATTAGCTTAAAATATTGACATGTTTTTCTATTTTGTGCCATTTGATAGTAAAGATAATAGGCTTGTTGATCAATTTTTAATTTATTTTAGTCAATTATTGAAATGAAAGTTCTTTTTATGTAAAAAATACAATTACTATAAGTATATATACTTTATTTAATTTGTAGATGTATTGAATTATACCTGCACATTAAAAATTGAGAAATTATAAGTTACATTTTGGGTTTCAAAAAACAAATCTGATCACACTGGTTCCATAATCCTACAAGACAACAATTTGTCTACCTAACCAGGTAGCTTGCTGTTCCCTTTAGAGTGGGCGTGCATTTTCCAATTTGCCGCCATCCATTATTATATTCTACTAGGTCCACTTCTCTGCTGTATGTGGCTTGCCTGAGCACATTAGGCATTTAGTGAGCATTTTCGTTTTAAATAATAGATAAGACGGACGTTCACAGAGAAGGCTTAACAGGATTCATCTGGGGTCTGGTTTCCTTATGAAACTCTGTTGTCCGAGTTGTGTAAAGCTAAATAGATTCCCAAATTTTTTTAGTTTAAGTGGATGTGCAGTCCTGGCAGACCAGGATTTTTGGTATACATATGGAGAATAAGGTTGTATGCAGGTGAATTTACTGAAGACTAGGAAATTACTGAAATGCTTGGCATGCACAGTAACACCACTAAAGAAAAATATTATCTTAGCATTTCGCAGACCTTGAATTTAGTGGCTTAAAACAAACAACTTTGTACAATGCCTGAGACATAGTATATGGTAAATGGATATTTTAGTAATGCATGAAAGAGTAGGTGAACGACTGAATGTCTCATGATAAGGTTTTATTACTAGTGAGTTGGAGATTAACTGAGAGTAAGGATCAAACTGCTTGAGAAAACTTAAATAGAACCGAATATACAAAGAGGAAAACAGTATAAGACGACAGAGGAGCTGGCGGTGCTTATCATGGGTTTAACTTCACAGGTAAGACAAAATTCACTGTCAAACTGACCAAAGAGACTCACTGATCAGGAGATTTAATTGATAAAAATATTATCAGGTGATGTTCCCAGTAGAAAAGTAGGATATAATATTTAGACACTTACGTCATTCTAATATTGTGAGGTAGCTCAAGTCAAAGTGAAAACAGCTCCCTACTCATCATCTTGTCTATCTTTTCTTAAATGAAAGAAGCAAACTTTACTTGACACATTGACAATAAAGTTCAATAAAACAAATTGTACTAGACAGCCAACACTCCTGCTTGCAGAAATTCTTGAGATTTATTTCATAGAATGTTGTTTAATAATAACAACACATAATAATAAATAAAATCTTACATTTTCAGAAGGCAAGTAAAAATCAGACAATACTCACAACCTCACAGCATCCCTTTTTTTTTTTTTTTTTTTTTTTTTTGTGAGATGGAGTCTCGGTTTGTGCCCCAGGCTGGAGTGCCGTGGTGCAATCTTGGCTCACTGCAAGCTCCACCTTCCGGGCTCACGCCATTTTCCTGCTTCAGCCTCCCGAGTAGCTGGGACTACAGGCACCCTCCACCACGCCCAGCTAATTTTTGGTATTTTCAGTTGAGACGGGGTTTCACTATGTTAGCCAGGGTGGTCTCGATCTCCTGACCTTGTGATCTGCCTGCCTTGGCCTCCCAAAGACAACTTCCCATTTTTTAAAGTTCTCTGCTGGTTGTAGAAGTGCCAGGGAGACTGAGGTCTCTACTTGTAATACTTTATCTAGGTGTTTGGCTTCCTGGTGGCTGCTGTGTTCCACTTCCAGCCTTTTCTAGGACCATGCCAACCATTCTTACCAGCTTTCCAACCTCTTCCGTTCCAAGTGTGTACTCTGAGCTCCAGTTAGCAGTTATCCATCTAGATATCCTTAGCCTAAATGAGAAACACTTCTCGCTGTCTTTCCTGGGAAGACATTGCTGCATTTTATACCATCTACCTTTCTTTTCTACTTTGCCTATTTTTAAAGAGACAAAAATCAATCAGGAAACTAACCTTTTTGTTAGACCTTTTTAATCACAAAATTGTTTAAATGGTTCAGTATTCTTTTTTAAAAACATATACAAAAAGATACAATATAGTATATATTTCTTTGCAGCTCAGTACTTAGGAGAGTCCTGCTGGAGGCAGACACAAGCCTGCACATGATATGTTTCCATATGTTGCTCACATTTGCACACTTCTGAATTTTAGCCTGGAAACACCACCACAGAAGTCCACACCACTGAGAGTTACTTAGATTTGTTTCAGAAGTGCAACTAATAAAGTATACTTTATTAGTATTATAAATAAAATACTTTATTAGTTGCAACATTATGCAACTAATTGTAAAAGTAGTTGCCACATTATACAACTAACAAAACAAAGTAAAATATAGATAAGGGAAAAGCTAAGGAGCCCACATTATTTGCATATATAATTATTTGCAAGAAAAAAAAGCAAGGACTCAGAAAATTTGGTAGAACTAAAGAACTTTGAATGGGGGTGATGCTATGATTTCAATGTTTGTTCACTCCAAAACTCATTTTGAAACTGAATCCCCAATGTGTCAGTATTGAAAGGTGGAGCCTTTAAGAGGTGATTGGGTCCTGATGGCTCTGCCCTCATGAATGGATTAATCCACTCATGGATTAATGGGTTATCATGAGAATGGGACTGGTGTCTTTATAAGAAGAGGGAGAGCGACCTGAGCTAACACACAGCCCCCTCATCATGGGATACTCCAGGCAGCTTCGGAACTCTGTTGAAATTCCCCACCAGCAAGAAGGCTCTCACCATGCATGGCTCCTTAACTTTGGAGTACTCAGCCTCTATAACTGTAAAAAGAAATTCTTTTTACTCATAAATTTCAGGTATTCTGTTCTGAGCAACAGAAAACAGAGTAAGACAAGTGACACATTCTTTAATACAACAAAGAATCACTTAGAAACATAATGGCAAAAAATGATATAATTCATAACAGAAACAAAAAAATATAATATTTTGAACAAACACAATGAAAAGCATTTGAGACAGAGAGACAGAGTAAGAAAGAGACATCTGCAAAATTTCATTAAAGGACATTCAAGAAGCTAATAGGCAGAGACACATATTTAAGAACAAATAAAATAATTCTATAAAGATAGAAGCTATTTTCAAATTGACTTACATAATTGAAGCAAATCCAAGTTTCAATGGGATATATTTTAATTAAAAAAAAAGGCATCTAAGTTTATCAAGTACAATATATACTACAAATTCATAAAAGTCAAACTATGAGGCCTTGGTACCAGAAAACACAAAAGAGAAAATGGAACAGTATGCAAGGTATCATGTTCGTATGGAAAGTAATATTTGAAAAAGGTGACATTTTAAGTCAGTAGATTTATTAAATATTTGGCCAGGGAAAATTAATTTGATATGTCTTGGAGAAAGAAAAAATGTAAGAAAAATAACTAATAATTAAAAATTCAAAATAAAATAGAAATTACATTAGAATATTTGTAGCTTATAAAACATTTTATGGAGTGGTTATTTTTAAATATATATATATACAAAGGCATTATGATGGCTTCTGATTTTATTTTTACCCCATGCTATGGGCTAAATGGAAGGCTTGGCCACTGTCAGAAAATTATCTTAAATTTATGAACTCATTTACCAAGAACTGAATGGGCTTAGAAATTAGAAAGCAACAATACTCTAGTCTTTACCCTAAGCTGTCTGTCAGTTGGTGCTTATTGCTCCTGTGGGAAGAAATCCTTAGCCAAAAGTCTCAGTGACTGCCAGGAGCAGTGATTTAGGGTCTATGCCATCCATTTCCTCCATAAGACTGTGTTATAGGACAAAGGTGCCATTTGAGACCCAAAAAGGATATCTGTTTCAAAGCATTAAAAGGATTTTACAGAACTAATTAGAAGCAAAGGGCTGTCTGTCTTCCTTATTAAAAATGCAAGTTATTCAGAGAATTCATAAGAGTATTCTTCTACATTTGAAATAACTGGAATTAAGTATTAAAGAGCTAAAAGAAATATAATAATTAAAAGTAAGTTCAGTAGAATGTAAAACAGATAAAACAATAAAACATTTTGCTGTGTCTAAAAAATATAAAAGGTAAAAGGCCTAGAAGTTCCTTTTAATTAAAGTAAACTGGCCAAAAGTTATGGATCAACAGTCTCTGCATTTAGTTATCAAAACCATGGCTTTTTTCTTTTTATTTTTTATTTCGCGATGGAGACTCGCTTTGTCATCCAGGCTGGAGTGCAATGGTGCGATCTCGGCTCACTGCAACCTCCACCTTCCAGGTTCAAGCAATTCTCCTGCCTCAGCCTCCTGAGTAGCTGGGATTACAGGTGCCTGCCATGATGCCCAGCTAATTTTTTGTAGTTTTAGTAGAGACAGGGTTTCACTGTGTTAGGATGGTGTCGATCTCATGACCTCGTGATCTGCCGGCCTCGGCCTCCCAAAGTGCTGTGATAACAGGTGTGAGCCTCCGTGCCCAGCCAACCAGAGCTTTTCTAAGGGGAAAACTTTCTGTATTTTCAATCATTGCTTAAGATCCCTAGGCAGCGTCTTAGACAGAACTGAGTCACCAGCTCAGGGCATAGCCAGAGTGACACATTATTTAGTTGAGGAAAGGAAAATGTTAAAATAATACAAGGGTATTTTCAGCTGATGCTGAGTCAGATAGTTACAGGAAAAACTGCAAAAGTTTCCACCACTTACCCTAAATGCTATTATATCTCCTACTTTTAAATAGAAAGACTAGAGGCCAGGTGTGGTAGCTCAGGCCTACAATCCCAGCACTTTTGGGAGGCTGAGGCAGGAGGAATGCTTGAGGCCAAGTTTGAGACCCCATCTCTACCAAAAAAAAAAAAAAAAAGGACTAGAAAATAGTTCATATATTAAATTCAATGTAGGATTTATTTTTAAAAGTAGACGAATGCAATTAAAAATTTTTTTAGCAGGGTCATCTATCTTCCATTTTGATGCCTTTTTAATTTATTCATCTCCACTATGAATGTTGAAGGGATTGGCCAGATTTATCAATTAAATATCATACTTTTAAATTGATTTGTAGTGTGTACTTTCAATTTTATGTCTCATTATATTTTGGAAAACATTCAAGAATGCATGCCTCATAATAAAAGATTAAATGATAATTCAGTTAAATAATTTTTTTCAATTTTATTTGTTGATGACTGAGTGAAGGCTCTCAATTCAATTGGCTTTTACTGTACAGTTTACAACTTGTCACATCAAAATGTACAGTTTTAAATATCTCAGGTCACAAATTGCTTTTCAAATCAAGTTGCATCCATATAAACGTTCTTGAGAAAAAAATGATTATGTGAATCAAACTAAAATCTCTGAATTTTAAAAATTAAGACAGGCAATTGTGCAATTTTGCATCATTGTCTCTTTTGCATATGCTGTATAATTTTGTTTTTGAAACTAGAAGTTTACTAGAATTAAAGTCCCAGGATCATTAAGTAAATCAAGAAAGGCAAGATGTCCTTGTGTTTTCAAAAGGTTATAGCTGGTTTGAATTCTTACTTTTGTTTGAATCATCTCAAAGGCAAAAGATTAAGTTGTTATAATTTTCTTTTTTGATAATATTATCATCATGCATAAATGTAGGTTTTTGAGAGTGACCATAACAAAAATAAGAATTCAAACCAGGTGATTCTTTCTATACAATGTTTTGAAAACATAATGACATCATGCCTTTCTTAATTTATTTAATGTTTCTGGGACCTTAGCTTCCTATTGAAATCATGATATTTTCTTAATTTTTCCAATTTTAATATTAACATTATGGTTTTTGAAGAAATGTATATATTTAAAATCTCTAATAAATTATTTATATTATATTAATATAGTGATAAATTTAAGACAAACTACAATTGTGCTATGAGACATGCATGGGTATTTTATCTTATTTTAATGAAATATATTAATTACTACATATTTTAGGGAAAATGTACTACTAGGCCCATTTTATCTACAGACAGAAAGAACAGAATCGGTATCAATATAAAGCACATAAAATTAAATGATATTCTCTAATGGCTGAGAAACAAGCTATATTTTAAATTGTGGTTGCCCAAAATAACATATATTAAAATATATTCCATTTTCATTTTATTTTTTAAATAAAACAGTGATTGTGAAAACAAATAATTTTTTATTGGCAGATTTTTCTCTTTAAGTTGTAGCCCATGTTGGAACAAAGAAAACCCAAGAGGATCTTCTCTGTTCATAATCCTTGACATTTATTTACAGATAGTGTACACATTATTTCGTTAGATTTCCTTTAGTTTCATATTTGGTCCAATTACTATGCTTGATGTATCAGATATCTTTTATATCTTAAATAAATAAATCTCTGACTCAATTTTCAGCAATGTGATAAATGGAGGAAAAGAGAATACGGCAATGAAAACTAGATAAAAGGGGAAACAGTCTAAGACGGTCCTTTGGCCTATTATAATACATTTTTCCCTAGATAACCACATAACTCCTGCTATGCTGGGTGTGGAAGATTTTATAATCCCTTTCTTTTAAATCAAAAGACAATGAGTTCCAATTTCCTGTCAAATGCAACCTCAAAGCTTAAGACACCCAATTCTACCGATTCTTGATAAGCCTCTTTTTATTTACTGTAGAGAAAAGATAATTTCCCTCCTTTATCCTATCCTGCACATTCATGGGCACTTATTTCCTTCCTACACTGATGTTAATGTCTTACTCTTTTTTTTTTTTTTTTTCTGAGCAAATGCTGGTATAGAGAAAATGGCTGTAGTGCATGCACTGGAAATGGGAGACAAGAGTCCTTGTGCTGTGCCTTGGAGGTCATTAGAGTGGTCCCATTAGAATGAAAAATAGTCCAAGTGTGTCCATTTATTTAAAATCTATTACGTAATACCAGTTATAACAATTTGATGGAAAAAATAAGCATGAAAATTCGAAGAGGAGGTAAGGAGGTAAAACTAATGTTCTTTTCAGATGTGATGATTTTATGTCTAGAAAACCCAAAATAATAAACTAAAAAGCTAATGTAAATTATAAAAGACAATTTACAATTTATAAAGTAACTGGGTTTAACATTAGTGTACACGTATAGACACACATACACACACACACACAAAGATAGCCTTTCTATAAATGTAGAAGAGCCAATTAAAAAATATAATGAAGAAATTTGCATTTAGGTAGGAACACAAAAATATAAAATATCTAAGTAGAAACTTAACAAGAGAAACATAAAAGAAAATTGGATATATACATAGTTATACTAATACTATAAATATATTTATTATGTTTTTTCAACTAGACAAGCTCACTCTAAAATTCATGTAGGAAAAAAATAAATGTACATTAGTCAGGGAGTATTTTTTAAAAAAGAAGTAGATGATGTTTACCCTAGTAGTTATTAAAAAAAATTAAAACAACAATTAGGCATGTAGTACTGGCACATGAATAGATAACCCAATGGAACAGTCTATAAAAGCAAGCAGTAGTGCCAAATATATAGTGACTAAGTGAGTGAGTTGGCATGTCATATTAATTTGAAATATATGGATTTATTCAATATATGGTTTTGTTATTACTGGTAGTTTTTGAGAAAACAAGTAAGATAATAACAAATACTAGCTCTCAAATTTTAATTTGGTAAGAATTGTAAAAACACACATGACATATTCATAAAACTACTATAAGAAACTGTAAGATATGTTTATAAATTCAGAATACTGAAAGCCTATCTTAGCAAATATCAAAACCTAGAAATCTTAAAGTAAAGGTGGATAAATTTCATCACCCAAATATAAAATATTTTAGCAATTTTAGCACAATAAAATCAAACAAATAGGTGTAAACTAGGTTAAAGGACAAGAACCAGCTGGATAAATTTTTTGACATTAATGTGACCCCAAGTGGATGAATTTCCTTATACAGATCTCCAACCAATCAATGAAAAGGTTAGCAGATCAGTAGAAATAAAAGCAAAATACATGAAATGCCAGTTCACATAAAGAAAATAATTATTTTTAAATATGCAAAAAGTTGCTCAAACTCAGTAAAAATAATAGGTATTCAAAACCATGAGATACCATTTTTTTGTCTTTCAAAGATTGCTAAGAATCATATCAGCCACACTAAAGAGAGACAAGCTGTCTGATACAGTACAGGTGGAAGGGTGAACTCATAGATACCTTATGAATGGCGAATTGGTAATATCTATCACAATTTTATATGAACATTCCCCCCACCAACAATGCCACTTCAGTAAATCTATTCTACTATGTTTATCTTGCACACATGTGCAAAATGTGTATTCATGTAATATTGCTTGCAACAGCAAAAGATTGGAAGCAACTTAAATGTCTATCAAAAAGGATTTACATATACAGATACTATGCAGTCCTTGATACAATTTCAAAACACAAAACATTTGTGAAGCAAGATCCATGATTGTATAATTTAGTAACTTTTGTAAAAAGTATGTGTGTACACATATACACACTACATATACATACATATATGCACAAGTATAAGTACATATAAACACACATATATAGGGGTGTGTGTGTGTGTGTGTGTGTGTGTGTATCTTTAGAAGGATACACAAGCATAGCTACTAGATATCAGCAGTAGGCCCTGAGGGAATAACCTTGTGTAAGAAGGGAATGTCATTAGGAGGAAAAATTTTATTTTCCTGCACACTCTTTTGTACCTTTGAACTTTTATTGTGTGTATATATTAATTATTCAAGCATATTTCAGGAAGCTAAAAACCAAGTCACTGAAATGAGTTTGACTGGGAAACTGGAGGGAAAGAATTAGAAGCACCAGAAATTTCTCCTATCAGGGTGAAATTCTGAAAGCAAAGGTACACTCTTGCTTAATGACCCTGCACATTTTCTGGAAAGAGCATCCATTAGGGAATCAGGCAGGGAAATATTAGGAAGTAGGGATTTGGTATCAAATTTGTAGTCTTAAAAATTAATTTTCCTTAGTGTTCATAGTGGAAAGACTGAAGAAATTTAAAAGATAACACTCAGCTATGTCTAAGCCATGCAGTTATCTAAATGGTAAGAACCATATAATTCTTTGGAAAGATAAGATTAACACAAGTGAAACAACTAGAAAAAAAATTAAAAGCACTGTTAATTCTAAGAAATGATGGTTCTCTGGTGCTAGAATAATTCGGGGAGGTCTTAAATGGAAACAGAAATTCAGCTAGTAGGATTTGTAAGAGGGCATTTCAGGTGGGGATAACAGCATGAGCAGAGGGTTGGAGGAAAGAATTATCTTGGTGCTTGTGGGAGCAATGAAGAAAAGTGTTATGAGTTATGCAAATATTGTAGAGAATTTAAAATGTGCTTGAAATTCTACATTTCAAGCAATGTATATTCTAAAATGATGCATCAAGAAGATCAGGGAGAAATGCAAACTGTACTAAAAAATGACAATTATAATTATAACCATTGAAATTGAAAATGTCAATAAATAAAGTAAGTTAGACCACTGTCTAAACAGGCATTTTAACACAATGGCTGTGAAAATCACTCCTGGAACCAGAGCAGGGCTCTGATACTAGCTCTTGGCTCCATTCTTCACCGCCACCTTGATCCTGGGCAATGTACTTAAAGGTTTTGATTCTTGGTTTCCTCAGTAGTCAAATGAAAATAATAATAATATTTACCTCATAAAGGTTGTTGAGGTAACCTATTTAGTAAAGCAATATATGTAAAAATGCATTAGAGCTTAGCATACAGTCGACCCTTCATAATTGTTGGCAGAAGAATGCAGCGGGCTTTAGATTCGCACTGTTTAGATTCACTTATTGGCTCCAACACTTACTCACTTGAGAGGATGGGCAATTAACCTAACCGCTCCATGACTTATTCCTTCTCCCTGAAATTAGAATAACAATAGTAACCAACTATATTAGTCTTCACAGCAAACTACCACAAACTCAGCAGTTTAAAACAACACCAATTATTAACTCCCAGTTCTGTAGGTCAGAATTTGAGATGGCCTTGGCTGGGTTTTCTGCTTTGAGTCTCAGAGGCTGAGAGCAAAATTTTAGTAGAAAGACATTTTAGATATTAAATAAAAAGTTTTGGAAATTCAAAACAAAGTTTTAAAATGCAAAATAATAAAAAATTCCATAATTACATGATAATAAAAAAGACTACATTTAGTGTTATTCGTTGCTTGACAAACTGAAAGATGGACTAAAAAATTCTAGGTAATTTAATGGGGATGGGAGACGGGGAGTGAAGAGGATCATGTATTAAGAAAAATTCTTTTGGAGTTATGTATATTAGTATTGTCTTCTCATTTATCAGTATCATTATCTTTCATCATCATCACCGTGTGTCCAGTGCCGGACTAGGCCCTTTTGTGCACCACCACAACCTACCACTATGAGTTTGATACTATTACTCCCTTCATTTTACAGATGAGAATACTGAGGTTTGGCACTTAACAGACTTTAACTTAGTTAAAGGAGTTAGAATGATAGAGACCATATTCCAGTTCAGATATGCCCTGAATCCAATGTATACCTGAATCCAGGTATGCTCCAGAATCCAAATTGATAGTCAATGAGATTAATTTTTTTAAATTGTCTTAGTCAATTTCAGCTGCTATAACAAATTACTGTAGACTGGGTGGCTTCAACAATAAACATTTATTTCTCACAGTCCTGGGGGCTGAGAAGTCCAAGATCAATGAACCAGCAGATTTGGTGTCTGGTAAGGGCCTGCTTCTTGGTTCATAGCTGTCTTCTTACCTTGTCCTCACGTAGCAGAAGGCAGAGAAAGATCACTTCTTTGGTGTCTCTTCTTATAAGCGAACTAATCCCATTCATGAAGGCTCTTCTCATGGCCCAATTCCTCCCAAAGGCTCTACATCAAAACATATCACAGTAGGTTCTTAGGCCGCAACAAATAAATCTGCGGGCAGGGGAGGGGGGTTGTGCAGAAACATTCAGCCCATGGCAAAACCCAGTGAACTTTTTACAGTCTTTTTGTTTTGTTTTGTTTTGCTGCTACTTTATTCTGCTTTGTTTCAAAGCATCATTTTCAAGTTATTTCCTTTGCAGCACTAAATATTTAGTATGCTAACAGGTGTTCTAAGAAAAAGTTTGTCATAGTACAAAAGAGAAAGTCTGCAAAATGCTGAATTAAATATTTTTGGAAAAAATTCTTAACCACAGGAACTTTCAAAGTATTTAATATACTAACATTCACCATGAATCTCTTAAGAGGCTGCTTTGATATGCAATGTCTCCCCAAATTATTTTACCATGGATTTTTTCCTCCCAGAAACCTATTAACATCTTGGGGAAAAAGAGGCCTGCAGAAAATAACTTGAAAAGCACTGTCTTTGAGTGATGTGCAGATTCATTTTTGGCACTGTAGGCTCCTATTAGGAGAAGCTATAAAACTGTAGGCTGGATCACAGTGATTAGTAAAGGTCCCTTAGTACTTCGTGTGAAGTAAAAGCTTCACAATAGAATTTCATCCTTTTACTTTTTAAATTTTATTTTATTTTAAATAATTCAATTTCTGCGGTCTTCTAACATATCTTATATTCCACTTCTGAAGAGGCTATGTGTGAGTGCAGTAAGAGTGAAATGAGTCCTATCAAGGTAAATTAGGTAAAGTGCCTAGAATCTTCAAAATGAAAGGCTTATTGGTAGATGATCATTATCAATAAGTGGTTAAAAAAGAGGGGATGATTATGAATATGGAGCTATGGATTTAAGACTATCAATTTTTTATTGGAAATGAGACTTGAGAAAGCAGAGATATTAAACTGGCAACATCTTTCATAAGTTGTCTATCAGGTAATACAGAATGTCATTTACCGTCCCCGCACCAAGTATTTGGGCATAGAATGTGCATTGTAATGTACTTTTATGCCCACTAGAGTTTTTAAAAACCCTTCTTTAAATTAAAAGAAAGATACATGTTTAGAAACACACACTGTTGGCAAAAATAATTTAACTTCTTAATATGCTCATTAAGGTCAAGTACTATCAAAAAAGTGGAAATAAACAGGGAATAAAATACAAAACTACACAAAATTCTTAACCCACTCTTTTTTTTCCCTTAAATATCGCATCACAGGGAGACTGGTTTCCAACTTTACATTTTTAGGATTTAGTACTATCCTTTAGAAATAATACCTAAAACTAATATTAGACATCTCATTTCAAAAGTTAAAGTGTATTTTAGGATGAACATGCCACAGGGTGACTGAAAACATACTTTCAAAAGGAAGTAATGATGATGCACCAGAAAATTAGAATTTGATTGCTTGAAACATCTTTGCTACAACTCTGGACAATACTGTCTTATTCTAACATCTGTGACTTTAGGCATATAAATAGTAAATAAATGAATCTCTCTTATTCTCTTAGCAAGGTGATTTTTTAAAAAATGTGTTTTAACCCTCCCACCGATCGTGAGATATGAACAAACCCTTTCTGAAAGGTGTTCTTTTTTTTCTTTCTTTCTTTCTTTCTTTTTTCCGTTGTTGTTTGTTTGTCAGTGATACAATACCTTAAACCCTCCCTAGCAGTATTCAGCATTATGGTTCCATTCACCTCGCATTCTTCATTTCACTTAAAATTTCAAAAGGAAGGTAGAAATTTAAGTTTAAAGGACTCAAGGAGGCAGACGGAGATACAGTTTCATTGCTAATTGCACTCTGTTATTCTTTTCTTAGTAGATTCACCTTTCAACTCTTTGCCTTCCAGAATGTTTCTCTTTCAATTTCTCTAGCTCTGTGTTTCTGTGTTTCTCCCTACCTCCCTCTCTAGGAGACCAAAAAAAAAAAAAAAAAAAAAAAAAAAGAAAAAAGAAGGCCTGTTTCATTTTGGTACCTGTAACTGCTGGAATTGGATCCATGTACAGTAAGCAATCATTCTAACCGAAAAACAGAGAAGAAAGCACAATTGTAAGCCATGAGCTGTATTTTTGGTTCAATCACTTCCACTGCAAAACCCAGTCCATTTATTTTGGCGGATAGAAAGAAAATTTAATCCACCTTAGTGATGCTTCAAGAGTCTGTCCTTGCCTTTGTGTTCTTGCACCGTTCCCAAACTTGCCCCATTTCTTCTCTGAAACAGATGTCCTGCTTAACGAGATGCATGTCTCCTACTCACTTCCACCCTTTTGCCCCGGTGAACAGATGAGCCCACAACCCTCTCTCCCCAGCCCTGGAGCTAACTAAATTGTAGACAGAACAGCAGAGCAGCCCTGTCTTAGCTGATTAGGGTCTGGTTGCTGCCTACGTTGCAGTTCCTGAGAAATACGGGGCAATTCACTTTGCAGGGTTCTGTCTCTCATGCAGTTTTGTGCCCCAAGAGTCACTTTTCAAAATCTCTTAACTTCTTTTCCTGGTTATACTGAGAAAGGAAGTTCAGGGGAATCCTTAACGTGGTTAATTATAAAGTCAGTGCTGGAATCCAAGGGACTCTCAGGCAGAAAGGGTGCAGCTCTTAACCCCACAGTCTCCAGCATGTGCGGAGAAGGTACAAGCAATGCGGAACTTCAGAGGTGGTGGCAGGTGCTAGGTGCTAGGGTGTGGCTGCAGTTGTCTCCCTTTTCTCTTACAGCAGAAGGAGCTGAAAGAGGAGAGGAGGAGGGAGGAAAGAGAGAGAGAGCAAAAGAGAGAGAGAGAGAGCAAAAGAGAGAGAGAGCAAAAGAGAGAGAGAGGAGGGGGAGACCCGGGGAGTGAATAAGAGGGCGGGCACCGGGGGAGTGGGGAGCGCGCCTGCCAGGCTCAGACTCACACGCACGCCGCCTCTGTTTGTACACAGTGCGCTCCCGGCGGCCCGCTCGCTCCCCTCCAGCTCACGCTTCATTGTTCTCCAAGTCAGAAGACCCGCAGCCGCGGCGCGGAGAACAGCGAGAGCCGACCGCCCGGTCCGTCCTTCTGCCGGTGGGTCTGCCTACCCGCGAAGGAGACCCGGGTCGGCCGCGGGAGCCCGCGCCCCGCCCGCCGCGACTCTGCCGGGACCCACCCGCAGCGGAGAGCTCAGCCCGCCGGCGGCTCGCCCGAGCTCACCCACCTCCGCGCGCCGGAGCGCAGGCAAAAGGGGAGGAAAGGTTCCTCTCTTTAGTCACCACTCTCGCCCTCTCCCAGAATTTGTTTAAGAAAGCGCTGCGGAAAGAGAACGTCTTCTTGAATTCTTTAGTAGGGGCGGAGTCTGCTGCTGCCCTGCGGTGCTACCTCGGCTACCCTGCCCTCCGCGACGACCCCTGACCAGCCGGGGTCACGTCCGGCAGACGGGATCATGAAGCGCTCGGTAGCCGTCTGGCTCTTGGTCGGGCTCAGCCTCGGTGTCCCCCAGTTCGGCAAAGGTGAGGCGTCGGGACCCGGGCCGCTGGGTGAGGGATGGGCTGGGAGTCCCCTGGGAAACGCCGCGCAGAGGGCCGGAGGCGGTCCCTCGGGCGTGCCAAGGGTGGCGAGCGCCGCTGGCAGCGCGGAGGAGGCGTCGAGTCCTGGGTGCCCCGAGAAAGTGCTTGCAAAGTCTGAGCAGAGTGCGCGGGGCCCAGCGGGGAGAAGGGTGCGGGGTACCGGGATGAGATACAGGAAAGAGGAGGACGGTGGGGAGCGGTAGAAGATAATGCCTCCGGGACCAGCGACTCCGTGGCTCACTCGGCCACTGGGTCTCGGCGCAAACCCTCCCTAGGCAGTGCGGGCGATGCTGACTGCAGACGCCGGGCAGGGCTTTCGTGGGGGCGGGAGCGGGGGAAGCCAGTGCGCCCGGGCGTCAGCTAGTTGATGCGGGAAGAGGCTGGGGAGCTGCAGGGCCGTCCGCCCCCGGGTGCGGTGCTCTGGCGCAGGGCCTGGGCTGAGCCGTTCGCAAACCCAGACCCGGCGCTGGGCGTTTTGGCCGCGGGTGAGGTGGAGAGGAGTCTGACAGGTCACTTCAGCTTTCTCCTGCCTCCCCATTCCAGACGCGCAGCATCGATTACAGCAAACCCCAGGAACCCGCCTCTCCTAGTCTGACCCCAGGGGCCTGGAGCTTAGCTGCGCACCCCCTCCGGGTACCAGTGTTAACTCTTGGTAAAGGGGAATACTGCGGGGCAAGCCACCCCTCGCGTCCCCGCCCAGGAGCGGAAAAGTTGTAAGAGCTTGTAGGGTGATGCCTTCTGTGAATTGCGCGAAAAAATAAAAACAGAAAAATAAAAATCAAATTAAATTAAAAAGAAAAAAGCATTTAAAAGAAAACGCAGGACTTCGACGAGTGTCCTGCTGAGTAGTTTAGGCGACTTCCAGGTCCCCTGCGAGGTGCAGCTTGTCCATACAAACCCTTGTGCTGACCTGGGTCTCGCCGCCGGCCGGGGCTGAAGTTGTCGCCGGAAAAGGGCAGCGAGGGCAGCAGGGTGTTTGGGGAGGCGAGTGGGAGCTGTGCCTGGGGGAGCTGTGCCACTCCTGCGCTCACAGATGCGGGCGGCCCCTTATGAGGGATCCGCGGATAATAGAATCCTCTGCAGACAGCTTCAAGTGGAGAGCTGAGTGAACTACAGGGTTTTAAATGCTGTGCCTCTAAAAAAGGTAGATGGATTTAAAAATGCGTCGACTCCAATCCACTTGAGATTAGACACAGTATGAATATTCTGCACCATCCATCCATGCACCTATCCAGCTATTTGAGTCGCAGGAAAATTGTGGACTGTTGGGCGACTGTTCGCCCAAGAAGCCGGGTGTTGCTGGCCAGATGCCCTCGCAGCTCTGGCAGTAGAGATCCATGGCCGCGCCTTGCCTGGGCCTCTCTCCGTCCCCCAGGATGTGGTTATTTTCCCCTAGCCTGTAGGCGTGTGTGTAGGTGTGTGCCTCGCCTGCGTTTACAAAGTGCCCTTCCAGTTATAGGTAGAGGCAGCCACTCCACTAAAGGTTAAGAAATGGTAATGGTTTCAGTAGTTGCTCGGCCGAGTCTCCAGCGATATAAAAAAGAGAGTGCTTCCACGGCTGCTGTTTTTCCTTTCTCTCATTTCCCGTCTGGATTTCCTCTGCACTTTGATCTCTTAGCAGGAAGGGAAGGGGGAAGGACTGCAGGCACTCCCCTCTCCTCCTTCTCTTCTCCGCCTACGTTTCCACCCCAAACACGAAAACACACTCACCCACTCACTCGCATTGTGTCACCGCCACCACCGTACGTCCCCGCTCCGAGGTGGAGGGCGGCGCGGGGTAGAGGAGAAGATAGTGCGTCTAGCCTATGTGGCCGCGCTTGCCTGGCTGGGTCTGATTGCGGGAGCCCCGGGGCGCGGCAAGTCCCGGCTCGCTGCAGCCAGGAGCTCTGTCTCCTGAAGACACCCGCGCCGAGGGCACAGCTTACTCCGCCAGACAAGCCAACCATGGAGATGTTGCCTGGACTCTCCTTCCTGGTTCTCTTAGACAATGCTCGGGAAGCTGGATACTCCATATTCTTCAGGAGATTTCTCCCTTTTTCCCCCAGCTAGCCTGTGAGGACAGGGGAAAGGCTTTAGGAAAAAGAAATAGACCATTTTGCATTAGCCCTTTCTGTTAAAACTTGCACCTCTCTAATTTTTTCTCCCTCACCTCTGCAGAAGGCACAGTACAGCTTCCGTGACAGCTCCAAACAATTAAACTTCGGGCAAACTTATTGAAGCCAGTGCTAACACAATTTTCCTTGCACTCCTTGCCGCCCCCAATCATTAATCTCATGTCTCTTAGAAATTGGTGCTTTCCCTACGTATGGGGTGCAATTTACTTGCATTAATGCCTGGGATTTGATAAGGATATGTAACTCCTTTTATTAGTCGTCTTTATTTTAAAATTAAACCAATGGATCAGTCAGATTGAATATTTTATTAACTATTAAATTATTCATGGTATGGGTTGCTCTAAAAAATTCAATAACATGCATACAGTTGCAGCAAGCACGTGATATCTTATGCAATCTGTCCCTGTGCCTGCAGTTTGTGCCTGAAGTCTTTAAGCAAATGGCACTGTCTAAAAATGTCTAGACATGTCCTAAATACTATGAATCATTGGCATTTGCATTTTCTTTTTTTAATCAATGGCGATTTTTAGTTAATTTTACATGAGAATAAATTAATACCTGAACAGTCTCACTCCAGATAAGAACACTAATCTTTTATGATTAGTATAGTTATATTTATACAGAAATAAGGAGTTTCTTTTATCTTATTATATTATTATTACACATTGATGTCTTCATTGCCGAATTTACCTGACCATTAAATTTTATACCTTAAAAATAAATGCTAACTTCAGAGTCAAGGTAAAACATACAAAAATAATTCTGAAATATCAAATTAAAATAAGAATTAAGTGAAAATAAAGTATTATCATGTGAAAGTTTGACAATAATGCAATATTTTGGCCACTGTGGTGATACAACACACAATTTTTTCTTCTGGTTCTGAAAATGTTTTTCTGATTTTTCCTGAAATGTTTCCTTAGAATTAAAATGTATTTGTTTTAAATGTATATGGTTTTGGGAAAAGACTTAAAATAATTTTAAAAAATCAGGAAAAAATTGAGATGGTCTATTTTTCCTTCTTTGATCTTGAAGTTGAAAAAATCTTCAAAAGTTGGCAAATGTATTGTATTTCTGAACACTTTTCTAAATTAAAACTATGTTATAATTTTCTCAAATATATTGACATCAGTGTTCATATAAATCATGTATTCAAAATCTAGGGTATTTTAAATAAATATTTAATAAAGTTTGCTTTTCTCTCTAAATACATGTGATTTTTTTCTTCTCATAAAATTATAGCAATGTAAAGGGAAGGAATAAGATATACATGACTAAAATAAAGTAGCATGGTTACTCAATACCATTAAAAATATAAGCTTGACAGTTTTTAGAGTTAAATTAGTAGTACCAGCTATTTTATTAATTTCAAGATAAAGTTTTGATTAGGTAAAACTTCTCATTTTTGAAGGATTTTGCATAATGGGATGAACTGTGTATGTTGTCATTTGTGTATAATTTTTTAAAAGTTGCCTCCTTTGAAAGTTTCTTGAAGCCTAAAAAAGTAACTGATATTTGTTGTTTACTGCACACACTTGCAGGTGCAATAGCTTTGAGTAAGATTATGATGTAATAGGTTCATTGTATCTCTGCCAAAGAAACAGTGCAGGCCTCAGAACTCAGTTCAAGTCAGAAGTAAATCATAAAATTTAGATACTGAGTAAAAAATAGCAAATTTTGCAAATATGTGTTGAGTGTTATGGCTTCTATCATAGTTAATCATTTACTTTTTATTTGCTAAGTAGGTTGAAAATTAACATTATTATTTTAAAAAGCAGAAAACCAAAGCTAAGCCATTCCTATTATTCAGTTCTTCTCTGTGTTTTAAGGAAGACGCTTAGCATCTTCTTTAGATGTTCTATAGTTATAGACTATATAAATATACCTCTAAAATGATTTCTTTATTTTTATCATAGTCCATGTAATGATTATAATGTCGTTTGCTTAATCAAAGCAAACATGTATTTATAGACAGAGTCAAATGGCTGCCAGTGTGAAGTAATTATTAAAATGTTTCTCATGGTTTCCTATGTGATACAGCAAGAATTTAAGTACTATAAATACTTAAACTGAATGTATTACCACTTGTCACTGAAAATACCCCTAAAAATCTTTGATTTGAGCAAGTTGTTGAAGGGAAAAGTAGACTAGAATCAACTGTGCCCTCACCAGCAGATGTCAGGATAATCAACGAAGATCTTTTAAAGGAAAAAAAAATAAAAGGAAAAATAAAAGAAGTAAAGTCATAAATGTGAATCTGCAGATCCACATAAAGTAACTTTCTCCTCTTTACGAAACTAATGTTATTAGTTAGTTTTCAGTGCTTCCGTGAGGAAGAAAAAAGAGGGCATTGTAAGGTAGAGTCCTTCTACCATAGGATTTTAACTTGGAAACACAGACATTCAAGTGCACACTTAGTTTGAACTATTACTTTAGAGGGAGTCTTCTAAGTACCTTACAAGGAAAAACACAGAGAGCTATGAGGTGTTTGTAGTAAAACAATTATTAATGAAATTTATACCATGATTTCTAAGCTTATTCTTCATATGAACTATAAGTTTCATAAATAGCAATTCTGTTATATTGATTTACACAGACATACACACTCAACTATTTATTCCTATGCATCTACTGCACTGGAAAGAGATGAATGCTTTTATTTACTCTTTTTGTCATTATGGTAAAGTGTATGTGTTTTAGATCTTGCAAGAGTTTACATAAAACAAGTCATGTGGCCAAAAGAGACAAATGTCATGATAAATAAAGCTTTGTTACACCCCATTTAATCCAGTTATTAATTTCTATATATGTGACTCCTCTGCATCAACTGCTGTCAGGGACTTGAACTACTTTATTTTGATTTCAATTGACCTTTAACTGATAACTTTTAGTTCCAGCATCTGCTGATGTAGCCCTTAAAACTATGTTACAGATTCACCATTACACCCTTTTAAGGAGCTTTTTTATACAGTCACTGACATTGTGCCAAACAGTCGGTTTCCAGTGGCATTCTTTCTGTCTCAGAGTTCTCCTAAGATAAAAATTTCTCTCTCCTTCATTCCATCTCTTTCTCCTCCTCTCCCCTCCTCCCTCATTTCCTTGGTATATGGCAAATAGGACACAACATCTACTGTGAAATTGGTAATGATATTTTGTCATCATTATTAAAAGATTGCAAACCTTTGAAACATTGTGAAACTTGTAACATCTTTTTGTGAGGAAAGAAAAGGAAGATGATAATGTCAAACCTCTGCCTACCAAACCTGAAGTTTAAAACATAAGTGGAAATAAATTGGGATCTAAATCATGGAGCAACTCAAGATTTTACATCTTGATTTGATCACACTGTCCTGCCTAAAGCTATCAAGTATACAGTAATTTATATCCACTTCACTTGTGAAGAAGCCACTTGCCTTGAAGCTACATCCACATATCACATAGCTGAGAACCTAGGAGAAAGAATCAGAAACTTCTGACCACAAAAATAGATGTCATAGTTAGGTCTTAGATCATGTATCATAGAAAAGCTTACTTCTCTTGTCTTTCAAGTTTCTAGGCCCTCTATAAACTGAATCCAGAAAGTGAGAAACATATGAGGTAATAGGTCAGGCTTAATCAGAGCAGTAAAACATGCCAACTTTTAGACAAAGAGGAGACTCTAATAGTATATGTAAAAGCAATGATACTTTGCAGTACAAAAAACTGGGAACATGCAGTTGGGAGGGTTTGGGGTGGTGGGTGGTAAGTGTATCACCATATAAGAGAATGCAATAACTGGTGCTAATGCTGGTTTTGCAACCTAGAGAAAGCCTCATTGCAAGATGTTCAACATTTTTTGGGTGCAAATGCAGTGAAATGTACACATTATTTAAAAAAAGGTTTGGTCAAAAATATTTAAGCTTGAGAACCTGCTTAATGGTGAAATAGCTAGATATCTGAACAATGTACTTAAGACTTTTCTTTTCCCATTGTGTCAAATAAAATGTTGGTATTTTTAGATTATTTTTCTTCTAAGGTAATAAAGTTTTAGAAGACACAAAACTGAATTTTGTAAAAGCGAAGTACACCTTACAATGTAGATAAAATGTCCTGCAATTATTTGGTTATATTTTAGAAAATGTGCTGCTATTTTGTTTTAAAATATGCATTATTATAGTGATAGTAACTGTGTAGGAATTGTTCAGATTTATAGTGTGTGACTTAGAATGGAGGATTTAAGTATAAGAATTTAGGTGATGGCTTTTTAAGCACTAAAGCACTTTTGAATGTGATTGTTACTATGGAGAAAGAAGATTGACTTAGCTTTGCCTTTTCTCTTTTCTAAAACAGGTTTGTATCAAAATGATTGATCTCTTAAAATAATTTAATATGATATAATATTTCATAAATGGGAAGACCAAGGTTTTAATCTCTTGTTAGATGATATGTGCTTGATTTGAAGATGATAATCTCTAAATGGGTTTAGGCCACCATGCATTCCTTAAGGTTTGTGCTTGGTATTTAACAAAGTGGTATATTTTGGAATGCAAAATAATCCTTTAAATCCCCTCTTGTACTTTAGGTCAGGGGAACCATTTCGATTTTACTGATTCTGGGGATTATTTGAGGTCAGCCAGGATGAAATGGGCTCATGACACAATCAGGAAAGTCCAAAACAATTGAGTGGAAACATTGGAGAATATTTTTTATTTGAAATAAATAGACAAATCCCTATCTGTAATGTAGAGCAGTCTTCCACCTACAGACTTGAGCCTTAGGTCTGTGCTCACATCTCTGCTGCACTCTTTTTTTATTTATTTATTTTTTTTTGAGACGGAGTCTAGCTGCCCAGGCTGGAGTGCAGTGGCGCGATCTCAGCTCACTGCAAGCTCCGCCTCCCGGGTTCACACCATTCTGCCTCAGCCTCCCGAGGAGCTGGGACTACAGGCGCCCGCCACCACGCTTGGCTAATTTTTTGTATTTTTAGTAGAGACGGGGTTTCACCGTGTTAGCCAGGGTGGTCTCAATCTCCTGACCTCGTGATCCACCCGCCTCGGCCTCCCAAAGTGCTGGGATTACAGGCGTGAGCCACCGCGCCGGCCTCTGCTGCACTCTTTTTATCACATTTTCTTTTCAAATACTGTATGAACTTTAATTTGAACTATGCTATTTTTTCTGTTTATCTTTCTATAGTTTAACTTCTGTATTATAAACACTAACTTTTCTGGAATGTTGTTTACAGATAAACAAAAACCAAATTACCATTCACAGTGCTTTAATGTTTATATGCCAAGTTCTTGTTTCATGTTTTGTGCTTTCTACTGAGCTAGGGCGTAGAATAGTACCAGGCAAAACAAACAAGAAGACCCAAACAGACACTTAATATATACTGAATTGAATGTAGCTACCCACTCCCATCAGTTTGCCTGTAAAAGTACTTGCACATTTTAAACAGCAGTGTGTCTCTTATATATAAAAATAGGTCAAAGTAGTTTCAGGAACTTCAAAAGCTGTGTTTCTCACTTTCTTACATAACTATTCTTTATAATGTGTGTTGTAGACTGAGCCTACTTTGAAAATATTTCTCAACACTCCTGCAAGAGCATTGTTGATAATATAATATTCAAGTGCAGGCAGGATATAAAGTACTTAACTGTGTTTGTTATGAACCTTCAATTAAAAGAAAAGCTGCTTCTAAGTGTTCCCTTTTTTAGGTGCAAGGTTCTGACATTTCTGACTAAATTTGATTTTGGCCTAGAAACAGTAATTTTTCAGGCATCATTCTGTGTTTTTATTTTTTTCGCTTTCTTTTCATTACTTAGGGACAACCATCATGTCAGCATTAAGAGTCTTAGATAAGTTAACAAGGTACATTCTTTCTAATATCTTTCAAGTCTAACATGTATTGACTGCATACTATGTGTTCCACTGTTCTAATTATCATCTTTAATTCTCAAAACTATTGAGGCAGGTGCTATTATTATTGAAATATAAATGAGAAAATGGAGATATAGAGATCATAGAGCTACTAAGTAGCATGTTAAAATTAGGATCTAGAGCTTGTCCTCTTAACTATTAGACGATGCTCTGTCTCAGTGAGTGACACATCTTGTGTATCATGGAAATATTTTGTTAAATGATTTTATTATTTGTAAAACACACACATTATGTCTAACCATTATTTAACTAGTAGTTATTTTAGAAGGATTAAATTATACTTACTCTCTTGGGACAATAATTTAAAATTTTCAAATTTAGGTTGGTAAAGTGTAAAGTTCTTTTTTCACATTCAGAAATAAAGGAGTATGCTCATTCATTTGGTCAGAAAGTGTTAATGTGTTAGAATGCATCATTGGTAAGAAGATGAGTACTTGGGAAGTGGTTTGAAATACATTTTCTTTAAATCTTGCCATTTAGTTTGATTTCAGCACAATTTTTTGATTTATTTTAATTTTCTAGGATTTCATTGCTCCTCTACATTGTTTCATTGCTATTCAGTGTGATGTGTGGAAGCATGCTTTCTCTGTAATTTTCAGATACATCATATAGTACAAAGTGACTTTAGAAGTTAACAAGGTTTTTATTTCTCCTAGTGTAATGAAGATATTTAATTTGCCTTACATCTCATCCTCATTTAATTTTATTTCCACATAACCCCATTAAGAAGTTTTAGCCAAACAGAAGCACCAAATAATCTCAAATTACATCAATTAGAATATTTTTTTTCTGGTTTATGTGAAGAATTATTCAACCAAAATATGGTTTTTTTTAAAAAAAAAAACCTCAAACTGGATTAATTTTAAGTATTTTACAAAACAATGAGAATTATGCTGTATTATTCCATTTTCACACTGCTATAAAGGAATACTGGAAGGCTGGGCGCAGTGGCGCATGCCTGTAATCCCAGCACTTTGGGAGACTGAAGTGGGCGGATCACAAGGTCAAGAGATCGAGACCATCCTGGCCAACGTGATGAAACCCTTTCTCTACTAAAAATACAAAAATTAGCTGGGCGTGGTGGTGTGCGCCCGTAGTCCCAGCTACTCAGGAGGCTGAGGCAGCAGAATTGCTTGAACCTGGGAGACAGAAGTTGCAGTGAGCCGAGATCATGCCACTGCACTTCAGCTTGGTGACAGAGAGAGATTCCGTCTGAAAAAAAAAAAAAAAGAAAAGAAATACCCGAGACTGGGTAATTTATAAAGGATGGAGGTTTAATTTGATTGACTCACAGTTCCACATGGCTGGAGAGGCCTCAGGAATTTACAATCATGGTGGAAGCCAAAGGGGAAGCAAGGACCTTCTTCACATGGCAGCAAGAGAGAGAATAGGGAAGGAGGAACTTCCAAACACTTATAAAACCATCTAATCTCCTGAGAACTTACTCACTATTCAAGAACAGCACGGGGGAAACCACCTCCATGATTCAGTCACCTCCCTCCCTGGACACTTGGGGATTGCAGGTCCCTCCCTCAACACATGGGGATTGCAATTTGGGATGATATTTGGGTGGGGACCCAGAGCCAAACCATACCATATGCCATCTAACATGAGCTCATCCTCATCATTTTCTTCCTTGGTATATCTGTAAATTGTTTAACTGTTGAAATTTACCTCCACATGCATTATTATATTTATTCCCCCGAAATAATAAAACAGTGGTTAAAATTTCATAAGTATTTTCCACTTTAGGAAACATAAGTATTTTCCACTTTAGGAAACATTTCTACTTTAGGGAACATAAGCAGAGAACATATTCTTAATCTAATTTAACAGATAAGGACTTGAGATTCAAAAAAGTCATATGACCTGGAATTCAAGGAGTGAGTAGTTTCAATTTGAATCTATATGTTCTGATTCCAACTTATTTTTTACTCCTTTCTCCTGTACTACTTTACTTGAGGTAATTATAGTTGTGCTTTTTTTTTTTTTTTTTTTTCCAGTTCTTGGACTCAAGAGATGAAAAGGAGAGGTTGGCATACTGCTTGCTTTTTCAAAAACTATTTCAAATTGCTTCTCAACATTAACACTTTCTTTCTTTCCATTAGCACATAACACTTTCTTTCCCCTTTGGAGCCCATTACTAACCTTCATAACATGCTTTACTTCCTCAGTGGCTTCAGAACCTTGTTTCTTCTCCATCATTCATCCCCTTAAAAACTTTCACATATGAGCTTGTAGCCTTTTTAACGTTCTGATATTAAACTTCCTGGAAGATCCCAACATTAATGATTCCCATCTCTATTTTTAAGTACCTACTGGCAATGCTATTTATTAGATTTTCACATCACATGAAATTACTCAGCTACCAGTATTTTAAATTTCTCCGAGTTTCTGTCTCTTACCAGAATTTTCTAGCTTTTACCTTTCCTCACCCTTCATTCCTACTGTCCCTACTCTTGGTCACTACTCTAATTTCTAATCCTTCTTATGTGTTTTTCCCAACCTGGTCTCTGTGGTTATGCATTTCCAGAAGTATTTACCCACTTACAAATTTCTCTGTTGATTACACCCATTTTTGCTTTATCTGAATGATTTCACCATTTTTGCTTTATGAAATCTCGAACTAAGATAATTTCTAAAGTCTTTTTTTCCATCTCTGGCACTAAGAAAATGAGTACTATCAAAAAGTGATGGCATCTATAGATCCTGGTCAGGCTGAAAGGTTGAATTGGGTTTTAAAGGGAATGAATAAGAAGACAGGAAGTGATGGTTGGAGGAAAAAGATTTTGGAGGCATCGTAATAATTCCAATGTAATTAAAATTTTTGTAGTTACAAACATGAGAGTATGGCTATAGAAGTTGTGTTTCAGGGAGGGTAGAAGACATGATGATTGGAAGAAAATTGGCACCGAATGGCCAGGTGTTGGAAAAATCATCTTTGTGGTTATTAAAATCACAAAATCTTGTGCCCCAAGAAATGCTGGGGAGGATGACAGCAAACCAAAAACAGAAATCTTTAAGGAATGAGGGGGTGTAGTTCAGAGATCAGGAGTACTTATACTAAGGAATGGTAGAGGAGCAAAGATGACATGAAATTAAAACTGGGCGTTTTTAGAGAGAGAGGAGGGAAAATGTTCTGGACGTGGCCTGGAGCAGCAAAGGAACTGGTACCACATGTTCAGACCCAGAAGTTATATGAGGAAAAACAGTATCCAGTTAGGAGGGCTGCAAGGTAAGCAGTGTCCTGGAGGAGAGCCGATTTACTCTAAATAGAATGCAGATATATAATTGCCTAGTCTCAGGCATTATTCTCTTCGACTGTCTTCATCCTATAGCTTTTGACACATTACAATCTTAATAATAATTGATGTATCTCACTAAGAGCAGTGCTTTTAAGTACATACAATATGTGTTCATAGAAACAGCTCTTTTAAAACCCACAACAACCTAAGAGGTTTTTATTATCCCTGTTGACAGATGAGGACATGGACTGAGAATAGAATAAGTAATCAGCACTCAAAACTAGGTCTTATAGATCCAAATCGAGGAATCTTTTCACTGTAGCACACTTACAGAGAAAAGCCCCAAATCCACGGAAGAATTCCTTCTAAATTTAAAACACAGCTGGGAGATAGGAAGATTTCTGCAGTTGTTCCCTGACCTACTTTATGTTGTTCAGATGGCCCTCTACGTATTTTGAAGTCTGCATAGTTTAGGTTACTAGGAATGTCGAATATGTCTGCTTGGCGGTTTTAATTCTTGCCCATCCGTGGGTCATTTGTCCAAATGTTCTCACTGTAAAACAATTAACATTATTACCGGGAGAATAGTTTCATCTCTCCTTTTAATATACTCGTAATTGTGTACCTTGTACACAAAGTTCTTGTTTTTCCTCAAATTTACATGTTTCAAATATTTGTAAACCATAATGTTTCTTTTTTAGTTTCTGACATGCCGAAGTCGTACATATTTTTTCCTTTAATCTGTCCTTGTAAGCCATTCCTTTCATTATTTTAGTTGTTTCATTTGGAATCCGTCCAAGTAGCCTACATATTTATTCAACAGGCTTGCCAAAAACTCAAGAGAATTCCAAGGATGTGCTTCCCTAAAATACTGCCACATACAGTAGTGTGTTTTTTAATTTTTGAAGCTACATTCTGAATTTTTAATCTTTAAATTAACATTAAATCTCAAACTAAGATAGTTTCTAAAGTTCTTTTCCCATCTCTGGCACTAATAAAATGAGTACTATCAAAAAGTGATGGGATCCATAGATCGTGGTGGGACTGAAAGGTTGAATTGGGGTTCTAAAGGGAATGAATAAGAAGATAGGAAGTGATGGTTTATTGTTTAATTTATTGTTTTGCTAGTTAATTTTTTCTGTCAGGCCACACATTTTCAAATGATATGTAGGTAGAATATATATTATTTTTCATAATTTTATGCTGCATTTGCCTTCACTGGAATTTTACTTATTTTTTTCATTCTTTATTTAGTATAATTCTTACTACTATTATATGAGATATGCTTTCCCCTCAGATATGGAGTAACCTAACTTCATTTCTTACACATAATATTATTATGCTATTTATTGTTATTTATTGTTATTTTGTATCATGTACATATGTGCTAAATAATAATGCAACACACAAATTTCTGCCCTTAGCTTTTTTATTTCATATTGGTAGGGGGTCTTTAAGTATTCATGATCTTCTTGAAATTATTTTCTCTCTCTCTCTCTCTCTATATATATATATATAATATATACATATATATTATATATTATATATAATATATACATATATATTATATATTATATATAATATATACATATATTATATATTATATATAATATATACATATATATTATATATTATATATATACATACTTTTTATCTATATGTATCTCTTGCTGTATGTTGCAGATTTTCTGTTTCTAACTCATCCCTCAGCTTAAACTGCACAGCCTGGGAGTATCTCTCTCTGGTCATCTTATCCAAGTAACTCATGCTCACACACACACATACATACACATCGTATTTCCCTGTTATTATTCTATCACTGTACCATTATTAAATATAACACTTTTCAGAAATTATAGTTATATAATAATTTATTTGCTCATTTATTTTTTATCTTATTTCCAATAGACTGTAAGCTTGATGAAGGCAGGAAGAATATTTCTGTTCCTTAATGTATACCCAGCTCCAAACGTGATACCTTACATATAGTAAGCACTCAGTTAATATGTATTTTTCTGACTTTATGCATGCATGCATGCATGCATGAAGAACAACTCTGCTGGTATATACATCTTTTTATCATTAAAAATGTGTTCCTTTGATAGACCCATTAAGTTATTTAATAAATTGTTGTCTACTTGATGCACTGATGCATTGACTTGTGAATCATGGTACAAATGATACATTATTAAAAAGCAATAAATACTTTAGTAGTGGCAAACTCTAAGAGCTGAATAAATAAGTGACCTACTGTTTCCATAGCTGTCTAATTTATAAACAGTTTAAAAGGAAGATTCAGGTTTTATCTGTGGTTACCAAATTACAATAAACTATTTTTAATACTATATGGGAGCTAGACAGTAAACTTTTATTTTATTTATTTTATTATACAGGTTTGACAGGAAAAGTATGTGCAACAAAAACAAAGTACTTAGTGGTTTTTAATTATCATATGGAGGAGCTGCAGGTAGCCCTCTGATCTACTAATTGCCCAGTGCCCTGACAGTTACTCCCATCAGCTCCACCAGCAATAACTTTCCTCCAAGCATAACTTCTTTCCCTCCTCCCACCATGCAGTCACACCTGCTCAAAGCAGAAGTACTTGGCAGAAGGGAAGAGACAACACCTGGGAACTGTGTCTGCCTAGGAGCTGAGAACCTTCTAAACAGCTCTGTTTAGAGTTGTTTGTGTAATGACAATCTGTATGTCACTGCAAACTGCTGTTTATTCCCCTTTAGGCAACTGTATTTCTACCTTTCTTAAATGCCTCAATAGTTCTAAAACAATTTATATGTTTGAGACCCTGGCAATTGTGTGATTTCCACTTCTAGTCTGAAAAGTCTAAAATAGACATATCTTTCTAAAAAGGTATAGAATGGAAAAAGGTGTATAAAATAAAAACTGTAAAATCTAATACTTTGCTCCTGTTTATGTGATAAGAAAAAGCCTTTGGCAATTATCGTTGTTTGGTTTGAAGAAAGGTAGTTAATTTCTAGTCTTTGTTTTAAAATTTCAATTATTTTGTAACCCATAAGCAAGTATACACTCATTGATGAAAAGGTATAATGATGACATATTGGTGTCTGTACTTTAAGACTTGTTGAGCTAAATAAGTATCTTTAAGTATATGTTTAACCATAAAATGGATCATATTATACAGGGTTTGGGGGTTTAATTTTCAATTTAATTATTATGGTAAAATGCACATAACATGAAATTTACTATGTCAATCATGTTTTTAGGTGTACAGTTTAGTGATATTAAATACAGTTATAATGTTGTGCAACCATTATGACCATCCATCTCCATAATTCTCTTTATCTTGTAATGCAGAAACCCCATCCATACTCATTAAACAATAATTCCCCATTTCTCCCTCTTCCCAGCCCCTGACAACCACCATCCTACTTTCTGTTTCTGTGATTTTGACTACTCTAAGTCTCTAAGTACCTCATGTAAATGGAATCATACCTTATTTGTGAGACTGGCTTATTTCACTTAGCATAATGTCTTCAAGGTTCATTTGTTTTGTAGCATATGTTAGAATGTTCTTCCCTTTTAAGGCAAAATAGAATTCCTTTGTTTATATATGTATGTATGTGTATGTTGTGTTGTCCTTCCATTTTAAGGCAAAATAGTATACTATTCCTTTGTGGTAAGTATGTATATATGTATGCATATGTTGTGTGTGTATATTTATATGTATGTGTATATTTATGTGTGTATGTGTGTATATATGTTTATATATATTATATATACATACATGTTCTAAGTTTTTGCTATTGTGAATAATGCTGCTATGAACATGGCTTCACAAGTATCCCTTTCAGAGTCTGTTTTCAATTCCTTTGTTATATACCCAGAAATGTAATTGCTGGATTCTATGGTAATTCTATTTTTAATTTTTGGAGGAACTTTCATACTGTTTTTCACAGCAGCTATAGCATTCTACATCCCCACCAAGAGTGCACATACTCTACAACACTTTTTATTTTATGCTTTTTAGGTTTTTATTTTTTCAGTAGTCATCTTAATTAGTGTAAAATGGTATCTCATTTTAGTTTTGACTTGCATTTTCCCAACTATTAGTGATGTTGAGCATCTTTTCATGTGTGTATTGGCCGTTTGTATATCTTCTATGGGAAAACATCTATTCAATTCCTTTGCCCATTTTTGAATCAAGTTGTTTTTGTTGTTGTTGAGTTTTAAAGTTCTCTATATATTCTGGATATTAATTCATTATCAGATATGTTTTGCAAATTTATTTTCTCATTCCGTGGGTTGCCTTTTTATTCTGTGGTAGTGTATTTGGATATACAAAACTTTTTAATGTTTATAAGTCCAATTTGCTTATTTTTTCTTTTGTTGCCTGTGCCCTTCGTGTCATATCAAAGAAATCATTGCCAAATCTAATGTTGTGAAATTTTTACCCTATTTTGTCTTCTCAGAGTTTTGAAGTTTTAGGTCTTAGATTTATATTTGATCTATTTTGAGTTCATTTTTGTATACGATGTAGGTAAGCGCTCAACTTCATTCTTTTATATATGGATATTCAGTTCTACCAGCAACATTTGTTGAAGAACCTGTCCTTTCCCCATTGACAATCCATATCGAATGGCTTTGGCACGCTTGTCAAAAATCCTCTCACCATATATGTGAAACTTTATTTCTGAGCTTTTTATTCTATTCCATTTGTTTCTATGTCTCTCTTCATGTCAGACCACACTGTTTTGATTACTGTAACATTGCAGTAAGTTTTAAAATCAGAAAGTGTGGGTCCTCCAGATTGGTTCTTCTTTTTCAAGATTTCATATGGTCTTAGGACGGTCTTTTTAATTTTTTTGTAAAAAAGCATCCTCTGAAAATTTCCAGCCCTCAAAAGATTCCAGAGTTTCAAAATAGTTACATCAGACAAATTCTGCCAGTGCAATTTTTGCCTAGGTAGGGAGGCAGATTCTTGGTGCTTCCTACTTCAGAATCTTCCAGGAATCCTTTCACCTTATAGTTGTACTTATTCAACAACATTTTATTAAGCTTAGATAGACAGATGTAAGAAGTGTTTTGAGTGCTAAAATTACAATGATCAAAAAGCTGAAAATCTTTTCTCACATACAGCTTATATTGTAATGGAGAGAAACAGAAAATAAACAGGCAAATAATCTAGTTGGTTGAAAGGATGGGGTAGGAATTTTTAGACAGAGTCTCGCTCCATCATCTAGGGCTGGAGTGCACTGGAGCCATCTCGGCTCACTGAAACGTTTGCCTCCTGGATTCAAGCAATTCGCCTGTCTCAGCCTCCCAAGTAGCTGAGATTATAGGCATGTGCCACCATGCCCAACTAATTTTTTGTATTCTTGGTAGAAACAGGGTTTCACCATGTTGGCCAGGCTAGTCTTGTACTCCTGACCATAAGTGATCCTCCCGCCTCAGCCTCCCAAAGTGCTGGGATTACAGGCATGAGCCACCACTCCTAGCTCAGATTCCCTTTTTATATTGAGTGCTGAGATTCAGTCTCATTGCTCAAAAATATTAAGGAAGTGAGGTATTGCAAATATGTTTTCTCACATTTTATTTGCCTTTATATTGCACTTATTATGTTTGTTAAAAGTTGTTAAAGTTGGCTGCAATGAGCTGTGATCACACCACTGCATTCCAGCTTGGGAGGTGACAGAGCAAGACCCTGTCTCAAAAAAAAAAAGTCATTAAATTTAAAACAGATTTATTTTATAAAATATGCTTGTGTTTCCCTTTATTATTTCTGCTGTTGGCATTATATTTAAGTGTATAAAAAATGTTATTTGTTTTTCCTACCAAATTGTTATCTGTGCTTCCCCACATGACTTAAAACAACTGTTAGAAAAAGAAACATGTATTATACACTAAATGCTATGATATAATTTGCATCTTTTCAGGGACTTATTTATTAAGCTGCTTCTCTATTAGTATGTCAGTAGTACTTGGTTTTAACTATTGTATTTTGTTATATGTTTGTGCCATTGTGGATAATTATTTAAAATATATCTGAATGTAATTTGCTAATATTTTTGTTGGGACATTTGCATATATTTTCATAAATGACATGTTATACTAACTTTATTAAGCTTGGTATTGGAAAAAATGCCAGATGGATAGAATTACTTGGGGAGCTTTTCTTCTCTGAAACACTTTAAATACTGCATGAGTTTTCTGTTCCTTAAGTTTTGAAATAACTCACCTACTAGCAGTCTGATCTGTTTGGTGGGTACTTTTGTGTATACTATTTCTAGAGTCTTTCGTAATTAGTGGAATACTTTCTTGTTATCCCCTTTCCATTTTTGATAATTTATCATTTCTGATACAATAGAACAGTTTAACAATATTTTCTAATTTATTAGTACATATTGTATGTAACATTAAAATGTTCATAGAGAGTTATGTATTTATAGAATAATGTGAAAGAAAAATGTACAAAACAGATCACAGAAATCTACACAGAGGATGGTAACTATGAAGTAAAGAAGTAAACATTAGACAAAGTAAAGCTCCTAGGTTTCAAGAGTCAGATTTTCTGCTTCAGCGGATTACTAACTTTGGTTTTCTCATGTGTAAAATGGGGAAAATAATAGGGCCCGACTTGTAAGGTTATTTTGAGGGTTTAATAGAGGTTAAGTACATAGAACCGTATCTGTGGCCCATGATGGATATGATGATGATCATGATGATGATGATGACGGTGATGGTGGTGGTGGTGCTGGTGGTGACAGTATAGTATCTCCAGTGCTGTAGCACAATACTTGGTACACATTCTGGTTTTAGAAAAATAATTGGTTAATAAACTGTTGTTTTTCTTTATTTTATTTTATATATTTTTTTTACTTTTTGGCAAAATACTTATCAAAAAGACTTCAGTCTTTGAGCTATAACTTTCTGGCATATTGGTGTATTGTATTGGTTAAGAGAAAGATTTTTCTAATCAGATAGACTAGGAATTGGATCCTGGATGAAACATTTATTTGCCCTGATACCTTTTAGAGGTTATATACATAGCCTGTTTCCTCATTCCTCGAGTGTGGATCTTTATCCACACTTTTAATAGCAATGTAGTAGAGCTGTTGTAGAGATCAAAAGATATAACCCATGTAATGTGCTTACAAATGCTGGCACAATACAGGTCCTCAATAAATGTCTGGTATTATTATTTTCTTAATTGTGGTCTAGCTGTTAAAAGGGGAAAGTTATTCTGAGACACAATCCAAAAGAGAATGGTATAGGCAAGGTATAGGAACCTGGAATGTTCTGAAAAATTCACTGATCGGCAAAGGTTAGCAATCCTAGAATTGATATGATATATGTTTTTATTATGTTTCTGACTTTAAATTATTGCATTTGGGGAGTACTTGACTGTAATAGAATATTAATTAATGTCTCCTAAGTCACCAGGTGGTCTTTGCTTTCTTTTTACTCTTTCCACCTAGATGTGCTTACTTTCCATTCTGAAGATAGACTATAAGTTGTGTCTTGATTTATAACTTATAACAGATACTACTAAAATATCTAAGGTTGTTTTTATTTTACATTTTGCTTTAGAGGTCTTAATTGTAAATATGGTATAAAAGGAAGATTTTTTAAAGGTGGAACTCAGGGTGTTAAAATGAAAAATAATTGGAATATGTTCTTGTTTTAGAGCTAAGTTTCTCTGCAGCAGAACTAGATTTTAAAATGAAGGTGGCCATGAGCATGAAAGTTTTTTATAATCTACTAGTTCATGACTGGTTGTTTCTGTGTTCAGTACTTAGTATTCAGAAAACTCTTTACTACTTCCTATCTTTTAGCAGTTCAAATTTATTTAAATATCATATATACCTCAAAAATGAATAAGAAATAAGTGCATATTGCACTTAGGATTTTAATATACAATAATTGTTTGCATTTTAAATAATTTATTTTTGCTACCTCCTCCTCTCAAAACAAGCGAACAGCAACAACCCCCCCAAACCCAATACTTTCCATTAGAAAAGATATTCAAGTTAAATATAAGACATAAATATACAAACATGTTTTAAGGATTGGTATAACTCTCTATGGTTTCCCAAAGAACAGACCAAAAATATATATGAGATTAATTAAGTTGTTTAGATGCATTAAAAAATAGACATTAAAGATTCGTACATATTTACTTTGGAAATTCATACCTATTTCCAAAGTAACAACATTTATAACTAAAATTAACCTGTTGCAGGATTCCAAATGAAATTTATGTAGTGTGAGATTTATCATGTATATATAATATATTATTTTTTAAAATAAAGTCATAATTTAAAACATTATTTGGGGTACTATATAAATGGCTCCATAAAATAACAATTGTAATGTGCAGATTTAGGATTATCTTCTCATTTTAAGGTCAGCCGATTAGGAGTCTTAACTGTATTTGCTAAATCCCTTTTGCCATGTAATGTGACATATTTAATGGGTATAACATCAAGGGATGAAGATCATGGAGATCTGAATGCTACCTACTGCAATTGTTTATATACACAATCTCATGTAGGTATAGGATTGTATAACTCTGCATCTGTAGCATGTATCTGTGTAACAATTTCCAAAGCAATATGAATTCGTTTAGGTATCAAAAGACAATTCTGGCTCTAACAAGTACTTGCCTTGTGACTGGGCAAATTCTGAATTCCAAGCCTCAATTCCCTTATTCGGCAAAAATAGAGACCGTAGCTTCTCCACTACTTGTCTTTTTGGCATATGTAATGATCAAAATAAAAATGAAGCAATATACAGGAAATGATTTCAGAACGTGAAAACTGCCTTACATTGTCTGTTTTGGTTGTAGCTTCAAAATCTTAATTTGTCTTTTATACCTTTATAGAATCAGGCAAAATTGGAAGTAGTGACAATTTCACTTTTTCTATAATCTTCCCTTGGTTGTGTTTGTATATTTTACTGTACATATTAAGATGTCATGAAAACTTTTGATGACAATTATTTTGAAAATGAACAGAAGCACACTAAGAATTGATGACAAACCTGATATATAGTGATTTGTGAGAACCCAAGTGATGATCAAAATATGAACAGTGCCTGTATATTAAAATGAGTATATTTATATCTGATGTCCCCATATTTCCCTGATTTCTCCAATTTTTTTCACCTCCAGTTGAGATCTAGAAGTTGTTGGCTTAGAAAATTAATTTTTGTCCATACAAATTTAGACAGTTAAGAGGTTAAATTAGTCACTCACCATCATGAAAAAATTGTCACCTCTAAAAGAATAAGGCATCTTATCTCTTGCTATGTTTTTGTGACCCAAAATTTCATTTTTTTCTGGTTCCAATGCCAGTGCACAAAAATGAGATTAACTTGAATTTCCTTTAATACAGTATCAGTTGCACTATTTAAAATATTTTAGCCAATATTATGGAATTGTTTCTAGAAAAAACATGTTTGATTTTGTTTCTAAAAAGCTCAATTTCGAAATCATATATGGACTATAACTTATTTTTGAATTAGCTTTTTTTTTTTTTTTTGACAGAGTCTCGCTCAGTCACCAGGCTAGAGTGCAGTGGCACGATCTCGGCTCACTGCAACCTCCACTTCCTGAGTTCAAGTGATTCTCCTGCCTCAGCCTCCCGAGTAGTTGGGACTACAGGCACACACCACAGCTAATTTTTGTGTTTTTAGTAGAGACAGGGTTTCACCATGTTGGCCATGATGGTCTCAATCTCTTGACCTCCTGATCGACCTGCCTCAGCCTGAATTAGCAATTTTTTGGTTATACCTTTCAATACAAGAATTAACTAAGATTCCAACCCAAAATGCAATGACATTATTGAGATTTCCCTCTAGGAATTATAAATATATATTTATACAAAAGTTATTAATACTTTATTATAAAGGTATATACTTAAATAAATTAGAATAAATACATTAAATTACCTCTTCAGTTAGTAATATAGGTTACATACTCATTGCTATCAAAAAATAAATGCATTTGGAAGTGAAATTTACAAACAGAAAAACAAAATCATAAAATTGTTGCTAAAATAATTTCTGTCTGTTCTTTGGGAAGTGACATAGATCATCTTAAACTAATTTTTTTTATTATTTCTAAGAAGTTATTTATTTTGTTTTGTATTTCCCATAATTCAAGAGTATTTTTTGAAATATTTAAAATGTTACTACTGATAACAGCTGCATAGTAAACCAATCTAGAGTTGGAGATTTCAGGTTTCTGATTTAACTTTAATTGAGAATATGTTATAAATCATGTCAGTTGATTTGGGGATAATAAGAGGCATGAAGAACTCTTCCAGGATGAATTGTTTGTGCAGTCAATTACTATGCACAAAGCCTGGACTATAAGCCCAGGCAATTGGAATATACCAACTTTAACAGGGACTTCTCAGGTTTGTTTATGTTGGCATTATCAATGTGAAAATATGCATTTTAATATGTAATTGCATTATAAAAATGATACTGAAGTCATTTGGACATATTAGGAATGTAAACCATCAGTCCATGCTAGTTAATAGGAGAACTTCATATTTATGCAATATAGCATGGATCAGCCATTTTATTTGATTCAGAAGATCTTAGAAAGATACTGACAATGAGGAAGATACAATTTAAAAATGTAAGCCTTATTCACATGGTTTAATAGTTCCCTGACTCTCCTACTAAGGAAAATTAAAGCGAATTGAATAGATGACTCATTTGGTTGTATTCCAGGAATTTACACACTGTTCTTTCTTTTATTGGAGTAATAACAAAGGTGTGTAATAAAGCAAAAGATATTGTTACATCTTTTAAATTTGCTATTCCAGAAGTTAAAGTGGAAACCACTTTAGGAAACCTGTTAATATATGTTTATAATTAAAACTGGGTTTCTTTGGCATTACTGCTCTTTTGGGAAGTTGGCTTATATGTATTCTACATTAAGTTCATTTTATTATGTATCTGAATAAACTTGTTATTGTTACTCAGACTGCGTCTATGAAGCCACATGCAGAAAACTCATGTGTAGTCAAAGAGTATTTATGGCTTGCATTTTGGGTTATTGGACTATTATGTTTAGATGATCGGTAGGTTCTTTTATAAAATATGAAGCATTATCACATTGGTTGTCTCTTTACTCATACATTACTTTGTTTTAAAACACAAAGTAAGTTATAAAGGATATAGATTTTTCAGCTCTTTGGTATGCCTCACAGTGCTTACAAAAGTACTTTGTTTATACGGTATACGTGATAGACCAATTGAATTCCCAGAAAACTTTTATTAATATTTTTATAACATACTAGATAATAGTATAAGAAAAATGTCAACATTTCAAATAATGACATTTACAAACTAAAATAAATATAGTAAGATATGCAGGTTTCCAGAAAAATAAACAGATTTATAGCGATCTAACCTGTTAAAAGCTAAAATAATAGAATCTTTTAAAGAATGGGCAATAGTTAATGGAATCCAAAAAAAATAGAGTACCTATGATCATCGTATTCTTTTTGAAGTAAGGGTTGCACTTTAATCATTTTGCATAAATAAGTGCCTCTTCTATTTATAAAAATATTGATAGTTACAGTTATTCCCAGATTTTTATTGAATAGTCAGGTTCACAGGGCAAGAAAACATTGTATAGCAAGACATTCATCTTGCTTTAGAAATTTGAGCTGTGTGCGTGTGTGTGTGTGTGTGTGTGTGTGTGTGTGTGTGTGTGTGTGTGTTGTGATGGCCTTAACCTAGAATGGTGGTATCATCAGAATCTTTTTGTTTAGACTGATTCCATTTTTCTTCACACTTGAAGCAAATCCAAACTAATGAGATTTTCTTTTAAATAGGTAAAGCAAGAATCATCATCACAACCATCGCTTGTCTGTCTTTTTTTTATTAACGCTCACTTGCAGAGTCAACTTAGGCAGGTGGGTAAGTGACTTAGGGAACAGGCAAGATATATGTTTCTGAGCTACTCATTGCTAGCATCTTTTTAGCACATGGAAAAATATTTAATATGTTACATGGTGTCTATAACATTTTAAGAAAAATTGTCCCCAGAAGAATTTTGCTATATAATCATAAGACATTCATCGAAAACATTTTTTGGTCATTTTGTAAGATAATTAAACACTTGCTTGGATTATTGGAAATGATATTTGCATTCTTTCTGCTTGAGATGCCAATACTAGCAATATATTTATGCCCACTGTCTCCTCAGTTTGGATATATCACATATGATTAGAGTGAAATGAAATCAGAATTTCCTAAAGGACTACTTTTTGCCATGCCAATCTGTGATAAGATTTCTTGGATCTATACCAGGTTCTACTTTGATATTTTCCCAGGTCTGTTTTCCTTTCCATGTTTACTCTGATTTTCATTTCGGTAATTATCATACTGGAGGTGATAACCTTCACAAGTGATGGCATTACTTATTCCTTATTTACTAATCTAATAGGAAATGATTGAAAAGGGCATTCAATTTGTCTACTCACTTTTTATTAAGAGATGTTTTGGGGGGCATTAAATGTATTTCCAGGATTCAAACACCTTGGCCTTTAATTTGTCAAACTTCAGTATTTAACTAAATAATCTACATTCTGACTGAATTAATTGAACTCAGGGAAGGCTGTACAAAAAGGTTGTTCCTGTATTTTCTCACATATTTCTGTAAGGTCCAAACTGTTGGAAAGCAATTAGATTCTGAATTACTCAGTGACCGCTGTAATACCTGTTCTTTGACCTCATAAAATCTCTCCTTTTCTCCTCTGTTAACTTTCCTTCCACCTTCTCCTACCCTTCTATTCAGCAAACATAATTTTCCTCTTTCTTTAACCACTCTCCTTCAAATCTTCAACTCACCTGATCCACTGGTTTTGAGCTGCTCCCACTCGGTAGTAATTCCAGTGTGGTAGTAGTAGTTTAATCTTTAAGTCATAGAAACATGGTTTGGTCAGTGAACTGAGAACAGATTCATATCCTAGGTGTGACCTCCCAGGGATACATAATTCAAAAAGTATGATATGAGAATATAGATTTTTAATTCCATAATGGTAATTATAATCTTTAAGGATATGAAAAGAGACATGAGAATTCTAGTGAATTCATTCATAGAATCAGAAAAGAGGAGTTTAGTTGCGTGAGTTGAATGTTGAATGGTAGGGAGCTAAAATGGCCTGACCGCAGTTGGCTACACCTGCCCCATAGACTGTGCTGCAGTTCCTGTTCTCTCAGATAGTGCTTTGTCTGGGCAGTGCCATGGTTAGTCTTTCTACTTTTCAGATTTTGGTGCTTTAATGGCTGAATAACCCCGTTTCCTCATCCTGTTCATCCACCAAAACATTTTGATTGGCACATTCTTTCTTTAGATATAGTAATAGATTCCCTTAGTTTCAAGTCAATTGTAGCTAGTCTAAAAGTCAATCTTTTCAGTCTTTAGAGATTTTACAATTTAACCATCAGTGGGTAAATTTATTTTTCAATTTACAGGTTGTCGGGATTCCCAACCCATTTAAAATTGCAATCATGCATGAACCATGTAAGCCATTAGAGGACCAAACTGTTAAAATTTAATCTTGTGTTTGTTATTTATTTCAGAATAAAATTGCATATTTTACAAATATTATTTGTGCTTGTACATTTAATATTAGTAATATGTTGTAATAAATCATTTATCTAGTTAAATACTTATCTGACCAAATGTTGGGCAAATTTGGGCACTAGAGATGACATTTATCCAAAATTCTTGCTGTATTGAATATACCTGTTTTGCACAATTTATGACAATGCTATATAGGCAGATACATGTAGTAATGTTTTAATCAAATAAATGGTTCATTTAAAACATTTTACTCCACATATTTAAACTATCTTAGACTGAAAACACAGACTATAAAATGTTTATCTTGATTTATGGGTGGGATGGAGCAGTAATAACATTAATATATTGGTTTTTAATAAACAAAACCAAATCCCCATAGCGACATGAGAGCTATCCTTAAAAGTACTTGCCCAGGGAGGGTTGTTCCTTTCTTCCCCCCAAATGTACCACAATTGTTGAAATGGTGTTTTAAATTCTTTTTGTAACTGCTTTTAAAACCATAGGATAGCCGGGCGCAGTGGCTTACGCCTGTAATCCCAGCACTTTGGGAGGCCGAGGCGGGGGATCACGAGGTCAGGAGATCAAGACCATCCTGGCTAACATGGAGAAACCCCATCTCTACTAAAAAATACAAAAAATTAGCTGGGCCTGGTGGCAGGTGCCTGTAGTCCCAGCTACTCGGGAGACTGAGGCTGGAGAATGGTGTGAACCTGGGAGGCAGAGCTTGCAGTGAGCCGAGATCGTGCCACTGCACTCCAGCCTGGGCGACAGAGTGAGACTCTGTCTCAAAAAAAAAAAAAAAAAAAAGATAAAAATGAATACTGTCTTATGCTGTGGGTATCTTCTATCCCAAAACTGTTTGCTTAGCTTTATCTCTAGTTGACTGGGTATGACACTGAGAGATGTTTTACTCCTTCCAAAAATCATACATAACCTCAAATAACCAAAATCTGCCACCATTTAGGTTCTTCAATATATCGTGGCACAATATATGAAAGCAATAGCAAAAAGGAATTTCTTGCTTTCAGGGCAACTTCTGTGTAGGCTGAATTACCTGATGTGATGCAGGTGACCTGGATTTAGTTATTTACAATCATGAACAGAACTGTTCTCTGGCCTTATAGATTACATATCCTTAGCAAAAACTGCTGCATTTGGAGTCTAAGGAAAGGAAAAGATGCATTAGAGAAAACCAGGTGTAATTTCAGAATTCACTGTCTCCACTTGTATTGCATTCACTGGAGCTGGCCCTCTAAACCTACAAATTCTGGGGTTCCCATGTATACCAGAGCCATTTTTTGGATGTGCAGAAGACTCCTTGGCTGTGTGGAGGATTCTTGTAATTGGTCTGAGTTTTCTGTGTCTGAGATTTCTGTATAAAACTTCATTTCTTGTGGCTACTACCACTAATTCTCTCCAGCAGCCTGGGAGAGAAAGAAATGGTTGGAGTATTTTACCAGGATTTCTAGCACTTCTGTAGTTTACACTTGCTTTTTTTTTTGAGACTGAGTCTCACTCCGTCACCCAGGCTGGAGTGCAGTGGCACAATCTCAGCTTACTGCAACCTCTGTCTCCTGGGTTCAAGTGATTCTCATGCCTCAGCTTCCCAAGTAGCTGGAATTACAGGTACATGCTACCAAGCCTGGTTAATTTTGTATTTTTAGTAGAGACGGGGTTTCACCATGCCGTCCAGGCTGGTCTCGAAGTCCTGACCTCAAGTGATCCACCTGCCTCAGCCTTCCAACGTGCTGGGATTACAAGTGTGAGCCACTGCACCCAGCCCACGCTTGCATTTGATTCACAGAAAGGTAAGAACCTAATGGAAGTTCTGGGACAGAGGTATGGAAAGGGGGTGCAGGGTTAAAAGTATATAGAACCTTAAAGGGTGTAATTTCACAGTACAAAATATCATTATATTTAATATTGCTAGAGATAAATGGGCCATCTGCTTTGATGTGGAAACATTTTCTTTCATATGCAGATCCATATATTCATAGTATTCACTTTAACAGAATTTGAGAGGTGATTTTTAATGAGGTACTTAAAAAATGAGGCAAACATGGACCACAGATAGTACAATGGTATACAAATTAAGGAAATGGAAATTGTACAAATTAGAACTAATGTGGGGCAGACATTAGAAAGATTGTTTTCTCTGCCAGGCGTGGTGGCTCACGCCTACTGTAATCCCAACATTTTGGGAAGCCGAAGCAGGCAGATCACTTGAAGTCAGGTGTTCAACACCAGCCTGGCTAACACGGTGAAACCTTATCTCTACTAAAAATACAAAAGTTAGCTTGGTGTGCTGGTGGGTGCCTGTAATCCCAGCTACTCAGGAGGCTGAGGCAGGAGAATCACTTGAACCTGGGAGGCAGAGGTTGCAGTGAGCCGAGATCGTGCCACTGTACTCCAGCCTAGACAAGGAGACTCTGTTTTAAAAAAAAGAAAAGAGAGAGAGAGAGAAAAAAAAAAAAAAAAAAAAAAAGAACCATTGTTTTCTCAAGGTCCTGAAAGCCAAATAAATAGTATTTCAAGAATTAAACTCTGAATCATCAATTTAATGATTAGAAGAAAATGAGTATGGTTTGTTAGATCTAAGATTACATGAAAGAAGAAATAAGAGCACTGCATTTATCTGATTGTGGTAGGCAGAAAAATGGTCCTGCAAAGATGTCCATGTCCTTCCCTGAACCTGTTCTTCCCTGAATAAAAGGGACTGTGTAGATGTGATTACGTTACAAATCTTGAAATGGGGAGATTATCCTGGATTATCTGCTGGGCTCAATGTAATTACAAGGATGCTTGTAAGTGAAAGAGGTAGGCAGGAGATTTGAAGAAGGAGATGTGATGGAAGAAGAAGAGTCAGAGTGATCGTTATGCAGAATACTCAGCTGGTCACCACTGGATTTGTGAGCGGCTTCTAGCAGCTGCTGAAGGCAAGGTAACAGATTCTCTCCTAGAGCATCCAGAAAGGAATGCAGTTCTGGAATAGGACACTGATGGAAAAGCACGTTCCCCACTTAGATAATCCTGGCCGTTCTTTTAATGTGGTTGGTTAAGATTTTTAAAACATTCATAGAGTGAATTTGTCTGAAAGAACAACTAAAGTAGACAGCAATGTGTTTAAGCATATGTTTATCAGTTCATTTAAAAGACATAATAGTGGTGGTGAACCGAATCACAATTTCCTCCCAAAGGTTTATTTCTTTTGCTGTTTTTTAATGTGAAGCTACACTTCCCAACATTCTTGCAACTTTGTTAAAAATGAACCTTAAAATGTGCCTATATAATTTTATAGTACTAAAATACCATTATGTTTAATATTGTTAGAGATAAATCGGCCATCTACTCTGATTTGGAAGGTTTTCTAAGATAGAGATCAATATATTCATAGTATTCACTTTAATGGAATGAAAGGCAGCAGCCCAAGTCAGGGGCTTATAGATAAAACTCCCATCTCCCTGGGACAGAACAACTAGGGGAAGGGGTGGCTGTGGGCACAGCTTCAGCAGACTTAAACTTTCCTGCCTGCTGGCTCTGAAGAGAGCAGCAGATCTCCCAGCACAGCGCTTGAGCTCTGCAAAGGGACAGACTGCCTCCTCAAGTGGGTCCCTGATGCCTGTGCCTTCTGATTGGGAACCACCTCCTGGCAGGGGTCGACAGACACCTCATACAGGAAAGCTCTGGCTGGCATCTGGTGGATGCCCCTCTGGGACAAAACTTCCAGAGGAAGGAACAGGCAGCAATATTTGCTGTTCTGCAGCCTCCGCTGGTGATACCTAGGCAAACAGGGTCTGGAGTGGACCTCCAGCAAACTCCAGCAGACCTGCAGCAGAGGGGCCTGATTGGTAGAAGGAAAACCAACAAACTGGATGGAGAATGAGTTTGACAAATTGTCAGAAGTAGGCTTCAGAAGGTAGGTAATAAACTCCTCCGAGCTAAAGGAGCATGTTGTAACCCAATGCAAGGAAGCTAAGAACCTTTAAAAAAGGTTAGAGAAATTGCTAACTAGAATAACCAGTTTAGAGAAGAACATAAATGACCTGATGGAGCTGAAAAACACAGCACAGCACGAGAAATTCGTGAAGCATACACAAGTATCAATAACTGAATTAATCAAGCGGAAGAAAGGATATCAGAGATTGAAGATTAACTTAATGAAATAAAGCGTGAAGACAAGATTAGAGAAAAAAAATGAAAGGGAATGAACAAAGCCTCAAAGAAATATGGGACTATGTGAAAAGACCAAACCTACATTTGACTGGTGTACCTGAAAGTGACAGGGAGAATGGAATCAAGTTGGAAAACACACTTCAGGATATTATCCAGGAGATCTTCCCCAGCCTAGCAAGACAGGCCAACATTCAAATTCAGGAAATATAGAGAACACCACAAAGATACTCCTCGAGAAGAGCAACCCCAAGACACATAATCATCAGATTCACCAAGGGTGAAATGAAGGAAAAAATAATAGGTGATTTTTAATGAGATGCTTAAAAAATTTGAAGCAAACATAAACTACAGATACTAAAATGTTTCTTATAAGGAAATTCTTATAAGGAAATGAAAATTGTTAAGGTATAAAAATTGTGTAAGATGTCAAATGGAATTTTATACTACATAGATCTTGAATATATTTCAGTTATACATATTTGTGGAATTGTAACGTGTAACCTACAAAAAATTATGAAGTTAATTTTATCTTTTAATGCTTTTTTTTTTCTAAGATGGAGTCTCACTCTGTTGCCCAGGCTGGAGTGCAGTGGCGTGATCTCAGCTCAGTGCAACCTCTGCCTCCCAGGTTCAAGCAATTCTCCTGCCTCTGCTTCCCGAGTAGCTGAGATTATAGGCATGCACCACCATACCCGGATAATTTTTGTATTTTTAGTAGAGACAGGGTTTTGCCACATTGGCCAGTCTGGTCTCGAACTCCTGACCTCAAGAGATCTGCTTGCCTCGGCTTCCCAAAGTACTGGGATTAAAGGCGTGAGCCACCGTGCCTGGCCATAAAATGCCTTTGCATAGGATAGCTATTTATGGTCAAAAGGCGAGGTATTAAAAAAATTATTTTTAGCTGAGTCATTGGTAGTTAGAGACATTGTCACCCTAGAGAGGGCAAGAGAAGAGGCACTCACATGGCTTTCTTCCTAGTGTTACTGTGCACTCTTGGTACTCAAAGACTGGTATCTACCCAGTGAAATCAAATGGAAGATTACTAGCATGTGGCTTTTATTACACTCTTACTGTGTTCTAATTCTAATTGATATTATTTTATTTGGTCCTCACTAGGTTCGCAAGTGATTTATCTACAAGGTTCTTATTACATAAGTATTTGTTTTCCACATGCCTAGAGTTATGAAGTTTCTCATGGAGGCAAAACTTTTAAAAGGATTGAAATGGTAACTAGTGAAGAGAGGACTAATAAAGTTAGTTTTCATTTAAACAGCACTCTCTGTTTAACACAATAGCTTGAACCTGTGTATTGTTGATTTTTCTAACCAATGATTAGATATAGCAAATTTTGAAAAATACAAAATAAATATAATGTTAATCTACAACATTAGGAATTCAAATGAGAAGGATAAAAATGACAAAGAATTAAGAGCAGTCCTTGGGATAACTGATGAAAATCTATAATACTGTTTTTCAAAATGACCTGTAGGTATGTGCTGTCAGACTCATCACTGAAGTGGAAAATAGGTTATTGTACATTTTTGGCGGGAAAAATAACCCAAATTTCTTCCTCTTCAAGCAATCAATTTTTTATTCTTTGTTCTGAATACTAGGGAAATTTTAATTTTCCTAAGTATTAGTTGAAATAAACTTGATTTCAGTTTTTCGTTCAAGATAAGTTCCAAATAAACTTATTTTTACCATAGATATCTTTGGTAGATTTATTGTTTAAAATGTCTTTATCCTAGAATTAGTTATCTTTGGGTAGTATCTATCTTGCAAACATACCCCATTTTACAGATGAGAATGTCACAACATTGTGAGTTTAAGTTACGGACTCAATGTCACACATGAAATAAGTCTTCAATCTTTGTCTTACCACCTGCCTTTCTGCCAGTGCTGATACTCATGCTGACACAAAAGTGTGTCTATAATAGGTGGTTCACATGGAACTTCCTTCCCTTTTGATTGGGCACAGCAGCTATTCACATTGGTTGGTGCCCATAATTTAGCATGATTCACGTTGGTTGGCACCCATAATTTAACATAATTCACATTGGTTGGTGCTCATAATTTTGATGGGGTGCAGCAGCTATTCACATTGATTGATGCCCATAATTTAACAGTTGTTAAATATGTTGACTATCATCCCTGACTGTTGCCTCTAAGAAGTACCCTGCTCAAAGTCTGCCTGATACAAAAACCTGCTGTTCCTGCCCCAATACCTATGCTGTTTGTATACCCATTAAGGAAACAAAACTAACATGCCATCTCCTATGGTGAGAAGTGAGGGAGGAATTGTTAAAATCTTATTTATTTCATTTTTATTATTTTTTGTGGGCCATTGTAACACATCATATTTCTTTTTTTTGAAATCACATTTTTTATTTTTATGGATTTAGAGCTATAAGTACAGTTGTGTTACGTGGATATACTGTGTAGTGGTGAAATCTGGGCTTTTAGTGCACCCATCACTTGAATAATGTACATTGCACACAATAGATGGTATTTCATCTATCACTCTCCTTCTACCCTCTCACCATTTGGAATTTCTAATGTCTATTATTCTACTCTGTCCATGTGTACCCATTGTTTAGCTCCCAAGTGAGAACATGTGGTTTTTGAATTTTGGTTTGTGAGTCATTTCACTAAGGATAATGGCCCCGAGCTCCATCCATGTTGCTGCAAAGACATTATTTCATTTTTTATGACTACATAGAATCCCATGGAGTGTGTGTGTGTGTGTGTGTGTGTGTGTGTAAAAAACCTATGCACACCACATTCTGAATCTAATCATCCTCTGACAGACACTCAGGTTGATTCCATGACTTTGCTATTGTGAATAGTGTTGTGATGAACATAACAGGGCAGATGTCTTTTTGGTAAAATAATTTATTTTCCTTTGAGTAAATACCCGGTAATGAGATTGCTGGATCAAATGGTAGTTCTATCTTTGGCTCTTTAAGAAATCTCCATGGTGTCTTCCATAAATGTTGTACTAATTTACATTTCACCAATGTATAAGAATTCCCCTTTCTCTGCATCCTCACCAACATCTGTTGTTTTTTTAATTTTTTTAATAGAAGTCATGCTGACTGATGTGAGATGTTATCTCATTATGGTTTTAATTTGCATTTCTCTGATGATTAGTGATATTGAGCATTTTTTCATATATTTGTTACCCGTTAGGATGTTTTCTTTTTAGATATGCCTGTTCATGTCCTTTGCCCACTTTTTAATGGGCTTTCTTTTTCTTGTTGAGCTCTGTTTTCATTCTTTATATATTCTGGATGTCAGCCTTCTTTTAGATACATAGATTGAAAATATTTTCTCCCATTCTGTAGGTTGTTGTTTATTGTGTTGATTATTTCTTTTGGTATGCAGAAGCTTTTTAGTTTTTTTTTTAGATTAACTTCTATCATCCACATGCTATTGTTTCCACAAATTTTACTAAATTATTTAATGTTTTAATTGGAAAGGATCTTGGAGAGCATTCTAGTTCAAATCCAGTACTCACTTTGCAGATGAAGAAATTTGCATGCAATAATTGATAAATGATAAATGCAACTGAGTGTCCAATACTGAGTAAACATATATACTTTTGCTCTAACATCACCTTTAATAGGTTAGTATCATCTCCTTTTGATAGACGAGGAAAATGAGAACTTCTGTGACTTTCTCAGGGCCACCTAGCTTATCATCAGCAATGATCCCTGAAAGGATCTTAGGAACTAAAGCCTAATTCATTGTTTTGCTTGGACTATGTATTTCCTACATAGATGAAAACAGGCAGCTGCTTGGGTTGCTCAAGTATACACAGCTGGTTAGTGACATACCTAGGGCCATTACTTAGTGTTTTTCAGTGAGAAGTCTTAAAAGAATGCCAAAGCTTGTAGATAGATTTTGGAGCAGATAATACTGCAAGAAGAATGATGCTATAAATTTATTATCTCAAAATCCTGCTAAGAGTCAAAATAGATAAAAATGTGCAAACAGCACTAATAAGAGCATACAGTTTCCTGGAAACCTCTGTCCTTGCTGACAAATAAACATCTTTTTAATACCCTAAAAAGCTAATTTAAAGGAAAATAATGAGGGATGGATGCTGGAGCTGAAAAGTACTAGAGCTGTGCTGTCCAACGCAATGTGATTGACCATACATGGCTATTGATTACTTAAAATGTGGCTAGTCCAAATAAATATGTGCCGTGAGTGTAAAATACACACTGGATCCCAAAGACTCAGTGCCAAAGAAGAAAAATATATCATTAATTTACATATTGGTTATATGTTAAATGTTTATTTAAATAACTTAATTATATTGATTATATGTTTAAATGATAAGTAAATTATTTTATTAAAACTAACTTTACATGTCACTCTTCCTGTTTTTAATGTGGCTACTAGAAAATTTAAAATTGCCTACATAGTTCACTTTATATTTCTGTTGAACAATGCTGGGCTGGAGTATGAGTGAACAGGGTGAATATTCAAATTAGAGGTAGAAAATGTATGTCCATGGAATATTTTTGTGTGCAGATTTAAAAGATGCATAGTATAAGGATCACTATTTTTAAAAAAGCTAGATAATAGAATGCTATAATTTTAGTAATATTCTTTTTGTTATTTTAAGACTAAACTTTATTCATCTCTGTGGATCATCAAATAAATGATTGGCCTATGGTTGAACTATATGCAAGATTTAGAAGTTTAAGTATAGTTATATGCATATGATCGTACTAAATCTTTTTAGTGGATGCAAAACCATACTACTGGTGCTCATTTACCTCAACAGTCTACCCATCTAAAGTGACTACTAGATATATCAAAGAATACTCAATCTCACTAGAAAGTAAATAAGTGGAAATTAAAATTCTATGAAGTAGCCTCTGCCACCAGTCAGTATGTCAAGAAATAAAAGTTTCATAATAAATATTAATGTTATTCTGGGCATGGATTGCTGGAGGCATTGTAAATTGGTTCAAATATTCTGGTGGAATGGTTGATAGTAGGCATAAGAATTTTAGGAATTTAATATAATAAATAAATGTAAAGCATAATATTGAGACATAAATACCTTAAGCTAACTTACTACAGTGGGTAAGAGCACAAATCTCGGGGCGAGGATGCTTGGGTTAGACAACAAGATCTTTCATATAATACATGTGTAACTTTGAATTACTTACCTAGCCTCTCTGCAACTCAGTTTCTTCATTTGTAGAAATAAATAAAGAGTAGTATCTACCTCGTAGAGCTGTTATAAGGATTAAGCAAGTTAATATTGATAAGGTTTTTGGAACAGTTCCTGGCACATAGTAAATTACCTATCTATTTTTAAGTTAATCAAAAGTATTTGCTAAGATATTTGTACCTTTACAAATCTATAATATTGCGTGCAATATAAACATCGAAAGTGAACATTTAAATGAATAAGATATACCTATACTATGAAATAATATGCAGTCATTGAAATGATGTGAGCTGTATTTACTGACATGGAAGAGTGTTGCTGGTGTACGAAGAGAAAAAATTAGGTCAGATAACAACGTGGTGTGTAATATTATTCTATTTGTGTATATTCACAGAAAGATGACTGGAAATATGTGAACATAATTCCATTTAAAAATGGAATTTATATTTAAAGAAATATGCTTGTTTTCATTTTTCAAAATGGCCCTCAATTATGTTTGTCACCAAAAATGTATTTTAAAATGTAACTCACAAAACATTATTTTCTTCAATAATGAATCGTGTCCTACTTGAGTCAGCAGATGGTTAAGTGGATTACTACTGTTAGATTAGAGGGATAGCTGGTTGATCTATTAATACTTGCTAGATCAATTCATTACAATCCACCATAACCTCTAGCTCTTGGAAGGAGAAACAAGCTGCTGCAGGTCAAGCAGGGCCAGAGAACACATGTGGAACGGCTATTGTCAATTAAACTCCTCTAGACCATGAAGTTTCTACAGCACAAGCCTGCAGAAAAATCTGATGCACTATTGCCTCAAGAAGCCTGCTTGGGAAAGCAAGCCGTTATTCTTTATAAATAATTGTAGCAAGACATGTTTATAAATTTGGCAGTAGAAGTTAAGAATATTATTCAGCTCTTAAAAAGAATGTTACATTATATAGTAAAGAGAAGAGAAAAGGGGGCTATAATATAGTTAAAATGTCAGGCTATTATTAGCAAGGTTCATTAGGATTATGGACTAGGGCTGTTAGGTATCTTAAGTAGGAATTATGTTTATTAAAATAATGATTGAATAAACTTCTTTATTTCCATAATCCAAGAGGTAATTAAATATGATTTTTATTTAACAAAGCATGAAAGAGGTTTCAAGTGTAACATTGCTAAACAAACACTAGATGTATGAATCTTGTACAAGTTTTGATGGTACTTTAAATAGTCTGAAAATACTATGATACTTATGCTTTCAGTAGAAACTGGAGACCTTCTGTGTGTTGGTGAATTCTCTGGGTACCATGGACAAAGAGAGAAACCTAACATATTGGAAAGTCACTAATATGTTTCAGTGTATGCTCCTTTAATCCAAATAGACATGCATCTGAAATTCAGTTATTTATTTTTGAATAGGTGTTTTTTTGTTTGTTTGTTTGTGTGTTTTTTTTTTTTTTTTGCCACAGAGGAACATAGAAGACAAAAAAAAGGATAATCCAGGGAAGATTTTAGATTTTATAAAACCAAAGTGAGACTCTTTGAAGGTTTTTGAATAAGGAAGCTTAGTAAGTTAGATTTTTTTAATAATTATTTTTTAGAATATTGCACAGCACAGGTGGAAAAAGGAGAGGCAAGATGGGTACAGCAGGCCCTGTTAGTGTACCACTTGTATCCCTCAGGCCCAAGATTTTGGGGTGCCCAGGCTAATGCCCAGCTCCCATACCATTTCTATACTTAAAGGCTTTTCCTGGAACAAAGAGAGTGGAAATGAGAGGAAATTACCTCCCTATGGATCAGCCCTCAAGCAATGACTGCAGGGACTTGCTGTATAAGTACCCTAGCTTCCATGCTCCAAGTGGTAAAATTCCCTAAAATGTATTTACCACCTTTTCCAAAGTTTGGCTCAGTGGAATTAAGCTCAAGTCACCCTCTGCATTAGCTTAATAATCACTCTCTTTACTGGCTGTGTTTCCTTTAATGGACCACTTTTCTCCCTCACCATTGCTTTTTTTACATTTTCCTCTGTTTCACCATTGCTTCCAGTACCTGGAATTGAATCTAGACCATCTCTGGTCTGTTACTGGGGAAACTGAATGAAACAGCAACATACTGGCAGGAGATAAGGAGGTTGTTTATCTCATTCATTTAAAATGGTTAGTGCTTGCCTTCCAAGTCTTCATAATACGGATGCAGGCAAAAAAAATGAATGTATCTCATTAAAAAAAATTCAATTAAATGGATGCTGACTCCTTTCTACATGATAGAAACTATGATAGTTCCTGCAAGCGCAAAAACTAGTGATATACCTCTCTACCTTCAAGGAAAATACAGCTTAATATTGGGAAAGAAGATGAATATAATGGTTGTTAAAAGATAAACTGGTATAATTTGTGAAATCAAATGCAAGAATTACTCCTATTAGATTTTAGACTTTAATGTGACTAGAATTTTTCTCCAAAATTAATCTTCATCCTGACCTGTCTTTAGAAACTAATAGTCTGTATCTGAGATTATCAGAGAAAAGCCAAAATATAGTTACGTATATTTATGTTACGAAGATCAATAGCAAAGTCAGCTAAGTTTAGTTACTGTAATAATGATGTGAGCACAAAGCATTATAATAAAAGCAAAATTTACTGGAAATGTTAATTAGGTATTCTCAAATGGAGCATAGCGTTTCTTTCTACTTATACATATTCAGTTTTTGTCTTCTGCTTCATGATACAAGGTTTGAAATTATTTAGAGCAGTGTGAGATGAGTAACTTTTCCAATGGAAGAACAGATACAAACAGAGCATCTTATTTGATGAGATGTGAATAGCTTTACAGTCTTACTGTTTTCCTTTTATTCATATAATTAACTCTGCCTAGGACAGAACATGTGGACAAAAGGATACTATATTACTGTCTCTGGCCTGCTAAATATATAGATAAAGAAGTCAAGGCTTACCTGGGAAGTTTGAATCCCAGAGCTAGGACTTAGAAGGCTTAAGATATTATGGTAATTTCTCAATGGTTTTTTTAGTACTTGTTGCATGCAAGAGGCAGAAAAAAACTTAAACTAATTCAAACAAAAAGAGAATGCATTCTTTTCTGCAATTGAAATGATTCTGACTTCAAACACAGGTGGATCCAGGAGATTAAGTAATATGCCATCAGGATTGAGTCTCAGTCCATCTCTTGGTTCTGTGTTGGATTCATTCTCATATAGGCTGTCCTGATACAGAAACGTGATGATTATTGGTGGCTCTAGACATACATCTTATTAGTTTCTAGTAGAAAGAGGATGAACTTTTTCTCCGAAGAGTTTCACAAAAATCCTACAGTTAGCATTACTGGTTCTGATGTCCTGGTTGCTTCATCTTGTGATCCCGGAGTTAACTCCAATAGCTATTTAAAATGGATAAAAATTGAAAGCAGGATTCCCCAAGGAACATCTATTAACAGAAAAAAAGGAATGGAAGTCAAGCAGGCAAAACTAAAAATGTACACTGTACTCATCTACCTCAGGAGAATACTCAAGAAAATATTATGATAATAAAAATTAAATTGACAAGGTCAGTTGTTCAAAATATAGATCGGGGTAAGCCAGCTATGACCCTAGGATCTGAACCTCTCTCATAGTCTATTTTGTAAATAAAGTTTTATTGGGACACAGCCAAGCCCATTCTTTCATGTATCATCACTGGCTGCATTTGTGCTATGATGGCAGAGGAGTAATATTAACAGAGACAATAAGAACCTCAAACCTAAAATGTTTATTATTTTAAAAAGTTTGCGGGAGGCTGAGGCAGGGGAATCGCTTGAACCCGGGAGGCGGAGGTTGCAGTGAGCCGAGATCGCAACACTTCACCACTGCATTCCAGCCTGGGAGACAGAGCGAGACTCCATCTCAAAAAAAAAAAAGAAAAAAAAAAAAGTTTGATGACTCCTGATATAGAGATTTAAGGGAAAAGAGTAGGAATAAATGAATGAAATGAATGACTAAAAGAGTAAACGAAATTTATATAAGCATCAGTTTTTAAAACGACAGCAAAACAAATATTGTTCTTTTAAAACCTGTGCCAGTAAGCAGTTTTCTTGACTCACCTGCTTCAGTAGTTTAGAAAAACATTGCTGTGGTTTCATAGGGATCTACTGAGTGAGAGTCTCCCATATGTTTTATGTTGTTCAATCTGTACCTATTTTTAGAAGTTTTGAATTAGTTTTTACTAGCTTGAAATATATCCATTTCTTTTTGTACTTGCCTTTGACTACGTTTTCTTTTTTGAAAGTTTTGCAAAAATGCTTGGTTAATTTTCTAGACCTTTTAAAAAAACAAATTATCATGATGCATAAAGATACTTTTTCCTGGCATCTGTTCATCTATTCATATAAATTAAAAATGGAGCATAAGCAATACATCATCTCTTTCTGAACCACCTTGTGTCTTGCCCAACTGGGGAGCAATTATTTATGACATGAACTTTTTTTAAGGGGACCCTACTAAATCATCTGGAGGAGAGCTCAGATATTTTGTTACACCATTTCTCAAAGTCAGCATCTGGCAACATTGTATTTGGGGAGCTATTACTATGCTTTAATTCAATTCTTAAACTCAACCTAAGTCATAGCTTTTAGATTGGAAGAGCATCTTATTTTTAAAATTATTGCTATTTATTTTTACCCACTATAAACTAATTTAAGGGTAATGAGTAGTTTGAAAAGAACATTTGAGCAATTTTCCATCTTTCTTTGTGGAAAATAGTGTGTTCAGATGACATTTCCTTGGCAGAATATGCTTAGGATATCTCAAATCAGGAGGGTTCTATCTTTCTATAGGCTAGAGAACTAATGACATAGGTTACCTGATAATATAATTACAGAAGGATTTAAGTGGTTAAGTATGTCTTCCATGGTGAAATGGGAGATGTTACAAAATAGATTTGTGCTGTAGAGCTTGTAGAATTATATCTGTGTAAGCCAACAAAATGAGCCATGGGAAAAGATGAGAGAATAACTAGGTCCCCCAAATGTTTATTTGAAAATACATTAGCCTCCTAAAATGCTTTGTAAGCAATTACAAGAATTTTAGAAATTGAACCACCAATTTGCTTTGGTATAAGTGATCTAACTGACTGGTTGAAAGTGATACTATAATTTTGAACTAACATAAAATGTTTAAATCTGGAACTCTACCATTTGACACAGTACATGATTTATTATTGTCTAAGGCGGCTCTATTTATTAGAAATATAACATAAACCACATGTTTAGTTTTAAAATTTCTAGTAGCTACACTAAAAAAACATAAAAAGGAATTGTTTGGATTAATTTTAACAACATTTTACTTAATCCAATACGTCAAAATTATTCTCATTTAAATGTTTAACAGTATAAAAACATTAATGACATATATTACATTTTTGTTTTATTCTAAATATTTGTAAACTGGTGTGTGTTTTACATTAATGAACATTTAAATCTACATGCTAAATTGTCATCAGAAATACTTTGTTTATATTTAAATTTCATAAAATTTACATATGAAAAAGGAGACCACATACACAAATTGTTGCTAACTTGTTTAAAATTCTTCCAATAGCTAAATTATTATATTTATATTTAAATTAATTAAAAGTTTAAAAATACAATTTTAGTTCTTCATTCACACTTGCCACGATATACGTGCTCAGCCACATATGACTAGTGGTGAGCATTGGACTCTGCAGGTGGAGGACATTAATAATCATACAGGTCAAAGTTTTCAAATGCTTGTGAGTTATTTGCTTATAATAAAATACATGACAAGGAATTGGTAAATGGTGTCAATTATAATAAATTATATAAATATAATTCTTCACGCTAAAAATTGACTGGCAGCTGTTCTGTGGGCATTTTGGATTTTTGCAAACTTTGTGTCTATACTAGGTGCCTTTCCTCTAAGCACTAGGTCCTCTTCCACAGCTACAGAACCTCTGCTACCATCGACTGTGTGTTTTCAGAGATAGGTAGGCAACATTTTTTAAAAGTAGAATTCTTCTATTGAGGGAACATTTCACAGAAAAGTGGTGTTCTCCTTCACCAGATATTAAAAATACAACAGTTTCATGTCAAAACCCTGATGGGAACTCAACCTGAAACTACCTGAGCCTTGGAGTTTTTACCTAAAACTCCATTACTTTTTGGTAATGCAGACAGGAGTTTCTGAACATTCATGATCAACCTTACAACTTCTTCTGTAGCAGAGAAGTGCCTACTTCTTTCCCAGGTTCTATTCTAAGCCAGGGGATAGGCTTTGCTAGAGGCTATGAGTTAGAGTGAAACCAGAGTCCACAGAGAGCAATCTCTATTTGACATCTCCTGTAGACACTTCAGAATAAATACATGTATAGCCATCATCGAGTATATATGAGGTATACCTTGATGTTTGTTTGGTTAGATTGGCTTTCTCATGTACCAGGGTAAGAAGTTCTCACGGAGATATATCACTCATTAATTCTCAGTTTTCTAAAATTAAGTTCAAGTATATTTCCTGCCCAAATATGGATGAGCTGGCCCATCTTACAATAGATCACCTAGAAAATTTATTTCTCCTCTAAAAAAAGGCAATTCATTAATGACAAAGCATGAATGTCAAGAAACTATTTTTACTTCAGTTTAAAAGGACTTAAAGACCTGATCCATTGTTACAGAAGTTTGGGGACGTAGCCAAGAATAGAAATTATGCCAAGCACATGAAAAAAAAGTTGTAAATGTACTGAACTCAGTGAGTATTAAATAAAAGAGAAACAAATAATTTCGAATTGCAGAATTTCAGCAAATGAAAGTTTCCTACTTAAAAAAAAGGTATTAGCAGCTAAAGAAGGTGCACATTTCAAATCTTAGATGGTCCAAGTTTAAATGACTTCTCAATACTGTTTTCAGTTTCTCTCTAAAGAAGATATGTAATGTAGGCACAAATATTTTATTGTCCCTTGACTTTTACCCATTGAAAATTATATTACGTGTCCTAGTCTTGCTAAAAAGTACTATCAAAAATTGAAAGAAAACTTGATTACAAATGAATGGATAGATAATTTATAAGTTTACTGTCTGCTCTGAAAGTTAGAAAGTCTCTGAAACAAGGTGGAAACAATGAAAAATGAGTAATAAGGTTCTGGCAAACAGCTTGATTTTAAGTCAGCGTCTAACTTGAAACTGAAATGGAATACTGAACAATCATGAAGGATAATCCATCAAATAAAGATTGACTTGCTGTTCTGTGTTCAAAAAATAGATGAAACAAACACTTATTCAGTTCTAGAAAACCATAAGTTTTATGGATAAAATTTTTTTCAAAGAGAAGTAATCAATTCACCTCTTCTGGCCAAAACAAGACTCCTAGTGATTGTAAATCATCCTTATTTAATAATGAAGAGAAAGGCTGTTACTTTTAAATACTCAAGGATGGTATAAGGAAAAAAGCATGCATTAAGTTTTTTCTTTAATTTGTATAAATCTATGGGGGTACAACTGTAATTTTATTACATGGATATATTGTGTAGTGGTGAAGTCAGGGCTTTCAGAGTATCCATCAGTGGAATAATGTATATTATACCTATTAAGGAATTTCCCATCATTCACTCCCTCCCATTCCCCCCACCTTTCTGAGTCTCCATTGTCTGTCATTCTAAATTCTGTTAGGTTGGTGCAAACGTATTTGTCATTACCAAAACCGCAATTACTTTTGCACCAACCAAATATGTCCATGTGTACACATTATTTAACTCCCACTTGTGAGAACATGCAGTATTTGTCTTTCTGTGTCTGACGTATTTTATTTAAAATAATGGCTTCCAATTCCACTCATGTATCTGCAAAAGACAAGATTTTATTCTTTTCCATGGCTGAAAAGTATTCTGTTGTGTGTATATACTCTATTTTCTTTATCCAGTTATCCACTGATGGACACTTACATTGATTCCATATCTTTGCTATTGTGAATCATGTGATAAACATACAAATGCAGGTGTCTTTTTTAATATAATAATTTATTTTCCTTTGCATAGATACCCAGGAGAGGGTTTGTTGAATCAATGGTAGGTCTATGGCCATAGCACAGTGTGCCTGATCTCATCTGATAAGTTATTTAATGTGTATTGAACTTCTGGGAAGAAAGAATCTATATTAAAATAAGCTATAATACTTTCCTTATACTCCTAGCTAAAACATAGGGACATTCAGGTATATAAAAGAGATATTATATTTAGATAGTTGGGTTTTTGATATGAAATTTGACTGGACCAGTGGCACAAGGGACATTTTTAAAACTCCTCCACTATGAGTTAAAGGGTTTAAAAAAATAGTTGAAATGGGACAGATTTTCAGGTTTAGCCTATTTTAGGTTAGATTAATTTGCTCTGTTCATCAACAGTTTTCAGGGTCTAATCTCAAAAGGATTTGAGATGATTGTGTGAAAATCCTGACCTATGAAATAATTACATGGGCAATGCAAGCAGTTCAAAAGTTTAACATTACACAGAAATATTTAACAAAACCTTATAGAAAGATTAGGAACATGTCTTTTTGTGTTAATCAGAAAAAGAATTATCTTTGCTTTTGTTTCTATGGGGCTGAGCTCTATTTTGATTCTTGTAAATTTTTTCACTTAGAGTCAGGCATAGTTGTCTGAGTATAAACTCTTCAATTAGAATGTAGTTCACAGAACAAGGACTTTTGTGTCTTGTTGACTGCTCTATTCCTAGTCTAGAACATTGCACACAGTAAGAGCTCATTCAGTGTTTTCTGAAACACGTTGAAAGCATGCTATCATGTGCAAAATATTGAGGATGTGGAAAATAAAAGGTCAGTGTATATCACTCCATAAATATTTGTGAGAGCCTATTTTATGCAAAAGTTGTGTTTTGGTACAAAGCCTGATGGATCCATCAGGTAAGATAAACATTATTCAGGCAATAAATACAAGCTGGAAAGGAAATGTAGTTGGATGATTTGAGAGCATGGACCTGTGTTGGAGGAGGGATGAGGACAACTTTCTGTTAAGTCTTCCCTGAGCTGAATTTTGAACCAAGCCATGAAGGGTAAAAGAGTTCACTTAACAGGGATGATGCGGTGGTGGCAGGGGAGGAGTTTGGATGGGAGTTGAGGCATGTATACAACAAAGCCCTGTGGCAGGAGGAAATACAGTGCCTTTGAGAAACTGAATGAAAATTTGTGAAGCTGGAGAACAGACCTAAACAGTCAGGAGAGCATTGAAATTTGATGGAGAATAGTGCAGGGGCCGTATCATTTGATGTTTATCTCACTGGCAATGGAAAGACTGGAGATATTTTATGTTTATGTAATACCTTTAAAGTATGTGCAGGTGTGAGGGAACAATGCAATGGGCATGCTATTAAAGTAGAATCTAAAAACTAGAGACTGCATTACTTGGTAATAGAGAGTTCTATTTTTTATATATATACATACATATATATGTAGACTAACATATATACACATATATGTAGACTAACACATATATACATATATGTAGACTAACATATATACACATATATGCAGACTAACATATATATACATATATGTAGACAAACATATATATACATATATGTAGACAAACATATATATACATATATATGTAGACTAACATATATACATATATATGTAGACTAACATATATATATTATATATATATATAGAGAGAGAGAGAGACAGAGAGAGTAATCTTCCCTTTGTGAAATTCCATGGGTAATAATAATAGCTACTAATTAAAATTCCCAGGCTCTGTTCTAATATCACGTGTCAACTGATTTAAACCTCATATCCTCCAAATAAGAAATGGATTATTATCATCCCTGTTTTAGAGATAACTGAGGTACTGCAGGGTTAAATAACTTTTCAAGGTAGCAGAGCTTATAACTGGCAGAGCTGCTCAGTTCCGGAGTCAGTGCTCTGAGACACTGATTTTTTTTTCTTGTTGTTAATGTAAAAGTTATTTACATTTATGAAGACCATATTATAAATTTAGCAGGATTTGTTGTTCATAATTTACTTTAGAATCGGAAGTAGATGTTCTTTTATTCACAGGTAGTACTACTACCTATGCCATGATATTTGAACAACAATGCAATAAAAGAAAACAACAACAAAAAAATCCCCTAATAGTCTAGAAAGTTATAAAATTTAATATTTTTCTATGTGAAAATTAATTACTATTGAAGAATAGTTTCTTCTATGCTAAAATATGTTTTTATTTTTAATGCTGTGCTTTCTGTTCTCTTCTGTACTTACAGATATTGTGATTATTTCAAACAATTAGAACAAGAATGAAATTCAATAATTAGGTATATTTAACAGATTAAGGCTACTTAAGAAAGTGTCTCTAGGATAGCCTGCCCCTCATTTCTTGTCTTTTCTAAATTCTTAGACTTATCTTCTAGTATCAGAGTTAGAAGTCCCTCTACTTACACGTGTATTAAAGTGTACTTTATAGAGCATGAATAGGTCCATTTTAGAGTTAAGATTAATTACCATGTATATCAGACAGTAACATGTAGGATTTTTCTAAAGGTAGTTGTTAAAAGCAGCATATATAATGTTTCAAAAATAAGAAAAAACACTTATAGTATTTTAAAACACAGTGTACCTCAGGGAATAAGTCACTCAACTCTATAAGTAGATAGGGAAATATCCTTACACAAACTACCTCAAGAGTTAAGCCAATGTATAGGCAGTGGGAGAACAGCCAGTAAAGAGGGAGAAACTAAATATAAAAAATACAGGATGATGGATACAGTGCCTGAGAGGAGGTTAAAGGAGATAAAAGCAAGTATATTTTTTGAAAACAAAATAGTAACAATAGTGCTGATAATGCTGTCATTATTTATATTTTGCACACCATGTGTCAAGCTCTGTATTATATTTATTAATGCATCCAACCCTTACTACTGCCCTGTGAAGTAAAGGCTATAATTACATTATCCCTGTTATATTAACAGTAATCTAGAGCACAAAGAAGTTAAGTAAATTTCCCAATGTCACACAGGTGAAGAGTGACAGAATGAAATTTAATCCCAGACAGCATGGCTCAAGAGTCCTTACTTTTATCTATGATGATAAATGGCATCTGGTACGTATAGAAAAGTGAAGTACTTGTCAATCATTTTTACCATCTCCCCAGCACCAACCACAGAGCCCAGTACACAAAAGAGCAAGGGTGGGCAGAAGGAAGGGGAGGGATGAACAGTGATCTACAGATCTATTTACATTATTTGCAGGACTCAGCCCAAAATGATAAATTTAAGCTCCTTGATAAAAAATGTTAAGACTTTAAAAATGGTGACAGCAGAGCATTAAACCAAGTGCAAGGCCCTTGAAAGTCTAGGGGGGCCCTGTGTGACTTCACAGGTCATATGCCCATATATCTGGACCTGGGGAGCTGCCTTAGCCTTGAAACAAGAGGCACAGTAATTTCTTTTCCTAGAAAAAGGGTTCAGTGGATTGTATGATGGTTCTCAGTTATTTACTCCCTCCTATCATGTGACTTTACCATGTATGAAAGTGAGAGTTTCTATTTCCCCATCCCAGTGATGTTGAGTTTTGTTACGAGGCTTATTGAACCAAAGGGTGTAAGTGACAGCGTGTTAGTTCCTAGTTAAAGTCCCGAGGCAGTACTAGCTTCAGCTTCCACCCTTTTGGTCCGCCATTAGAAAAGCATACTCTGATAGCAAAACGAAGGAAGGGAGGGAGGGAGACAGAGAGGGAGGCAGCTTCTCTTTCTGCTATAGATTGTTTGGGCTTGACCTCAGGCTACAACTTGAGTTTATAGCTGCTTTATGCGTTTTTATCTTGCAAGGAATGGTCCTCTCATAGCAGATGGCAGAAGTGCAGGAAGTCCACCAAGCTGCATAAGCGCATTTTAAGATCCCTGCTCGTATCACACCTGTTTGCATTCTATTGGCCAAAGCAAGTTAGAGGGACAGCCAGATTTAGTCAGGAGTGTGCTTCCTTAAGAATGGTCTCCTTAGTCCTTCTCATATTCCCAAGGATTAGTATAATTTCCAGTGGTGGTTGGTTATGGAGATTCTAGCCTAATTAATATTAGTAAAGAGTATTAGTATTAGTAAAGAGAATACGAAAAATTTAAAATAGCATAAATCTAAAGTTTACATTTTAGATGTATTTTTATGCCCAATTATTTGATCACTATACATATTTATCTATGTGTATAGGTCAGTATTTAATAATGGTCATGAAAATTCAGAGAAACACAAAAGCATGTCTTAAACAGAAAAGAAGATGTAATTTCTTCTATAGTTGCATGACTGATAACCTCAGATTTTATTATGGTACAATAAAGGACAACCTCATAGCTTTTGCATAGTGTTGCATATGATTATGATTTCTTATTCAACATGAAATTGAAGATTATAGTTCTTCAGTAAAAATGAAATATTCACACCATTATAGAAGAAATCACTTTTCTCATTATGATTCATCATTTATCATGATGAAAAAGTTACAGGAAATATTGAAGGTCAGCCTAATATAGTCATTTAGTCATAAATTTGTAGGTAATATAAAACAAACCCTATATGGTGCCAGAAAAGGATTTTTTATTCTTTGTTATATCTGGATCATATTCTATATATATGTGCTCTAGAGCCATGCTCTGGGTATGATGTTTTTAAATCTAGTTTCAGAACCAGTCCCCTGAAGATATATATGTATATAGTAATTAATTTTAGTCACACTAGGATGACTACAATTTTTATTGTTAGTTACCTATACTCTCTAATTTGAGGATGTAACTACAGTTTGTAACAGAGTACAGGAAATTTCTAGCTCAGTAGTCTCCCCACTCCCTCTCTTCAGGCTTTCCATTTTGGGACAGTTTTCATTAGCTTTTTACTAAAAGCAGATCAACGTGTACCTAGATAGAGCAACTTCTTAAGATACAACAGATAAAGAGGGCCACCTCAAGATTTGGCTTTGTAACTTTCTACAAATTCTAACAATTCAATTCCTTTAAGGAGACAAAGTTCTGAGGGTGCAGAGCTTGGTTATCAGAGGACTTTTCAATGAATTAGGAAAAGGCACCTCTTCAAATTTTGTATACAGAATTGGAACAGTGTTCAGGATGTGTTGGTGGAGCACAAGCTGGAATTTGATACCCACTTAGTTGTTTGGCCTGGTACTCTTGTGCAATGAACAACTTGTGCAACTCTATAACATCCATATGGTTAAAAGAACTGCCAGACTAGGCAAGAATTAGAATAGATTTTCAGTTTTACTATCTACTAGATAAGTGACTTTCAGCAAGTTCCTTTAACTTTCAAAGCTTTTTTCTTTTTTAAAAATTTGTCTCAGAGTTGTGAGATAAGATCTCACTTTAAGGAAGAACAGAGGAGATATATCCTTGGCATCCCATTTTCAAACTCTATTTAATTATCTAAGATAAATAAACTTACCAGAAATTGTTATTTTATAGTGATATTTAGCATTCTCTCAATTATTACTGTAGATTAAATATTTCTTAGTTAAAGACACCACCATTCACCTTGTGGACAAAGCCTGAATTCATTATGGATTACCTTCTTCACCCTCTTTCTCCTCCCAGTCATAGTTACTAAATACTGATGCCCCTTCCTAAACAATCTCTAATATTTTACTGCTTTTCCATCAACACTCTCACTGTCTTGGTTCAGATTCCCATGATTTCTTCCCTGAATTATTGTAATTACTTCCCACTAATCCTGACTCATGTTTCAGCCTCCTCTAATCCATTCTCCATACTGTCTGAATAATTATCTTTGCACTGCAGATATCCCCTCAACTTGAAATCTTTCAGTTACAGACCATAACTCACAAGAAGTAACCTAAGTCATAAGTATCTTGTGAGGCTTCTCATGACCTGATCCACATTTACCTTTGCAGTATCACCTTCCACCCACCCTGTTTTTCAACTACATGTAGACTTGAATACATGCAGCTCTTTTAGACTTGTCATTGAACATGCTAGTTCCACTGTCATGAATGCTGCATTCACCTTCTATGTTCTCTTACCCATTCATTGTATATCAAGAGCCAGTTCAAATATGCCCTCTGCTGTGCTCTGAATATGTCCTCCTAAAATTCATGCATTGAAACTTAATCATCAATGTGATAGTATTAAGAGGTGGGACATATAGAAAGTGATTTAGTCATGATGGCAAAGCCCTCATAAATGGGTTTAAAGATCTTGTGAAAGAGGTGTGAGGGAACTGTTTATCTCTTTTGCTTTTCCACCTTTCTCCATCTGAGGAAACAGTAAGTAGTGCTGTCTTTGCAGAAGAGAGTGAGCCTTCACAAGACACTTAATGTGCTGACATCTTGATCTTGGACTTCCCAGCCCCCAGAACTGTGACAAAAAAGTTTCTGTTCTTTATAAACTACCCAGTCTTAGACGTTAATTATAGCAGCATAAACAGACTAACACATCCTCCTCTAAGATATCTTCCATAACCCCTCTACCTTTTCTTCATTTCCTTCCCAAGGAATATAATTTTATTGTTTATAGAAATTAATGTCACTTGTATTTTAATTATTTATTTCACAAGCTGGGTTCTCCATTTGCTTGTTCATACTTTGAGTCAGAGAATTATAATGTAGTTTTCTTTATATCCTCAGATTCTTATTTGAGGCATGACTTAAAGTAGTTGTTTCACAAATGTTTTTGAATGAATAATACTACTCAACACATTCAGTGCCTAGGTTAGGGCTTGCCTTCCGGTACACATATATAACAAAATAAAAGGAGCAATAACCCTGGGGATAAAAATGGAGGATATGGTAATGCTGGTAAAAGGAGAATGAATAGAAGAAAGGAGATGCTAGTGATAAGAGAGCAGGAAGAGGAATAGGTCTGGAAAGCAGGGACAAATTAAAGGGACAGCATGGCTGTAAAGCCCTCATCTCAGAAGATGAAGGGGAAAACTTGTAACAATTTGAAAAATTGTTAAGGCAGACAAAGAAATATTGAATAGAGAAGAAATGTCAGACTAAACCTCTTGAACATATGGTGGTTCAGCCAGGGGAAGGTATAAGCAAAATCACAAACCAAAGACATAAGATTAAAAGTGTGTTCAAGAATAAGTAATGGGAAGTCATCACTGTGTAAATTAAGACCAGTAATGAAAACATATGTAAAGCGTTTAGTGAAATATGTTATCACTACAGGCAATTTGGAATTATAAGGAAAATGGGATTCTTTTTAAAAAATAATATCTGTCTTCTAATTACAATTGCATAATTACTAACAAAATGGAATAAGAAAATAGTAAAGGATTTAAGAAACCTCTGACCCAAATTTAGTTTAAAATTTTATAGCACAAAACAGCACATGAACTAAATGCTCATCAGTGTTTATTTAGAAATTTTTTTAAAAAATAGTATTTATTGAAAGAGAATTTAAAAGAAGATATGACTTTAGGAAGATAGAAGAAAACAATATTTGAGGCAAAAGATGAAGAAAAAAATGTGACTTTGAGGGCGTCATTAAAAGTTAATGGTATCTTTTGATGATGATACTTTAAGCTCAAATGAATGCAGAAACCAGGTTTGTTTTTATTGTTTTTGCCTAGCACATAAAATACTTTCAATAAATATCTAACAACTTCATCAATAGGTATGTATCTCTGAAAGGGAGAATAAGAAATTGAAAGCCAAACACTGAAAAGTCACAATGAATCAAGGCAAATTGACAAAAAATTCTATATCGGGATGATTTGATTGAGTTTAAAATGAAGAATAATTTGATTTCTTGAATTTTAAGAAAAACTTTTCCTTTTTTCAGTTGCAGTATTTGAAGAATAAAATATTTCATCTCTTCTGGCTGGGTGTGGTGGCTCACACCTGTAATCCCACCACTTTGTGGGGCGGAGGCGGGTGGATCACCTGAGGTCAGGAGTCTGAGACCAGCTTGCCCAACATGGTGAAACCCTGTCTCTACTAAAAATACAAAAAAATTAGGCGGGTGTGGTGGTGGGTGCCTGTAATCCCAGCTACTTGGGAGGCTAAGGCAGTAGAATCGCTTGAACCTGGGAGGCAGAGGTTGCAGTGAACCGAGATAGCACCACTGCACTCCCACCTGAGTGACAAGAGCAAAATTCCATCTCAAAGAAAAATAAAAAAAAAAAATCATCGCTTCCACATGGCGCCTGTGCAAGGGCATCGTTCTTACATACAGAGATTCCAGATCAATGAAATTCATTGGCTACTGGTACCTACTTTTGACCTTCTGGACAGGAAGACATATTTCATACAATTATTGCACTTTTTAAATCATGGCCCTTGTTCTACTTCCCTAATCACCTAAAATGTTACATCCTTGATATCTTTGATTTTTCTCTATTCTGTCAGGCAGCACTAAAATTCTTCCAAATGTGAACTTTGAATATAATAAATTACTTATTTTTGTTGATTACATGCTTTAGGGGAAAGTTTGACTCAATTATTTCGCCTATTAAGTATGCTGTAGTAGGAAATAGAACATACTCATATAATATTTATGGATATTATTGTTCTACTTGATTATTAATTTACTTTAAGGCCTTTTAGTCTAATTAATGAAAAGATATGCTTCCAAAATTTAAAAAATGAAAAACAAACTTTAGCATGAGGTAATTTTGTGCTCTAAAAATATACCTAGTCTCCTATTATTTATTACTTTTGACATAGAAATTTATCTTTCACTTCCAAGTAACTCTTCCATTATGTTTGTGCTTTTGATCTTGTTAATTTGTTGTTTGTTCAGAAAACCAGGACTAATGACATTATCATTTTGAATACTTCAGTTTCCCGAACTACTTTTTAAGAATATTTTTCAGTGAAATGTTAAGAACCTTTCTTTTGTTACTCCCTAGGAAGCTCTGCTTCTTATTTGTATTATTTAATTTATTATTATCTCATTTGTTATATACAAAGTTTAATGTTCTTATGCAAATACTGTTTTACTTAGTGAAATTCTAATGTTCATAATTATTTCACTATTCAATTTTTGTGGTTTATAAATGTATGTAATTATTAATCTTCAAATGTCGCTATAGAAACAGTATTTAGTAGTCCGACTCTAAAAATTATATTTGTCTTTTAGTTCTTTATGAAAGGGTGGGCATTTAAGAGTTTTGCACAAGTTTTCTCTTATTTTATCTATCTAGCTGTGTTATTAGCTTATCCATTTGAAATTAAACAAATAGAATGTGTTAGTACGTATTTTTGTTATTTGAGATCACGATTAGTTTTTCATTAAAATCAGTTTTTATTTTGAAATTTTTCCCCTGTCAAAAACTACTAGTGTCTCTTAATCTCAATTTCAAATGGATTATGTGAATTTTCAAGTGGGGACCTATTATGATATTAAACAAATGAAATACATTCGTTGCCATTTTTTTTTAATAGTTCTAGCTCTTTGTGATCAGCCATATTGTTTGCACCTTAAATATAAGACACTGATTTGCTAATTCACAGCCAGGAGTAAGAAGAAGTATCAAACCACACAATCATAATGTCAGCAGGAGTTTGGCTGCCAGCATAATGACAAATACTCGTAATGCTAATACAACCAGACTTGCCCTGAGCCCTCCTTTCGCAGGACCCTGTGTCTCTACTAGTTAAGATCCTGACATGTCTTCTGCATACCTGAAAAGAAGAGGGATTCTTTTAAGTTCCTTAAAGAAAACAGTTACTTGAGTTCATGAAATGTTGCACTGAAAACAATCCTATAATTAGAACTTTATCTTGAAGCCTCTGAAATTATTTTCAACTGAGTTAGGAAAATCAACCATCGCAGTATTCGGTTCCAATTATCCACCCCCTCAACTTTTTTTTGAGACAGATTTTCACTCTGTTGCCCAGGCTGGAGTGCAGTGGCACTATCATAGCTCCCTGTGGTTTCCAACCCCTGTGCTCAAGTGATCCTTCTGCCTCAGCCTCCTGAATAGATGTGACTACAAGCATGTGCCACCATGCCTGGCTAATTTTTTGTTTTATTTTTTGTAAAGAGGGGTCTAATTATATTGCCCAGGCTGGTCTCAAACTTCTAGCCCCAAGCGATCCTCCCACCTTGGACTCTCAAAGGGTTGGGATTATAGGCATGAGCCACCATGCCTGACCCACTTTATTTTCCTAGAATGAGTCTGATATTAGATTTCAGACTGATCTTCCATCAGTCAGAAAATAATCCTTTCATAGATTGGCTGGAGAAGCTTACAGTGTGTTTTCTAAGGGGATGAATGTATCCTGCCTCACAATATAATTGCCAATTTGACCCTAACTCTAGGCACGAATAATTCAGTAGTTCCTTGGGACCATATAATGCATTTACTTCTTTTTTCACGAAACATTGATTGAGATTATGTTGATTTTGTTCTGAATATGTACATGAAGTGTTAAAAAGAACATAAATGAATAGGCTCTGTACCAAAGTTGATCCCAGTATTAAATTTAAAAATAGTATACAGAGAAATATTTAAATATTCATATAAAATATATTTTGAAGGTAAATCTCAGTGTATTAGTTCATTCTCACGCTGCTGTGAAGAAATACCCGAGACTGGTTAATTTATAAAGGAAAGAGGTTTAATTGACTTGCAGTTCCACAGGGCTGGGGAGGCCTCAGGAAAATTACAATCATGATGGAAGGGAAAGCAAACATGTCCTTTTACACATGGCAGCAAGAATGAGAAGTGCAGAGCAAAGGCAGGGCAAAGCCCCTTATAAAACCATCAGATCTTGTGAGAACTCACTATCATGAGAAGAGCATGAGGGTAATGTCCCCCATGATTCAGTTATCTCCCACCAGGTCCCTCCCACAATTCCCACATATGGGGATTATAGGAACTACAGTTCAAGATGAAATTTGGGTGGAACACAGCCAAACCATATCAGTCCGTCCCTGGGCCCCTTCCAAATCTCATGTCTTCACATTTCAAAACACAATCATGCCTTCCCAACAGTCTCCCAAAGTCTTAACTCATACCATCATTAACTCAAAAGTCCATGTCCGAAGTCTCAGCTGAGATAAGGCAAGTTCCTTCCACCTATGAGCCTGTAAAATCAAAAGCAAGTTAATTATTTTCTATATACAATGGGGGCACAGGCATTTGGTAAATACGCCCATTTCAAATAGGAGAAATTGGCCAAAACATAGGGGCTAGGGCCCCATGCAAGTCCAATATACAATAGGACAATCATTAAACCTTAAAGTTCCAAAATGATCTTCTTTGACTCCATGTCTCACATCCAGGTCACATTGATGCAAGAGGTGAGGTCTCATGGCCTTGGGCACTCAGTACAGAAATAAAAGGGAATAAACAACAGAGAAGTTGCTGTAAGGGCTGGAGTGCCAACCCCTTCCTAATTTGTTTTTCTGTGCCTCACAATATTCTAGGAGCATAGAACTGACAGTGTTCTCTATTGTATTTAGCTGAAGGCAGCACTGCTTGCTTTCCAGGGTGGTGAGTTTGACTGCAGGCATCCTTGCACCCTGCAGGAGCCTCCTTAGTGACCCTATCTACTTAAAAGATAAGCAGAACTGCAGGCCAGATTATAAATAAAACAAAAACAAATAGGGATTTTATTGATCATTTATCTCCCTACTGTAAATATTGACTACATTTTCTTATAAGTTTGTACCTTCATCAAGGTAATGTTTTTATTGACTCTGCTCAAGCTGAGTATGAGAAACCATCAATTAATAAGGATGACATTTCAAATATTTGTCCTTTTCTGTTATTCCTGCTAGGAATGGACATTACCAACTATGTGCATATTCTGAATTTATTTTTTAAAAAGATGTTGAGTATACCTTTGAGATCTATAATTATACTAATTCTTCCATAATAGTTGCATGGACTAACTTAATTTCATTTCTGTTTTTATTGTCACCTAAATGAAAGCAGGATGTACTCTTGCACATTTCTGAATCCCAAGCATTACAGAACAGTTTTAGAGCTAAACCTTTTCTCTTTACATTGAAAGGAGAAAGCAACCAGTTACCTCAGGAGAAACTGGTAGTTTTTCTAAAAAACAATGTTAGTCTCTGTCTTATTTATATTTCACATTTATTTGAGATGAATTGGTTATTTGAGGGTTATATTAGAACTTAATAACTATCTATAATATATGTCTCTGGAAAATTACATGCTCATTTTCTGAAAAATGACTTCAGATATTTAGATATCTAGATATTTAAATTAGACGTTTGGAAATCAATGTGATGGTAATTTGGTGCTTTCTGAAGTGGAATTTCTCCTGCAAATCTGAGTATCCTGTATAAAAATTACAAATTATATAATATTGGACAGGTTGCCTGATAATTCTTAATCTATTTTTTTCTTTTGTGCAAGGAAGATAATAGACCTTTCTTCTTATTTAACAGTATTGTTGTGAATACAATATGTGAAAATGCTTTGGAAAATGCTAATTATTATGTTTATCATCTTATTCATTATTATCTTAAGAATTATCTTTATCATTATTGTAATAAAAGTGGTAAGTGGCATTTACTTAAAGAAATTGATAAATAATTTATATAGTAGAATGAAGAAGCAAAATACCAATAGTAACTTATTAATTTTGACATAGCAACGAAATATCAAACACAGTAACAGAGATAAACAGTATACACAACAGGTGGTATATTCAACAGGCTAACGTCCAAGAAAGTTGCATAAATTAATGATGTGGCACAGTGTCATATGATGTAGTTAAATGAGCTATACAACTGTGAGAGTCTTTCAGAACAAGCACTGTGTAATAGGAACACATTTATTCTTCATAGCAAGGCATCTAAGGAGCATATATCTTACATGTATAAAATTAGGAAATACAGTTAAATTGTTTATCTTGAAAAAATCTCAGTATTACAGAAAAATATCAGCACACATTTAATGGAAATTGTCAAACTTTTACTTTACTTTTCCTGTGTTCCTGTCTTCCTTGTGGAATGGGATATTAATAACATTCACCTATTAGATTTGGCATTAAGGTTTTCAAACCATGCAATTGCCATAGAAGATGAAAAATAATGGTCATTTTCTTTTTCATGCTTTTCTCCCTCAAAATGAGGAAAAACAAAGAAAAAATAACAATCTTTTTGTTCTCAAAGCAGATACACACTTTTGCATTTATTATAAGAAATACATTTATAAAATGGGGATACTTTGCATAAAATCATTTAGTATACAGATAATGTAGTTTAAGTGGTGGGAGAGATTCAGGGCTGCTTTTCAGCCTTGGTAAGACTGATGGTTCTGTGGCAAAAAACTGTGGTTCTTTTAGAAGATGAACTTTCTCTGAAGGGTCAAACAGACAGAAGAGTAGAAAGTTCCCAGAGGAAAATTGCAAGCATGTAAGAAGCTTTACAAGTATCTTCTGCTGCTGCTTTTCCCAATTGAAATAATCTTACAGATGCAGTGAGAGATAATATGAACCGCTGACAGTTACTTGAATTTTACCTCGGTTAGGGAACTGCGCTTCTTTTACTGATGGAATGATACTAGGCATTTTACTTAAGCTAAATTCTGGTGTTCTTTGAACTGAAGACATTTGCCATTTTTTGCATTGAAACAGAGGCACGGTAAAGAGATAGGATAGTGAACTTTGTATTTCTGTAGAGCCATTTATAATAATATATATAAGGAGTCCCTAGGCATAGGACCCTTCTATCCATTTCAGAAACACTTGATTCAAGTTTTAGCAATCAAAAGTAACCTAAAGCATTATTGTTAGATGAATTATATCACTGAGTGTGGACATGCAAAGGTTTATTCAGATTGCTCATTCTCTTATGGTAAGAGTTACATCTTTCTAGAGAAAGTTGCAACACAGAGATTCAAGGAAGGCAGGTGGTAGTGACGGGAAGCATTTTGGGTATAACCAACATCTTCATGGCCTAAGTGTTCCCAAAATGTAATGCACATAGATTGATTCCATCTTAAGGCACAACTTTAAGAAAGTTTCCACATATAGAACATCTAGTTATATAGAATAGGATTGTGGACAAAGGCTCACATATTTAACTGCATACAATATGTTTATTTATGTTTCAGAAAATTTTTATGTTATCCAACTTTTTCTAAAAATTTCATTGGCTCCTTTCTTACTCTGATGAAGCAAAGGAAAATGTAACTTCTAAAGACTATTAATAAGTGCTACTGAAGTGGTAAATTTAATATTGGAAATAACTTCTCTTTGAGAAGCACTTATTTATTCACTTAACAAAATGATACAGACTACCTTCTGTATGCTGGCAAGACTTCCATGCCCTGTCCCCATATAAAACTGAGATGAATTAGGACTCTTCTCTCAAGGGGAGAAGGAAGAAGAAATGTGGCTTTATTAGTCTCACCAGTCAATAGCAAGAGGTAAATTAATAAAAAGAAAATGTCTCCCTGGGATTTCCTAATCATGAGTCATCTTCCCTATGGCATTGGGGCCCTCATTCACACTAACCTGTATGGCTCCAAATGTGAACTTTAATGAAAAGTGGTCTTGGGAAGTTGGTGTCCTAAGTGTGTAACTGATGTAAATACCAAACTTCTCTGTGGGGAAAAAAATAAAATACACAACTTTAATTGTTCTCACAGAAAAAACAAACTCCAAAGAACATTAATTTTAACAAACAAATTAATACTACATGTGTAGAAATAAGACATTATAAAAAGGTTTAAAATTCAGATTAAATTTGTGAAGACTACATAGTAAAATCACTATATACAGATTATAAAATAATTACATTAATCTCTTTGAACAAACCAAAAAAGATGGAGTCAAAAGCATGAAAAAGGCATAAATGACTGTAAAAATTGGCCAGTTATATTTGAAAGAGAAGAAAATTGAATTTCTGGCAAGGAAAAACATACCAATCAATTTTTTTTAAAAATAATGGTTTCATTAAGCTGAAAAAATGAACAGTAGGAACAATTAAAAAGGCATGGTGAGATTTGAGTCAATAGTTGCAAAGTTTTGGTTAGTAAGGATGAATAAAGCATGGGATCTATTGTACATCATTTTGGCTACAATTAATAATGATGTATTATATACTAGAAATTTGCTAGCAGGGTAGATCTTATGAGTTCTCACTACAAAATAATGGTAACTATATGAGATGATGGATATGTTAATTAGCTTGATTGTAGTAATCATTTCACAATGTATACATATATGAAAGCATCACAATGCACACCTAAAATATTTAACATTTTTGTTTGTTAATTATTTCTCAAAGAGCTAGGGAAAAAGACTTTTGCAGTAGAGGAGGGTACATCTAAAAATTATCTAGATTGCAGCACAGAGAGAAAATGAGATGAAAAAATTTTTAAAAGGTTAAAAACAATGAAAGATAAATACAATTCAACATATATCTAATTGTATTTTCTCAAAGAGAGAATGTAGAAGGTGGTAAGAAAAAAAACAATATTAAAGATAAAAGTAGCTGAAATAGTGTATAGAAATGATGAAAGATTTGAGATACATTGGAAACAAAAGCAAGAAAAATAAGAATCACATTTTGATATAGCACAGTGAAAATACAGAGTGCTAGAGACAAAGAGATCTCACAGACGGCCAGAGAGAAAATACAGATGATCAACAATGGAATAAAGATGAGATTTCCATCCAACTTTTTTTTTCAAAACTTTTTATTGTGGTAAAATATACATACCATAAAAATTACCATCCTAACCATTTTTAAGTGTAGGGTTCGGTGGTATTAAATAATTTCATACTGTTTGTACAACCATGACCACAATCCATCTATAGAATTATTTTCTTCTTGTATGATGGGAACTGTATCTTTATTAAACAATAATTTTCCCTTCCCCTGTCAGCTCCTTGTAATTATAATTCTACTTTTTGTCTCTATCATTTTTGACTACTCTTAAGTACCTCATGTCTTAGAACATTTTATATTGCTATAGCAAAATACCACAGTGTAGGTAACTTATAAATAAAAAATAATGTATTTCTTACAGTTTTGGAAGCTGGGAAGCCCAAGGTTGTGAGGACTTCATCTCGTGAGGACCCTCTTGATGGATTATCCCATGGTGGAAGGTGGAAGGGGAAGACAGATCAAGACAGGGCCAAACTGGGTTTTATAACAAGCTTACGCCTACAATAACTAACTCAATTCCATGATAGTGACATTAAGAATTTCATGCAGGCAGAGCCCTGGTGACCTGGTAACCTAATCAGCCACTTAAAGGTCCCACTTCTGAAAACTGCATTGGAGGTTAATGCAATTAATATCTCACATGAACTTTGTGGGACACATTCAAACCATAGCATCATCTAAGTGGAATCATACAGTAACCTATTTTTTATGACTAGCTTATTTCACTTAGCAAGATGTTCTCAAAGTTTATCCACATTTTGGCATACATTAGAATTTTCTTCCTTTTTAAGGCTGGATAATATTCCATTGTATTTATATACCACATTTCGATACTCATTCATCCAGTAAGGGACTGTTGTGATGCTTCCCAGTTTTAGCCATTGTGAATAATGCTGCTATGAACATGAATGTATACATATGTCTTTGAGACACTGCCTTCAATATTTTGGGTACATTCTCAAAAGTGGAATTAACAGATCATATGATAAATCTATTTTAAATTTTTTGAGGAGCCACAATACTATTTTCCACAGTGGCAATACTATTTTATATTCCCACCAACAGTACACAAGGGTTGCAGTTACTCCACATCCTCACCAACATGTATTTTATTTTCTGTTTTTTTATTATAATCATCCTAACAGTTGTGAGGTGATATCTCATTGAAGTTTTTATTCACATTTTCCCATGGAGTAGCATTGTTGAGCATTGTTTCATGTGTTTGTTGGCCATTTGTATATCTTCTTTGAAGAAATGTCTACCCAGATCATTTGCTCATTTTAAAAATCAGATTATTAGGTTTTTGCTGCTATTGTTATTGAGATTTAAGAATTCACTATACATTCTGGATATTAATTCCTTTTAGATATATGATTTATAAATATAGACTCCAATTCTGTGGATAAAATTCTCTGCTGATAGAATCTTTTGATGGACAATTAAAAAAAGTCATGTAGTTCATTTTGTCTATTTTTTCTTTTGATGTCTGTGCCTTTGACATCATGTCCAAGAAATCACTGCCAAATCCAGTGTTGTGAAGCTTTTCTACTAAGAGTTGCTCCTTCCTCTTCAATTTTTTGGAAAATAATGAAAAATATTTGTATTAGTTTGTCATTAAACGTTTGGTGGAAGTCACCAGTGAAGACACCAGGGATTTTTTTTTTTTAATCAGGAGAATTTTGACTACTGATTAAATCTTCTTACTAATTATAGGTCTATTCAGATTTCTTCTTTGTCATTTAGTGATGACAGTGCTTGTGTTTCAAAAATTCATCCATTTTATCTAAGATATGTAATTTGTCGATGTAGAATTCTTAACTATAGTCTCGTAAGCTTTATTATTTCTGTAGAATTTGTAGTAATGTCCCCACTCTGATTTCTGATTTTAATAATTTGATTTTTCTTTTTTTTCTTAGTTTGTCTAGTTAAAAATTCATTAAACTTCTTGATTTTTTTCATGGAATCAACTTTTTATTAGTTTTCTGTAGTGTTTTTCTATTCTCTATTTTGCTTATTTCTGCTATAACCTTTACTGTTTCCTGCTTTCTTCTAGCTTTGGGTTTAGTTCGATCTTCATTTTCTTGTTCCTTAAGTTGTAAAATCAGGTTGCCGATTGGAGATCTTCTTACTTCTAATACAAGCATTTGAAAGTATATATTTGCTCTTTAGCACTATACTTACTGTGTTCCCCAAATTTTGTTGTGTGTCTTCGTTTTTATTCATATCTAAGTATTTTTAAATTTCCATTGTGTTTGCTTACTTTATCCATTGGTTGTTTAAAAGTATGTTTTTTAATTTTTACAACTTTTTTGAGAATGTCAGTTTTCCTTCTTGTTATTTATTTTTAACTTCATTCCATTGTGGCTGGAGAAGACAGGTTGTATTATCTCTGTCTTTGTTAATCTATTGAGACTTGATTTTTGTTTTAGCATATGGTCTATCCTGAAAATGTCCCATGTGGATGTGAGGAGAATGTACATGCTGTTGCTGTTGGGTAGAATGTTCTGTATATGTCTGTTAGATCTTTTTGGTGTATTCTGTTGATTAAGTCCTCTGATTTTTTACTAATATTCTGTCTAGTTGTGCTATCTATTATTCAGTATGGGGTACTGAAGTCTCTATTATTGTAGAACTGTCTATTTTTCCCTTCAAATCTGTCGTTTTTTGCTTTATGTATTTGATGGTCTGTTATTTGGTTTGCAAATGTTTATAATTATTATACTTTCTTCCTCTATGAAAACTTATTGATATCTAATGTACTTTTGGCTCTTATGCCCTTTTTTAGTTAAAGTATATTTTATCTGATATTTGTATATCCACCTCTGCTCTCTTTTGGTTACAATGTGCATGGACTATCTTATTTCACGCTTTTTCTTACAATCTATTTGTGTCTTTGGACTAAAGTGAGTATCTTCTAAGATCTCATTTAGTTGGAACATTTTGTTAAAACCCATTCTTCAAATCCCTGCTTTTTGAGTAGAGGATTTAATCCATTTGCATTTAAAGTGGTTACTAATAAAGAGGGATATATTTCTGTAATTTTTCTGTTTGTTTCCTTTATACCTTATACCTTTTGTCCCATATGTCCTGCATTAACATTTTCTTCTTTGTATAGTTGATTTTTTATATTGAAACATTTAATTCCTTTCTCATTTCCTTATGTGTATATTCTACAGCTACTCTCTTTGGTTACTATGGGGGCTGCATTTTAACGTCCTAAACTTATGGTACTCTAAGTTGTTATACTAGCTTAACTTTGATCAACAAAAGCTGCTTCTTTACAGTGTAGTCATCACCACTTTAGTTGTTTATGTCACAAAATTACATCTTAATATATTGTGTGCCCCAGAACATATACTGATAATTCTTTAAATGCATTACTCTATTAAATTATGTATAAAACAAACTGCTGAGTTCCAAACCAAAGTTACAATAATACTAGCTTTTACATTAATAATTTAAAAAAGTGTATTAATATCTTAAATTATGTGGAAACAAATATTAAAGTTACAAACCATTGCTAAAATAATAGATTTTATAGGTCTAGTCCCAATGAGGTCCCTCAGGTTTTGTTGATCTGGGTATGTGTCAATTTTTCTTTTAGGTTCGAAGACAGTGTTGCAGGATACAGGATTCTTGATTGACATTTTTTTTCTTGTAGCATTTTGAATATATTGCCCACTGCCTTCTGGTCTGTATAGTTTCTGATGAGAAATCTGCTGACAATCTTATTGAGAATCCCTTGTACATGATGAAATGCTTTTTGCTGCCTTAAAAATTTTCTATTTGCCTTTTTCTTTTCAAAGTTTTATTTTAATGTGTTTTGAAATTGTTCTCTTTGAATTCATTGTAATTGAAGTTCATCGACCTTTTGGATGTTTACATTCATGTCTGTTATCAAATTTGGGGAATATTCAGCCATTATTTCTTGAAATGTTATTTCTGCCTTCATCTAGGTTTCTTTTACTTCTAAGATTTCCACAATGTGTAAGTTAATATGCTTGACTCTGTTTCATAGGTTCTGTTCACCTTTCTTAAATTTTTAAAAAATTTTATTCAGACTCACTTATTTACATTGTCTTTTCCTTGACTTTGCTGATTCTTTTATCTGCCTACTTAACTCTGCCATTGGATACTTCTAATGAATTTTTCATTTCTGTTATTGTACTTTTCATTTCTAGAATGTATTTTTGGTTCTTTTTAGATTTCCCATCTCCTTGTTGATATTTCCATTTTTTAAATAAATTATTTTCTTGACTCCATATCTTAAAGATGCCATTTAGGATCTATGAGGCAGTTGTCTTAGTCTTTGTCTAGTATATCTGCCATTAGGTCTTTTTCAGGGTCAATTACTGTTGCTTTTTTCTTTTTTCTTTTTTCTTTTTTTTTTGTGGGTCATATTTTTCTGCTTCTTTGAATATCTCGTGAAGTTTGTTGAAACTGGACATTTGAATCTAATTATGTAGTAAATTTGGAAATCACATTTCCCCCCTTTTCAGGGTGTTTTGCTTATTATTATTATTATTATATCATTATTATTGTTTAATTTTCATGCTGTCTTTATAATGAGAATTACTTGGAAGTGTAAACTTAAGGTCTTCTCAGGTCTTTTCTGAATCTGTGCCTTTTCCTCAGCATACATGGTCACTTTCTAATTTTCTTTATGTATGAAATTGCTTTTCAATGTCCTGTCCTTCTATGTCTTGCTGCTAAAATGGGAAAAATAGAAAAATGAGAAATGAGGAATGGATGGATGATGCTCTGGTCCTTTAAGTATTCTGAAAGTCACTTTGTCTCAGGGGAATTTATTGGCAACAATGAGGAGAAGTACAACAAAGTGGCTGCCCATCATTTTTCTGCACCTCTGTGATCAGAAGCAGCAATCACTGACAGGAGCACAGATTCCTAATATTTGGAGGACAGGGTGCTTTGAGGGTACCCTGCTTTCCACAAGCTGTGTGCAAGCTGCTCTTCTAATCCCTGCATATTTTTCCGTCAGAAGGATGAGGGTTGAGAATGAGGAGCTGCTATTGTGCCAAGAGCTGAAATTTACCATCGATGCATTACCAGAATTTGCAAGCCTTTCATAGACTCAGTAGTTCCAAAATAGTTCCATCAAACAGATTCTGAGAGTGCATTTGTTGTTTAAGTACAGAGACAGTTTCTTAATGCTTCCTACTCCACTGTCTCCCCAGAATCCTGCTCTACATCTAACGTTTTAATGGCAACAATTGAAGATGGAAGACACTAACTTGTGTTTTTCAAGAGCTTAGAGTACTTACATCCTGGAATTATATCCAGGAAAATTGCCCCTCACAAATAAAGGCAAATGAAAGATATTTTCAAAATAACAGAAGCTGAGATAATTCAACACCAACAGATATACACCAGAGGAACTTCTAAATTATTTATTTCCAGAAGAAAAAAAAATAATGTTAGGAAATTCTGTACAAAGGAATAGTGAACAAATAAAAAGGTAAACATGTAGGAAAATATCACTATGATTTTATTTTATGAATACAATGTAGCTCAAACTTTGAAAATCAGATCACAATATTAACATGTTAAAAAGAAAAAATATCTAAAATAGTTGCAGAAAATCATTTAATAGCATTAAGTAATTATTTATAACCAAAATTCTCAGCACAAAGTAAAATCAAAGGGAATTCTTTCTTAAATTGATAAAGATTCTCTACCAAAATCTTCAGCAAACCTTACACTCACAAGAAATGTTGCAATTGCATATATAAACTGCCTTAACTTTTCTTCCTTTTAGCATCCCTGTGTGGAAGAAAGCTAGGCCCTTTGTTTGTTTGTTTTAGTCCTATATTTAGTATTAGATGGCTTGGAACCAGAACAGTTGCAGCAGTCTGAGGTGTAGATTGCTTTCCCTTCTTCTACTATCTGTATGGAGGAACGGATTTGCTCTGAGGCAGTAAGTATCACAGAATGCTCTAACATGGTGTAGTATAGAGTTGGAATGCCTAAATTCTAACTTAGCCTCAGATTAGCTATGAGATCTTCATTAAGTGTGCAGGTCTCAAACTGACATGTTTGATCAATGAGGCCTGCTGACCAGATTGGATTTAATGTCCCTTTCCTTGGATGGGCTGGAGTTGGCTGCCATACTTCTCAAACTTGAGTGAATATACAGCTTCCCAGGACTCTGAGAAGCCGTTAAAATGTAGATACTTTTTAATTGGATTTCAGGTGCAGCCTGACTTTCAGCTTTTCTAACAATCTTTTAGTGATGCCAATGCTGCTGGATCAAATATATTTAAGTAATACATTGTAAATAGCAAAGTATTTTTCTAAAGCATCTTTAGAATACTTCTGTCAATCAGTATACTTTACTGAACTTAAAAGAGATTCAACCTACAAGAAAATGACTTGCAGGCAACTTTTTTTGGGGGGCAGGGGTTTGCAGTATTCTTTTTTTATTATTATACTTTAAGTTCTGGTGTACATGTGCACAATGTGCAGGTTTGTTACATAGGTATACATGTGCCGTGTTGGTTTGCTGCACCCATCAACTCGTCATTTACATTAGGTATTTCTCCTAATGCTTTCCCTCCCCCAGGCACCCACCCCGCTGACAGGCCCTGGTGTGTGATGTTCCCCTCCCTGTGTCCATGTGTTTTCATTGTTCAACTCCCATTTATGAGTGAAAACATGTGGTTTTTGGTTTTCTCTTCTTGTGTTATTTTGCTGAGAATGATGGTTTCCGGTTTCATCCATGTCACTGCAAGGGACATGAACTCACCCTTTTTTATGGCTGCATGGTATTCTGTGGCATATATGTACCTCATTTTCTTTATCCAGTCTATCATTGATGGACATTTGAGTTGCTTCCAAGACTTTGCTATTGTGAACAGTGCTGCAGTAAACATATGTGTGCAATGTGTCTTTATGAGAGGTGACAGCGTGCTGGCAGTCCTCACAGCCCTCGCTCGCTCTCCGCGCCTCCTCTGCCTGGGCTCCCACTTTGGCGGCACTTGAGGAGCCCTTCAGCCCACCGCTGCACTGTGGGAGCCCCTTTCTGGGCTGGCCAAGACTGGAGCCAGCTCCCTCAGCTTGTAGGGAGGCATGGAGGGAGAGGCTGCCAGCGGGAACTGGGGCTGCGCAGGGCACTTGGTGCCAGCTGGAGTTCCGGGTGGGCGTGGGCTTGGCGGGCCCCGCACTCAGAGCAGTCGGCGGGCCCCGCACTCAGAGCAGTCCGCTGGCCCTGCCGCCCCAGGCAATGAGGGGCTTAGCACCGGGGCCAGTGGCTGCGGAGGGTGTACTGGGTGCCCCAGCAGTGCCAGCCCACTGGCGCTGCGCTTGATTTCTCACCGGGCCTTAGCTGCCTTCCCCCGGGGCGGGGCTCGGGACCTGCAGCCCGCCATGCCTGAGCCTCCCACCCCCTCCGTGGGCTCCTGTGCGGCCTGAGCCTCCCGGATGAGCACGGCCCCCTGCTCCACAGCACCCAGTCCCATCGACCACCCAAGGGCTAGGGAGTGTAGGTGCATGGCGCGGGACTGGCAGGCAGCTCCACCTGCAGCCCTGGTGTGGGATCCACTGGGTGAAGACAGCTGGGCTCCTGAGTCTGGTGGGGACGTGGAGAACCTTTATGTCTAGCTCAGAGATTGTAAATACACCAATCAGCACCCTGAGTCTAGCTCAGGATTTATGAATGCACCAATCCGCACTCTGTATCTAGCTACTCTGGTGGGGCCTTGGAGAACGTTTGTGTCTAGCTCAGGGATTGTAAATACACCAATCGGCACTCTGTATCTAGCTCAAGGTTTGTAAACACACCACTCAGCACCCTGTGTCTAGCTCAGGGTTTGTGAATGCACCAATCGACACTCTGTATCTAGCTACTCTGGTGGGGACTTGGAGAACTTTTGTGTGGACACTCTGTATCTAGCTAATCTAGTGGGGAGGTGGAGAACCTTTGTGTCTAGCTCAGGGATTGTAAACGCACCAATCAGTGCCCTGTCAAAACAGACCACTTGGCTCTATCAATCAGCAGGATGTGGGTGGGCCCAGATAAGAAAATAAAAGCAGGCGGCCCCAGCCAGCAGTGGCAACCCGCTGGGGTCCCCTTCCACACTGTGGAAGCTTTGTTCTTTCTCTCTTTGCAATAAATCTTGCTACTGCTCACTCTTTGGGTCCACACTGCTTTTATGAGCTGTAACACTCACCCGCGAAGGTCTGCAGCTTCACTCCTGAAGCCAGCAAGACCAGGAGCCCACCGGGAGGAACAAACAACTCCAGACACTCCAGACGCGCTTCCTTAAGAGCTGTAACACTCACCGCGAAGGTATGCAGCTTCACTCCTGAGCCAGCGAGAACGGGAGGGAACCCACCAGAAGGAAGAAACTGCAATCCAAACATCAGAAGGAATGAACTCCAGACGCACCACCTTAAGAGCTGTAACACTCACCGCGAGGGTCTGCGGCTTCATTCTTGAAGTCAGTGAGACCAAGAACCCACCAATTCCGGACACATTTATAGTAGAATGATTTATAATCCTTTGGGTATATACTAAGTGATGGGATTGCTGGGTCAAATGGTATTTCTAATTCTAGATCCTTTAGGAATTGCCACACTGTCTTCCATAATGGTTGAACTAATTTACACTCCCACCAACAGTGTAAAAGCATTCCTATTTCTTCACATCCTCTCCAGCATCTGTTGTTTCCTGACTTTTTAATGATCACCATTCCAACTGGTGTGAGATAGAATCTCATTGTGGTTTTGATTTGCATTTCTCTAATGACCAGTGATGGTGAGCATTTATTCATATGTCTGTTGGCTGCATAAATATCTTCTTTTGAGAAGTGTCTGTTCATATCATTTGCTCATTTTTTGATGGGGTTGTTTGTTTCCTTCTTGTAAATTTGTTTAAGCTCTTTGTAGATTCTGGATATTAGCCTTTGTCAGATGGATAGATTACAAAAATTTTCACCCAATCTGTAGGTTGTCTGTTCACTTTGCTGACAGTTTATTTTCCTGTGCAGAAGCTCTTTAGTTTAATTAGGTCCCATTTGTCTATTTTGGCATTGCCGTTGCTTTTGGTGTTTTAGTCATGAAGTGTTTGCCCATGCCTATGTCCTGAATGGTATTGCCTAGGTTTTCTTCTAGGGTTTTTATGGTTTTAGGTCTTACATTTAAATCTTTAATCCATCTTGAGTTAATTTTTGCATACAGTGTAAGGAAGGGGTCCAGTTTCAGCTTTCTGCATATGGCTAACCAGTTTTCCCAGCACCAGTTATTAAATAGGGAATCTTTTCCCCATTTCTTGTTTTTGTCAGGTTTGTCAAAGATCAGATGGTTGTAGATGTGTGGTGTTTTTTCTGAGGCCTCTGTGCTGTTCCATTGGTCTATATATCTGTTTTGGTACCAGTACCTTGCTGTTTTGGTCTCTGTGCCTTGTAGTATAGTTTGAAGTCAGGTAGCATGATGCCTCCAGCTTTGTTCTTTTTGCTTAGGATTGTCTTGGCTATGCAGGCTCTTTTTTGGTTCCATATGAAATTCAAAGTAGTTTTTTCCAATTCTGTGAGGAAAATTGTGGTAGCTTGATGGGGATAGCACTGAAACTATAAATTAATTTGGGCAGTATGGCCATTTTCATGATATTGATTCTTCCTATCCATGAGCATGGAATATTCTTCCATTTGTTTGTGTCTTCTTTTATTTCCTTGAGCAGTCATTTGCAGTCTCCTTGAAGAGGTCCTTCACATACCTTGTAAGTTGTATTCCTAGGTATTTTATTTTCTTAGTAGCAATTGTGAATGGTACTTCACTCATGGTTTGGCTCTCTGTCTGTTATTGCTGTATAGGAATATTTGTGGTTTTTGCACAGTGATTTTTTATCCCGAGACTTTGCTGAGGTTGCTTATTAGCTTAAGGAGATTTTGGGCTGAGACGATGGTGTTTTCTAAATATACAATCATGTCATCTGCAAACAGAGACAATTTGACTTATTCTTTTCCTAATTGAATACTCTTTATTTCTTTCTCTTGCCTGATTACCCTGAGCAGAACTTCCAAAACTATGTTGAATAGGAGTGGTGAGAGAGGGCATCCTTGTCTTGTGCCAGTTTTCAAAGGGAATGCTTCCAGTTTTTGCCCATTCAGTATGATATTGGCTTTGGGTTTGTCATAAATAGCCTTTTTATTTTGAGATACTTTCTATCAATACCTAGTATTGAGAGTTTTTAGCATGAAGGGCTGTTGAATTTTGTCAAAGGGCTTTTCTGCATCTATTGGATAATCATGTGATTTTTGTCATTGGCCCTGTTTATGTGATGGATTATGTTTATTGATTTGTATATGTTGAACCAGCCTTGCATCCCAGGGATGAAGCCGACTTGATCATGGTGGATAAGCTTTTTGATGTGCTGCTGGATTCAGTTTGCCAGTATTTTTGTTGAGGATTTTTGCATTGATGTTCATCAGGGATATTGGCCTAAAATTTTTGTTGTTGTGTCTTTGCCAGCCTTTGGTATCAGAATGATGCTGGCCTCATAAAATGAGTTAGGGAGGATTCCCTCTTTTTCTACTGATTGGAATAGTTTCAGAAGGAATGGTACCAGCTCCTCTTTGTACCTCAGGTAGAATTCGGCTGTGAATCCATCTGGTCCTGGACTTTTCTTGGTTGGTAGGCTATTAATTACTGCCTCAATTTTAGAACCTGTTATTGGTCTATTCAGAGATTCGACTTCTTCCTGGTTTAGTCTTGGGAGGGTGTATGTGTCGAGGAATTTATCCATTTCTTCTAGATTTTCTAGTTTATTTGCTTACAGCTGTTTATAGTATTCTCTGATGGTAGTTTGTATTTCTGTGGGATCAGTGGTAATATCCCCTTTACCATTTTTTATTTCATCCATTTGATTCTTCTCTCTTTTCTTCTTTATTAGTCTTGCTAGCAGTCAATCTATTTTGTTGATCTTTTCAAAAAACCAGCTCCTGGATTCATTGATTTGTTGAAGGGTTTTTTGTATCTCTATCTCCTTCAGTTCTGCTCTGATCTTAGTTATTTCTTGTCTTCTGCTAGCTTTTGAATTTGTTTGCTCTTGCTTCTCTAGTTCTTTTAATTGTGATGTTAGGGTGTCAATTTTAGATCTTTCCTGCTTTCTCTTGTGGGCATTTAGTGCTATAAATTTCCCTCTACACACTGCTTTAAATGTGTCCCAGAGATTCTGGTATGTTGTGTCTTTGTTCTCATTGGTTTCAAAGAACATCTTTATTTCTGCCTGCATTTCATTATTTACCCAATAGTCATTCAGGAGCAGTTTGTTCAGTTTCCATGTAGTTGTGTAGTTTTGAGTGAGTTTCTTAATCCTGAGTTCTAGTCTGATTGTACTGTGGTCTGAGAGACAGTTTGTTGTGATTTCTGCTCTTTTACATTTGGTGAAGAGTGTTTTACTTCCAATTATGTGGTCAATTTTAGAATAAGTGTGATGTGGTGCTGAGAAGAATGTATATTCTGTTGATTTAGGGTGGAGAGTTCTGTAGATGTCTAGTAAGTCCACTTGGTCCAGAGCTGAATTCAAGCTCTGGATATCCTTGTTAATTTTCTGTCTTATTGATCTGTCTAATATTGACAGTGGGGTCTTAAAGTCTCCCACTATTATTGTGTGGGAGTCTAAGTCTATTTGTAGGTCTCTAAGAACTTGCTTTATGAATCTGGGTACTCCTGTATGGGGTGCATATATATTTAGGATAGTTAGCTCTTTTTGTTGCATTGATCACTTTACCATTATGTAATGGCCTTCTTTGTCTCTTTTGATCTTTGTTGGTTTAAAGTCTGTTTTATCTGAGACTAGGATTGCAACCCCTGCTTTTTTTTGCTTCTCATTTGCTTTGTAGATCTTCCTCCATCCCTTAATTTTGAGCCTATGTGTGTCTTTGCATGTGAGATGGGTCTCCTCAATACAGCACACTGATGGGTCTTGACTCTTTATCCAGTTTGCCTGTCTGTATCTTTTAACTGGGGCTTTCAGCCCATTTACATTTAAAGTTAATATTGTTATATGTGAATTTGATCCTGTCATTATGATGCTAGCTGGCTATTTTGCCCATTAGTTGATGCAGTTTCTTCATAGTGTCGATGGTTATTACAATTTGGCATGTTTTTGTAGTGGATGGTACTGGTTGTACCTTTTCATGTTTAGTGCTTCCTTCAGGAGCTCTTGTAGGGCAGGCCTGGGGGTGAAAAAATCTCTCAGCATTTCCTTGTCTGTAAAGCCTTTTATTTCTCCTCCACTTATGAAGCTTATTTTGGCTGGATATGAAATTCTGGGTTGAAAATTCTTTTCTTTAAGAATGTTGAATATTGGCCCCCACTCTCTTCTGGCATGTAGAGTTTCTGTTGAGAGATCCGCTGTTAGTCTGATGGGCTTCCCTTTGTGGGTAACTTGACCTTCCTTTCTGGCTGCCCTTAACATTTTTTCCTTCATTTCAACCTTGGTGAATCTGAAGGTTATGTGTGTTGGGGTTGCTCTTCTCGAGGAATATCTTTGTGGTGTTCTCTGTATTTCCTAAATTTGAATATTGGCCTGCCTTGCTAGGTTGGGGAAATTCTTCTGGATAATATCCTGAAGAGTGTTTTTGGTGCTCTACACATTCAGGGAAACTTCCCTAGTAATAAACTATAGAAATGATCCCTGAAAGTATAGTCTTGCAGGCAACTTTTTAAAAAATATTAATTACATTAAATTCCTTTAATTAGCAATGTATCTGTTCAATTTCACTGATACACTAAAATCAATGAGGTGTTAAATCTTTTTTTAAAAAATTTTAGCATGACTGAAAGTATCATGCTATAATGTAAGAAACAACCACTGGATTTCTAAGCCTGAGACCTGGGTGCTAATCTCCTCTACCTCTAATTGGTTATGATTGAAAATTTAGGTTACCTAAATCTGTTTTTCCATCTGAGGAATTAAGAGTTGAATGAGCTACATGATTTCTCTGGTTTGCTCTAGCTCTAAACTGATACGATTATAAAACTTTCATAATTATAGGAGCTTTGAGGTAGCTTATAGATGACATTTCAAATCATTTATACATAAGCTAAGCAGCAAAGTGCAGAGTTGAGTCCAGGCAATTATCTCCATCATTGAGAAACATAATGAGTATTTTCAATTGGATCATGGGTATTACATGCCTTAGTTCATAAAATTCACTGGAAATAGATCAGTTTGTCTTTTATTTTTGTAGTCATCACTGTTACTTCTGTTAAACTAGAAGGATAATAAAATAAAAAATTGCAAAAGAAAAGCATTCATGTATTGTGAACACTTTGTAGCACACATTATGCTTCCTATTACCCTATTCCTACAACTACGATAAAAATAATAAAATTTAAAAAATATTTATATTTTAAATAGTTTTGGGGCTACTTAATAGGGTTAGCATAATAGTTTTCTTAAGACTTATTTGATTCCTGGGATTTATTCATTAAAAAATTGAATAAGCATACATATTTATTAACTTAGGCATGGAATTTAAAGTTTGTTGTCCTGAAGACTTTGTAAGAATTTATAGGCTATAATGTTCTATTTGGGACAGTTTAGAAAAATTATATTTTAAATATTTCACATAATAGAACAGGGGAGCTATAATGGAAAGGATTAAATTATGACAATTTATCTTTAAAGTGTTTTGGAAGGAAGATTGATGTTCTTTCCTGCAAAGGTAAATTGGCCTAATAATTTTAGCGTGGTGAAATTTATGAAATCTAGGAAACCTTTTAACTTATATTTCTCTACATCTATATTAATAAAAGATTCTCCATAGCCTAAAATAGACTTTCCTTTGCATGCATTCATTTTATGAAAGTCAAATGCTAAATTAGAAAGGAAAAGGAATAAAGCAAATTGGGCATGAAGATAAAGCAGATGTTTCTGACACTGTAAAGACCTAGCAGAGTGAATCAAAGTCATGATGGGAGAGATTTGTCATTGGAGTTACTGCATGCTGTTCCTACCCCCTTCTCCATGATCTGAGCCAAGTCCTAGTATGGACTGCCTCCTGATTCCCACTGTGGTTTTATGTTTCTTTTTCTTTCTTTTTTTCTTTTTTTGAGATGGAGTCTCACTGTTGTCACCCAGGCTGGATTTCAATGGCACAACCTTGGCTCAGTGCAACCCCCACCTCCCTGGTTCAAGCAATTCTCCTGCCTTAGCCTCCCATGTAGCTGGGATTACAGGTGGGTGCCACCACACCTGGCTAATTTTTATATTTTTAGTACAGACGGGGTTTCGCCATGTTGGCGAGGCTTGTCTCAAACTCCTGACTTCAGGTGATCTGCCCGTCTCGGCCTCTTAAGCTGCTGGGATTACAGGTGTGAGCCACCACACCTGGCCAGTTTTGCATTTCTTTCTCCACTACTGCACCCCACTAAATGGCATCTGCCCTATCTTCTCTATTTATACCTTTAGTATGTGGATCTCTTCTAAGTATATACAATTTGACTGCAAATTCAGAATTACCTGGGAGCTTTAAGAAGTACTGGTACGTGGGGTCCTACCCACAGAGAATCTGATTTAATTGGTCGGAGACATGGCCTGGGCATTGGGATTTTTAAAAGCTTTCCAGGTGACTGATGTGTAATTGAAGCCCACTGAAATCTACCAGGTAGTCTACTGGCTCTTTGGAATTACCACCTTACTTAATGCTCACAATACTCTTCTAGGTAGATATTATATTCCTTTGTAGAGGAAAATAAGTGGAATATCAGGAAGACTTAATGACTAGCTTAACACCACTAGTACATGGTAGCTACAGGATTCTGTCCATGTTCTACATTATTGCACATTTGCTCTTTCCCTTTACTTTAGAAGCAGGCTGAGTTTTATGTTCTGTGACCCAGATTCTCAGCAAAGCCATAGTCTCTTTACTTGCTGTATCAAGCTTTTGTTAAAACAATAGTCTTCATATAAACTTAAAGAAACTTTTACTTATGTATAAAATTTTCTGCATCTATAATAGCAAAATGACTTAGGTTATTTTTCCCCTTAATGTAATGTGGAGCTGCAGTGGTCCATTTGAATTTAAATTGGCATGTTCTGTCTTTTACCTGATCAGCAGTGTGTAGATCTTTATTTGGTATTTTCTGTATTTTATATAGTGACAAGAAATTTGAATCTGCCCTTATTTAATTTTAACTGTGCATTTAAATATGTGTATATATTTTCAATATTGTGGGCCCTGTCACAAAATCCAGACCATTTCTATTAGTAACTTACATAATTTTATGGCAGGACCAGAATGCCACTCAAAACACTTTTCTGAGATTTCTTAAAATTACATTTAACAATATATTTATTCAATACATTCCAATATTACATTTGATAATTATGTTGAATTATGGATTTCCCACTCTTCATCTTATATGCTAAAATTGCTGTTTATATTTAAGTCATTTATTTGTTGAGGAGAGGCACCCTAACTTAAAAGAAGAGCACTTTGATGGATTATTTTATGTAAAGATGGGATTATTTCATATAAAGATGACAAAAATTGTAATTTAATTACAAAAAGGATCCATTCTACCGAGAGTGTTAAAATGCTAAATAGAAAATACATTGAATAGTGGGAGGGTACATTGGTACCACCAGTTGGGAAGCTGTGTGTTACTATCTTCTGAAGCTAATATAAGTTAACACACTAACTAACATACATGTAACCTAAAACTAAGCAATTAAAAATAAGTTGCTTATAAAAAATGTCTATAGTGGCATTATTTATATTAAAAAACTGGAAACAACCAAATGACCATCAGTCACAAGAAGAGTAAATAAATCGGCATATTCATCAAGAAAATACAGAAATTAAGAAAAACTACTTCATCGAAAGATATTGATGAATCTCATGGACATAATGTTGGGTGGAAAAAAAAACCAGACATGATAGAATACATTCAATTCATGTGAAATCCAGGAGTAGGCAAAAGTGATCTGTGATGATGGTAGCTAGGAAAGTGGTTACCTTCAAGGGTTGATTTTTGACTGAGTAAGAGCACAGGAGAGCTTTGTGGAGTGTGAGAAATGACTTATGTTTTAGTCTAGGAGGCTCTAGGGGTACATAGATATGTACACATGGAGCTCCATAGGCGTGACTTGTGCACTTTACTGTATGCAAGTTATAACTCAACCAAAGTGAGGCTGGGGTGTGTGTATGTCTATTTTAAAAAATGATCTACAAGGACAGAGGCTATGGGTGAGCAAGACCTTAGGACACAGCAATTATTTGTATAAGGATAAAGAAAAATTAATTGTGATCTCAGAAGATTTAGAATTAGCGCTCCAGATGGTCATGTCACTCAGTGCTTAGATGAGAAATTTATTTTTTTCAACACTTGCCTGTCATCTAGGGCGTACTAGAATTAATTTTTAAGATTACTATTTTTTTCTGGGAATTATTTAAATGATTTAAAAATTGCAGTCTTAACAAAAAGGAAAAGGAACATACTGTTCTTAGAATACATGATTTTAACATAATGACAGCAGGGCTTGAAACTTAACATTGCCCTAAGGTAACCTCCCCCCACGTGTAAAAATATTTTTATTTTCTCTTGCACTTTGGGTAAATTACCTTCATTAATCTGAAGATTTCTAATCTGACCTCACTGTCATCATTAGCATTTTATGTAACAGTAACTATTTATTAAATGTTACTTTGAGCTAAAAAGTATTTTCTAAAAGAATGTGTAGATTTCAAGGTTCAGTTATTTTCCTTGTCAAGAGAATGACTTTAGAGGATCATTTGAAAATGCGTGGTAGCTTTGTCAGAATTGTTATTAATTTTTCATGAAAATTCTTCTCTCTTAACTGAAGTTTTCTATTTGGTATTTGTAAGGCATCTCTGGAATTGAGGGGAAGCAGTCATAACATGGAGTGAAACTGTAGGTTTAAGAGAAAGAGGAAAAACATTTATTACTACCAAAGAAAGATAGCATTGTTGGCTTGAGAAACAAACAAAACTCCCAACAATTAATTAAAAAAAGAAAAGTTTTATTTCTGTGGAGAAGAGAGGATAAATGGGGAAATTCTGTCATGAGATACTAATCTTCAACATAATTATGCCATAGGAGTTTGAGCTTTAAAGTTAAAAATTGTGTCCTCAATATGTAGCACCAGACTCACAGCTCATGAGAGGAAATGTAAGTACATTATACTGTATTAAGTTCTGTATCTTTATATAAACTTTGAAAAGAAATTTGACAGTATCGTTTAATATATCCTGTAAAAATCTAATTAACTATTTGTCGTGGGTCCAAAATGAAGTAACTGAGTGATTGGTGATGGAATTTTCACCACTTCCATGATCATAAGTTTGTATTAAATCTCCTAAGGAATCTTTGTTTGAAAAATATATTGCTATAAAAAGAAACCAATTTAAATTTTAAAAATTACAATCAAATATTTATCAGACCAATTGATCTTTTTATACAAATGATATTATTTAAAAATGTTTTTAGTTTTACACATAACATTATGACTCATCTTGTTCAGATAGATTTTTGTTTTATAAAATTGAATCATAAATTAATAATTTACTCTCTTTTATTTTAATATTTCTAAAAATTACTGCCTGAAAAAGAGTACTAAATTTAATTTTGTGCATGGCCAAGGAAATAACTATTTTTCCAAATGAAATTGAATTAACTTGAAATACAATAGACAGCATGTACCCATCATATAAAAGCCAATTACAATTAAGATGATCACTATTTTAAACTGCTGTACAGCAGACTAGGAAAATACTTTATTTGGGTAACTAGACACATTAGGAATATTTATATGCACATGTCACCTTAAGGTTTACAGTCTTTCCTACAAACAATCACTGCTTCTCTCTTCCAGATTCTAGATACCAGTTAGTACCTGCCTATTTGCATATCCTCCAGGCCATTCACACTCAGCATATTGAAAACAAATGCTTTATAATCTTTCCTCTTTATGCCCAAACTGGAGAATTTATTTGTAATAAAGGCCAGCAATTAAGAGGACCTGTTAGCCACTAGATCATATTGATTCTACATCTCAGATTTTTCTTAAATTCCTCTTCTCTTCTTTCCTATGTCCACTTCTCTCACACTGAGTTTTGTAGGTGATCCCTTAAATATCTCCCTGCCTTCAACTTGCTTTGTCCTCATTATTTTCTTTATACTGTTGGGCAGAATTATATCTCTAAAATATAGATCCAATCATGATTGCTTCAGATTTTTTATTGAGTAAAAGGACAATGCCGGAATCCTACACTGATCTAGTTCTACACGATCTGGCATCAAGCTACCCTTCTGATTTCAGTTTTTACCCTAATAACTATTTTCGAACCCAAATTTGCCTCCCCCTCCTTCTAATTCATATTCTTCTCAAATTTTTCATTGCTCTGTGCTTTAGAGAACAGACGTTCTTCTGTACTTTCTTATGCCCCTTCTTCTCATTTCTCCTCCTGTATTTTTTATATCTCTCTTGTACAGGCTGCAGCTAATTGTGGACTTTCATCAAGTTTGGCCTTGCTCTCTGCTTTTATTTCCTCTAATAACTCCCTCAGAGAGAGTTCATTTGCTTGAAGAACTTCACCTGCCACCTCTGTGCTTCTGGTATTTCCTTGACCCAATGTATGCAGCCTACAGTTGCTGGCGCAATGTTTCAAATGTAATTTTTGGCAAGTTATTTTTCTTTTCCCAGAAACTATACTGATTTTTATTGTTTATTTTTGTAGCAGTCGTCTAGTTTCTTTTTCCTAATTACTGCAGCTTATATAACATTCTTGCAAATGACCTCTCTGTTTCTGTTGGGCCTCTTTATTTTCTTTTATTTTTGTGGAGCATCTTTATTTTCTCTTATTTACATTACCTCAGCACCACACTTCCTCATCCCATGTTGTTAATTTTCTTCACTGTGATTTTTTTGTCTTTGCCTAGAACATTCTTCCCCAATTTTCATTAGCCTGCAGTCTTCATTTAACTCAAGATGCAGATTGGATTCACTTACTCCATGAAATCTTCTTTGACTAACCCTACTTCTCTCCTATCACTCACTTTGGAATGACTTATCTTTTATTTTCAGATGTGCACTTGCGTTTCTGTTCATTCTTCAATTGTACCTTCCTAACTAGATCATATATCTTTTGTGATAATATCATTTATGTCTTTTGTGTCTCTAGCACCTTGTACACAAGAAATGGACACTTGGTAGTTAGTTGATTATACTGGAATAATATATGAATAATAGTTAAGTTTTATTGAGTACTCACTGTGTATCAAGTATTGTGTGAAGCATTTTATATGGATCACTTTATATAAGGCCCAGTGAGGCAAAATGGCTTGTTTAAGGTCACATAGCTGGTGAGGAGTGAAGGTGGGGTTTAAAGCCTGTGCACAAGCATAATCACCAGCTCAGTTTGGGAAGTGTGACTTTCCATAAGATACAGCTGCTGATTAAATCATCTTAGGAAACGACTTATTCAGGGGGCATGCTTTACAACTCTAAAAGTTTTGGCTATCAGTCTTCATATCACAAAATAATAAAACAGAGGCACTGGGACAGAATTGCTTTCACTAGAAATGGATTTGTGTTTGAAACTTGACTCATGATTTAGTACAAACCTGGTAAGCTCTAAAACTTACTGGTACCATCTGAACGGTATTGGTCAAGAAATAGTGATAGTTAATTTGCCTGTAGAATAGAATTCATCCACTTGCCCTAACCCCAGATCCCAAGGAAAATTCTATTTAGTTCACAGAAGGTGGGAAAAAAATCATCATTATTTATAACAATAATATTTACCAGTATGGTATTATTAATAAAGTGTGTCCTACTTTTAAAAATATATTATGAACATTAAACCTCAATTTGTTCCTTTTTCTAAAATTAACCAAATGTTATGACTTCAAAGGAATACATACCAAATGCATTTTCAGGCTGGTTGCAGTTGTGATTGGTCTCCTCTATTTCAAGCCAGTGCTTAAGCCAATGACCTTCTTACCTGACAGTTGATTCTAATACTTCTCCACCAACAGTGAAAAAAAATATAGCTAGAAGGCCTCATTGATGACTATTCCTAGGATAATTTCTTGAGTATGCATTGATGCTTTTACATAAAAAATTAGAAACCTAGGCAGAATAGAACCCTCATCCCTAAAGGAGAGACTTTTTTTATCTCCTTAAGACTGAACAGGAATTTGTTCATTTGTAGATCAGAGAATCTGGGGGGACATGACATGAAAGTAAGGACAATACACACACAGTGTATTTTATTTATTTATTTATTTTTAAGACCAAGTCTTGCTCTGTCGCCCAGGCTGGAGTGCAATGGCATGATTTTGGATCACTGCAACCTCTGCCTCCTGGGTTCAAGCGATTCTCCTACCTCAGCCTCCCAAGTAGCTGGGATTACAGGCAAGTGCCACCACGTCTGGCTAATTTTTTGTATTTTTAATAGAAATGGGGTTTCACCATGTTGGCTAGGAAGGTTTTGTCTCCTGATCTTGTGATCCGCATGTCTCGGCCTCCCAAAATGCCTGGATTACAGGCGTGAGCCACCGCACCTGGCCTGTATCTTAAAGTTAATTTTTAACTGATAAACAGGAGAACTCACAGCTTGGAATTGTGCAACATAGTGTGTCCTGAATTGGTGGGTTCTTGGTCTCACTGACTTCAAGAATGAAGCCGCGGACCCACGCGGTGAGTATTACACAGTGTCCAGAGTCTGTTCCTTCTGATGTTTGGATGTGTTTGGAGTTTCTCCTTCTGGTGAGTTCGTGGTCTCGCTGGCTCAAGAGTGAAGCTGCAGACCTTCGCGGTGAGTGTTACAGCTCATAAAGGCAGTGGGGACCCAAAGAGTGAGCAGCAGCAAGATTTATTGCAAAGAGAGAAAGCACAAAGCTTCCACAGTGTGGAAGTGGAGCAGGTTGCCACTGCTGGCTCCGGCAGTCTGCTTTTATTCTCTTATCTGGCCCCACCCACATCCTGCTGATTGGTAGAGCCCAGTGGTCTGTTTTGACAGGGCGCTGATTGGTGTGTTTACAATCCCTGAGCTAGACATAAAGGTTCTCCAAGGCCCCACCAGAGTAGCTAGATACAGAATGTGGGATTGGTGCATTCACAAACCCTGAGCTAGACACAGGGTGCTGATTGGTGTATTTACAAACCTTGAGCTAGATACAGAGTACCGATTGGTGTATTTACAATCCCTGAGCTAGACATAAAGGTTCTCCACCTCCCCACCAGACTCAGGAGCCCAACTGGCTTCACCCAGTGGATCCGGCAGTGGGGCTGCAGGTGGAGCTGCCTGCCAGTCCCGCGCTGTGCACCTACACTCCTCAGCCCTTGGGTGGTCGATGGGACTGGGTGCTGTGGAGCAGGGGGCAGTGCTCAGTGGGGAGACTCGGCCGCACAGGAGCCCATGGGGGGGGTGGGAGGCTCAGGCATGGCAGGCTGCAGGTCCCGAGCCCTGCCCAGCAGGAAGGCAACTAAGGCCCAGCAAGAAATGGAGTGCAGCGCCAGTGGGCCGGCACTGCTTGGGGACCCAGTACACCCTCCGCAGCCACTGGCCCGGGTGCTAAGCCCCTCATTCCCCAGGGCGGCAGGGCCAGCCTGCTGCTCCGAGTGCAGGGCCCACCGGGCCCACCAAGTCCACGCCCACCCGGAACTAGCGCTGGACCGCAAGCACTGCGCGCAGCACCGGTTCCCACCCGCGCCTGTCCCTCTACACCTCCCGGCAAGCTGAGGGAGCCAGCTCCAGCCTTGGCCAGCCCAGAAAGGGGCTCCCACAGTGCAGCAGCAGGCTGAAGGGCTCCTCAAGTGCTGCCAAAGTGGGAGCCCAGGCAGAGGAGGCCCCGAGAGCAAGCGAGGGCTGTGAGGGCTGCCAGGACACTGTCACCTCTCAAACCGTGCTGGCAGCCCTCAGCACCAAATCAAACTCTGCTGAGAGCTTTAGAGAAACCTTGCTTCATTTAGCTAGTGGATTACAGCCTATATCTAAAAAGGCTCCTGGGACCAATGGCAATAGAACTAACATGAGCCTTTGGGAGTGATTACACAAAACCTGGTTAGAACTAAATTTTGTGGAACAAATGATACACATGGTAGGCCCAGAAACTAGTTGCACAGTGGTCCAAAGAAACAGTTTTACCATTTGCGAGGAAGGAGATGGTTAATATATTTGTTCACGTATCCATGGAGAAATCAATGGAATTAAAAAAAGTGTTAATAGCATTTAAATGTACCTGTTCTATCATAAAAGGGTGAAATCTGGATTATTTAATTACTGCTTAAGCCCTGGATTTGTTAATTCTAGATTTATTTTTATCTTTGGTTACTAGATTTTATTTACCTTCTTATACTGAAGTTGGTTTTATTCTGTTAGTTTGCAAAAAATGTTCCAAATCACTATCTAATGCAGTGGTTTGCCCTCTCAAGAGCCTCACGTTTACTTTTAGCTAAATAAATTACATTAAAATAACTATCTTCCTGTCTCTGGGATTATATTGATGAAGATTGTACTTACTTTTATTGAGGGAGATCCTTGCTTTTTGTATAGTTCTAAAGTGTGCCATCACATATAAAGTGAGGACTTTCATTTTATATTTTAAAAAGTGAAAGTTTTCATCTTACTCAAGATATCCTGGCTTGCATCCAATTGTTATATTTGTCTGCTTGGATTTGTTCACCTTTAAGTAACTTTTTCAAAGGTTTAGTCATAAATATGTAAAACCAATTAATGGATTTTGATTAGGCTTATGCCAAGACAATATGTATCATTCATCAGATCCTTTATATGACATTCAAAACATAATTTCACCTCATATACTCAATTGATCTTTGTAACAATACGTTCTAAAATCGACCTTCAAACACTCATTCAGGATGCATAGAACTAGAACATTTTTCTCTGGAATTCTTGTGTCAACTTCATTAAAGCAAGAGAAGTGGAATAGAGGCTGCCTGTTCAAAAGTACAAAATGCAAGCTGACATTCACCATTTTGTGGTCCGTCATGCATGTCAGCTAAATGACAGAAATGCCCCAGATGTTCTGTAACACGTTGAGAAAGCTCCATACTCCAACTCACACAATTTTGGTGCACCCTAGGTGACTTTGAGTTGAAAACTCTAAGCTTGATATTCTTGTCAGTCTATTCACATATACCAAAAAATTTAATCAGACATGTTACATTATGTTAAAACCAGATATTTTGTTACCAGTTCAGGTTTCACCTAGAAAACACCCCTGTTACTCAATGGTGAAGATAGGATATAGGATGAGCTATATTATTTACTATACCATCTACTTCTGTGTATCTTAATATATTTACTATTATAGTAAGTAGCTTTCTCAAAAACCATTTAAAGTTGCAAATTGTTTAAATAAGTTGTGGCTTGTGCACACCAATGAGTATATTACTCTGTAATCATTAAAAATAATACTAGAAATTTATATGGATTGATATGGAAAGATTCTCACAATATATTGTAGAATGGAAAAGTTAGCTGTAAAACAGTATATATGGCATGATCCACTTTAACCCAAATACTCATAGACACATGTGTGCATGCGCATGCACACACACACACACACACACACACACACACACACACACACACACACACACGCTGTTCAAGTTGATGCCTCTGGGAAGTGAAATTACAGAGCTGGAAGAATAAAAGGGAATTCAAAATGTTGTATATACTGTTCTGTACTGTTAGAAAATTCACTATAATTTTTAACTATTAACTTTTGAAATTAAAAATTATTCAACACAAATGTAAAATATAATAATATAATGACTGTTTTCTATATGCCCACATTGCTTTTAATCTCTAAATTCACTGGGGAGTGCAGACTAGTACACGTGAAATCAGAATGACTAATCCATGTAAATGACTAATCCATGAATGTAATTCAGCACGTTGGCAGATTAACAATTTGGAAAACGGAAAAAACAAAAAAGTCTACAGTACTGTACTTCAGAAGCTGTTATCATGTTTATGCATGGCTAGAAGGCAGGTTAGGAAAGCAAGGGGAGGATGAGTAGTGCAGTCAGCTTTGCAGGTATAGTGGTAGCTCTCGGTTCTCTAGTTCTGTTAGTGTTTTACAGGCAAGTAGGATGTCATGACTGTGAAGCCAGAACATAAGTGACAGAAAGAGTACTCCAAATATACTACAGCTATTTCTTAGCTATCACACATAGTAAAAAGAAGTCGGAGTGGAGGGCATTCTGGCCAAACAGCTAAGAAAGAAAGCAGAGAGTAGATAACTGAAACAAAATGGAAAATGACAACTTGGACAAAGGACAAGTGTACAGATCCACTCTGATATTACACAAAGGATAGAACCAATGGCTGAAAGATATGTTCTAGATACAGCAAGGAATGAGATCCCAAGTAAGGTGGAATGATTCTCTTTAGAACAGAAGCTACCTATCTCTCTGATTTTGACTCGATTAGGAACTTCTGTACTAAATTGTAAGCATCATGAAGACAATGCAAATCACATAGGAAGCAATGAATGAAATATTTTTACTGAGTATTTCTGCTAGATGATCTCAGTCTTCTCTATAGATTTTGAGGATTTTCCACATTCTACTTTGATTGAATACTTTAGTTTTTACTATTGTTTCCATGGGCCCCAAATCACCAGCAAGTAAGTCGATGATACTATCTGGAAAGAAAACATTTAATAGAGATAGATGATACAGGAAGTACTTTGGGAAATAACATTTCATGGACATTTTTGAGAAATGAAGAGAATAAACCCATGCCAAACCTTGTAAGGCTATAAGGGTTCCGTTTAACATAAAATAATTGGGGCTGGACGCAGTGGCTCACGCCTGTAATCCCAGCACTTTCGGAGGCCGAGGCAGGCGGATCACGAGGTCAGGAGATTGAGACCATCCTCGCTAACACAGTGAAACCCCGTCTGTACTAAAAATACAAAAAATTAGCTGGACATGGTGGCGGGCGCCTGTAGTCCAAGCTACTCGAGAGGCTGAGGCAGGAGAATGGCGTGAACCCAGGAGGCAGAGCTTGCGGTGAGCCGAGATTGTGCCACTGCACTCCAGCATAGGCGACAGAGCGAGACTCTGTCTCAAAATAATAATAATAATAATAATAATAATAATAAAATAATTGAGATTGTGAATTAAAAAAAGCATACCTAGTTATGAATGTGCTAATGTAAGCTGCAGAAAAAAAGCAATAAAACATTAAAATGGAGCTGATAAAAGGATAAATTGAAAGCTCCGTGATAATACTAATTTTCTCAAGGCATTACCAGTAAGGTTTATAATCGCATTAAATGACTGATTTTTGAGACAGATATGTATAAGATATACTTTCTATATACATAGTCAATACTCTTTATAAAGAAAAATATTTTTACCAGTTTTTGACATTATCTTAATGTTGGCCTCTGCAACAATTTATAGTCAGCACAAGATAGATTTTAAGTTCCTGTGTCTCACGGGACTTTGATAATATGATGAAAACTGGAAGTTCTAGTCAGGAAAAAAAAATCACACAAAAATATAAACATCTGAACCTAGGTGAAGAAATACTTAGAATTCCTATTTCTTTTTCATCTTCCTCTTTTCTATTTACTTTGGACCAGTCAGTTCTAAGGAATTGCCGAGATATTCCTTAAAAGAAGAAGCAAAACTCATCACAAACAGAAGTGCTTGAATCTCGTTGTTTTTTAAATTTATTTGATTAATGATTGCTTTCCAAAGTCATGAGTCACAGTGGCCTGCAGCATGATACTGTGAAGCCGTAGTTTCATTCTTTACTAAAAGTATGACAGGCTTTTGACCAAATAAAGATAATTGTGATTATATAATAAGATGGAGGCTGACATACTTTAGCAAGAAGGAGCTGACCATTCCATTTCTGTATTTCGCCCATGATAGCAAGCAAATACTAAGGCTTAAAAGAATAAGAATATACTCTATTACATACGACTTGATTTAACAGGATTATTTTGAGATTGACAAGTCTAAAATTTGTCCTGTCATAATAACTATCTTTTATAGTACATGCAGTTGAATTCATTTTGCTTCAGGAGTTTGCATTTGACTTTTTTTTTTTTTTAACTTCTGATTCCATATGATTCTATACATTTCTTTCTTTCTTTTTTTTTGAGACAGAATTTCGCTCTTGCTGCCCAGGCTGGAGTGCAATGGCATGATATGGGCTCACCGCAATCTCTGCCTCCAGGGTTCAAGCGATTCTCCCGCCTCAGCCTCCCGAGTAGCTGGGATTACAGGCATGAGACACCACACCAGCTAATTTTGTATTTTTAGTAGAGACGGGGTTTCACCATGTTGGTCAGGCTGGTCTCGAACTCTCGACCTCAGGTGATCCACCCGCCTCAGCCACCCAAAGTGCTGGGATTACAGGCGCCAGCCACTGTGCCCAGCTGATTCTATACAATTTCTTAAATATTTTATGAGACGTGTGTGTGTGTGTGTGTGTGTCTGTGTGTGCATGTATAATTGGCTTGGAGTCAGCATACCTAAATTCTAGGTCTACTTTAGCTTCTACCACTTCCTGATGGTATATAAACATTGCAATCTAAGAATTCTATGATTCTAATCATGTTACATAACCTTGTCTATTTCCTTGTTTATGTATGACGATACAGTTTACCTAAGAGTGTAGTTTTGAGGCAATTATAAATGGAAACACTTATATAATTGAGTTATTATTTACAGTCATTCTTAACTAACAAATATTTCTTAAGGACGAATTTCTGTGCTATTTGTTTGAATATGCATTTCACTTTCTATATCATCATAGTTGATTACATATTATAGATGTTTGACTTAGGAAATAAAATAATTTTTCAGAGAATATAACATATCCAGTGCTGTTAAACATTTTTATAGATAAGATTGCAAAATGATAGTAGATGTGGTAGACAGAATAATGGTCTTTTAAAGATGTGCACATCTTTCCTAATGCAGGGAACTGCAAATAGTTATTTCCTTTGTCAAAAGACACTTTGCAGGTGTCGTTAAGGCTAAAGGGCCTTGAGATAAGAAGACCAGCCTATAGTATCCAGGTGGAACCAACCTAATCACCTGGGTATTTAAAAAATCAGAGAACCTTTCCCACCTGAATTCAATTCAGAGGAGAGGGGGATGTGATTATGGGAGAATAGTCAAAGAGATGCAGGGTTGCTGATGTAAGAGGGCCAAAAGCCAAGAAATGCAGGCAGCCTCTAGAAGATGGAAAGGCAATAAAACACATTCTTCCCCCTAGCCTCCAGAAGGGAATGCAGCCCTGCTGACACTTTGATTTTAAGCCAGTGAGTACTGTGCCAAATGTCAAGCCTATAGAACTGTAGTAAAATAAATGTTTGTTATTAGCCAGTAAGTTCATGATAATTTGATATGATAGCATTAGAAAACTAATACTTGGGAATGTTAGTAAATTCAGACTAGACGTGGTAGATTTTTAAAATATACATATTTTATGTGGTAACACAAAGTTCAAATATGATCTGTGTTATGATATTCAGAATGTTCCACATTTATGGGCTAATAACCATTACAGACAAACAAAAATATTGGTACTTATTAGGTGGCTAACTGATCAGATATGTTCACCTCCTATCCATTCTAAGATCTAACTGAAATAGAGGTTATACATACATATATACATATATGCAAAGGTCATTAAGTACATTAAAGCAAAGGCAATTACTAACTCCAAGAAAAATGAAACTCTGTACATATGAAAACTAGATCAAATTGAGACTACTTAGAAAAGGACAAAACAATAATTACAGTCACAAAAATGAAACAATTGAATATAAATTTATATTTATGTTGGGACAGTGGGGGATAAATTTAAAAGATAGAGAAAAGAGTTTTCCATTATAGGGGAAAAAAGGTAATTTAAGGAGGTAGAACTGCTGGAGAAGCTTTAAAGACAGTAAAAATGTTTGTAGGGATCTATAAGGAGTGGGGATCTCAGGAAAGATAGCATTTTCAGAGTTTTATACTTGCATTAATTGGTTACATATATATTCAAGTAATAATGCATGTTGCTTAAAGAAAATATAAAAAATAATGCCGAGAGTCCTAAAAGAGAGAACACTCCCATTCTGCTCCTTAGGTACTTCCAATTCCATGCGCCTTCTTTCGATATTAGCCTATATCATTTTTTTAAAAAATGTATGTATACCACTATCTCTTAGCTCAACAACTTTGGTCATTGGATTCCTATTATGTTTAATGAGGATTATACCTGTCCTCGTAGTGTGTTCCAGAGGTAGTCCTCTCTTACCTACACTGCAACCTATTTACAGAATAATCTGTACCAAGTTGTCCTTCACAGCATTTCATTTCTCAGCACCAGGTCTTCAGTTTTAGCTGCGGGTTATGGCTCCCTTCTTTGCTGGAGATTAAGATGTTAGAGCAGTCAGTAAGCAGCTCGCAAACGAGGCTATGTGAGGTGGCCTAGAGAGGATGTAGTAGAGGATGAAGAAGCAGCCACAGGGCTGATCCTTGCTGGGCCCCAACCACAAAAGACAGAATCAGCATTTAATCAGACAAGAGAGGAACCCTGTGGATGGTGGCACCCAAGTGAACAGAGTGGTGTCAAGAATGGAGAAGTCAATTTTGTTCAATTTGAGAGGAGAACAAAGGTGTGACATCGCTTTCACAATGAGGAGATTATATATGATTTTGGCAAGAGCAGTTTCCCTGGAGTAATCTAGCCAGTTGCCACATTTAAGTGGGTAAGAAAGGAGACTGGTGAGAAGTTTCTTTTTTGTTTTGTTTTATTAAGTTTCAGGTTACGTGTGCAGGATATGCAGGTTTGTTACATAGGTAAACGTGTGCCATGGTGGTTTACTGCACCTATCAACCCATCACCTTGGTATTAAGCCCAGTATACATTAGCTATTTTTCCTGATGCTCTCTCCCAAGCCCCTGAAGGCCCCAGTGTGTGTTGTTCCATGTCTTCTCATTGTCAGCCCTTACTTATAAGTGAGAACGTACAGTGTTTAGTTTTCTGTTCCTGTGGTAGTTTGCTGAGGATGACTTCCAGCTTCATTAACGTCCCTGCAAAAGACATGATCTCATTCCTTTTTATGGCTGCATAGTACTCCATGGTGTGTATGTACCACATTTTCTTTATCCAGTCTATCATTGATGGGCATTTGGGCTGATTCCATGTCTTTGCTATTGTGAATAGTGCTGCAAGGAACATATGCGTGCATGTATCTTTATAATAGAATGATTTCTACTCCTTTGGGTATATACTGAGTAATAGGATTGCTGGGTCAAATGGTGTTGGGAAAAGCTGAGTGTTGGGAGAAGCTGAGGCAGGGCTTGCATGTCTGACATAATGTAAAAGAGTCTTGGAACATGTCTGGGGTCCAGGGTCTAAAACCCCTTGAGGCCTTTGGGAACACCAAGCTCTGTGTTAAAGGGTGGAAGGCTACCCTGATGCACTATAATCTAAGCCCAGGGCATAAAATCCCTAGTGGCTTGGATAGAATACAGGGCTCGTGGCTCTGGAATGTGTCTAGACTTGCTGGCTCCTTGTTCCTTGCTCTCCCAGGATCGATTGTATCTTGAGTTAAAAGAACCTGCTCTCCATTATCTCAAGTAGCAGAGAACTGCTAAACCATCACAGCTGTAAATCATGTGCTTAATGCAACATGCCCTTTCGACCCCCACATTCTCACCACCTGTTTCTTTGTTGGATTACCAATAAATAGCGTGGGCTCCCAGAGCTCTGGCCTTCTCTGCCTCCTCAGCCTCCATAAACTCACGATGGCCCCCTGGACCCACTTTTCTCTCTCAAACTGACTTTTTCTCATTCCTTTGACTCTGCTGGACTTTGTCACCCCCATGACCTGATGTTGGGTCTGTTCAGCCCAAGAAATGGTATTTCTGGTTCTAAATCTTTGAAGAATTGCCACACTGTTTTCCACAATGGTTGAACTAATTCCCACCAACAGTGTAAAAGCATTCCTATTTCTCTGAAACCTCATCAGCATCTGTTGTTTCTTGATTTTTTTTATAATTGTCATTCTGACTGGCATGAGATGATAGCTCATTGTGGTTTTGATTTGCATTTCTCTGATCAGTGATGTTAAGCTTTTTTTCATGTTTGTTGGTCACATATATGTCCTCTTTAGAAAAGTGTCTGTTTATGTCCTCTACCCACTTTTTAATGGCGTTATTTTTTTTTTTTTTTTTCGGAGTCTCGCTCTGTCGCCCAGGCTGGAGTACAGTGGTGCAATCTCGGCTCACTGCAAGATCTGCCTTCCGGGTTTACACCATTCTCCTGCCTCAGCCTACTGAGTAGCTGGGACTATAGGCGCCCGCTACCATACCCAGCTAATTTTTTGTATTTTTAGTAGAGAAGGGGTTTCACCATGTTAGCCATGATGGTCTCGATCTCCTGATCTCGTGATGCGCCTGTCTCAGCCTCCCAAGGTGCTGGGATTACAGGCATGAGCCAGCGAGCCTGACCTGTTTGTTTTTTTTCTTAAAAATTTGCTTAAGTTCCTTGTAGATTCTGGATAATAGGCCTTTGTCAGATGGGTAGATTGTAAAAATTTTCTCCCATTCTGTAGCTTGTCTGATCACTCTGATGATGGCTTCTTTTGCTATAAGCAATACCATTCAGGACATAGGCATGGGCAAAGATTTTATGATGAAGTCGCCAAAAGCAATTGCAACAAAAACAAAAATTGACAAATGGGATCTAATTAAACTAAAGAGCTTCTGCACCAGTTTCCTTTAGTTGTACACAAGTTTACCTTGGTATGAAACATCAACCTGAACTTCTCTTCTGTTTTAAATTTAGGTAGCATAAAAAATAACTTGTATACTAGTTTGATCACCTTAAAAACACATTTTCTCAAAATGAGTAATAAATATCTTGTGCGTTTTAGATGCAAGATTTAGTTTCATTTTAATTTCAAAATATGTTTTTAATGTTTGCTAAGTATGTGCCACTCTGCTAGATCCTGTGGGAAATGCAGAATAGAACTGATTTATTCTAGAATATAACTTTTACTTACAAAATCACTAAAATACCTATCTAAAATTGAATGTTGATACAACAGTAATAAGGCACCTACTTAGCAAGTTGAACTTCTCTGCCTGGAGCTCCAAGTACTACATAGAACAGGAAAGAAAGAGGGGTTCCCTGGGGAGAGGAAAGAGGGAAAGACTTTAGTAACTTTTCTGTAACAACCTAAGGCTTCTTAGAGTTGGAAAAAAGTAGGTAACTGATGTGTACAAATCACCTACTATGTGTCAGATACAAAGTTTGTTGCTTTTGTGTAGTATACAATTATCTTTATAACAAATAGAGATAGTAACTCTAATTATCCCCATTTTGCCAATGCAGAAATCAAAGCTAGAAAAGGTAAAGTAACTACAAATTTGGCCAAAATACAAAGTGTTAGAACCAAACTCTGAAGGAAAAATATGGTAACTTCTGTCACATGCCTATAACAACCTATAATTTCCTTCCTATATGATTGCTGACAACCTGAGTCACTGTTCATCAATTAAAAACATGTCTTTGGGTATTCAAAATGCTTATATTAAAACATAGCAAATGGTGTGTGTATAACAGTTAAGCAACACAGAGAGAATTCAACCCAAGTTTTTGTGTATAAACAATTACAGTTAATATCAGTGTGCATTATTATGTTGCAAGTTGTTTAGGAAAATCTTGTAGTTATGTTTTTTAAGAGTAATATGTTTAAATTAATATTATATATTGTTACTCTGCTATTTTTGAAATGAAGCAGTGAACTCTGATTAGCTCTCAGAAGTTAGTCATTATATTTAAGAAAAGTCAGTAAGTTTGCCTGTTACTCATTTACAAATTAATTCTTGTTGAATATTCAAAAAATATCTAAATATAATTTAATTTAGTTAATTTTTATGATGGGTATTATTTAATACTCCACTGTTATGATGATAGACTTTGCTGTTGCTTTGGTAATACTGATAAATTCATTTTTAAGTATAAGTACCATTGTCTGAATTATTTTAGACTTTTTTTGTGGTTCATATTATTAGTGCATAAATGTCATCTAACATTATTTTAGAGTGGGTAACATCCTGTCTTCTAATGACATACTAATCACTCATACAGGTTAACACACACATATTCACACCTACAGAATTATTATTTTTAAAAGTTATGTAATCAAAAATATTTTTCTTGAATTTCCTCTATATTATGATAGATAGCATGGGAATAGAAAAAAGTACTAAAATTTTTCATTTTCTTATAACTGTTAAGTTTTCTGCCTTTTTCTTTTCTGGCTACTATTCTTATTATTGAATTCCCTGTACAACATCTATGGGAACAAGATAAATACTCCAGAAAACTTGCACTTTACTGAAATGTGTAAGTAATAAAATAAATTATACTGTAATGTATATTGCATTCAGTTTACTGTCACACTTCTATTTTGCTATTGTTTCAAGTGTAGTTGCTGTTGATGAAGTAAGGCTTCTTACCAGCAGTGTAACTTGGGCAAGTTGCTTACCTCTGGATTCTGTAAGATGAGAATCATAAGGATGCTTAATTCATTGTTGGGATTTACAAACATAATGCACATAATGTGTTACCATAGCACCTGACACTCAGTAAGTTATTAATAAAGATTAACTAATAAATATTGGCCAATTTATTTCCTAACTGAGCAATCTGCATAACTCTTTGTAATGCTTTCAAATATGAATCAACTTTGGTTTATAATTATTATTTTTTAAATATAAAAAATCCCTTTAATTGATATAATACTTGAGCGTGATAAACATGTATGTATATATATGTATGTATGCACATATATATGAATACATCTGCCAAAAAACTAAAATTTGTTAATAAGTATTCAAAATGTTTTATTTCTTATGAATATTTGTCTAGTATATCTGGCTAGTTGAAACTTTTCACAGCATTTCCATCTGGATGATGACTTAATTTTTTTTTTTTTTTTTTTTTTTTGAGACAGTCTTGCTCTGTCACCCAGGCTGGAGTGCAGTGGAATGATCTCAGCTCACTGAAAGCTCCGCCTCCCAGGTTCATGCCATTCTCCTGCCTTAGCCTCCCGAGTAGCTGGGACTACAGGTGCCCGCCACAATGCCTAGCTAATTTTTTCTATTTTTTTAGTAGAGACGGGGTTTCACCATGTTAGCCAGGATGGTCTCGATCTCCTGACCTTGTGATCCACCCGTCTCGGCCTCCTGAAGTACTGGGATTACAGGAGTGAGCCACCGCGCCCAGCCAATGATGACTTAATTTATGGTCATTATGGTATATGCAATAATGAAAGGGAATCTGCAATTTTACAGTATGTAAGTCTGACTTACTTTTTTGGATGCTGCCATACTTCATGTATTTTATATAAACATTTGCAAATGGAATATATAATATTGTTCTGTTTCCAACAAACCTAAAATATATATTTGTATGTCTATATAAATGTATTAAGACTTTGTGGCAAGAAATTACATATAAACAGAAAAGTGAATAAAACAAACATACATCGTATTGAATTGTTTTCAAGAGAAAACTCATATAACATCATTTGGTCAAAAAAAAAAAAAAAAGTCTTAATCCAGATACATTCTGTGTAGTACTCTTTTCTAGCCACAATCCCCCCCTCCCCCAGCCTCCCACAGCTGGCAAAGCAAAATACTGTATTTATTTTTATATTAATCACTTTGTTGCTTGTTTTACCACATTACAACCTGAAAATGTATCCCTAAATACTGTAGATTTGCCAGCTTTAATTTACCTTAATGTAGACATTTAACTGGGACACACATGGATGGAACTTGACACGATTCATTTTTCCCTATGTTTGACTCTAGATGGATAAGCCTATGCCTGAAAACAAGAGTTAGCAGAGCTACTTGCAGGTTAAGCTGTAGCACAGTAGTTAAGAGCACAGACTCTAAAGGCAGCAGCTTGGATTCAAACTGAGGCTGTGCCCCAGTGTCCTTCAGGAAGTTATTCAACCTCTCTGCCATCTTATGTTACCCAACTTTAAAATTGGGGTAATAATAGTGTTTATTCATAAGGTTTTTAGGAAAATTAAATTAATTAACTTTGTAAATTGCTCGTGTTTGTTAAAGAAATATATCAACGGCTTTGATTGTGTTGTTAGTGTGAGAAAACATTTTAAATGGTCCATTTTCAAGGCATGATAAATCTAAGTACTGGCAGCCGAGGTGCAAATGTAACAACCACAGGGCTCTTGCACCTAGAAGGTTACAATAAGCGAACAGAATGTAGAGGAGGGGTCAGCCCATAAAAGGGAAGAAAGTTTCATTATTGGGAAATTGAAACTTAAGCAGGGAAGGGGATGGGGGTATAACCTTATAAGGGAGATAGTGAAACTTAGGCAACGTCTGGGAAGATTGTAACCCCATAATACTCGACCAGTGAGGAACTAGGGGAGGGACTTGCGTGCTAGGAGATAAATTACCTGTTGTGACTGCCCTAGATGTGCCTGCCTACCAGACACTCGATCTTGCAAGGCTGTAATTATTAAAAGTCTCACTTTCGCTGTTCTTTGTGCTTCTAAGTCCATCCTTTGGGTTTGGGTGGGTGAGTGTGTTTCTCACATTAGCAATAACTCTGGGCTTATTCAATATATCCATGAGTTTCTGGTATCTGATAAATTCCTCAGTCTGTAAAATAAAGAAAAGTATATAGCATGAGAACCAAATATTTTAATGGTAGGATATATTTACATCTTAAAAAAATAGGATATAATTACAGCATTACCACTTTTTATTTTCAACCATTAACAATAAACACTCATAACATCTCTTCTGCCATTGAGAGTTTGTATCATTGCTGTTGGTTGGACAATATGCTGCACAAATCTGTGCAATTCTCTGTCCTGTTTCTCCTGCACACAGCTGAGAGAACTAAACAAAAGTGCATTTATAAAAAGTGAATGCTTTCCTGGCTCCGGGACACTATGTCTTATTCAGCATCAGATGGGTTCTGAAATTCTGAGTGCCTTGTAATATCTTATTCAGAAAACAACCTCTAAATTTTGAATGTCATAATTTTGTGATTTAAAAAAATCAACAGTGTTATTGATATTTTCAGTTATTGTTAGTAAGCAGGTATGAGAGAGAGTATGGTGTAAAAATATATCAAACCTGATGTGTTAGTTGGCTGGAACTGTAGTGACAAAGTACCATAGACAGGGTGGCTAAAAAAACAAAAACAAACAAACAAAAAACCCAGAAATTTACTTTCACTGAATTTGTAATTGTAATTTTATTTAACTTTAAATTTATATAGCCACTTGTGGCTAATGCTACTGTATTGGGCAGTAGAGATGTAGCACTGAGTTTTTTTTCTTTTTTTTTTTTTTGCTGTATCTGGATATATCAATGGCATATGTGCTTTTATATGTTGGAGTTGGAGCCACAAAAATATAATTTGATGCTCTGTATATTGTCTGCTATACTTTTGTTAAAGTTATTACTTTCTATATATCCAGGGCCTGTAGTTATATATATGTGTGTGTGTGTGTGTGTGTGTGTGTGTATATACACACATATATACATATATACACATATATACACATATATACATATATACATATATACACATATATACATATATACATATATACACATATATACATATATACATATATACATATATACATATATACATATACACATATATACACATATGTATATATATACACATATATACACATATGTATATATATACACATATATACATATATACATATGTATATATATAGTGTGTGTGTGTGTATGTGTGTGTGTGTATATATATGTATGTGTATATATATACATATGTGTGTGTATTTATATATATACACACACACACACATACATGATAATGAATGTTCTCACTTCCTGGTGGATAGTCACCTATCTCTTATAATCTTTGTATCAATTTTTGTCTAAAATTCTATTTGGTTTGTTATTTACATTGCTTTTCTTTGAGTTAAATGTTTTAGCACATACACCGTCATATTATTTACCACCTTTCAGGGTTGTTTTGCTTTTAGTGTACCTTTTAAAAAGGATATATACCTATATTTTCAAAAAATTCAATCTGATAACCTCTGTCTTAAAAAGTATGATTGTTCCCTGATTCAAGTATTCTTTATATTCAGGCAAGCCAGTTGTGCATTCGTGTGTGTGTGTGTGTGTGAATATAGCTAAAATAAAATTAAATGTCCTAATATCATTTGGCTGACATTCTGGTGCCGATCATGGAAATCCATTTAGTAAGGAGAAATGGTAAGCCTTAATTGATTTACCTGACTCTAAACCTATCAGCTCTTTTCTCGCTTTAGTTTGGTTCAATTTGACAAGCAGCTACGACTAACTTGCTTGATTCTGTCAACTAAATTCACTGTTGGGCAGGCACTACCTTGCATTTTTTTCTAGTACTACATATTGAAATTTTAAAGCAGGTTATCAAGGAGATTATAATGTGACCAACTTCTCTGGCTTAGTAGAGAATATTTTTAGTTTAAATGTTGCAGTGAGACTAAAGCCAAAATCACAAATGTTCAGTGGCATTCCGTTCAAGGGTTGAAACTGAGCCACTTGAAATAAAGTAGGGAAGGCAAAGCTCTACCTCTGCACTCTTAGGATCTTTGGCTAGGTTTGAGACTAAATTGACATAAGGCAGATTAATAGGAGAAAATCATAGAGTTTATTTTACATGCACCTAGAAATCTCTGCAAGAAAATGAAGACTGAAAGAAGTGGCAAAACCCAGATGTTTATACATTAGGTTGAACAAAGTCTGGTGATAGTGGATAAGTAACTAATATGTATGGGACAGCTAAGGAAGATGAAAATTATTTTTATAAGATCTGTTTGTACAGATAGTTTTCAGCCTTGACTCACCATCTCTGGTAAGAAAAATATTTCTTTCTTCCTTGTACAGGGAGGAAAAAGAAGGTCAGACTCTCTTTTTTTCCTGCTATTTTTGAAATGCCTTATGCCAAAGTGGCTAATTTTGAGGTGGCATATTCTGCCAATGTTTGGTAGCACAGACACTCAGTATCTCAAGTATTAGAGGTGACGTATGTCTAGATGGAATTTCCCAGGCACCAGAGTCTGAAATGGAGATTTATGTGCAAGAAGAGCTCTTAGAGGGAGTAAGGGCAGCAGCACTGGGAAGACAGGGAGGCTCACTGAGTGGTGGTTGTAAGAGAGCTCTCAGATAGTGTCATGGGGAGCTCTGAAGCTAGCATGGCTCTTCCACATTGTCTGGTATTGAGACAAGGGGATTGTGCTTTTTCATCCCAGCATCAAGCAGTCCTTGGATATAGCTGTCCTCAGTGAAGACATGCAGATGAGGTAGCTTTCTTGGCCAGGAGAATGAGTAGGGAGGAACTAACTTGTGAGCTTTCAGGATCCAGCACTACTGGCTGGGGAAATTAATGTTTTGTTCCTGAAGGAGGATCCGAGGGTCCCATTAAAGCATCCTCCACAATCTGTTACTTGGAAGTCAGGAAGTGTATGTGTTTAATTCTTTTTATTAGGCAGTGGTATATTAAAATGAAATTACTTAAGATTTATAGTCAGAATATTTCTGTGGAAGTATAGAACTAATTTATTAATGTTTTCATTTCATTTACATATTTTAGTGCTTAAACAACTTCTTAACTTAAAAGTTGGAAGTATCTGACCTTATTAGAAAAACTTCAGTAAGCCTATTCATTTCTGATAAACAAATAATGTCAGAAAGAATACCCAGAGAGGTTAGTCAAAGGAATGGAAGGAGATAAGTGAATGAATGCTATCAATAAGGAAAGTGTCCTAAGAATCAGATGTTAGTCATCTCAGTTGCTGACAGAAAGTCAAGTAGAATAAAGACCAAGGAATACCCACTAGATTCACAACCAAGTGGCTCTGGGTTCCTTTTTAGGTGAGGAACTGGGGACAGACTACAACTTGCAAGCAGTGAAGTGACTGAATGAGTCATAAGGGAGGAAGTGTTTGTGATGATTTGAGCATTTATCAATGCTGACCAGAAAGAGCTCGTTAAGAGAAAATGGAAATAATAGGAACTCAGAGGTAAAATCTCTCCTCATGGAGGAGCTGGGAAATAGTAAGTTCTGGGAAGAAGGCACAGTGTATAAAACTCAAGCAGCTCTTTGTTACCCTGTTTAAGCTCTTTTGCTAATTTAAGGGAAGAAAAAGTTAAACAAACACGCTTATTGTCATTGGGTGAGTTTAAGTAAGTTTATTTAGATAATATCACAGAATGTTAAATGTGTAACATTAACACTAAAAAGCCAAACTCACATTGTAGACTTACTCTACTTATTTATTTGTTTGTTTGTTTATATATTCCCATCTCCATTTAGAAATCTAGATGGAAACTATTGAATTTAGCAGTTCACCTAGAAATAACAAAAACAAAAACATTTTTTAAATGTGCCACTCTAGGATAAGACAGGTATAGTTACAATCCCCAAGCTTCGAGCTGCGTTTCTTAGCTCTACACTATACATTGCTTTCATTTATTCATTTATTTATTCAACTTTAATTCAACAAGTATTCTTGAGCACTTATTTTATGTAGACCTTGTTCTAAGTGATGGGTATAGAAGTAAAAAAACAACAAAAAAAAGTCTATTCTTGTGGGGATTCATTCTAGTGGGGAAGAGAGAGAATAAACAAGATATTTATGTAAAATGTGTAGTATGACATTTGGCGATCAGTGTTCCTAAGGAAGCCCAGGATTTGGGGTCAGGAAGACCTGCGATTTTAAGTTGAGTAGTCAGGGGAAGACTTTCTGAGAAGATAATTTCTTAGTAAAGACTTAAGGAAGATGAGACTCTTGCTTGGAGCAAAAGCATTCCAAACAGAGGAAAGCATTTAGATGGAAATATCCCGAGGTGACAGGACAATGTGAAGCCCTCTGAATACAGTTGATATTTACTTGGTAGGTATTGGCCCAATCTTAGTAGGTGGATTTTGGCATGAATTTCAATTGGTCAGGGCCTGCGTTATACTCCCTGCTAAATTTTAGAATTTCATCATCACAATGAGAATTTTAACCAAAGGGGAAGCATAACCTGACGTGTTTTAACAAAATCACTCTTGCAGCATGTTGGAAGATAGTGAAAGCATCAAAAATAAAAGCAAAGAAATGAGGTTATTGCAGTCATCCAGGCAAAAGAGGATTATGGATTGAACTCGGGTGTTAGAAGTGTAGGGGTGAGAAATGGTCACATTCTGGATATATTTTAAAGGTAAAGGCAACATAAATTGCCCACAGAGAGGATGTGGGTATGAGAGAAAGTGATGAGTCATGGATGCCTCTAAGGGTTTTGGCCCAAGCCACTGGAAGAATAAAGTTGACGTTAACTGAGATGAGAAAGACAATGGGAAAAGTAGGTCTGGAGAAATTATCAGGAGTGTGGACATGTTAAATTTGAGATGCAGATTAGTCATCCAAGTGAGTTCGTGAGTATAAATCTGGGGTTTTAGGGGATATAGAAAAATGTTAAAGAGTCCTCAGTCTGTGGGTGGTATTTAAAGCCAGGAGACTATTTGAAGTTACAAAGGGAATGAGTATAGATAGAAAAGACAAGAAGTCCAGGGACTGAGTCCTGGAGCGCTCTAAAATTAAGAGTTAGAGAGGAAGAAGAAGAGCCCGCTAAGAAGGAATGGCTAGAGAAGGAGGAGGGAAATCAAAGAAAATGTGTATTGGAAACCAAGTAAAGAAAATGTTTCACAGAGTAGACAGCATCCAACACTGTCTAATGCTGCTCATTGGTCAAGTAAGAAGATGACTAAGATTTGACATTTGTATTTAGCAGTGTTTTTGATTTCAAGAATTCACTTCATTTTCACCTGTGATCATGTAAAAAGCAGGCCTGTGCATGTGTCCTTCTATAGTACAGAAATTCTTGCATTTTAATCCCTAATGTTCATTAAGCTTGTGTAGTTTTGTTAATTTCAAAATTCAACCTGAATTCCAAATTGTATTAGCAATCATTTCGACAAATATTTAAATGCTGATTTGATCTACAAATGTAATATTGCAAATTATTCAGAATCTGGAAAGCAATACTATTGTTTTCTTCATTTTTGTTCAACTCAGTCCTGCTGATGATGATCTAGAGATAGCTGCAGAGAAGACCAGCACCTTTGGAAGAGAAATGCCCACACCTTACTTTCTTAATAATAATAATTTCACATTTCTTATTACATCCAAAAATAAGCTTTCATTCTTGTATAAAGAATCCACGTAGCACATTTTTCTTTAGAAATTAGATTACTATATATTCTTTACGAAAATAAGGCAAGTGGATAAATACAGCCTTAGCTCAATAGAACGCATGCATCTATTATACCATTCAACAATATTATTATATAAATAATCACCAACCCGGAGTCTCTACATCTCCCATTATGTGGCTGTCTTCCTCTCTAATTGCCAGGGTAATTTTCTGGTCACAAGCATTTCAGGTAGAGAATTGTTTTTAGAAGAGCACCAGTAGATTTTTATCTAAACCATGAAAGAGGTTTTTACCTACTAGACTTCTGCACTAGCATTGCTGAGATATTGTGTCTGGCCCAAAGGCTGGGCAGAATTCCAGAAGTTCAGCTTAAAACCTCAGTGGGAAGAGCAGGTACATACAGGCTGCCACTCTGGGAACCTTGAATGCTGAACAGCTGAAGATCAGCCTAATTGATTCCAACCTGAGTTGCAGAGCCTTATTTTATGAGGGCAAAAGAAAAACCATGAGAGGAGAAATAATTGTATCCAAAACCTTCAGAAAGAACAAATAAACCCTGCATTATTCCATTTATTCTATTGCCCCATTTTACCTAATAAGTTATAAAGTATACAAAAAGTAAAATCATGGCTCCCTTATAGAAAGACTCCAACTAAATATATAATGTGGTTAAAGCCTGGCGAAAGTTTAACAAAATAAAAAAGCAAGTAAAAGCAGAGTATATGCTAAATATATTGTCTTGATTCATAGTGTCACTGTCTACTGAATTCCTTCAATATAGGCTTGATAAGACCTCAAGCACTGCATATCAGTCTGTACTTCAAGATTTATTGCTGAATAGTCTTTTTATACTTTAGAGAGTATTTTATTTATTTCATTTTCCATCAATAAATCTTCTGCTCTTTCACGTGGACATCTATGACTTTTTCTTTTGAAATAATGACAGGCTCTATGACTCCCTACTTTCTTCCCTCTAAATATATAGAATGGGGAAAGTGTAGCCAGCTAAAGCACACATTGGTTTTTGTGAAAATGCATGCTATCACAATATTAAAATATTTAAAAAATCCTTAACTGCAATCTACTGCCTGTGCTATTCTCAGGAGAGTTTGGTGCACAAAGCCAAAGCTCAGGAATATTTATGCAGCCTAACTATAGAGTTCACTGTAAGCCTAGAGCTAAAGCAAAAATTTAAAGATGCAGGACAAGAGTTTCATCTTAGGTGAATCCATGAAAAAAATTCCCATGGAATTATATAGGTTGAGATTCTGGCCGCCAGCAATAATGTTCAAACAGGCAAAAGGAACTACATGTATAATATGATTTCAGTTCTGTGCTCTGCGTGTTTCCCCATTTCCATATAAAGCACTGGCACTGAAATTAATCAGAGCCACTGGATCCCTCATGCCACTGACAGAATAGTCACCCTGACACTTTCTCTGTAAAGACTTTCTATCTGAGGCGTTCCACAGCCCATCACTTCCCCTCATCAAATCCATGGTGAAAGCAGCCACTATCCCTGAAAGTGCAGCAATGCATGCCAAGTGTGACCAAACATATTAGTAACTACATGTGAATTTATTTTCAGGAACCTAGAAGCCCAAGTCTGACATAAGATAATCTTTTTATTATGGTTTCCTTTCATGAATATATTTTGTCTCACTTAAGTATGAACAACATTAATTTTATAATGTCCTGTGGACAAAATGTTTTGGTTCACTCATCTGGCCATTTATTGCATATCTATTGCTATTATATGTGCCAGACACCGTGCTAGGCATGAGCAATGCAAAACCCTCTAAGACATGGTTCCTGCTTTCTAACTAGTAATGCTTCTTAAATATGAGATACTGTAGCTCCCAACTGGCTTCAGATTAGCAAATCCATATGTAGGCAAAGTAGCATTTGAAGGCTAGATAAATATCATTCACACAAACTTATGTAATATGGATTTGCATATACAACTATTTCTGTTGGAATTAGAAAATTAAAATGTAGTTTACCTAATTAATAATAGCATTTTATCAGTAAGCTTTTCCTTAGAATCAGTGAATATTAAAAGTGCAATTCAGTTTATGTAAGCGTTCATGATGTTTTGACACTTAAAAGGGGCCCACTTATTCAAGAACATTCAAATTTACTGTTATGCATATTTATGTATGTGGTTCAAATATACTGTAATCATAGTGCTATTTAACACATAATAACTTACACATGCCTTTAGAAACACTCTTGTAGGTATTGACTTCTTGTGACAGATGTTTGTTTTGTTTGTTAAACTAAACTTCAACCCATCACAGAGCATTCTCTGGTACACGGAATGTCACTGAAAATGATAGTTTTTATAGATTTTCCCCATTGTTTTCTGGATGCTGAATGTTACTTAACTACAAATAAAAAAATGCCTTTTAAGAAGTAATGGGATAGAATTTTCTTTTTTATGCTGAAAACAAAGATAGCTTTCCAGCAGTTTGCTGCAGGGTTTATTTCCAAGTATGATCTTTGGTCTTTGAATTCCTCAAATCTTTTGTTTTTACTGCATCACTTTTAATTATGAGGTTAGGACAAAAGTATTTACAGATTTTTGGAAAATAACATTATCATTATTTCAAGCAGAAACATTATTTAGTCAAAAGCAACAAAAACAGAAAAGTAATCATGTAACCCTACCACTAGTTTCCTTGGAAATATCAATATCATGAGATCGATTATAACCAATTATTGCAGCCGAGATTTTTTGGACAGTGATGATGGCCTGTGTAGCATGCTAGGTGCTGGTGATAAAGCCAGGAAGAATGGGCCTTTGTCCTTAACAATTTCATGGTCTGGAGGCACAAGGGACCAGTAAATAGGACAAGTGCATGGGTATAGTAGCCATGCCTTAGGAGAAATGTCATGGGGCTTCTGGGAGGCATTACTGCCCCACTCTTGAGTGCCAAAGAAGACAACTGGGACTTAGAAAGGTCAGTTCACAGTGAAAAGATAAAGACTAAAAGGAGTTAAAAGTAGAATAAACATATACATATAGAATATTTACAAATATTGACAATGCATTTTCTTTTAAAAATAGGCAAATTAAACAACCCAAATGGCTAACGAATGTGACAAATCACAGACACGTATATTAAACAGACCTGGGGAGAAAATGAATAATAATGAGGTTGGGGATTCTTGGCAAAGGGAGCATCTGAAGTAAAGATGTGAGGTGCGATGATGCTGTTGAGAGTGGAGGTGGAAGGAAGTGAACAGGTACCAGGATGTTTTAGGAGGCAGAATATGAAAAGGATTTGGTGATAGATTGAACTCTGGGAATGAGAGGAAGGGGCTCCTCTACCTGGTCTTGTACAACTGGATGAATGATGTGCTTTTCACTGAAAAGTTTTGGGGGGTGGTTTGAGGGAGCTTATGTTCAATTTTGAACATAATAAACTTGTGATATCATAGAGACATATGACTTAAGACACCTAGTGGGCAAACAAAACAAAGAAAAAAACTTACAGAGGAGTAGAAAGAAAACTAGGAATATATGCTAGGACACAAGGAATATATGTAAAAGATTACTTTTTTCCAGAAGAGATAATGCACTGTAGTGCCCAGTGATGATGAGAGATTGAGGAAGATTTGTGAATTATAAGTAGTCATGTTCAATATGGTTAGAAATGTGGACAGGGATTTGTGTGCTGTTCTAAATAATTGAGATGATTGTTGCAAACTCAGTGTTGCACCACTGAAGGTTTTTAAGCTGTAGACTGGTTTCATTTAAAATGGCCTCTGAAGGAAAACCTAGAGTCACACTTTGCTTTAAAAATAGAAGCCTTTAAAGATACCTCAGCAAATCCAGAGTTATCCTAGGTTTGTTCTTATGGGAAAAAGTGAAGTTAGGGTGAAGAAAATTGTGCTTTTAAAAAAACAGCAGTCAACCATAATCACAGCAGTTTCTGAACCTAACTCATAAACATGAATAGTTAACTGATCTTATAATTATTATAATGATTATCATCATGATGTTATGATTATTGTATCATCAGCAGCCGTCTATTAAATACCAACATGGGATGGCACAATTGGGAATAAACTGTAGCCTTGCTTAGTGGACATTTATAGTCAGCTCTTTTATATGTTTCTTATGCTCTGTATCTGCTCCTATATATGAATACTGAACACATCAGCCCAATATAAACTTTACCAGCTTACGTTCTTTCACAGTAATGTTAGTTAAAAAAAAAAGAAATAGATGCATTTTATTTATACCCTTTTATATTTCCTATGTAACATTTGATCAGGTAATTTCAAGAACAAATTGAATGATAAAATGTGATCTCTCTGTACTAGTTTTTCAAAAAGTGTGTGAAACAGACTGAAAAAGAAATAACAGTTACTGAATATTAATATTATATACTTAACTACATATTTCATCTTCCTCAAAGTAAAAAAAAGAAAGCTGAACAGAAATCAGAGAAATGCAAACTAAAACAATGCATTGATATGATACTATACTCATTGATTTACAGATAATAAAAAGCTGGGATATGAGCAATAGAGACTTTAACCCACTGGTGGCGGGAATATAAGCAGATACCACTGCTTGAAAAACAGTTTGAGAATAGTTTAGTAAATACGCATCATTTGATGCAGCTACTTTATCTGTAGGTACATATCCAAAATAAATTTTTACACAGGGTACAAGGAAAAATATATTAAAATGTAATTGCAAAAAACAGGAAAAACTTCAATCCCAAATATCTGTAAACAAGAGAATGAAGAAATAAATTATGGTAGATTTATACAATAAAATGCTATAAAGCAACTAAAGTGTATGAATTGAAGTTTTCTGGGTAAAACGGATAAATTTCAAAAACACTGTTTCAGGAAAAAAAGCAACATATAGAAGGAAAGTTGATAAAATATGTAAAATTTAGAGAGTAAAGTAGACCTCTAGATTGTTTTAAGAGTACAAATCATGCATTCATATTATAAATATAAAAATTGTATTAGTGGCTTCTGAAGAAGATGCAAGAGAAAAGAATGGAATAAAAGAGGGGCACACACAGACTTACAACTGTATCTTTAATGTTTTGTTTCTTTAAAAAATATGAGGCCAGGCACGGTGGCTCATGCCTGTAATCCCAGCACTTTGGGAGGCTGAGGTGGACAAATCACGAGGTCAGGAGTTTGAGACTAGCCTGGCCAACATGGTGAAACCCCATCTCTACTAAAAATGCAAAAAAAAATATATATATATATATATTAGCTGGGTGTAGTGGCCGGCACCTGTAATCCCAGCTACTTGGGAGGCTGAAGCAGGAGAATCACTTGAATCCAGGAGGCGGAGGTTGCAGTGAGCTGAGATCGCGCCACTGCCCTCCAGTCCAGGTGACTGAGTGAGACTCCACCAAAAAAAAAAAAAAGTGAAATAAAAGTTGAATATGCTGAAATCTGGCAATTAGGTGGTAGATACATGGGTGTTCATTATACTATTTTTCATACTTCTTTTCACTCTTCAAATGTCTCATAATTTAAAATAAGTATTTGGACTGCCTGGGGTTATAGTTTATTATTAGCAGAGCCAGGATTAGATTAGAGAGCATCTGGTTGTCATAATCAGAAGAGAACAAGCTGGAGTCAAGAGTATACACACAACTACCCATGCAGAAAAAGACAAAATGTGTACTTGCCATTTCCACACTGTGATCACAGATGTCACCCACAAACCATATTAACAGCTAACATTTTTAAGCACTGATTAGATACTTTGCTGAGTGTTTCATGTGGATTATGGCATTAAGAGAAGATGGAAACATGAGTCAGATTTAAGCAAGATCTAAAATGCACTATAGTGGAGTTCCCATTACTGAAAGGGAATCTGGGTTGCAAAAGGCATTCAAAAGGTAAATGAATAATGTGTTTGGGCTTGAAGTGATGTCAGACATGATAGAACCCACATTTCTCCATTTGTAGTCAAATTATTATTCTACTTTAAACTGATTTAGACAGTAGCCTATGAATAAAATATCAGAAATTATGAAAGTCATGTTTTGAATTCTGTTGATCAGAGTAAAGGTAAGAAATAGAATTGAATGAGAACAAACTGGTAAGAAAAACAGAATGCATTAGACTTCAGAAAACTTACAAGATTCCTTAAATAGGTCATGGAATACTTGTAGTCGATAATAATAATGGTCATTTATTGAACATTTAATATGTGCCAACCACTGTTCTCAGGGCTTTGCAAACATTAACTTATTTAATTTTCACAATGATCCTGTGAATTAGATGCCAAGATTTTTATTTCCTTTTTTTTTTTTTTTTTTTTTTTGACAGAGCCTTGCTCTGTTGCCCAGGCTGGAGTGCAAGGGGTGATCTTCATTCATTGTAGCTTCAAACTCATGGGCTCAAGCAATCCTCCTACCTAAGCCCTCATCCTCCTGTGTAGCTGGGACTATGGGCATGCACCACCACACCTAGCTATTTTTTTAAATTTTTTGTAGAGATAGAGTCTCATCATGTTGCCCAGAACTCCTGGGCTCAAGCCATCCTACTGTGTCAGCTTCCCAAAGTGTTGAGATTTCAAGCGTGAACCACCATGCCTGGCCTAGGTTTTTCTCCTTTACAGAAGTGATCACCAAAGTATAGATCTTCAGTGATTTTTCCAAACTTACAAAACTAGTCTATGATAAAGACAGAATTCCAGGGCTCACATTCTTAACCACAGTGCAGTGCCGACAGTCGTGGGATGACAACGTGATTTTAAAAAATATATTCACAGATAGTGGCTCACAAGAAAGAAGTAAAGGCAACATCATACTTAATAGCCATAAGAATACTGTCCGATAAGAAAAACATACATACAGGTAGAGTAACTGTGCAGAAAACACTGTAGACATGCTGGATCATTAGAATATACTAATAAAATAGTCACCATTGAATGAATGCTGCTAGAGACCAGGAGATGAAACTGAAGGCAGTACCAGTCATGGCCTGGGGGATGGGCACCCCTATTCTAAATGACACTCATTTCTACTCAATAAAGTTAAAGGGAAGGGAAGGGAAGGGCAATCAGGGATATGATTCCTGGGGCATCACAAGGAAACAATTCTTTGCTAGGCATTTTGTAGAAAGCAAAGATGTAGAAACATTACATTTTGCCTCTGTCTTACTCAGCCATTGCCCTTTGGTGATACAAGTCACGTGGGAAGAGAGAAAAGCAAATGTGGCCAAAGCGTCAAGCACCATAAAGCAAAGGAAATGTTCAGTTTTCAGTCTTCTGTGAAAACTGGACAGCATCAATTCATGAGCAGTGGTACATTAAATAGCGGCAAAGAGACCCCAGGGATTAAGTACTGGGTGTATCAGTCCATTGGCAATAAAGGAATGCTTATTTTAGTACAGAATTCCTGGGTGTCTGGAGAGAATGTGCAGCAGTAAAATGTTCAAACAATTTTGGAACGGAAGCTGGGAAAGGGAAAGTGTCAGCAGAGGAGGCAGAAGAAATATCTTATCGAAGCTTCTGCCCTATGATTTCACTCTGAGAAGTCGGTCACGGTAGTAAGAAGACAACAAGGAAGAGTGATAGCAAAGGGCAAAGCTCTTTTTTAGACCAAGGCATCCATCCAAATTAGAACCTGAGAGGCAAGGTAACAAACAGCAAAGTATTATTATTCAAAGTAAATAATAGCTTTGTCTACAAATTAAAATGGAACAGTTTTAAGATATGTACATCATAGCATAATCTGTTCATAAAGCTTCAACTATTTTGGGTTTAGCAAATACAGTGATTACAATCTTGCTAAGTACTATTGTGTACAAACCAAAAATGTATATGTAGAATGCAGATTACAGTATTTATGCTAATCTAGATGGCAGGACTCCCATAAGTAAATATAAGTAAACAGTTTTTAGCATGTCACTGGGATGTTGAGAAAACTTCTCTAGGAGAGTACAGGATTTATTTTTATTGATTGGGCTTACTAATAGTTAAGACACTACTTTGATGTGATTACCCACATATATTTGAATTATTCCTGCTTCCTGGAGGGAGTTGGACTTAATGACCTTTATAATATGGCAGCCTTCGAATAAATTTTCTTTCATGAAAAAGGATAAGGGAGGTAGGAAATTTATAGCCATTGATACCTATTATACACCAGGATTTTTACCAGTTACTTTACATGCATTATCATGGTATACTATTTAAGCCTACTAATTTAAGAATGGAAAGGAAATTGAGGCATAGAAGGATTTTCCCAAGGTAACAAGGCTAAAAGTAGTAAATCTAGGGGAGGGGGTGGTGAAAAAATATTGATATGGCTCCTAAAGCCTGTATCCCTTAAATTATACCACACTCTCCTTTGTGTGGTCTCAAGAACAGCAGAAACATGAGTAGGGACAATCTTTAGCCGCTCCATGTCAGAAATATCAAAGAGAACAGGAGGAGTCAGGATGGAGAATCCTTGGTCCTCTGGGAGAGGAGTCAGCACATCCACATTTACCTAAGCAAGGGCAATTCAGCAGGGTAAATGTGTTATGCATTGGCAGTCTGCGCTATTCTTTTTCATTACATGGAGAAAAGTTTGTTCTTCTCAAGATTAGGTTAGAATCTAAGAAGTAACAGTGGACCCACACAAAATATGTTATTATTTCCTTTCTTCAATATGGGGGCATGTCAGACATTTTTTCTATACCTGATATAAAATTGGGCACGTGGTAGGTCCTCAACATGCTGATTTGTGTTGCAAGAATGAAAATGAGAAGATCAGAAGATGAGAGTTTTTAGCTATTACCGCATAGTGTGGAAGTTTGAGGAAGTATTTACTCATCTGATTCTGTAGAAGCCAAATAATTTTTGAGTCTCTACTTCATGCCAGGTTTGATGCTAGAAAAACAAAAACAAAGATTCTCTCTATGTATGTTCAAGTTCATCTACTATATTTAGTAACAGATGCCGTGATTTGGAGGAATGAATGAAATATACAGGGAAACACAAGAAAGGAATAGACAGTCTGTAATGTTGTGCTTTCATTCTTTTCCATATGTTGTTTGAAATGCTCTACTCTTCCCTCTGCTGTTGGTTCATACATAAACTCTTATTCATCCTTAAAATCTTTCTTAGACATTCGCCTTTTTGTCTGTTTGCATCTAACTTTCAATTTATAAAATAGAGACAACAGACTAGACTACGTGATTGATATGATCTGTGACTTAAAAGAGATATTTACATAACCACTTTGAGTTATTTGGGGAAAATATGGTACACACAAACAGGTTTTATTAGATTTCCAGTGACATGGATGGAGAAATTAAAAGGTTGAATCTTCAGGGATTGTATGTTGGGGTATACTACAGTAAAAGGACCTTCATAATTTCCAATAATTACATTATCATGCGAATTAACTTTCAAAAAAAGGAGTTTATTTCCTGTATTGAAAAGGATTTCTACATTAAAAGAATCAATTTTAATTTGATTTTTATTAGCTCAATTTTTTGAGAAAAATATTTTACAAAGCCCCTGTGTAAATGATATAAATTTATAATATATATCTGTGATAAGTTGCTATTTCACTATGTGAGGCAAAGGTAGGTACTTAAAATATATGTTGAGTGAATGAATCAATGAAAAGTTATGGCACTCATACTGAATTATGTCTTATACATGTTAGGCAGTAAACAGTATATTTCAAATACTGATCTTAACAACTGGTGTAGCTACACATTTGTGTAGCTACACAAGTAGGCAAATGGCAATATTTTTACAAATAAATGCAGTTCTTAATATAATATAAAATAGCAAGCAATCAATATCTTATTTGGGCTGCTGTAACAAAATAATATAGTCTGGGTGGCTTATTAGAAAACAGAAATTTATTTTTCACAGTACTGGAGGCTGGAAGTCCAATACCAAGGTGTCCGCAGATTTTGTGTCTGTGAGGGTCTGCTTCCTCAGAGATCGGCTCTCTTCTCGGTATAACCTCACGTAGCAGAGAGGGCAAGGAAGTTTCTGGAGTCTCTATTATAAGGAGATTAATCACGGCCTAAAAGCCCCACCTCTTAATACCATTGCCTTGGGGGTTAAAATTTCAACATATGAATCTTGGGGGGATGTAAACATTCCATTCAGTGCAGCCAATAATTAAAATGTTTAAGCAAAAAGTGACATCAGCTTTTTAACTTTTAAAATGGTTTACTTTATGTAATAAGTAGCATTTTATAGACTACTGGTGTTAAGGGGCTAAGATTACAGAATAACAACATAGTGATTATTATGGATAATACGTTTGAAAAATTTAAATGGTTAAAAAGATGCCTGATGTAGTTTATTTATTCTTTGAGTGTGCTATATATAACTAAAAATACTTGACATGAACATAAAGTCAATAAGTAAGTATATCATCAGCAGGCATGTTGTCTCAAGCCTGTAATCTCAGCACTTTGGGAGGCCGAGGTGGGTGGATCGCGAGGTCAGGAGTTTGAGACCAGCCTGGCCAACATGGTGAAACCCCATCTCTACTAAAAATACAAAAAAAAAATAAAAAAATTAGCCGAGCGTGGTGGTGTGCACCTGTAATTCCAGCTACTCCAGAGTCTGAGGCAGGAGAATTGCTTAAACCGGGGAGGGAGAGGTTGCAGTGAGCCAAGATCACGCCACTACACTCCAGCTTGGGTGACAGAGCAAGACTCCATCTCAATTAAAAAAAAATAAGTATATAATCAAAGCAATGGCAAGAGAAAATAAAGACATTGGTAATCTAAATGAACAGATCAAAAAGCAAATGCTTGAGTATTGACAGATTATGAAGGAAACGATTAAAAGTTACAGAAAAGCAATTACAGAATGGTTAGAGATTAAGTACTGTATATGGGGAAAGTTAACCAGAGCTGGCAATTCTGAAAGCACATCTTGAATTTGTGTTCAAAATTTACAATCATCTAAGAAATGTAAATATTTTAAAAAATTCATCTGGCTATAAATTTAGGCACACTCTCACACCAATCTTCTAAAACTGGATTGCAACAAGAGGGCCATATTTCTCATTTGGGGATTTTCTGTGTAATTTTAAGAAAACTGAAGTTCTACATACAAATGTATGTGAATAAGCAGCCAACAAAAGAATGAGATAAGATGGGATGAGATGGCAAAGAGCAGCCCAAAAAGGCCCAGAAAGGTGTGCAGGAAGGAAGACAGTGGATGACTCCAGGGTGGCTTTGCAAGACTCAGGACAGTAAGAAAGTGAGATCTCAGCAACACAAGCAGAATACTTACTGAATAGTCATGCAATGAAAAATGTAAACTAGAAAATCTCCCTGCAGCAAATGTATAAATCCAGTGAGTAAAAAGCAGTTCAGTCTTTCCATAATGAGACCCTGAGCTAGTGTTAATAGATCTGTGTAACAAGAAAAATGTTGATGCTTAACATTTACTTTTGCATTTTACCTATCAGGTCTTTGTTTTGGAGCATGCATTTGTCAAAATCATCCACTCCCTCCCTCTAGGGACTCAGTTAATATGGTTGCCTAGTTGTTGCAATCCTTTCATATCCACTGTCTGTGAATAATGATGCTTCTTTAATCACTTATTTGAGCTACAAGTATTCTAGATAATCACCTCTTTCACTTGCCTTAAGAATAAAGCTAAAGAACTCCCAGAGAGTTCTTTTAAGATCTAGCACAGATATCCCACACTAAAACCAATTCAGTTGGAAATAAGAGAAAAATAGTCAGTGGAAATTCAGTTGTAAATGAGACCAACAAATTATAACTTATACATAATTGAGATTGATTGCTAAGGGAATGTTAATACATTTTATATAGCTACCTCTAATTTTCTTCTTGTGCTGCTAAAAGAACAAACTATTTTAAGTAAGAGTGGTTTAGGTAAGAAATCAAAAACTGGTACAAGATATTTGTGATAATCAATTATTTTGCACATTTGACAATAAACATGTTCTACTATATGCAAACTGGATAATGGATTTTGTGACATTCTCATATTTGTGGCTTAGCAGAAGGGAGAAATAGTATGGGGCTTGACTCATTGAAACTGGTTTCTAGTCTTGCCTTAGCACTAGAGCCACAGTTTTTTCCACCCTTAACAGAAGAATAAATATGGAGTAGGTGGTTTGGTACAGTAAAAACACCAACAAACTAACAAACACTGATTTGGGGATCTGGAGATTAAGATTCCAATCCAAAAATGTGCCACCACCTGCCTGTGTGACTTGTCACTACATTTCTAGACCTCCTTTTAAACATTTAAAGAGCAAAGAAGTCATGAAGAATACAGTCTCTGGGGTCCTTTTTGTCTCTGAAATTTTATGAGTATATCTTATACTAAACCAAAGGGTTATTTTGTGAGACTGGCAGTAAAATATACATTTGTGAGCATACACTAAAGAATTAAGTTGTTATAAAATGCAATGAATTCTTTATTATTACCTCTCTGATGACTACTGTGCTCTGAAGGTCTTTCTCTCTATGTATGTGCATGTGTGTGTGTGTGTGTGTGTGTGTGTGTGTGTGTGTGTGTAGTTATCACTGATTTTGGTGTTTCCAAAAATCAGTCATTTGTTCTGATAGCCAGAATTTTTTCTATGTCCATTTACCACCATTTTAAGTAAAAAATAACATTGAAAAAATTGTTCCACATTTTACTAAAATAAAATTAGCAATAATATCCTTAAAATAGATTTCATACGCTGGTTTTATTTTTTCTGATGAATAGTGAAAGAAATACATAAAGCATTTTTTCAACTACTTAAAATCATCTCAATATTTGTGAAAGTTGGTCTAGAATGTTACTGGGAAATAGTGACCATAGAAAGGTTAAATGTTGAGAAGTAAAAATGATATTAAAATATATTAGGGCCTGGTGTGATATTAAGCCTGTGATCCCAGCACTTTTGGAGGCCAAGGTGGTGCTTGAGTTCAAGAGTTTAAGACCAGCCTGAGCAACATAGTGAGACCCTGTCTTTACAAAAAATTTAAAAATTATCTGGGTGTGGTGGGCATACCTGTAGTGCTACCTACTTGGGAGGCTAAGGAGAATCACTTGAGCCTGGAAGTTCAAGGCTGCAGTGAGCCATGATTGCACCGCTGAACTCCAGCTTGGGTGACAGAGCAAGACGCTGTCTCTAAAAGAAATAAAAAATAAATAAATAAAATATTTTAGGATGCTCAAATTCAAATAGCACTTTTCAAATCAGAACTGTAACAACTGGAGTAAAAGCAGATGGACAAAGACAGTGGAAAAATAGGTTAGATCATCCCCACCTGTTGTCAAAATCTTGACAGAATATTGACAACAAGGCATAGATGTGCACACTGGGAAGAATATTAACAAGTACTGGGGTTATAATAAAGAATTGTGCAGGTGTCAAACAGGGTGGCCTAACTCCTTCTCATATTATAAAGGTATAGAAATACAAGGAGATAGATATGTAGAACTATTTAGAGGCATGAAAGAATCCAGCACCATGGGAAGTAGACAAACCATGGTGCTGATTTCACCATGTGTGTGAGGAGTGTGGTAGAAACATAGATGAAGTGAAAATAGACATTAAAAGGGACATTTGCATAGAGACTCTAAAACAAAAGATGTGTGGTTGAGAAGTTTTAGGCCACTGTGGCAATGCTGTGTTTCTCACTATTCAAGTAGATTTCATGGGTTTATTTAAGACCTAAGTAACACTTATTTTATGTGCAAGGCATTTTAAAAACATTTTTATGAATATTAACTTCTTTAATACCCACCACCACCTTATCAGGCAGATGCTGTTATTATCCTCACTTTTTACACGTAGGAGCAAAACATGAAGAGATTAAGTGACTTAAGTATGTGGGAAAGCTAGGTATGAACCCAGGAGTCTGACAGGGTTCATTATTAGCAGATTCATGTTGCTCTGCCTAAGGAGAGCAATTGTTCTAAAGGAAATCCCTTTCTCTTTGGCAGAGTGATTGATTTAAGAACTCAGGCTTAGGGCCATTAGCTCCCTAAAGATAGGAATTGGATCAGGAATCTGGCATTGTACATTGAGGGCCAAAATGTAGTGAGGGAAAAATTTCCAATTCTTTTGGAAAAGAAATTTCCTTGCTCTTACTAAAGGATGTTTATTACTCTCTGACTTCTTCTGGATATCATGGGGTTTGGATGTGAATCTGTAATTACTGCTTTTGTCTTTTTAGCCTTGTATGAAAAATGCGTCTGATCCTAACTAGATACTGGAGACAAGCAAAGCCGAGAAAACTGTAGAGAAACAGAGGTTGAGACACTGGCCACTCCCATGTCAATACATTTCTGAAATAATACAACAACATTGACGCAATGTGGTAACTGTACATTCCATTTTCTTTAGGAAATATTAATCAAGACATCCATTGTGGCATCTTCCAGGAAAAAAATTAATTCATACTTCCATTTTATATTTGCAAAGATAATTAGGATTTTTATAGTGCTGTTTTACAAATGTGTTCAGATAACAATTGCAACTTCTCTCCAGCTGTCTAAATTCAGGTTCTTTTGGGTTTCAAAGCAACTGGCACCCTAGCATAGAATATCAGATAGCTTGGTAAGCCTGGTGTTGAATTATACCATTTATGAGTTGTATTTATTAGGCAAAGTTCTAAGCCTCTTAAACTACTTTCTCACTTGTGAAATGCTGATATTAAGGCCAACCTCATGTTTATTTTGCATATTAAATGAATTATATATGTGCGTATATATACCTACATATATATATGTGTAGTTACTAGATATGCTTCCTGGTACATAGGAAATATTCAATAAATTGCTTATTAATATCAACAAATCTTTGAAAACTAAGTTAAAACCTTCTTAGACTTGAAAAAGGACTGTAGCATATATTTTTATCTTTATGACAATTACGTGGAGGTTGGTGAGGTATTTATAATTATAATATATAATTATTTTTATCTTATACATTAGGACAATGAAGTTAAAGAAATTATTTGGATTTGGAAAATTTACCTAGGTAGTAACTAGAAGATTTTAAAATTTCAATTGATCTCATCAGTTTCTAGATTTTTAAGCCCTTATAGAAAAACACTATGTTTAAATTCAAAAATATAAATAATTATATTTCCTTCTTCACGTTAACCAATAAAGAAGTTACAAGAAAGCCGATGAAGGCTAACCTAAGTGTGAGTGTTGTTATTGCATATGCTCGCATGCCTCTTGAGCTTTTAACTCCACATTTTTAATCAATATATTGTCAATAGTTCCAGATTTTCTTCTTGTAAAAGAACAAAACAAAACTTTTTAAAATTAAGCTAAGAAGAAGAAAAGCTCCGAGAAAATCTTCTGAGAATATAGCAGTAACTAAGTATCCAAAACAGAATCCTTCCACAGTTGAGGTTGTGGTCTGTAATTCCTTTGACTGCTATCAATTTATGCCATCCTGCCTGAGGAGTTTCTATAATGACCCTGGAAATGCTTTTAGATTTTATCACGCCAATAAAGTTACTAAAATTGAATTTTATTCCTAATGGTATTGGATTGTAGCTGATTTAGTAATTAAGTAATTACTTGAAAAAGCATGAAACATAATTTCATTAATCAAAGTGAAAAACTTGATAAGGGGTTTTAAGTGAACATAAAATAGATTTTCTTTTCCGAGGTAAAGTAAATTTCAGTAGCTTACAAGCTTACAACATATCAGTGACGGGGGGCTTCTTGGGGACAACCCAAGGCACATAAATCATTTATAAGGGATCCTCTGAACATCAGCATTAATTTTCCTTCTGCAATAGACTAAGTCTCTCCTTTATTTTATTTTTATTTATTTACTTATTTATTTATTTATTTATTTATTTATTTATTTATTTATTTTTGTAGAGACAGAGTGTCGCTCTGTCGCCCAGGCTGGAGTGCAGCGCCGTGATCTCGGCTCACTGCAAACTCCGCCTCCCGGCTAATTTTTTGTATTTTTAGTGGAGACGGGGTTTCACCGTGTTAGCCAGGTCTCTCCTTTATTTTAAGTGATAGTTAAAGGGGTATTCTAATTTCACATCTAATTTCATATTACAATACCTATTAATAATGTGGTATTTTCAAATAGGGTCAATTAGGTCTGTTTCTCTTCTTTTAGAAAGTCTCAGAAAAGATGAATTTTAAAATATTTAGATAAAATTTAAAGAATACATTGGGTAGACCAGGACTGTGTCATACATTTGTGGTATAACTCATAAGAATTAACCCTGCGCTTTGAATCCAGTAGGAGCACAATAAATGTTCTTTGAGTGAATGAAGGGATTGATGAATGACTAGGGATTTTTTTTCAGGTTTGGCTACATAAGTTATCTAGACCGTTATTTATGTTTCTATGATATTTTCATGTCTGCCTTCTCCATGGATATCACTTCGTTCTTTCTGTCAGGCTCTAGGTCAGAGAATAAGAAATTAAAGTTGTAAGTTAGTTTTTCTTAACTTTTTTTATTACAAAATGGTGACAATAGTAGCGTTCATGTCATATGATGATTGTGAAGTTCACGAGAGATAATATCTTATAAAGTGCTTAGAACTTAGAACAGTGCTTGCCACATGATTCGTTCTTAGTGGTTAGTATGTTGTTGGTGTTCGTTAAAGCAAATACAAATTTCAACCTCTCAGTGTACATATTAATGAAAATAAGAATTGTTCTAGAATTAATTTATGCATTAGTTTTGTCAAAGAGGTGTTGTAAGTTGACACAAACCCCATGGTAAGGTAAGCAAATAATATCAATAAATTTACTGACAGATGTGTATATATCCTTAGGCTTATGGTTAAACAGCTATGATAAACCTAAATATTTCACATCTGCAATGTATGTATGATGAGAATGTGCTGGGCTTCTGAAGATCCCATGTTTAGTATTCGCTACATTAAGGAAACATTAAACATTCATGACCCATCATGATACTCACTAACCTTTGTTTATTTCCATTCAACCTTAGTAGTTATCATTTCTGCTTCTACTTTGCTGCTAATTGGGTTTTTATATGTTGTGAGTTTTTAAATTAAATTTTTTCTTATTACAAAAAATCAGTGCATATAATTGTAGAAAACATTACAAAATAAAGATAAACACAATGAAGAATATTTAAATACCCTTGTGACCTCACTATCTAGAGATAACTAACGTTGACATTTTTGCACATATCCTTCTAGATTTTTCTCTCGCTCACTCCAACTTTAGAGAGAGATCATAGAGCATACACTGCTTTTTCATTTAACAAAGGACTTGACAAGATCCAACAGCATTTGTTTAGTGACCCCATCTTTACAAATTCTCACCATTTGCTGTAAAGAGTTATCCCAAACTCAAAGTGAAGAACGTTGGGGAGATTAGAGAAGATGGCAGGCCAGGTAGTTTGGAAACTCTTTAGTATCTACTGATATGCCTCTTGAGCTTCCTAACCCTAGGTCTGGGAAAATTGCCAACAGTCACATTAACTTTGGGGATAATGTCCAGAATAAAGCTCTAAGAGCCCCCAGATTTCTGTATCATTTGGATTAGTTATGCAATAAAGTAGATTTGTCTTTATTGTTTATTCCTACATCATAAGAACTCAGGGTTCATCTTGTTAGAGCCAACCTTGCAAAATTACTATTGTGGAGAAACAGAAATCATATGAACATATTGCTTACACTAATATAAATTAATTTGGAGACAGTCACAGCTGCAATGCCGCCAACCATAACTAAAAGTGATATACTGTTAGTAGTATTCTTTATTGAGATAATATTTCTGAAAGGATACTAGGCAGAATTAATAAAAATTTTGAATGATATGTCTATGTCTAAGGTTATATTTCCTGTACAAGTAAAAGTTCACAGAGATACTTGTACAAGGGTGATTGATTCATAAATAGTTTGTAAAAGGAAAATATTGAAGCCTCCTAAATGTCCAATAGTATAGAACTACATATAAATTTTGACATATTCATATTTTTGAATACCATATATTTGCTGAAAAAAGTGAAATGGCTTTGTGCTGACAATCTCTGAGACATATTGCAAAGCAAAAATAACTTGAAATGGAACAATGTGCCATTTCTGTCCATTCGTGTGAAAGAAACATAGAAGAGATCATATATAAATTTTCAGAAAGGATACATAAAAATGAGCTAACAGTGGCTACATATATGATGAGGGAACAAAAAGAAGAGGGTGTTTAAAGTTCATGTAATAACTTTTTAAACTTTTTCAGGAAGATATGTCTTTATTTTTTATTAAAATAAATGAAAATAATTGATTAGAATGAATAAAGCTAAACAGACAAAGATTTGTGGACTATAATTCAAATTAGTAATGGGATATGGGATGATAGAGAATTTGTGCTTTCTGCTTTCCCTATTACTGCATTATCTGAACTGTTTACAGTGAGCATACACTATTTTTAGAATTAGAAAGATGTATTGAATTTTATAATGGAACAGTACGAAGTGGTGATTGATAATATATGCTCCTGAATTATACTGCCGTGGTTTAAATCTTGTGAATATAGGTGATTTTCTTATTTTTTTCTAACAATAAAAGTGCTTGAATCATCAAAGATGCTAAGTGAAACAGAGGTGTTATTTTTATCTAAAAACCTAGGGAAAATCCTTATGTACAGAGCAGCTTCGTGTGCAACATTAATGAATTAAAAACTAATATCAATGTCAAATAAAGGTTAGCTGGAGGAAGTAGTCCATATCATTAGAAATATATTGATATCTATGTCTGAAATCCTTACTGTGTCATTTTAAACATGTATGCTTTAAATTTTCAGTGATTAACCATTTTACTCTCATGTGTAAACTGGCTATAATCTTATTTTCTAAGCATAACATGGATTCAGAAAGGACTGGTGTTTGCAGAAAGAATGCGTAGTTGACTTTGTTGCTTAAAGTATCATTCACAACAGGAAGAAAAGCTCTTAAGCCATGTAGTCCAGAAGCTGCTCATTATTCTCCTAATAGCTCTATTTTAATGATTCACTTATGTACACCTGCCACGAGATAGGATCATTATCAAAGGACAGTTAACCCTTTTTGGCCAAATTATTATTGTTATTTATTTATTTATTTATTTATTTATTTATTTGAGATGAGATCTCGCTCTGTCACCCAGGTTGGAGTGCAGTGGCATGATCTTGGCTCACTGCAACCTCCACCTCCCGGGTTCAAGCAATTCTCCTGCCTCAGCCTCCCGGGTAGCTGGGACTACAGGCACACGCAGCCATGCCCAGCTAACCTTTTGTGTTTTAGTAGACATGGGGTTTCACCATGTTGCCCAGGCTGGCCTCGAACTCCTGAGCTCAGGTAGTCTGCCTGCCTCGGCCTCCCAAAGTGTTAGGATTACAGGCATGAGCCACAGCGCCTGGCCTTTGGCCAAATTATTACTGAGATGTGCAACCTCAGGCTTCCAAAGGCTCCATTACTGTCATTTTGTCATTTCATATATTTTATCATTTTCATGTGATTGTTTAATGTCATCATTGTCTTTTTTCTTGGTAAGAGAGCATATACATAAATACATTCAAATGTATGTATGAAATCCCTTGTTCAGATACATATTGAACCTGCTTTGAAACAAATACTGTCCAAGACTTGTCACTCTCAACTCAAATGATGATTCATATGCTGTGGCCATTCAAAAAATTTTCCAAGAAAGATTGGAAGTCATAGATGGGTTCCTTTTGTAATACTCAAATAAAACTCAGTATGGAACCAATATATCTTTCTAGCATCTTTTTGGAAGCTGGTCTATTCTGGTATCTGCGCTACTATCGTGTCTGCTATTGCTTTTTAGAAACACTAAGCATTACCTACCTTAGGAGGATAAATTATCATGCTAAGGGACATAGCCATGTTAATAACTGCAGACTGAAACCCAGAATTATTCCTATTTTTGCAAAAGGAAGATCACATATGCAAGTGATGAGAAGATTAATGCAAGAGACCAAAGCTTTCCAAAAGATAAGAAGGGTGGGCAATACACAACAATATTAAATAATTGGCACAGGGTAGAGAATGAAGAGACCTTGAAGAAGGTGAAGAACTTGAAGAGGTGAAGGGAGAAAGTGAAGAATAAAGGCAAGGGAAACCATTCCAACACACAGATTTCATTTCTGAAGCCATGTTGTTTGTATGTGAATACTACTTTACCATTTATTATTCTATGTCTTTGGATAAATTATACCAATTCATAAAATTTATTTTTTCCATAAGTAAAATGGGGTTTATCACATCAGAGAATTTTCCCACAGGGATATTATGAAGCTTAAATGTGATAATACCCATAAAACACTTAGTATAATTTTTGGTACATAGTGAAGGCACACAAAAAATTAACTACTGTTACTATAAAATAATAAAATATGCTAACAAATAGGCTACTAAATGGAATAGAAGAATCCAAGGGTATATGAAATTTGGGCATTTGTGCAAGCAGGTAATTTGTGCCAGAAAAATTTGTCAGGAACAGTTTGTGTGATTTTAGGCCTAAGCCTAGTTATAAGTAATAGAAATGTAGAGAGAGGAAGGTGGAAAAGAGGATTTATATACAAGTGGTTCAAGATCTTTTTTATCCTCCTAAACTCTGAGAGCATCAGAGGTATCCCCATTAGTTCCTTGCCAAGGCAAATCAGTCAAAACAGAGCTACATGGGACCTGGGATAGGAGTTCCCCAAGGGTTTATATAACTTGAGGCCCTGTACCCAAGATGATACTAAACTGCATGCATACCACCCTGTGGGAGTCACTGACAAAATTGCATAGAGAATTCAACCAATGAGAAAAGAGATAGATAAGGTCAAAGCCTCTTCAATAGCAGAGATAAACCAGTGTTGAAGAGATAAAGCAGAGCTTTGGGTTAGGGCTGCATAAAGCCCTCCTCTTTCATGTTGGGGCTGGCTCAGGGTTTGGAAAGGATCTGATGGGACCAAATCATCACAAAAATGAGGACAGGAGGGATACAGAGACTGAATACCACTAAGGGGTCATGTTATGTGACCCAGTGCAGTGAGGTTATTGATAGAATAGAGGCAATGGGTTTTTGAATGTATTCAAGTTCTTAAAGAGTTGTCCCTTTCTGTGCTTAATGTCTTCTTTTCAGCAAGTCACATTTTATTTGGTAGCCCAGAGAACTAACAAAACCCCACTTCCTAAATATTTATGTGGTCTACTTAGTGTAAAAGCCTGTATTCTAAATGGAATTCCATTAAGGCATCTGTAACTCCTGAAGAAAGGGCACTTCGAGTTTCTCCTTACAATTAGGTTGTTCCCTATAAAGATGCAAATTGGAGTGTTTTCACGGCAATAACCTGACACCTGTTGAAAACGAAGAAGGTGGCAAAACACCCATAATTTCTGACTTCCACTGAGTTAATTGCTCAATTGTCTTTCCTTGTCAAGAACTACCATACATTAAGGAAACGCACTGGCCATATAGCCATTAAATCTGAATAACAGATTCCATGTTTGTTTAAAGAATTAAAGAGCTCATTTTTTCTCATGTTTATCAGTAAGCTTGTCTACAGAGGGGTGCCTTATCAAAATGATTTGTGTTTTTGCTCCCTAAGACAGTTGTTGCTGTGACTAAAAAGACTTACTTCATAGAACTTTAGAGATTCTTTGGAATTAGAACATACATCAACTCTTTTATAAAACGTTGTCTTCATGTGAAAACCTTGTTGTAAAAGGTGTGTATGAAATCATTCACTTTTTACAAAAGTTCGTCAAGATCTAAACCTGACTTTTAAAATATGATTTCTATTCTAAAGTTAACTAGC